>NC_139347.1:141289225-142031725 GCF_055883805.1 Amblyomma maculatum
CCGAGTACGCGGGTTCGAACCCGACCACGGCGGCTGCGTTTCGATGGAGGCGAAACGAAGAGGCGTCCGTGTGCTGTGCGATGTCAGCGCACGTTAAAGATCCCCAGGTGGCCTAAATTACTCCGTAGCCTTCCACTACGGCTACTCTTTCTCTTCTTTTGATTGGTTCACAGGAAGCGAAAGGCGCAGTATCTGTTACACTTGCTCTGTGGACACCTGAACCGCGCCGTAAGGGAAGGGAGGAAGGTGGGAGTGAAAGCGGAGAGAGAGAAAGAGGAGCCGTAGTGGAGGGCTACGGAGTAATTTCGACCACCTGGGGATATTTAACGTGCGCTGACATCGCACAGCACACGGACGCCACTTCGTTTCGCCTCCATCGAAACGCAGCCGCCGAGGTCGGGTTCGAACCCGGGAACTCCGGCACAGTAGTCGGGCGTCTTACCACTGCGCCAACCCGGCGGGGCTCTATTTTCCACTTTCAATACCTCCGCCATTCCCTTAGGGTGCGGTTCTGGTGTCCACAGAAATAAGCGTGACAGATACTGCGCCTTTCCCTTCTTGTGAGCAAATTATACTCCGGTGAACTCTGATGCGTTCACGGGGAACGCTGGTTGTGTTCGACAAGGGGCGCGCGATGTACCTGTGCAGCAAGAACGCTAAAGCTTTCGCATTCTCCACTGCAGATTCTGCAGTGCTCTCGGAAATTTTAGTGTTGCAGCACATAGTCTTGTTTGGAAGCATGACCGCCTGATTAAAAAAAAAGAAAAAAAAACAAAACAAAAAAAAAACTAGTCTCTCAGATGTCTAAGAGGAGAATGGCGAAAGCCTACCCTTCCTCTCCTATCCTTTGCCTCCCACCGTTTGCCTCTTATCGGCGTTCATTGCAGTGCTACATATAACTGCCGAGTGTGTTTAGACGGTGCACGATCGCTTCTGTCGCGTGGCGTTCCTTGGCGCGCATTTAAGTGAGGGATTGCAGATGGCAGGAACGCTAGACAAGAACACATCTCGCGGAATCGCTGCGCAGTTCGGACCTGGGCATACAAGACCGGATCCTCAAGCGAGCCTATGAGGTCGCAACAGGCTTGACCTGCTGGCCAGACGTTGACAAATCTCGCGCACGGGATTTCGCTTCATGAGCCTAGAAAGGTTTTTGCCTTAATAACGTATAATAATTTAGACACAACACACACAATCTGTCAAAACGCCCTGCTGCTGCACGATATTCCATGATCAACTCAATTAAACCGTCTGTATTTTTTCTTGCGCGCCCCGAATTCCTACGTGTAATAAAGGTTTTCTCTCTCTCGTAAATTATGCATTGGCTATGCCCGAGGTTTCGTCGGCCGGGCGGTGAGTACCTCGTTTCCCGCGGCGCGAGGGAGGGCCTGCTCTCGTTCCATGATATAACTCGCCATTTTAGCCTGGAAAGGCGCATCTTCCCTCCACCGCACAATTCATTAAGCAAGGCCCAGGAGATAATCTGGCGCCAGCTACAAACCCGCTCCTTTCCCTGCCCCAAAGTTTATTCACATATATTCAAAGAGCAGGTTGACCCTGAATGCAAAGAGTGTGGCGTCGACGCTACTTTAGACCACATTACATGGGGGTGCGCGGCCTATCCGCCACCCGCCGATTTGCTGCCAGCTCCATCTCTGGAGGAGTGGGAGGCCGTGCTGCGCTGCTCGGACCCGGCCATCCAGGCTCGGGTCACTGAGTGGGCCGAAGAGATCGCCGACAGGACGCAACTGGCGGCCATCTGGCGCGGCCAGCAAGCAAACTAAACCACTTAAAGCCGATGAAATAAATGTTTTCCCATCCATCCATCCATGCATTGGCTTATACGAAAGGCGCAGGTAGTCAAGTTTGCTTGAAAGTTAAACTATGACGTGAAGCGCGGGTCTACCTATAGCGTAGTGAAGCTTTCGCTTCAAATGAAATGCATGCGCGACGGGCCGCATGAGCGTAGGTCTAGCCCTCAGCTGAGGCATATCAAGATGAAAGCTGTCCCCGTGTCCCACAATGCCTTCTCTTCATCCAATGTATTCGTGCCTTTTCTTAAAGTGCTCTTCAGCCTTTTAAAGATCATTGTGAACTGGTTGCCTGAAATATTAACATCTCAACGTAATCATATATTGAGCGTGCCTGGGTAACAAGACAAAGAACATGAAGTTAGCGCAGAAAACTAGGACTATGGAAGAAGACTCAACATGAGCGCTTCCTGGGCCCTCGTTTTTTGCGCTAACTTCATCGTGAGTCAGATTCAACTAACCCAACTTTACACCTATATTACAAACCAAGTGTCTAAAGATATATACATCCGACGTATCCATTCAATTCTCTGTGCAGGTACGTCCGCATTCCGTTTGCTACGCGTGCATGAAGCTCAGCTTTCGTGACGCTCTAGGAGGTGCTAAGAAGGTCTCGGCAATTCTTACGTCGTATTCCCACAATGACGCAGATCATTGTATTCACTCAAAGTTGTGTGCGGCGAGCACCGCTTGTCACGCGCACAGGTTGCAGGCGGCAGGCGACGCGACGTACTCCAGCAATACGCATGTATGTCCATTCACGATCGGACAGTTCTCGTTTCTACAATTAAATTATTAAATTGCCACCTCGATTTGCTCGTAACCTAACCGAGCTACTCCTAGCATCTGCGCTGTCTTCGATCCTGCACCGACCTCCGACGTCCTAATACACCTTAAAAAAACGAAGCACGGGCTCGCACAAAAAGTGCTCTCCTAATTCGTCCCGCGTGCTGAAGACATGGACATCAAGGGTGTCAAAACAGAACATCCGGCCGTGCACTTGCAGAGCACGCCGCGAAACAAAATTTTGTTCGTTCGTGTGCTCCGTTTTATTTTGGGGGCACTGGTAGGTTTACGCTATGCGTATGATCCGCTTCCGTACGAACAGCGATGTTCTTTAGGCGTTTAGGAAAGGACTGGCCAATTAAGTGCTCATCTGCATGTAGCTTCGTTTCTGGTTAAATGTCTCGTGCATGGAATTTACACTCATGTATATGTTCGAGGTTATAGCGTGAGCGGAAGATATGCGGTGTCGGGTTTCGGTAGCCGAGATAATCAAATAGCCAAGGAGTAAATTTGCAGTTTAACGCTGCTGTGCAATATACAACCGAAAGGCGTGCTGTTTTTCACGCACGATGCCAATTGCCCAATTTCGGGCAGTGTGCATACACGGCAAAAACAGGGGCTAAAGCTAGCCACCAGGGGACTCACGCTTGTCCAATTGTGCCAAGTTCCATTTTTTCCTGTAATTACTATCGAAACAAACCGTCACTTACGCACCCATTGAGAATCCCTTCAGAGTTTCGGGGCATTTTTTGCAGGATGTCGCGATTTTATGTGAAAGATATGTACAGACTTTTATTTAGCGTTGCCGTCTGCCTGATCCTATGACACTGCGATGCAATTTCTGCCGACACTTTGTCAGCGCCCCAGGTGCGGGTGACCGCTCTGATCAGTGGACGGCCTGCTCTCGTTCCGCAGTTCGATTCCCCCCCCCCCCCCCCCCCCCCCCCCCCCCCTTTCCATTCCTTGACCGCCACATGCCATTTCCTTGCCTGCTCCCACTGATATATAAAGGGGACAAATTGTCAAAGCTGGCAAACAATTACCGCACTTGCAAAAAAAAAAAAAAAAAGAAAAAAAAGAAAAAAGAAAGAAAAAGACAATTTTGGGGGCTACAATGCACAGCTACAGCTTCGCATTGTAGGCTGGGCTTTGAAGGTAGAGCAGGCCAAGTGCGTGTCGCTGCCCTGCTCACGCCCCTTCCCCACCCTCACCTGGCTACCCAAGTGTCATAAGTTTACCAACCAACCAGCGCGCTGTGCGGAAGCAATCGCGGAGCCTTGCCAACCAATCGGCGCGCGGCGCGCAACTGCTGAAGTCTCGAAACATGCATGGGCCGTTCTAATCCCTCTCCCAGCGAGGCTGAAGTGCGAAAGTTCTAGTCGAGAGAGAAAGCAGCAAGGAGGCACTCAGGCAGGCGGGTGTCTGGATCAGGTCTCTGCTCAAATCCACGCTCAGACTTTGCCTAGGATTCTCATCCATCGGCTGCATCGTCCTTGGCCTGTTCAGGACGCCCCAACAAGCATTTTCTCCTGCGATAAGTTTTTCTAGAATTCGATATAACGCTAGGCGTTTGTGCCGATTGTCCTAATTTGCACGTTAATTTGCGTGTACAGTTGCTTTTCGTTTTTTTATTATTTTTTTTTTAGTTTGTTAATCTTCGCTGTGTTGCGATTCAAGTCAGTTCGCATTTTTGTTAATCCTCGCTTTCTGTTAACTGTTGCGATTGACGTCAGTCGTGTGTTGAATTGCGTGTTTTAAACAGGTTTTAAACTTCTCTACCTCTGTTAATCTGCGCTGCACAGATCAACATGAATCGGGTTTTGGTGGCCGGTGATTCAATGGTGAAATATGTTAATCAGTATTTTCCATCGCGTCCTGGTCTGGCTGTTGATGTGAGTGCACACAGAGGGATAAAGATAGAAAATTTGCTCTCGGCGGTAGCTACTCAGCTATTCGACATCGACGTTCTCATTATTCATGTTGGCACGAACAACACTCTTGAGAGTGTTAGCATGTGCATTGAGAAGTACCGTCGGTTGGCTAGCGGCATTGTCAAGAGCAAATCTTCGATGCAAGTAGCTTTCTCCGCCGTTCTCCCACGAGGGCAGAACGAGTATAGGGTTGCTGAAAGCGAAACTCAGCTGCACCGCACGAACGAGCGGTACAGGCAGGTAAACGCTGCATTACAGGAGCTATGCCGCGAGCGGGGTTTCCGCTTCCTGGGCGGCTTGGTTGGATGCTGGAGCAGCTACCTGAGACGCGATGGTGTGCACCCGAGCCGGCAAGGAAACCAGGTGCTGGCGGAGTATCTCTACCAGGAGGCCTGCAGCCTGGCTGCTGTTGCTGAGAGGCGGTCCATTCAACAGAGGTACCAGGAGAGTCGGGTATCCACAAGTTGGACTGGCTGGGCCAAGCCAGCCAGGGAGGCCATGATTTGTGAGGCAGACTTTCCTCCTCTATATTCATCTATTTGTACTTTAGGAGTAGTAAGCAAGCAACCTGCAACTCCTGCTCCTGTCCAGGGAACAAACAATACTCCTTTGCAACGGGGCGGCACTGACCAGCTTCCAGCTACCCTTTGGGGAGCTGGCTTTGTGCTTGTTGGAGGTGTTCGTGTCCGGCAAAAAGGTTGTAAAGTTTGGACTACCTGGGACAGCCTGCCTTCCTCTGTGTCCCATGGCTCAGGTGTACCCGGATGGGGAAAGGCTGAGAAGAGGCTTGAAGGCTGTGTGCCTTTTACCAAGCCTATGACTCTCAGCCAAGGTGCAAGCACCACCTGTGCCAAGGTGAATGGTGGAGCCTCACAGGTGTCGCACAAAAGCAGCCCTGCTGTGTGCTCTTCCATAGAGGAAGGTACAGTCAGTGCTCCTAAAGCAACTGTACCAAAGGCTGTCTGCAACCATGGCAACAGTGAGTGGGTACTTGTATCAAAGAAGAAGCGGAAGGCTGCGGCACTGTTTCGGCAAGGAAAAGGTTCAAGCTCTGCCACAGGCAGAGACACCAGAGTACTTGCCAAAACAGGTGCCAAGCCCTTGCAGCGTGCCACACCTTATTCTGCAGTAGTGAGGACAGTGCAGGCACACTTTTACAGAAATGCCTGTGCGCCTCCTTCTACTGCAGCATGCTGTGTGGACGGTGAAGGGCAAGCTAGTGACCTGCGCAGCATTGCCTGTGACAGCTGTGTGGCCAGCCACCACCAAAAAAATTGTGAGCTGGCAGACTTTGCAGCTGTTTTGTGCGGTGTTGTCGTAGAGGTTACTGGCTGCAAAAGCCGTGCACGATCACCATCTAAAGAAGGCCAGAGTGCATGCAAATGTGTCGTGAATACTAGCCTAATCAAAGCAAAGTCCGGTGCTGCTAAGCGGCGACGGCGTCGTTTGGCTGCTTCAGTACCTTATGGAGAAGTTGGCAATTTCAATGACCAGGCTCACTCTAAGGTGCAAAAGTCTGCGCATGAGGGTGGCACAGTGAGCAGTGCACAGCCCAGTGCTGCCAAGCGACGCAGACGCTGTCTGGTAGCATCTGCTTTGTGCAGAAAATCTAACTTATGTGATATGCCAGACAGTCAAGCTATCCAAAAAATAGAATCTCTTAAACAGGAAAGGGAGAGAGCAACTGGTGGCCTTGGTGACACTTGGCTAATTGATACCCCATCTGAGCATCTCCTGCCTTTAGCACCAGGCTGCCATAGTGAGCTTTGTGAAGATGTAACCCTTGCCCATGTTCATGCAACTAAGGCTTCTAACACAATATCTGGAGGGGGAGGGAGCAAAATTTGCCTGAATGGCACATTTGATAGTTTTGTTTCTTTTAAGGAATGTTTTGATGAGTGGTGTAAGGAGGGGAAGCATGTCGTTCATGTCGCTAGGTCAAACAAAAACCCCTTAGAGTCAGGATCTAAAGATTATGAATTTTTGAGAATTACTTATCGCTGTATTCATAGCGGTAATGCTAGGATACGCAGTACTGGAAAACGTCCAAACCAGTCTTACAACAGCATTGGTTGTGAAATGCTTGTTTCACTGGCTCTTCACAAGTCTCCATCTCTGCACTACAAAATAATTCAGCTGAAAACTGTGCACAATCACGACCTTAGTCATTACAATTTATACACAAACCAAAGACTTCTGAACAGTAATGAAAAAAATCAACTATGTGATCTGGTGAAATGTAACGTTGCTTCGAAAGAGTTCAAGAAACTTGTTCAACAAAAGACGGGTAAAACTTTAACTACGAAAGATGTAAACAATTTAAAACAAATTTACTCTGTACCAGTTCGAAATAAGGAGACTCACGGGCAAATGCTAGTTCAGCAGGTAGAAACTTTAATTGAAAGAAATCCAAACTGGGTCATTCATTACGAAAAAGACAATCAACATGAGTTGCAGTTTATCTTGTTCCAAACAAGTGAGATGCGTGAGATGCTGGAAAAATATCCTGATGTTATATTTGTAGATGGGACATATAAAGTTAATATTGAAGGTTATGTTTTGTACTCTGTTCTCATCGAAGATGGCCGTGGGCGTGGGCGGTGCGTCTGCTACGCATTCGTACAAAATGAAACCGCTGAAATTATAAGGGCCATGTTTGAAAAATTTATACAATTTAATCCATTTGTTGTATCAGGATGTAAGGTGGTAATGATAGATAAAGACATGAACGAAATGCGTATCCTCAGTTCTCTTCTTTCGAACAGCACAATTTTACTGTGCACATGGCACGTGCTGAATTGCCTCCATAGAAATATTAATGATAAAGCAAGAGGGCAACGAAAATTACTCCTTCCACTTGTAAAAGCATTAGTCTATTCTCAAACTCATCAAGAGTACTCTGACATGTTAGATCAATTGCGTAATGTAGCTCCTGCTGGATTCTTTTCCTATTATATGCAGCAGTGGGACTCGTGTAGAGAGATGTGGGTGCATGCTTACAGGAAAAGCCTTGTAACCCTAGGAAATAATACAAATAACCGAATTGAAAGCCACAATCAAAAGCTTAAAAGTTTCCTTCGTCCTGGTATGCATTTAGTGGAGGCTGTAGGAGGATTGATAGAGTATGTTGACAATGACGCCGCCTCTCTACAGTTTGCAAAGCTGAAGGAAATGAAGATTAATGTAAATGTAAATTGTATAGATGAATTTCAATTAGAACTGTCCCGTTGCTGCACATCAGAAGCTAAAGATAAACTGCTCGAACAATATGAAAAATTTAAGACTGCTAATTATCAAGTCAGTTCACTTCTCAACTCATTTAATGTGGCTTTAGGAAGTAAAGACTATTGTGTCAGTCAAAATCTGGACAGCTGTACATGTACTTTTTTCAACCAGTACGGCTTGCCTTGTTCGCATATAATGGCAGTCCGCTCATTTGCACAGGAAAGAGTACTCGATACAGCATGCATTCCTAGCAGATGGCAAAAGGAGCATTTTTTAAGTGAAAGCCCTACAGCTACGCCCACAAAGCCAGTAGTAACAAGTAGCATTCAGGTATCTTCACCTCTTAAGCTAAACACACCGCAAAAGATATTCTGCTGGGTGTACAAGGAGCTTGAGATTATGGCCAAGAGTGTCGCAAATATTGCATCCATGGGAAGTGAAAAAGAGGGGCGAGAAAATGTTTTGGCTATTAAGGCATTTGGAAGACAGCTCACAGCAGCATATGCACAGCAAAGTCAGGCTGGGCAAAATTTACAAGGTTTAACAATTCAAACAAGCCCAGCAGTTCAACAAACGAGCACCTTAAATACAGGAAGTAGCTTTGGGAATATTAAGCTTGTAATACCTGTAGTTAAGGCCAGAAGAGGTCGTCCAAAAAAAGTGAAAGCTACTAAGCGATTGTTTTCAGTACAGCAAAACAGGACAAGCCCACTAGTTCACCAACCAAGTCCCATAAATACAGGAAATAGTTATGGAAGCACTAATAAGCCTGTAGTACCTGCAGTTAAGGCCAGCACAGTGCGTCCCATTAAAGTGAATGGCACTGAGGTGAGCTCGACAAAGCAAAATACAATAGACCTTGCTTCTGTTAAAGCCGAGACGTTGCAAATTTATAAGCTCTATTCATTATGTGACAGAGATCTAGAGGCTATTGCTAGACATAGTTCACTGTCAGACAGTGTCATTAATGTTGCCCAGTACTTGATTCGTCAAAAATTTTCTTATATGGGAGGGTTTCAAGATGTTCTATTGGGACAAAGGCTACGTTTTTCTCAAGTGAAGGGCCCATTTGTTCAGATCTTGCATACTCGCAACCCAGATCACTGGCTTACTGTCACTAATGCATGTGCGCCCCCAAATACAGTATATGTGCATGATTCCATTGATGAAGATATACCCCCTGATGCCGTTAAACAGATATGTCACATATTAAAAATGCCATTTTCAACATTAACGATCAGCATCAAACCCGCTCAAAATCAGGGTACCACTTTGGACTGTGGCTTGTTTGCAATTGCTAATATGTATTACATAGCATCTGACAGAGATCCATCAGTAATGAATCTTAATCAGGGTATGCTACGGAGCCATTTACTAGAGTGTATAAAGAAAGGCACCATAGATGACTTCCCAGAAACTATTTCTTTAACTGTTCATGTGCGGCCAAGAATATTTGTGTATAACTTACACTGTGTCTGCAGGCAGCCACTGAATGGCCCAACGACTGGAAATATTAAATGTGGTCTATGCCTTAAATCTTTTCACAGGGACTGCATTCAAAAATTAAAAGGAAATTTAGATGGCAAGGTATTCTTCTGCTCACAGTCATGTTCAGCTAGTGCTAAGGAAAAACTCCAAATTATGAACTCATGAATTGCTGGATTACTCTTTTTAGCCCAAATGTTTCTCTCTTTCTCCTTTGTTTAAGTTCACAGCTAAGCAAATTACCCCCCCCCCCCCCCCCTCCCCACTTCCAAATAAAAAAAGAAAATTTGCTGCCGAGTTTATGCTTGCTCTGCTATCTCTTCGTTGCTTTTTTGGTTTTGCTGCTTGTTTCTGTTATTTCTTTCCAGGTTAACATGGCACTCCTTCCGCAAAGCTTGCTGCCTTTTTACCTGAAGTGGAAGTTTTCAAGGTCAAGTACACCACCTTCCCATCCTACCACGGTAATCTCACACTTGGCAATGTCCCGCTAATTATCACACCTTTGGTATCTGCAACAGTGCGCTTTGTACTGATGTATGCTGGCTATCAGCCTTGACAGCAATAAGCAGTATAAGAGGTGTTGCACTGTTGGCAATAATTCAAAATAGGATTTTCAAACTGGAAGATCACTTCATTCAGCATAACATTGTCAGCTGTGATGGGCAACAGTTAAATACAGCTGAGACAGGTTAGCTGCCAGGAACTAATATTAAACAGTTATCCTTTTACCCATTACTGGTCAGGTCTTTATTTCTTGAGAGATTTATAGTGTACTGGAAATAATATTCATATCAGTTTTAGTTTTTCGCAAATGCCATTCTCTTCATCACAACACCAACAGGAATTACGAGCCAAACTCGGGTGCATGCCAAGCCTGCAAGTACTTGTTGCACACCTGTCACAAGCTCAGTCCCTCACTGCTCCCTACCGGGTGCCTTAAAAAAGAGACCACGGGATAGCTGTGCCATTGTGCAACACACATTTGTTTGTGTGGCTAGAACTGTCTGCATCCACTCAGTTTCACTTCTGTCGAGTGTGGCCCGAAAGTCCTCGCACTGCAACACAGGAATGGCATTTTCACAAATTAAAAAATTTGTATGTATATTATTTGCACTGGGCCACAACAGAGAGTTTAGCAGTAATAGTTAAAAGGCTAGCTAATTAATATTTGTCAACCAGCCAGCCAGAGCGCAGCTATCCTCCTTCTTTCTCCTTTTTTTGCTTAGCCCATTTTTTTTTTTTTTTTTTTCCCGGTGGCACACAACATCCCCAAAAAAATATTTCTACCTGTGCCACTGCCAGTTAGCTAGTTAACACAGCTTAGCAGTAGTCTAATGCAGACCACAGCTGACAATGCTATGCTGAAGAAATTGCTCTTCTAACTAAAGAATGTATTTTTGACATTCACTGACAGTTGTAGCTGAAACAGTGAATAAAATATGGTGCATGTTGCAAGACAAAAAATATATATATGTATATATTAGGACAAAAAACTTATATACCTTGTAGGCTTTACGTAGGCTCACAATTAGCACAGGCATGATGCAGTGAGCATATTCTTAATGTTCTACTAAGCTCTATGTAGGTATGTATTATAGTTCCTTAGACCACCTCAAATTTGCAACAGCGAAAGATTTTGTACCTGTCCTCTGAATGCTCCTCCTGCAGGCAGATTAAAGGGACAGTGAGATGTTAACTAAGGTCAGGAAAAGCACATAAGCAACTGGCACATTATCACTCTGCATCAAGGAGAGAAAAGCCTCAAGCTCACCCCAGTGCACTAGATTGGGAAGATACTCAAGAAGACCTTTATGAGTTATCTTTATGGTGTTGTTAACGGCTGATGGGTATGAGTACTTCTAAAAGCATGCACATAACCTTTTCAACTCTTAAAGCACCTGTTGCAGACAAATTGCTCATGCTGGTAAGTATCTCAAGACTGTCTTTTAATAACAAAAGACTGAACTAGAGGAGGACTGGCACTGCTCTGTCTTTGAGTTCCTGTCCTTTGTATTTGCACTGCTTATGCTAAAGTATCACATAGTAATAACTAGCTCGACTTTCTGTTGAACTTGATGGTGCAACTAGCTCCCACTCTCTCCAGCAATGTTTACATTGACATTGTGCTGTTGTCTTGAAAGTTTGTAAGTATATTAAAAAATATATACAAAGCATTCATGCAAAGGCCCTAAAGTTGAGTACTGTAGGGCTCAACTTCAACCTGATTTCCTCTTTGCGTCATTTGTCGCAGTTCCTCATGCTTGGACACACATGCCTCATGCCTGGACAGCACTTCTTTCAAGTTCAAGTTTGCCATCTTACTGCCCTGTCCACTTCCTCGGCAGTCTTCCTCCTGAAAGTGGAGGCCCATTTAACTGCTGTCAATGATACTGTAATGCACATGACATGTAAAAGGCTGTACAGCACAAGGTTGTCACTTACCACAGTACCTTAAAATAATTCGGAGCCCTCTGCTACCGCACCTTTCAATGCAATAAGGCTAAAAGTCCCATTTTCTAGAAAACTCCAGCATCTGAATTGAGCTAAAAATCACGGGCATGGCTGGCAGCGGACATGGTCGGACACTGATCAATTGCAGGGTTCTGCGACATCATGCGACCATGTGATATGGCCGATTTGACAGAAGCTTCAGGCTTGTCATTTCATATAGCAGGACGAAGGCAATCCAACCCTCCAGGAACTTTGCTCGGGAAGCACAGCGCGGGAAGAACGGAGAACGAGGACAACACAGGGCTAGCGCTAGTCCTGTGTTGTCCTCGTTTTCCAGTCTTCCTGCGCTATGCTTCCTGAGTTAAGATGATTTACCAACCTACCCAAGCCTATTTCCTTCTGAGGAACTTTGCATTCAGAGTGGGACATCCCGACTCAAGGCCACGCAAACATGTCTGTATGTTTTTGTTAAGCGAGGCTTTATATCTATGCTAGGTAGTCTTTCACATAATATAGTAGCTTATTACTATACAAAGAGTATGTATGAGATAGCAGAAGAGGAAATTAAGAAATTACTGATTAAGGGTGTTGTAAAGTGCATAAGTAGGAATGTAAGTTCGCAAGAGAAGCTGCAAACGGGACCTGTTAATGCTGTCATTATTGTACCCTTCTAGGCAAAATTTAAGTGGATGCCTCATTGTTCTTTTGTCTTCAGTCTTTCATTCCCTCCTCCATCCCTTCCCTCAGAGCATAGTTCAGGTGTCCACAGAAACGTGAGACAGTTACTGTGCCTTTCCCATTCTTCGATTCTTTTTTTTTAATTTTTTTTTGCCAGTGATGAATGCATTGCCTAGATGATGACAATCCTTCTTGTCGAAACGCTGGCTAGCAGACTGAGGCTCCCCATACCCTTAAAAATTTTAATCTGCTCCATCCCAACTTCCTGCCTATTCCCAAAAACTTAAATGAGTGTGTAATTGTTGGGTTCTTTGCTATGAGTACCAAATATCTTGTGTTATGGTCATTCTACTCCTGTAAGTACTTGTGTATCAATGTGACAGTGTTAATGGTCCCGCTCTGCAGAAAATCTGTCAGTACTGTAGACAAAAAATCATAGACATGCATCTGGTACATGTTAAATGGGAGATGGCATAGCCAAGCATTGATCAGCCTGTGGGTTGTATGATGTCTTGAGACCACATGACATAGCCAGGTTGGTAGTAGCTTTACGGAGGGAAGGACAGGAATCAAACCTGGAACTGTTGGATGCCAAGTCAGATGTGCTACCCCTAGGCCTTACAACGATGTTTGTATGTTTTGGTCGAAGCGGGCTTTATATCTGTGCCGAGTGACCTTTCACATGATGCTTACGGCTGCATGCTAATTAATGAGTATGTGTGAGATAGCAGAGGCACAAAATTAAGTGAAATTAAGCAAGTAGCAAAGTGCCTGTGCGCAAACTGCAAACCGAGCCATAGAGAGGAACGATTAGTGACGTTGAGTCACATTTTTACAGGCAGTGTTGATGTCCCCTAAATTCCTTTTTACTTGCTAGCCAATAAATGCCATGTTTGTGTTTTACTGTTTCACATGCCTCTGCGTCATTCGCTGCATTTTCCCACTGTTCTCCAAATTCCTTTTGACTGCAGGTCAATAAATGCAATTTTGTGTTTTTCCTTTTCAACATGCCTCTGTGCCATTCCCTGCATTCCCTGCCTTGGCGGTCTTCAGCCTGGTCATCTATTGCTTTAAACCGGTAACTGCCAAAGGAAGAAAGCTTGCAAAAAGGTATTCATTAAACTGCAAGACTACAAGAAGGAAACTGATGCATGAAAGCAAACGAAGCAAAGATTTGTTTTGCTGAAAAGGAATAAAAGCATTAGCACAGCTCCACGTATGGAAGAAATGACGACATTAACACCAAGCTAGATACACAAAAAGTAAAACCCAGAAAATTGCACATGCATGGGTAGAACACTATGAAGACTCTTAGAAATAATAGCAGCAAAAATTAAACACAGAGATGGCGATAGTTATAAACATTAACAGCAGGGCCGTCATGAAGAAAACTCCGGCTTGAGTTTACACTTCTTACAAAGGACATAGAAGTAGCTGTCCTTAAAGAAACATGGTTACGCTCCAGCACTTAGTTTTCTGAGAACTGCGACACAAAGGATGAAAGAGTGTGGGGCATTACAGTGATCAACGAAACTTCAGAAGGCCTGACATTCTGCCCGAGAGGCTATTCTGCAAGTTCAGTGCAAATAGTGTGGCATAAGGTGATCCCTTGCAAAAAAACTTGCAATTCCCAGAAATTGGCAAGAGTGAAAAACCTTTTGTCAGCACTGCTAGCTGTACTGTTGCAATGATAGTAAAAGTGGCTGCCAAAATAAGCATGACATGCCCTTTATGAAGTGTTCCGCTGAAGTATTTTTTCCATATAGCCTCCACATAATGCACTGAAATCTCCTTTTGGTCAGATCCATCATTGTGCAATGATGTCTTCGTATCCTGCTTGGAAACAGGAACCATATCAGCACTCCCTCCTCGACTTCAATAGATTGGCCAATCTTTTTTCATTCATTTAACAATCCCTCCCTTTTCCTCACAACCAATCCTTTATTATTAAGAAAAAAACAAAAGCACCGGCACATTTAGCTATGCACATTAAAATGAGGATATGAAGCCTGACTAGAGAAAGTATGCAATGCGCAGAACAAACGAGTTGGCTTGGATGGCAAGGGAGGACTTTTACATTCACAAATATTACAGTGCTACAGCAAAGATTCACCTCTGCATGCAATGGAAATTTACTTCTTGGAAGCAGCTTTGTTCAAGTATGCAGGAAACGTTTTTGTAATCTGTGTGCTATTGTTATATGCACACGCAATATGTTTGGTAAAATTGGCACCTCCTATTCTCATAACCATCTGATGTGACCAGATTTGGCACACACATCACAGTAGTGAACCCAGTTGCTGTGATGGAATAAACAGCATTTGCAATGTGCATTGTGGAGAGCATTTTTTTTTTAGACATGGAATTGACAGAAACTAGATGATCTCGATTTTTTACATGCAAATGCTGGATGCTGTGAGCATTACTGCAAGTGGATTTACTGTGATCTACAGAGAGTGTGGTATGAAGAGCGCCATCTCTTTGTCTCAGGTTTGTGCAGGAAATACTGCAATAGCGCACCTAATTTTTCCACCCCGAGCTACAGTGATAAAAAGATCCCACCATGGGAATCGGCAGGGGCACACAAAAGGGGCTTTCAATGTGAACAACAGTCGGTTACGGGTCAAGAATGCAGCGGCAAAATTCTTCAAAGGAAGCCCTTCGACCAATGACATCAACTGAGAGGAACCTTCCAGTAACCGAGTTTTTTCTCTTCTCATGCCAGCAGGTGACAAGGGGTGTTGTTTTGACGATAGTGTTCAGTGCCTTGAACAAATGAAAGGAAGAACTTGCCCAGCCTATGGTGACACTGAAAAAATTGATTCTACTGGCAGGAGGGCCTTCTTACAGGGGTATTTGGCACAGCATTCTTGACATTTAACTAATTATAGTACTGTAATCAGCACGCCAGGCTAGAGTGCTGCAGCAGTATGCAGTGGTGCTAAGAAAGTGTTATCTTGGCTCAGATACTCTGGAACTGGCACAACGCAGTTGCCAAGGCAAAGAGTACGCCTATGCACCTTAGGTCTCACCCCATACCCCACCTGACCCGAGCACCTGATAAAAATACGAGGTGTGACACAAAAAAAACGAGACTGGTCCAATAAATTACTGCACTTTTAGAATCAGTTCTCTGTGACATTATCACCTTCAAAGTAGTCACCTCAGCATTCACACACTTCTGCACTTCTGCCATTGCTGGTAACAGTTCTGGAACGAGGTTTTTGGAAGGCCCTTCAGGAGATTCTCTGTTTTTGCCTGAACCTCTACAAATAAGACAAAATTGGTTCCCTTTAAGCAAGATTTAACTTTAGGAAATAAAAAAAGTCACATGGAGCCAAATCTGGTAAATAAGTAGGATGCTCCATCACAGCAATGTTTTTGCTGGTCAGAAACTGCTTGACAGATATGGTCATGTGAGCGGGTGCATTGTCCTATTGCAACAGCCATCCATCACTCCAAAACTGTGACTTTTCTTTGCTAATTTAAGTATTTTTAGTGCATGAATAGGGGAGGTGTGTGGGATGATGTCAGCAAAGCAGTTGTTGCCAACTCAACTCTTTTTTCAAGCTACACACTTGTCTCGTTTATTTTGTCACACCTCATATTTCCCTTTATTTACGCGACATGGTGGCGTTTCAGCGCTCTAGAAAGGTGTGTTGATGACCATACAAAAGTATGGGGACTCACCTGCAGTGCAGTCTATGTGTGCTGTGTGCACACAGGTGGGCTTGAACACACCTACTCTATCTTATCCACATTTTAACAAATAGCCCAGTTGAAAACAGCCAGTTTTAACAAGTAGCCCAAATCGGCCAATTGAAAGAAACCATAGTCTAGAAAGTCACAAACTACTAAAAAGAGAGAGAAGATGAAAGTTGCAGATTACAGCAACGAAAAAGGCAAGGTTGCAAATAACAAAATCCCATCTTCCCTGTTGATTACCCAAATCATGTCACGTCGTTTCATGGACTACATACTGCGATCCAACATTGCATCAACAGCTTTTTAAAACTGTACTTGGTTTCTCTCACTTATAACCAGTTATAAACATAAATTTCAGGCATCATGGAGTGTTCATGTTTGTAAACAGCCCGAAACACTCAGCGGAGCTCCCGTAAAATGTTGAGTCATCTACTTTGAAGGCAGATTCCTGCGTAATTTTTCAAGTCAAGTCGCAAAAGGGTGCAGCCATTCGCGGTATACTGCAGCAGCTATTCCCATTTCGAGCTGTTCATCAATTCGCTCTCGCCTAGCATCTAATCTGCTGCACATTTCAGTTGGTAGACCGACTGCCGGGGACAGGTGGTGATCCCGGTTTCAAACCCCGGATAATGACGAAATTTTCAAGCACCAAGTTTCTGAAAAAACTGAACGGCTTTGATTTGCAGCCATATGCATACTGAGCCAAACTGTACATACATACTACTGCAAGTACAGAACTGCACACCTGAGAAGACTTGACCGAAGGGGCTGATATAAGAAACTCGCAAGCACACAAACCTCACAAGTACACACACTGCCCCGCTTGTATACAAACGACGTGAACAAACCATACCTCCTAGTTTCGAGGGGCACAAGGAAAGTTTACAGCTATGCGCAAATTTTGCGATGAATGACTGATGCAATAAAGCCATTGTGAATATTTTTTTTATAACCTTCAGTAATACTAAGAGAATCTTACCAATACATTCAATGCGGGAAGCGTTTTCGATGTCATCAGTAGTAATATGGTGTATGGCCCCGCAAGATGACAGTATAGTGCTCTAGAAGATTAATGACAGCAAATGCAAACATCTCCGCCGCCATTTGTAATGCATCCCGCAGTGAACGTAGCTTGCAGCAGTGCAGCATTTTGTTAACTAAAAAAATAAAAAGAGGGCAACTGCAAATGTTAATATTGTACTTTAAAAATTAAATTGAAGGCTTTAAAGGTGTGCATATATAGTCTGTTTTAGTTTTCGTCGGTTGCGCCATCCACTGTTCATGGCATGGCAGCTATGACACTGAGATGGCAGACGACGCGGCCTCAGGAGACACGAGATAGTATACAATTTCGATGTCTCAGGGAATTGCAGTGAGCAGAACATCCGACCAAACGACGCCGAAGCGTAGCTATATATTATCCGTAAAGCTTTAGTGTAAGCAGCTCTGGGTTATATGAAATGCGAGTAAGACTGGAGGGTCGCGTCCCCGACGACCTCTGGCGCTGTATGGTTATACACAAACACAACACACACACAAGAGAATTAAACAAGTGTTGTGTTTGTGTATAACCATGCAGCGCCAGAGGTCGTCGGAGTCCTATAGAACTAGCCCGCTCGCAAGTTTAGCGTGTTGCACAGTTAGAGGCGCGATGTACCTCTCCCAGCCAAACCGCGGCATCCTTGCAGTTCAAATTTTGCACAGAAATGGTATTTTGTTGCTAGTATATTTTAATACCAAATCTGTTTGGGGTACATGCCTGATTCGATCAAAAGAAGTCAGATGTTCTCATCTTAAGCGGCGGCGACGACGGCAGACGAGCCGCTACCCCAGCGATGGCACTGGTGGCGCTACCTCATGCTGCTTACAACAACTCAAACCTTCTGCCAGAAACGTTCGCCCCCTCTTTTCCTGCTACAGAGTTGTTGTAGCAGCATGAGGTGGCGCCACCAGTACCATTGCTGGGGCAGCGGTCATTGCCGCCGCATAAGATGGGAACAACTGACTTCTTTTAATCGAATCAGGCAAGCACCCCAAACAAATTTCATATTAAAAAATACTAGCGACAAAATGCCCTTTTTGTGCAAAATTTTAACTGCGAGGATTCCACAGTTTAGCTGGGAGAAGCATTCTACATCGCGCCTCTAATTGTGCAACGCGCTGTATTACTACGGAGGGTCGCGGCAGTGCGCGCGGTGTACGTATACGTGCGCGCCGAATCATTAGAGCACATACACACAGTGACACATATACTACAGGAAGAACAGGATGCTTGGGCATAATAGCGGGTGGAATATATCACGAAATGAGCCGTGGTTATTATGCAAAATAATAATAAAGAGCTAAAATCTTTCGTTAATTCATGCTGGTTGAACCACACCCGGCACATCTGCCCCATTCAGCACTGGAAAATATTTACTTACTGCCTCGTTCCAATTTGATTTCCCAGATACACTTTTTTTTTTTAAGAAAAAAAAAAAAAAACTGCAGAATGATGTAGGGATGTTTTCAGTATGCAAACGGACAAACAGGGGGCTTCTCTGCATGTCGACTTATGTTACTGTAAAGCCCACCCCTTATGATTTTTTTTTTTTTATGTGCTTGATATATCCTCTTCACTGGCTGTCGTGCTGCATGTATATTACGTGTGCAAAATCCGGCAAAGCAGTGGTAGTGATCGGTTAATGTGATATATGATAAAAACGATCAACAGTGAAAATTCCTAACTGGAAATTTTGTGACTATATTCTGCAATTTAGTGCAAAGGACGAGATTGCTGCACATATTGGTTATTTTAATGTAAAGTGCTTGCCCGATTAGTGAACCGCATGCAAAGGTGATGACAAGACCTCCGCTCATACACACATGCTTCATCTATGTCAAACAATGAACAAGAAGCAAATCAGCAGTGGAGCGCATCAATCTGCTAAAATTGTCAAAGAATTCTTCAACTATAGGTAGCAACATTAGAATAACAAAACTGGTATGTCAGTTGTATTAATGCTTGTGTTACATAAGTAATAGCTGATCTTTTCAATGTTATAATATGCTGTTATAAGTTGACAAATAATATTGTTATGCTGTATTATAAACATGAATTTAACATTACAAAGAAAAATTGCTTTGATATATAGTGTACTCCACATTATACGGTTTCAATAATAACTATAAAACAACATAATAAAAATATACTTCAAGCAGTACAGGTTGCAGAATTTTGCCGCTTTCTTTATTACCGCAAATACATTTTTAAATAAAAGTATAATTTGCACCTAAATCTCTTAAATTCTGCCTGAAACAGAGCGCATGCACAAATATATATATAATTTTGTTATAAAGGTTTGCTTACTATACCACCCCTCTTTTTTCTGTTTACATGAACAATCAAGGAGAAGGCTTCTGTACTCATTTTCACCAAATCTTATATGAACCACCTGGTCTGATGACATACGTTTAACATCACAAGTAAAGGCTCTTAATGATGGCATGGTATGTTGTATGCTTGGCTCTATGCATATGGTATCCATATGGACGATGCATCGAGTTGCATGTTGTTTAGTGTTGTGCAGTTCATATGTCACTATGACTGTTGTTGCACTCTAGCTGCAAATTTTCTAGCTGTTTGACTGGAAATGTCAATTTTCCATCAGGAAGTAAAAACATTCCTGATCAACAGGTTTTCCAGTGCAATATATAATTCAGCTCGAAAAATATGTCATTCTGGAAGAAATATATATGGTTTCCAGCTGGAAAGAAGTGATCTTCAGTTCAACAGTCCAGCTGTAAATGGGGCTCTTTTTTATTATTTTTTCACTAGGCAATTCAAATCAATTGAAAGCAATTCATGTTTATTCTCAACATTTCATTTACAGACTCTCTGACAGAAAGCTGTAGAGACAGCTTAAGGACGAGGTCAAGGAAGCAACAGAATTGTTCAAAGAAGTTTCTAGCAAAGACATTCAGCTTTGCATGCATATAAATGAAAAATGAACCAAAGTACTGACAATATGCAACATTACTATATGTACAATAATATAGAAAAATGCACAAAAAAGTCCCATTTTTAGGTTGAATGAATTAGGTATCATATTGCACAATAAAATAGAAAAACAGGTCACTCTAGAAACATATTGAACACAAAACTTTATGTGTGACTGTCATATGACAGGGATTGGAAAGATAGTAAAGAGTGAAGAAGGTAGTAATTAGTTTGGTAATGTATCATCCCTTTTTCATAGGCACATGGTAAAAATATTGAAACATAGTGCTTCCCCTGATTGGGTCATTAAAAATTGACATTTTTCATAAGCAAAGTCGAATTGATAAAAAAGATTGTAATGATATTCACAGTTTGATGCTGAATGCATGATAACCTCTGTTGAAGGATGCAAATACAATACATTGTTTATGCAACTACGTAGCACCAAACATTAGAATGATGTTACAAAATTGTTAACTTGCCTGAAGGTTGCCTAACGTTCTGTCACATAGTTGTAACATTCAAAAGAAACATTATATTATTAATAACTGCCAAATATTATAATAATGTTATATAATGTTTTATGTTGCATATTGCAAACATTACTTTAATGTTACAAACAAATGTTATTCTAATATTGTCTGCTAAATATTAAATAATATTTGGATCATAAATATATAAAGCAACATAGAATATACATTTTGAACACTAAGTCCCAGCACTTTTGGCCTTTTTCTTCCAGTAACCATGTTTTTTCAATAACATATTTCTTTTCAACTAGAGCTTTGAAATTATGCCTGCCGTAGAATGAAAGCAGCCCTAATATTTTGTTAGAGAGTTTTGATTATTATTCATTCGTCACTATGACTCCTTGCACACCCATCGGCTATGGATATAAAAGCATGACTCTAAATGACTTGTTCAGAGGTGAGTGTAGAAGTTGTGCTGTTATATGTAGTTGTGCTGTATTGTGGTCTTTGCAAAGCGCGCAAGCTGTGTACCATCGTGAGCGGGCCTACATGCTCGGCAAGGTTACTCTACACTTTCACGAATGTTACATTTATGTTGCATACAAGTTAGATTTATATTAATTAAATGTTTATCAACACATTATACCAGCCTAATATGTCCCCTATTGCTAAAATATTTCAAATAAAGACACTGATAACATCAAAATAATGTTCAAATGAAACAAAAATGTTACATTGCTCCAATATTTTGGTGCTCCCTGGGAAATAACTTTCTTTTCTAGACGCAGAAGTGTACTTGGTGTCTATTATTAGTAGTTGCCCCCCATATATCAGCGTGCAATAGTTAAGGTGGGAACAGAATATGACATGGCAAAGTTCTATAGGGATCAAAAAGAGATATACCAGGTCTGAAAGATGGTGCGAATCAAAAATATATATCTTGGAGGCATAGTATTCTATAGGGAACATGGGACAATGACTTTCTTTCTTGACCTGGCTGCAAAATGGGAGCTAAGAGGTCATATAATGCAGGCCTTGAAAGCACTGATTCAGGTTGAATGAACCCTTTAATAGTAAAGTCACGATCGGACCAGCAATATATATTGCTGGTCCGATCATGACTTTATATTGACTATATAAGGGTCTTTACTAAATCAGTATAATTGTGATGATATATATGGCGCAGATGTGCTGTCTATTATAAATGGCTTAATAAATATATATGTGTTGCTGCTTTATAAAAATAAAACACTCTAAAATACCTTCCATCTCTCTCAAATCTTTATGCGCAATTTTCTTTCTTTTTTTTTTTCGGCTATAAGATTTTTTTTTACATCTCGTGGAAGCATACCTCACGCATGCATACACAACAATCGAATACAACTGAGTTTGATTTCATGTGAAAACCAAAGCCTTGCAAGAACACAGCATCACTTTCCGCTGTTTGTCATCGAAGAGGCAATCAACGAGAAATGCACGCGACAGCCAAGTGAAGCAAAGGCGTTCCGCATTCATGCACTAATTCTTGCCACCGCATGCCTCGCACTGCACAATAATTGTTGTGAACGTCAGGCCGTTTCGTTCCTTCCGTACTTCTCGCTGCCCATTTGCTCTCCGAATGAACCGCGCCACCTTCTTTCCACATTCCTTTGTTTTCTTTGTTTTGTTTTTTTCCTACACACCGCATGCTTTCCCTCACAGCTCCGAGGCCTACGTAAAGTTAGCTTCTTAGCACAGCTGAAAGTCTAGTGGTAAAGCCAGTTTAAGAAAACTTTGCCTCGCGATTTTGTATCGCGCGTGCGGCGATGTCATTTCATGGGAAGTACGTCGCCGCTGCCAGATACTATATATAACCGATTCTTGTCAAAAATGTCTTTACTATAAAAGTTCAAATATTTACAGTCGTCTACTGAACATGAATTGGGACTTGAGTTTTACAATTAACTCCGAGTTTGCTACAGCGAGGTTACTGTTATCACTTCAGTTCAATTGGTCATTTGGTCGGGTCGGATGCGAATTTTTTTTTTATTTCAAGGTGAAATTAGAAAGCAAGAGCTAGGCCTGTTTATCTTAAATTGCTTGAAACATACCAGTCCCATTAATATTTTAAATAGTATATTTTCCAAGTGCTGTACTGGAAGCTAGCTTCATTTTCGGCTGCAAATATAAATGAAGTAATTGCAGTACGCAAACTGGTACATTACTGCTTCATATCTTAACCATAAAATGAATAAATGAGCATTATATATTTTCCACTTGGCCACAACAGCTTGCACAATTGGTACTGTTCACGCCATGGACATTTCCGCCAGGGACATAAGAAAAGCAGCTGCTGTGGAAGAATAGAACCTCAGATAATATACTAGCCGGTATTTGAATACAAATAATCTCATATTTAAGGAAAAAAAAAATGTGCTGTATGAGCTGTATAACTGTCCCCGGCTATTAATCTAATTACTTTCTTTTGAAGCATTAGTACCTTATTAATGTTAGTGCTTTATGTGATGGTCCAGACCAAATGGCAATAGTTAAGATAAGATTGAAATATTGTGTTGTAGATTATCAACTTTAGATTTGGAGAAAACTCTCAGTGACACCTGCAAAGGATGCCAACAGACTGTGACACTTTCTTTGCAATATATGTAATCTGTTCTGTTCCTTTCATATGTGCATCAAAAATAACAGCAAATGATTTAAAGCTGTCGATAATTTCTATTGTATTATTAAGTTTTAAGGTAAGTAAAATGAGTGCTGATAAAGTTCCTTTAAAGTTTAAAGGTCAAAAGAAAACTGTTTTAAATTTCTTACTATCGACAATTAACAAGTTCATTTGATATTAACCATCTGTTTAATGACTGAAGAACAATGTTCCCTCTTTTTAATAGGTTACCTGTGGATGAGTCAGTAAGAAAAAGCTTGTATCATCAGCTTACAGAACATTGAAAGCAAGTTTATATAACCATATCATTAATATAAGCACTAAAAAGAAACGGACCCAGAGGGCTACCCTGGGAAGCTCCACATTGTATAGTTTTTAAACCAGACAGGTTACCATCAGTACAGACAGCCTGTTTACGCCGACTATATGAGAGAAACAGATTAAGAAGAGAGCCGCGGATGCCATACCTTTTAAGTTTATGAAGTAATATGTTATGACTGAGGAGTTCATGCATTTTACCAAAGTCTACAAACATGCCTAGCGTTGTGTTCTTACATTCAAAACCCTGTAAAATAATTTCATTTTGCAGCAGCTGAGCAGATTCAGTGGACCATCGTTTGCAAAAGCCGAACTGATTGTCATTAATAGTAAAGAGTGTTTATCGAAGAGTTCTCAGTTTTTTTAACTATAACTTTCTCTAGAGCTTTTGAAAAAAAATAAAAACGGTCGAATGAAAATTGGTCGGCAGTTATATATTTCATTCTTATCTCCTCCCTTAAAGATTACTGAAACCTTGGAAGACAGGAATGAACGGCTCAGAAATGACGAAGACACAATTCATCATTCCTTTCCTTGAAGGAATAACCAAACAAATGAGTGCTCACCAAGCATATCGTTGTTTGTTGCCATATGTGCCCCTATCCATTTTTGTGTGCTGTCATCCTCTCATGCAAAACAAAACTGTTCAATCTGCTAAATTAGTGAGCTTCATTTCTTGTCATATGGAACAAATAATTTGTTCTCAAATTGCTTCACATCAACACATTCTGGCAGTTGACCTGTAGCTGCCTGGCTGTGCCAAGCAGCCACTACCTGACACAGAAAGCTTGATGCAAGAACCCTCCTGCACTGGACATAATTATATGCTGCATCAAGTGGTGAACAAAGCTCAGTGTTTCTAAATGCAAGTTACCAATTAGTACTATCGATATTATCATATACATTCTGTCAGAATCAGTAAAACTGTACGCTCTAGAACATGCATGGCACAGTGAAGTGAAACTGCAATTCCATCTTGCCTCCCATATATGACTTTGCTTTTTTTCATTTGATGTGCGTATGTCTATATATAGTTCAATCCACATGGTAAGTATAAGTATTTAAATAGCACCTCAACAGCTCAGTGACTGGGCGCTCGACTGCTCTATCCAAGAATATGGGATCGAATCATGGCTGTGGAAACTGCTTTTTGGCAGCAAGAAAAGCAAGGTGCCCATGTGCTCTGCGATGTCAGTGCACAGGTGGTAAAAATTTACAAAGCCCTCCACTACAGCATGTGGCATAGCCCGAGTCCCTCTGGGATGTTAAAGCTCATAAACCGACTCAAACCTATTACTAAGAGCAATTTTAGTACGCTCAAATCAATGTGCTTGATATGTCCGCCATCTTAAATGTATGTCAAATTCAGCTGCCTGTGAAACAGCGTGTATTAATATGACTACAATGCAGATGTTTTAAAACACTAAATATCTCAGAGTTTCTTTTAGGCAATGAAAATGTACAACACAGCATGCCTCTCCAGGGCATGCAAGTTTCAAGTTACATATCATTAGCATAACCACATTCACTATACAGGATAAAGGCCTCTAGTTTCTCTCCAACTAACCCTCTCCAATGTAAACTATGCTTTATCCCTACAGGCTGTCTACTTCCTAAGCCCACCTGGCTATCTGGGTCCCCTTGGTAATATATATTTTCCTAGAATTCATTCCTTTACAACTAACTGCTGAATACCTTGCCTTTGACTTCCCGCTTGTTCACTAATCCACTAGGCTCTCTTCCTACCTTTGCTTGTGGTGTTCTCTTCCTTGTCCCTGTCCTGTGTGCACTGGTAATTTTCCAACATTCAATTTCAAGTCTTTTTGTCATCCTCCAAGTTTCTATCTTATCAGTGGTCACAAGCAAGGTATCATGCTTGCCTTTTGAGACATATAGATTACCTGCTAGTGCTGATTTCAGTGGGAATATACTTGTCAGATGCACTACACTAGCATTACAATAAATGTGCAACTCACAATAGTCCACATTATTATTTTAGACACATCAAAAGATTATCACAAGCAGAGCTTAAAGTCAGGGGGGTGTCGCGGCGTCCAAGAACCCTCACCAGTTTTTACGAGAGGTCTGAGACTTGAATATATTGGGTGTCCAGCACTGCACGAATATGAAGCAGGTGCAACCTTTTATTCTTCTCAGTGGCAATCAGAGAATGCTTATGATTGTTAGAAAATTTTGCAGCAAGAATTATTGCTTTGTTTTAGTAAGAATCAGAATTTCTAAAATCTGCAATGAAGAAAACAAAGGTCAGTCCCTCTACACAGAGGCTGGAACTAGTTAAGTTATTCTACACACATACCATCTCTTCGATTTTGCTGGTTCAGTGCACACTGTGTTTTAGGTGCTGGCTGAGCAAATTGTCAATATGCTTACACAATATTATTCAGATGTTGTACTCGTCACCAGTCAAACAGACCAAGCTGGTAGTTCTTACAATATTTCTTGCTAATTGTCAATGGGTTCACTTGAAGTGTAAAAATTATAGAATATATTTTTCCTACCTAGTTGATTTTACATTTAAAGTGCGATTAAGATTGTGCTTCCTGTGTAAAGTGTTTTAAAGAACATAGCACTCTCGCTGCTCCTATAAAGTTTACTCAAATACATTTATTTGCAAAATTTCTATTTAAACTTATTTACTCTTATAAAGTTTTCTTCGCAACCAGACAGTCAGAAATTCAGTTCTCGATGTGAACTGTGCTACAAGATAGTGGTTTCAGGAAACAATATTACATATGTTACAAGTGCTAACGCTTTGTTGTTTCACTATAAGCTGCTTTATGTCACATATTGTTTGTCGATCATGCTTGCAGAGCACAGGGATGTAATTTTTTCGGGTGCATGTCATAAAATGATCACGAAAACCTCCTTCGTATATAATATGATCGTATATAATATGCTCGAATTTCTAGAGTACCCTCTCTGACAGAGCCAGACTTTAAGCACTGAAAGTAATTCATTCATTTCAAAATTACTTTTGCTAAAGTGAATAACTGCTGTTTCTATACATCATATCATGCACTCCCGGTACGATGCTAAGAAAGCAGTAATGACATATGCGGCAAGCCTGTCCCACAGTGATGGATGAACAAAAAAATACAGAATTGAGTAGAACTGTGTGTCCAAGGGTCACAACCATTCTCTAAGCAGGTACATGTAAGGCGTCGAGGGTCCATCGAAGCGACAGCGGTGCAAAATGGTTGAAGGTCAAAACTAGTTGAAAGTGCGCAGTAACACTCACTGTTGCATACTGGCTATAGGCACAGTGCCGCTTTGTTACACTTGTCATCATGGGCGAAAAAGGAGTTGGGGGGGGGGGGGGGGGGAAGAGACAGGCGGAAATGTTCATGGTGTGAAAATTACCCAGCGCAAGCTGCCATGGTCCCGCGAACATGGAATCTATAAATCATATCATTCAGTGGCTTAGAACGGTGGAAGCAGCTCGCCGCGAGAGCAAGGCACCGAGTTTGCCTCTTATTACTTCTTTGAGTGCAATGAATGTGGCGAGTGTTTGACCATGATTCTGTTTTTGTTGTTTTGTTGCCATTGTCATATTTTTAATAGCCTGTTATGTAGGAAAAGGAGAGGGAATAGTTTCACTGGATAGAATTTGGCGGTAAGATGAAAGAATGTGCTCTAGTGTCTGGGGAAAAGTTTTGTTCACAAGCTTTACTTAGTTTCTATACGGATGAAATCCAGACAGTAAATGAGAAGGAATTTGCTCTGCAGAGGTAATTGTAATGTTACTACTTTTTGGGAGCAGTAATTAGTAATTTCATTACATTTTTAACACTGCTTGCAAGTAATTGGTAATGTAATTAAACTGCTTTTGAACAGTAATTTTGCCAAGTATGGTGCCAATTTAACCCAGACAAAAAAAAAAAGATACCATTATGTCTATTAGGAATGAAGTAGATTAAATAAGACATGCCAGCTGGACTTGTGAATGTAATCATGTAGCTCAAATGGTTTTTCTACTTCTGATTGGCAATCACATTGGAACATTCAATTAGAAGGCCCTGTTGAACATTCAATAAACAAATGTTGCAACTTAAACTGCTGTGTAGTTTGCATAATTTCTACGACCACAGCAGTTGATTAAACGAAGTAACTTTGATCCCTGAAGATCTGCTACTAAGTAGGGTCCAATGTGCGAGGTCCCAAAAAGAAAAGATTGTGTCAACTCTTCCGGTATATATGTAGGTTCGTATGGTTTATGTGTCATATGCATGCTTGCCTGTCGCCTGCTTGGAGCTGCCATTTCAGGTCAGTGCCGGCAGAATAAGCATTAAGATTGGAAGCCTTAGCTGAACTGCCCAACTGGAATGTTCAATTTAATCAAATTGGAGCTTCGAGTCTGTTCCAAAAGCGTGTTTAGAAACTGATTTCCATGGAAATCATTTTTTTTTTTTTTTTCACACAAGAACAAGCCAAAAGACTGCACTGCACTGACTTGACAAATATCTAAAAGATGGCAACTTTATTGAAATATGGGCGGAGAGGCTCCGCAAGAAGGGCTGAGTTATTTCAGATACAAGGCATATACTGCAGAGTACAAGTGCACCTTCCAAAAACAGGAGTCTGCATTATGTCCCGTTTTTGCTGACCTACCAACATAGCTTGATCAGCCACACTGCTGAGCCACAATGCAAACCCAATTCGCGCTCATACATGTAGTTTTATGTAAGTACCAAAAGCAACCTCAAATATTCACCAGCTGTTCCTGACTGCAGTTCCTTTTTGACAGGCGATTCTATCAAATTGTTTTTCACGAAATTCTAGCACTGAATTGATTGCGGACGAGTAGCCTAGCTGGCCGCAGAACGATTTCGGAGATAACTGCAGTGCCTTAACGTACCGCCTGAGAGCTATGGAATAGAACACTGCAGCAACTGCAGTTCTTTCGTATTTGAAGGCGGAATACGAAGACAACGAGATAAGCAGCCCACGGGGAGACGAATTTCCTTGCGTCGAGTGAAGTGCACAATGCACAGCCGAACCCGAAGCCCAGAACGAAGCTAGAAAAAAAACTTCCTCTGCAGCTGCATGTCACAATCAAGCGCGTCCAAACTCCGTCATTCTGCGCGCAATGCTGACCAAGGTAGATGTAGTAGATGGGCATGAACGGGCCTTTAAGCAGACCTAAAGCAGCGCCCACCCACACGCTCCTCCACTCCTGGCACTCCTGGCGCTCGCCAGCGCGACCAACGCGCCAAACCGCCAAACGCCGACGCTACCGATCACTACATAAGTAAAAATTATTAAAAAACTGGACAGTAATCATTTCTTTACCAACAATTTAAGTTTTAAATAAGAATTATAAAGGTTTTACTTGCTGTCATGCACATTTTTTTCTTTGCTTAGTTTATGATGACGTAGTGTGACGTATTTTATGCGTGGCAGCAGCAGCCTGCTAGTGCCACGGGCGTGGCTCTAGCCTCGGCCTTCCCGAAATGCCACTAAAAACTTCCTTAAGTGATTGCGCAACCATAAATATTTTCATAACATTTTTGTATTTCAAACTTTGCTTATTAAGTGCGAAATATTGGTATTTGTGCTGCTCGAAATTAAGCCAATAGGAGAAAGAGCCATCGCTTATATTGGATAAATATCACACCGACATGCTGTTTCTCTCTCTTTTTGCAATTTATAGTCACAATATTCAATCTTAGAACATTATTTACGGTAGAACAACGTTTATCTTTGCATTACTTTTAGCCAAAAGTTGTAGTTCTGCACTCGGTAGCTCTCCGGCCCATGATGCTTTGAGCGCCCATGGTGGCTGAACTGGCCGTCTGGAAACTCTATGTAAACTCCCATAGACGGCAGCACAGCTTTCCCTCTAGGTAAGAGTAAGAAACTCTATGGGCGAGGAGGATTTGTTTGTAGTCTGGCGGATGTGACGTAATAAATTGCTTATTTTTGTTTTTTGCTTGCGTGTACTCTCGTACCCAGACGTTTTTTTTTTTTATCGCCGCCTCCGCAGCCGCAGTTTTTTTTTTTTTTTTTTCCCCGTTTTGAATTTTGGCGCGCAGTGGTACAAGCAAGCGGGAGGCTTGTTCGCGCCGCGTTGTTTCAGATTGACCAGACTGGAATGTATTCTGCAAAATAGACTGGGCGGCACCCATCCTTGCAAGTTTCTTCAGACTTTCGTAAGTACAGCGAAAATGCAGCGCAAAACACTTACGGCGGCATCCCGTACTTTCCTAGGAGAGCTCATGGCGCCGCTCTTCTCACGTTACAGCTTGTCTGGAAAGTTTTTCTGCATCGATGCGTTATTGCTAAGTGATCTCAATTCTTTTTTCGGCATCTTGCTGTGAGGCGGTGGCTTCAAGTGAAGCGTAGAGGATCTACGAAGCTCTTTTCCGTGCGCCAGGAAGCAGTCCCTTCAATATCCGTGCTTCGATCGGTCGCCGGCGGCTCATTTTCGAGTGCGCCTCCGTTTTGCTCCCGAATAGCCCTGTCTTAGCAAGAGCAACCATGTCTATTTTTTGTTTCGGTGTGTGCCGAAGTACTCTTGCTGCACAGCGATTTTGGGATCTTGGCTACGTCGCAGCTTCTGCTCATGGGCTCTCCTGCACCATGAATGCCTTGTGCCTCATGAAAGGTGGGTACAAAATGTGTGCTGGCAAAAACAGGTTGCTCCACAAGAGCGCTACTATATGAAATCGAAGTGACCTTATTTATGAAGCTGGCACTGGGCATGCATTTCGGTCAGCACCGTCACAGCCAAAGCAGTAGAAAAGGGGAAGGGGGGTGGGGGTGCCAGTACATATCTGCCGGATTGTTCTAACCACTAGATAGGACTAACCCGGTCATGCGACTACAATTGTTGTATAACATTTTAGCTAAGCGTGATAATATTAATGTTGACATTTTTGCATCAACTCTAGGTGAATTCAAATTCTGTTTCTAGTTATGACTGTATATTGTCTTGTTTACCATACAAGGTAATTGCTGTTCATGGGCACGGTAAAAAAAATGTTTTTCAATGTTCACCAGCAAATCTACTCAGTGACAGTGCTATTTCTGTGGCCATTGTATAGATCCTTTTTGTATTCCTGACTAGAGCTGGTGAAATCGCTTCTTTCAGCTGTAGCCCGTTAACAAAATGAATGCTGGTGCATATTTTCCAGTAGCTGTCAAATACAGTGAGAGGGCATTCAGGTGCACAAGGTGGGACTAGGCTGAACCAGTCTGTTCCATATAGAGATACTAGTGCCCACGTAGGCCTGTCATGGTAGAAAATAGAATTGTATAATTGCTCGAAGAGCTTTCCAGTAGCATGCTTTGATGGGCTAGCTGGCACACCAATGCAGTGTGGTTTGGCTGTGCGAACAGGCCAAGGACGAAAGGAATGCACATGGAAATGCCAAGTTTGTTTTATCATTTCTTCATCTCCGTGTTTCTTTGGTTTACAGTGCCAAATCATATTCACGCTTTCCTATATGTTATCTTGTAAACAGCAAATGCACTGCTGACTCTAGGGGCAAATTTTATTTGCTCTTTTTAGTTGAGGCCAATTTATTTTACTGATAGAACATTAAATGTTTCCATGTGAGTGCCATGCAACAGCTACTAGCATTATACTTTCCTTCTGTGTTGCAGCGGGATCATTCATGTCTTACCTTTCCCAGGAGCCGGCATTTATTGCATTGCTCTGATTTCCAGGCCCTTCCCTGTCTGGTGCGTGTGCTGAAACAGGAATCCCTTGGAGGCGATTTGCAGCTTTTGTTCATCATCTTGATTCCGTCCCCACATAGGTAATAGCCACTGCGGTGGCACAGGATTAGGGTGCTCAATTGTTAAACCCAAGGACACGGGATGAAATCCTGGTTGCGGCAGTCCCTTTACAATGGAGGCGAAAAGCAATGCCGCGAACTGTGCGATGTTGACACACATTTAAAGACAAGGTTGTTGAAATTTCTGGAGGCCTTCACTAAAACATGTATCTATGTCCCAATGTGGAAACAGTCTGTCCGGGCAATGGACAGGGAGAAAATCCAATGAGGTCATTGAGAGCATATTTACCACGGTAGCTGGGGTGAATCCAGGTGCCTACCCTGTTGGGGGGGGGGGGGGGGCACAGCTAGTATTATTGCGACATATCTGTAGTGCTTCCTGATATCTATTTTTTTACATAGTGGCCATGTAGACCGGTTGGTGCAAACCTAACTTGCTGGACATGGACATGGGAAGCCAAGGACATGGGAACTCAATACAAAGAAGTACATGGGACAACACTGTTTGGTCTGAGACCCATTTCCAAAGCATTTCACCCCAAAAGAGCCAAGCATCAGGTCGGAGGAAATCCTGTACCAATTGGAAAACTGTTGAGTACCTGGCGGCACCTGAAATCAAACCTGGTACCTTCTGAATGCACAGCATTTTTTCTTGTGTTCCAGTGTCTTTGGCTGGTCCAATATGTTAGATTTAAGTTTAGTACAATACCCCAAGAAAACAAAAATGACAAAATATTTTTGGTCAGTACATAATCTAATTGCCCACTGTTCTTTTAGTTTTCATGCCATCGTTTGTCTATAAAATATATACCATGAAATTTGTTGCCGCTTAACTAAATTTGTGCAGAGCAAAACACAAAATTTCACCAATCCAGTTTTTGTGTGTGTGTGTGTGTGTGAGTGTGTTCAGGTAAAGACTATCAGTGTTAAAGAAACATTGTTCTACATGCTAGTTTAACATATTTGACAATGGCTAAGTTTAAGAAATAAAAAGCACAATTATGAGGTTCCTGAAAATTTTCAGACAGCTCGTCTCAGTGTATATTATTATTTTTTTTTTAAGAACATTGGTAAGTATGCTGAGCACTGATGTCTTCTTGCAATGAAATTTTTTCTAGCTTGGTCTGTTCTTTCAAGAACAAACTTATGGTGAATTCCAATCGCAGAGCAGGAGCACTTCCGGAGCAACGTTTTCTGCTCCTTTCGGAGCAATTGTCTTCCAAAAGCAGATCCGGAACACGGATCGCGTCTTCCAAACGAAGAACGGGAGCAATTGCCGAGCAAGGGTCGCTCCGCGGAGCAGTCAAAACTGCTCCGCAAAAATCGGGGGAAGCGACCGGAAGTTTGCGTGACGTGACTTTCCGAGCGGCGCTTGCGCATGCGCTAGCTGGCGCATCCATTTCCGGTGGCTCGCCGCGTTGGCTTCAGAGGCAACGCGCCGCTCCATAGCAGACGATCAGTATTTGCCGCCGCCATGGATGGTCATTCGCGTCGCGCTCTTGCGCTCGCTTTGCTTGAGGACAGCGAGTCAGAGAGCAGCAGTTCCGACACATCTGTCGAAGAATCAAGAATCAACTATTTATATGTCCATCGTCCGTGTAAACTCAAAGCCGCGCACGTTACAGCTCGTCTCTGGAAGACTGCAAACATTCGGTACGTGAACCGAAGTTTTCTTCCATATTAAAGAAAGTGCTGAAGGAGTCTTACCGTGTGTGTCCGCGCTCGGCTCTTCGAGCAAGGAGGATATAATTGCGTAAACGGCTGCAGGCTTGCAAAGCAGACGACGCGAGCGCACGAAAAGCGCGGGCAAGTGCAAGGAATGATGGGTACTTTCTCCATCTCCGTTTGCTCGCGAGCACCACCTACTTGCTCCGGCCAGAGCAAGAGTATTCGAAACGCAGAGTCTGGGAGCGTGCTCTCCGCCGGATTGAGGCGTTCTGTGATGGAGCGTGCGCGCTGCTCCAGTTCTGCGATTGGAATTCGCCATTAGTATTATCCTGTAACCATAATCATCACGGAATGACACCTGTAAAAAAAAAAAAAAGACGAAAATGTACTGCATACACCAGCGCACCTTTGACCAAGGCCTTTCTGAATTCATGAACGATCATTAAGCTTTTTCAAGATCTTCCAAAGCCACGTTGAGCACCATTAGAACGAGAACCCGAGCAAGGGCTACTACCCCACCAAGACATGATGGCCTTGTGACAGAATCTACCTCACATTCAGGAGGTACCAGTTTCGATCCTGGTGCTGGTGGGTACAAGATTTCTCCCGGCCTGATTCTGGGCTCTTCTGGGATAAGATGCTTGGGAAAGATATTCTAGTTCACTTCAGGAAAAGGGTCATGAACCAAAATTCACGATTCGTTCCACCATTAGACAACCCTAAGTCCGCTTCGTGCAGCAGAAGCCCATATGCAGTTCCTTTTTCCTCCTTTCCTAAGCCATGAGCCCTGGTAAGCCAAGCACCAGGCTGGGCCATAGCTGGTACACATTTGAGAAAATTGGAAGTGGAAGTCAAACCCACCACATTGCTGTAATGTGGAATGATGCTGAGATAAGGAAATAGTGAACCAGCACAATTACTAACCATTCAAGAAAGACTACTGATTACTCACACTGTGGTTCATTAACAGGATGTACTCAGGAGTGCAAAAGCTCAAATAAGATTTGTAGCGATTTTTGGAGCAGCAAAATCTTCGTTTTAGAGCAATAAAATTCATATTTGGAGCAGCTCACAAGAAAAAAAAAATTAATTCAAATTTTGGAGCTGTTAAACAGGGAAGAAACTTTACTTTCGGCACAAAAGAATGAAGAGGTATGAATATCGGACTGTATGAATGTGATCCAAAGGAAGTCTAGCAAAGGCCACCTATCACCGATGCTGCTTGTACTATTTATTTTTGTAAATAAGCTTTTTGTACTGCTAGGCATGCTATCACACACACAAAAATGTGAGTCATAAAATTGAAGAGGCTAAATAAAAAAGCTAGAGAATGTTTTTTTTTTTTTTTTTTTTTTTTTTCATTTAGCACGGTTTGACAACCTTAATCATGGGACTTTATGTTGCTTGCAAGGCTCAAAAAACATTGTTTTACTCTCTGCGAAATCCACAGCTCGTGTCGTGCGAGGGCAGCTACAAAAGAGCTTAATTTGAAGCAGTGACTGCGATCAGCCTGTGTCCAGAAGCGAGCGCAGTGCAAAGACAAAATGTTGATTAAAAAGCAAATACAGAAACAAAGACAAAAAGAAACGCCGACCAAAAGGCGAAATGGCAAATGCCGAAAGCAAGTTTTAAGCAAAGAAAACCGATGAGCGAGCACATCTTCGGCTTGTGAATTATACTTCTTGTGGACTGGCGGTGGCTTTGACACAATATTTTGAATAAGGAGAGGTGGACGATTATTAGGTTATGTATTTCATGCACAATGCATACTTTATAGTACTTCAATGTTGCAGCATGCATAAATGTTAATTTTGGCAGTTTTGGGCTCCACTGCGGCATTATGGAATTCAATAGCTAGGCTGCTGTGCGTTTCTCGACCTTCTGATGTTCGAAATAAATTTCACATGTTCCACCTCCAGTTGTATTAGCACAAACTTCGGCAGTGATGCAGGCATTGCGAAATCAGGGGTTAGACGAGTCGTATGTGAAAGTGCTGCAAGATATATTTAGTGGGTGCACAGCAATCATAGTTCTGCATAAAAAAGTAACAAAATTCCCATACAGAAAGGTGTTAGGCTAGAAGACACGATCGTTCCAGTACTATTCACAGCTTGCTTAGAGGAAGTATTCAGAGACTTGGAATGGGAACAGTTAAATATAAGGGTAGATGGAGAATACCTGAGTAATCTGCGATTTGCTGATGACATTGCTTTGCTAAGTAACTCGGAGGATGAACTGAAAATAATGATTGATGACCTAGATAGGAAAAGTAGAAAGGTAGGCTTAAAAATCAATATGCAGAAGACTAAGGTAATGTTCAACTGCCTCGGGAAGGAACAGCAGTTTACATTAGGTAGCGAAATACTGGAAGTAGTAGGCGAATATGTCTACTTAGGACAGGTAGTAACCGCAGATCCAGACCATGAAAAGGAAATAACAAGAAGAATAAGATTGGGATGGAGCGCATTTGGCAAGCACTCGCAGATTATGACTAGCAGCTTACCGGTATCGCTCAAGAGGAAAGTATACAACAGTTGCGTCTTGCCTGTACTCACCTATGGAGCTGAAACGTGGAGGCTAACCAAGAGAGTTCTACTTAAGTTGAGGACAACCCAGAGGGCTATGGAACGAAAAATGGTAGGGGTAACATTAAGAGATAGGAAGCGTGCAGATTGGGTCAGAGAAATAACTCAAGTTACTGACATTCTAGTGGAAATTAAGAAGAAGAAATGGACATGGGCAGGACATGTAGTGCGAAGAGAGGATTACCGATGGTCTCTGAGGGTAACAAACTGGATTCCAAGGGAAGGAAAGCGTAGCAGGGGGCGGCAGAAAGTTAGGTGGGCGGATGAGATTAAGAAGTTCGCAGGGGTCAGGTGGATGCAGCTAGCACAGAACCGGGTTAAGTGGAGAAATATGGGAGAGGCCTTCGCCCTGCAGTGGGTATAATCAGGCTGATGATGATGATGATGAATGATCAGTTATGCACTAAATATTTTCAATTAGCATCATGAAGCAGTTGCTTTTAATTCTGAGCATTTTGACACCTTTGAACATTTTTTCTCAACTTTTTCGTATCTTATTTCTTAATATTATCAAAACAATGATTTCATTAACTCGTGATTGCCTATCACACTCCAATCATTCAACAGAACCAAAATTACCATGATACAATTTCTTTTTTACCCAGCGTCAGTTCTTCCAGACACGGGTGCCGACAACTACTATCATGACGCCGATGGCGTTTCAACCAAACGACCTTTATAAGCTATCACTTAAAGCTAGCTGCACTTGAATACCTTCCCAGATCATTCTTGTCAACAGCTCCAGGCTGTGTAATTTCAATTTAAATAAATCATGGCACATTGTGCTACTGACAAACATTATCCCTTGCTTTCGAGAAAAATATATTTTTCCACCTGTGGCCACCATTTTGAATTTGCAGGAGGTAGCATAACCTAGTCCCACATACATATTTGCAAACAACAATTTTTTTGATGCATAAATATCAAAATGTTTTCTACATATAAAATACACTGCACTTTTGAATGCAGCAAATTAAACCAACTTAGCGTTTTTTGAGGTATAAGTCTCAGAAGAAAGGTACAAAAAGATGAAATTTCTAAATTTTTAACAACATAAAGACCCTGTACTTCAAGCCCTGCGTGACCACCCCCGTGCCCTCCGTCTGCAGCTCGTGCCTCATCCGCTTGTGACCGGATTGCTCTGGTGCGACTTGTCATCGGCTCTACCTCGTCCATCCATCCCGGAGGTCTGTCATCCTGCCATTTTCCATTCACTTCACGACATCTGCCATGTCAGCATCAGAGCCACATAGTGCCTCATTACCCAGCGGTACGTCTGGCCAAACATTAGACGTTCGCCAGTGGGCCCGCTCTTGTTTTGCTTGCCAGTCCGTCAAAATGACTCAATATACAAACACTCCGCCCCAGTCTTTCCTGCCATCTGGTTGTTGCTTTGACCACGTTCACCTTGACTTGGTTGGACCACCACCTCCATCTAATGGCTGCCGGCACATTCTGATGATGATTGACCACTTCACTCGTTAGCTCAAAGCAGTGCCCACTCTGGACATTACTGCGCAAACAGTTGCCAAAGCCTTCGTTTCAGCATGGATTTCCCACTTTGGCTGTTACCACGGATCGTGGCCGCCAGTTTGAATGCATCCTCTTCACTTCCCTTACCAGTCTGCTCGGCACTAAACACTGCCGCACCACAGCATACCACCCTTGTGCTAACGGCATGGTTGAGCGGCTCCATCGTCAGCTCAAGACTGCCCTCATTGCTCGCCTAGATCGCGAGCACTGGGCTGGTCACCTTCCTATGGTGTTTCTTGGCGTACGCACCGTTTTTCGTCGCGACCTTGGCTGTTTGGTGGCCGAAGTCATCTCGGAGACTTGTTCGTTCCTTCGGCTTCCTCGTCCCAGCCCCTGCAGTACCTTTAATGCCTTTGGGACTGCATTCAACACCTAAACCCAGTCCCACCTCTATCATCTGACCGTCAGATCTTTGTGCACCCAGATCTTGCGTCCTCGACGCATGTTTTTTTAAGGCGAGACACTGTAAAGGCGCCTCTTAGCCTCCCCTATAATGGCCCGTACCACGTCCTCAACAAGACTACAAAGCCGGCGACTATCCTGCTGGATGGTCGTGAGAGGTAGTCTCCCTGGATCGCCTTAAACCCAAATATATGGAGACACCTCCCCAGGAGCTCCCCTCGGATGTTGCTGGCTTATCTCTCGACATGCCTGCCGCTGAGGCACCCTCATCCCTGCCCCGTTGGCGCGTACATTTCGCCGCTCCGTTTGGTCGGGGGGCCCTGTAGCGCACAGCGCCGCTGTAAAGCGGAGGCGCTAAGATCGGTGTTCACAGCCAGCAAGCACAGCACAGGCTGCTCGGTTCGAGAAGCCTGTTAGCTGATCCTCTTGTTCTGGTGCTCCGCTGCAACGCCGTAAATTCCTTACATGCTCTTCACTGCAGGACACTTCCTGCCGGCTGCAAATACACAGAACCAGCACTCCACTGCTTCAATACAATGCTGCTTTAGGCTTGGGCACTGCCAGCTTTGACAATAAAGGAATCTGCTGAAGGCCACGGACACAAAGAAAAATTTAAATGAAGCTGTAGTACAGCAGAAGGATCAGAATTCCCCGCAAAGTAATTTGAGATGCGGATCAAAAAGCTGCAAAGAAGACTGTTCTTTGCCCGCAGCTGCGAGGAGGGCTATCAAATGCAGGTGCCATATTCGGTTTGAGGTCGAGCACAGAGACTGGCATTCAACAAAAACAGTATGGAGCTCCTATTGGGATGAAGTCTGATGCCGATTTACGACCTACGGGAAGTCGGCGCAGCCGTGGGCGAGCAGCGCACCACGGGCGTACTGGCGGCCCATGACCGGTAAGCGAGCCATGATAATTCGCCACCTTGTGTTTCCTCGTGACTGCGGCGACGGGGATTTCAACAGAACGAGTCGAATGTACGGCCTGCATGCGGGGCCCGCTCGGCATAGGGGGTGGCCTTCCTCACTTTGGCAGCGGCACCAGGAGCAGAGCCCAACAACCCAAGTCCTGACCCCTGCCCTGATTCCTGTATTACATGGGCCTGCTGAAGGACCAGCCGAGCAACTCCCAAGGGGAAAACGGCACCCAGGTGGAGGTCACGATTAAGGGAGGAGGGTGTGGGAATTTAAGATTACCCACGCTTGCACGACACGGCTCTGTCTGCCTCACGGGGATACCTCATCTCTCTCCTTCCCCTGAAGCAGTGGCGGAGAGGGCAGGGGCGAGAGACCTGGCGTAGCGTGCCGGGCGGCCCCTTCTTCCCCCTACCCTCTCATATCGATGCACAGCGTCTCATCGGGGGGAGACGCCGCCGCGACGCCAGAGCCCGCGGATGCTGCTATGACCAAGGATAAAAATTGGGCACTCCCAATAAACAGCCCAGCCCGGTGGCTCTGCCTCAGTGTTTCGTTCTTCCCTGCCACGGATGTGGTCAGAGCTAGCGGCGGGGCGTTCTGTTCTGAGCACAGAGCCCGAGTCCCGTGGGAACCCCCACAAGGTGTTGTTACATGTCTCCTTGACGTCAGCTCCAGCATCCATTGCAGTGAAGAGCAAGCACAGAGCAATGCCAGGGTTCAAAGCGAATGGAAATGTTTTTTTTTTCATCTAAAGCACAAATTAGATTAAGCTCTAAAAAATAAATGCCATTGAATGGTACTGTGTCATGCAATATATATATATATATATATATATATATATATATATATATTACCCCGCACCTCCACCAAGTGCTAAGTGGGGATCCAAGCACTGGTAGCGAGAAGAACCGGAGCGGTGGTGGCTTAACTTTTGAGTCAGCTGGTCCGCAAAAGCACTTCCGCTTCCTCCTCCTCGGCTATCTGTCCACTTAATCGGAACTTCTTCTTTACAATACACGTATATAACTGCAAAAAATTTGCACATTGAAAGCTGACAGTGCCCAGGCCTAAAGCACCATTGCACTCAAGCAGTGGACTGCTAGTTCGCAGCCAGCAGAAAGTGGGCTGCTGCGATGAGCAGGCACAGAGCAACACCGTGGTTGCCTGCAAAGGCTCAACATGAGAAATTATTTTCTCACTTAAAAGCACCCTGATTAAACTTTCAGTATTAAATGGCAATGAATGGCTCTGTGCAAACTAGTATTTTTCATATCTTTAATAGGGCCACTTCATTACATAACTGACTGAGGAATAAACCTCAAACCTCAATAAGGTAATTTTTTCTGATTTAGAATATTTTTGCAGGTGCACCTTACATTGTTTGATCTCTTTTATAGGCTTTTTGTCTTCTAAAAAAGTTTGAGAAATAGATTGAGTACTATAATAGTAATAATTGGTTTACAGGAAAGGAAAAGTTTCCCCGTGGACACCTGAATCACGCTACAAGGGAAGGAAGATGGGAGCGAAAGCGGAAGGAGAGAGGCCCCATAGTGGAGGGCTATGGAGTAATTTTGACCACCTGGGGATCTTTAACATGCATTGACATCGCACAGCACACAGATGCCTCTCCGCTTTGCATCCATCGAAACGCAGCTGCCGGCAGTCAGATTCGAACCCAGGCACTCTAGTCTAGTGCCTAGTACCATAAGAATATAAAATTTGATAAACATTTCAAAATTTCAGCTTTTTGTACCATATTTTATGATTTATATTTGAACAAATATAAGGCAGAGTTTGTTTATTTCCTGCACATCAAAAGAACAATGCATCTTATTAATATGAAAATTTTTGTTTATAGTGATGCATCAAAAAGATAATTTTTTACAAATTTATCTGTGTGACTAGGTTTTGCTATTACTTGCAAACTTAAAGGAGTATAGACCACCTTCACTCTGGCTATGTCATGAAGATGCGGTGGCCCTGTCGTAATTACAGACTTTCGCGTGGTAGGAAAAGCAATGCTTCAGTTGCTTTCGCCTACTGTGATTGTGCGATGGTTTGCTGCAGCTGAAAAAATAAAAAACAAAGCACCATGCTGACTAGTTGCATCACCGTGGCATGTGCTGGAAGGTAAAGAACGCAAAGTTTAGTAACCTTGCACAGGTTTCTTATGGGCAAAGGTCGCCGTAAACAGTGGGCCATCGCAGTGTGGCGCGAAGGCTGGATACAGACACCTTTACGCCAGAGCGGTTACGGGCTCAAAGGTCATGAATAACTCGAGTTTGGCCTTCTTTATGACGCGTAATGGTATTTTGTGAGTGCACGTAAAATGTTGACGAGGCAGCCAGTATATTAATGCGTAGACCTGTTTATAATGTAAGCAATTCCTCAAGCAACTTTTTTTTTTTTTTCACTTTCTAGTTGTATGTATTATGTGCATAGTGAGCTGCTGCGCATGCGATCAGTATTGCACTCCTCCATGGTTATATTGTATGGCTAATATTAGCTTTGTTCACCTCAAATTATGTGCGTCCGCTGACAGCCACTGATTTGCTCAATTGGAGATGAATTTTATTATACCGAGGGGTTTGAGTGGTATTCACTGCAGCTAATTTTGAATGCGAGTTGTGGGGTTGAGCGTCCCGAGCGACATATGGGCCCCTAGCTGTTTCAGATTTTGAGGATCTTTACATCAACTACGTACTGCATGGCACACTGTCGCATTCAGAGTTTATCCTACATAGAAACGCGGTCACGGCGGCCGGGACCGAACTGGGTAGCCCTAACTACGGAACCAGCATGTGGACGCTGCAGCTTGTAATGCAAGCTAAAAGCTTGAATACCCATGAAGAAATTATAAACGCTGACGCCAATAACCTCCCACGAACAGAACAGATAGGCGTGCAGCATGGTGATTTAAAGGAATAATGCAAGGATAAGCAAACCTGTACGGTGCCAAAGCACAGTGCCCTTGCTACTGTTGCCATGCTTACCAACAACGCTCATTTGATGCTTGGTATGAAGAATCATCCGAGGATGCAATGATGTTTTGAGCGGAATACTTCCTACCTGGTTTGCGTGTGCTGTTTACGAGCGAGAAAAATCACATTCCACTTACCCGACTGAAAGTTGTTGTATGCACCCAAAGCTTTGCAATTCTCGACGCATTCCGCGGCTAATGTGCTGGGCAAATAGCAAATAGATATCAATCAACGCTACTCATTTTCAAGGCAGCAACAACTTCGCTCGTGCGCTTTGAACGCGCTCTTGGTCTGGTACGGTGTGCAGGACAAGGCGATGCATGCTGTGTACGTGAAGTTTTTCCAAGTATTGCTTTTGTACTCACACAGCGCGTGCTCTTGGCAAGTATGGCCACAGCAGTGGGGTGGCACCACAGTGCCGCTCCCGTGCTTTCCGCCTGCTCTGGGGCCATAGACGACTGCCGCGCCACTTTGATTGCTGTTTGTTTTAAACATGGCAGAGACCTATAGACACCTAATTTTTGGGTTCGTGTTTTATTAGCTGTAATGATGTGCAAGGTATTACTGTACAGAAAGCACCAGGTGATATCCACCTATGACCGCTACACAATTTATCATTGAATTTCTTTCCTCATCCGTTTCGGTTTCAAAAGCCGTGTGATGGCTGTTACGCCAAAGTTAAGTCTAGGTCACGTGACGGGTGGAAAAAAATTGTGATATCCTGTGATGTTTAAATTCACTGCAACGCTGAAGCCAGCCTGCCTCAAGAACAGGAATCACAACAATTGAAGAGCTGGAGATTATACTGCGGCTTTTTCATGCTGTGCATGGCTTGGACTTGATTGTGATGTCACAGCCATCTCTCAGCTGCTGAAACCGAAACTGGCGAGAAAAGAAAATTGAACTGAAAATTATTTAGCAGTCGTACGCAAAAACCACTTGGCGATCCGTATACAGGAATGTCTTACAAAAATGCCACCAAAATTTGGCGTCTCTACTCCTTTAAGATGGTGGTCATGGGCAGAAAATATTTTTTCGCCAAAAACAAGCTGGGATAATATTCTTCATAGCAATACAATTTGCTATGATTTTTTAAAAAGAGATTCCCACAACCTGTATCAGTTGGTGTGGAATGAAACTGGCACCTTTACCTTAGCAGATCATGCTAGCCATAACAGCCTAGCATTATACTTGATGCATTAGCATGACAGGAAAAAAAAACAAACAGTGGTAGCATACCATATATACACCATCACAAAATCGAAGAACTTGAAGGTAAGCTGTCTAAAAATTGTAAAAACGTTTTTATTTTTATTTTTTTATTTTTTGTGGAACTGCAGCAGCATCATACTTTGTACCGAAAAAAATTGTTGGCTTGACAAGCACTGGACCATATATATGCTGGTCTGCAAATATGAAACACCTTTGCCCACACGTACCAGCTACAGCTATCCAATGGAAACTAAGGCAGATTCAAAAGCACAGAAGAAAGCTGCAGGTTGCCTCCAAAGGATCCCTCCCTGTTTCAGCACACGCATCAAAAACAGGGAAGGACCTGGAAATCAGAACAATGCAATAAATGCCCACTCCTGGGAAAGGTAAGATGTGAAGGATTTTGTTACAACACAGAAAGTATAATGAAAAGTATGAATTCCGCAATTCATGGCAGTTGGTTGTGTCTACTATCTTTGCAAACATTTGTCGTCACTTCAAGTAAAGGATCCATTTCTCGTTCCTAATTCTGAGGCAGTTGCTGATTTGCTCCAAAATGAGAGCTTGGTATACAGTGCTGGTTTTAGCGTAGATGTGGTTGATTTGTATAATCTCTTCCACACTCTCAACTCATCCAGTATGTTCAGCAATGTATTACGGAGGACAATGATGAATGCTGGTTCCAAAATGAGTGTGGAACCTTAACCGGATCCTTTTTGGAAATGTTATCTTACTACCTGAGTAACACGTTTTTTGAGTGAGATGGTAGACTTTATACGCAAAAATCTGGTGTGTGCATAGGTGCCAAGATAGCTCCCATCCTCACCGACATTTATCTAAGCAGGGTTGATATGAAAGTTGAGAATGATTTAGCCAGTTGTTGCATGCACATTTTCCGTTTCGTGGAGGATTTTCTGGTGCTAGCTAGCTCTGTGAATCCTGAATATGTGTCAAATGTTCTTCATGTTTTTGCACGTAATGGGTCGGGACTAAGGCTCACGCATGAAGTCCCCCAAGAAACAGCCTTACAATTTCTCGATTTAAAGTTGTCTTTCCAACCCCACCATGTCTGTTGGCAGTATTCACCTAGGAGTGAAAAGCCCCTTCTGAATTACAGGTCCTTTCATTCAAAGCTCGTAAAAAGTAGTATTGTTACGGGATGCTTAGGCATGGCAGTGAAGAAATCTTGTCATCATAAAATGATGTCCAGTCTCTTAACTCAGGCGGACAAATGCAAGGAAGCTGGTTTCCTGAACTCAGTTCTCGTCTCGAGTGCAGACAAAGTCCTCTGCGCGCTAAATTTGTCTTCAAGCATGTGAGGGCGGGAAAGGGGTTCGGAGGAAGGAAGAAGAAAGGTAGTAGTCATGCCATATGTACACACGCTGTTGCACCGAATTAAAAGAGTAGGAAGCAAGCATAATGAAAACGTTCTGTTTCCTTCTCCTAACAAACTAGAAAGAGTGGGAACCGCGGTTCAAAGAATGCACGAGGGGCGCAGAAGAAATATGTGCAACATAAATCATGAAAATAGATATGTTCCTTGTAAGATTGGCATAGTATATCAAATGCCTCTGTCCTGTGGCCTTACCTACATAGGCCAGACTGTGCAATGCATTAAAGTGCGGCTCATGGAGCACGCTAATTCGCTGAAAAAGAAAGAGACTAACCTAGCGAAGCACTGATCCACGTGCGAATGCACGTAATTTTTTGATGACAGGTTCATTCTTACCAGTGCACTACAGAAGTAGCGAAAGCTTTTCACATCAGAAAAAGTAATGGGTGCGTGAGTACGCCTTTTGCCACATTATCTCCTCGGGAAATGAATATGCTGCACAGTGGGCAGCAGTTCTGCCGATGCACTCGTGCTTTTATATGTTTTTTTTTTCCTTTTTACCAAAACTTGAGGTCGTTGACGTTGCGCATGTGCGCTGTTTCTCCGTGTGCGTATATATGATGTGATTCTTCCCAATAAAAAAAAATCAGCTGTACGTTCAGCGCTGTTCGTGTCTCGTTTCGTTTATTTCTTGGTCTGTGTATGTTTTGCGCTGTTGAGCCACCATTAATTTCGATACTCTCTCGCTTTTTATTGCTTTGGCTGTGGCGGTGCTGATCGAAATTCATGCCCTGGCCACATCAAAGTCATGCTGTGGACTATCTTCATAAATAAAGTCAGTTTGATTCCATATATTAGCACCCTTGTGGAGCAACCGGATTTTGCCAGCACATATTTTTACAAGCGGGTGCACTCAAGTAAGTGCTACTCACCTTTTTATGAGGCACAAGGCATACCATCGGGAGAGGCCATGAGCAGAAGCTGCGACGAAGCCAAGATCTCACAATCGCCGTGCATCAAGATTATTTCGGTACACACTGAAAGGAAACAGAAATGGTTGCTCTTGCTGGGACAGGGCTAGCCGGGGCCAAACGGAGGCGTATTCGAAAATGAACTACAAAAGGAAAGCCCTTTCGTGCGAGCCGCCGGGACTGCTTTTAGGCGCACGAAAAAGGGCTCCCTAGTTCCTCCACACTTCACTTGAAGTCACTGATAAATAGACTCATAGCAAGATTACGAAAAAATAATTGAGATCGCTAAACAATAGCGCGTCGATGCAGAAAAAAAAATTCCAAACAATTTGTAACGAGGGGGCACCGGTGCAATGAGTTGGCGAGGCAAGCACGGAATGCAAATTTGCGCTGTATTTCGCAGTACTCACGAAAGTTTGGAGAAAGCAGCAGGGATGCGTGCCACCCAATCTATTTTGCAGAATCCATTCCAGTCCGGTCAATCTGAAACAACGCGGCGCGAACAAGCCTCCTGCTTGCTTGTACTGCTTGTACCACTGCGCGCCAAAATTGAAAAGGGAAAAAAAAAAAAAAAAAAGGCACCTGCGGCTGCGGAGACGGCGATATAAAAAAAAGCGTCTAGGTTCGAGAGTACACGCAAGCGAAAAACAAAAATAAGCAATTTATTACGTCACATCCGCCAGACTACAAACAACTCCTCACCTACCTTCTTTCTTCTCGCGCATGCGCAGCTTATCAAGATCGCGCGGTGGCGACCGGCAGGTCTCCCAAGTCCAAACCACTACCGCGCGAGTTATCACACCAAAGTTCCTTTCGGATGGTGTTCTTCTCCGCCCGGTATAGGTCCAATGACACTTTCTCTTCGGAAGTCCTCTTCCATTCCTCCGTCTCGACCAGCTGTACCTGGGTCCGGATCTTCTGCTGTGCTGTGCAGTCCAGCTCCGATGCTTTTGTGGCCAACGATACCGTCGGGAGTCGGTACCTCTGCCGAAGAGATCGTGTTCGGCGCGTCCATCTCGTCGCTCGGCTGGTGAAAATTGTGTGCACGAGTGTTTGACGGGCCACATTCGACTCGGGAAGACGGAACAGTTGGTTATCGAACGCCGCCTTCGCCACTGCTTCCCGGGCTGTGAATGACGACCAACCCTTGTCGCCCTGGATGGTTTCGATAGGGACTTGTTTGGGTAGCCCGAGTGCCATTCGGCCGGCGTCCCTCTGGCGCCACTCCAAAAATTCTCTCGTACCCGCCGAGAGACAGAGTACGGCATTGGCGTAGGTCAGACCCGGGACCGCTACCATCTTCCAGAATGCCCTTGTGACCTCGTAGCGGTTGTAGGTCCACAAGGCCCGTTGACCTAACATGCCTCTCGTGCGAGCGGCCTTCGCTCTGAGGAGCCTCTCATGTGCCGTTAGATAATCCGCTCCCGCACTCAGTCGGACTCCAAGGTACTTGGTCACGTTGGTTTGTGACACTGCATTGCCCTGGAGATCCCACACTCGATCAGGTTGATGGTTGTGAGGCCCCCACACCATAGCCACACACTTGGTTGAGCTAAAACGCAGACCAAGCCGTCTCATCTCCACACCGCAGATGTCCAGCAACCGCTGCAGCTCCTCGGGTGATCTTGCCAACAGTGCAAAATCGTCAGCGTATATTAAAGCAGGGATCCGGTGAACTACCAGCGCTGCATCCTCGCTGTGCTCCAAAGTGTAGCCACATCCCGACTCTGCCAGCTTCTGTGTCACCCCACTCACATACAGCATGAACAGCAGTGGGGAGAGTGGGCATCCTTGCCGCAGGCCTTGGTGCATCTCCATGGGCGCCGTTACCACATTGTTCCACTCCACCACTGCTGATGGAGCTGCATAAAAGGCCTGAAGGAGTTCAATGTCTTGCGCAGCCAGCCCCATTTCCTGCAGCGTGGTCCACAGGAGGTCCCATTTCACACAGTCATACGCCTTCTCTATGTCCAGAAATGCCACATAAAGGGGTGAACTGTACTTCGTAGCCATTTCTATACACTGTGTGAGGACGAATAGATTGTCCTCTATCCGGCGACCGGGGCGGAAACCCATTTGCAGCTCGCCTAGGACTCCTTGCTTCTCTGCCCACCTCTGGAGCCTGGCCTTGATGACCTGCGTTGCTACCCTGTACAGTACTGGGGTGACAGCGATGGGTCTGTAGTTAGCCAGATCCCTCCTGTCCCCCGCACCCTTGTATAGCGGTTTCACCTTCACGGTCTTCCAGTCATCTGGAATGTCTGCGTCTGTCATCACCAGTTCCAGCAGGTCCCATAAGCGAGCCTGGGCCAGAGGTCCAAAAGCCTTCACCAAGCTCATGGGCATCCCGTCACATCCTGTGGCTGTTCCCGCAGCTACCCTCTTCATGGCTCGCTCCTTCTCCTTATCCGTTGGGGCTTGACGGAGCCCAGCCTCTCCTGTGTCTGCCAGTGTGCCCTTGAACAGAGGACACTGATCGTGTGCAGTGGGAGTTGCCATGCCCTGTGCCTGTAGGGGGGTCTGCAGCCATTCCTCCAACAAAGGAATGCAGTCGTGCGCAAGGTCAATGTACAACTGGTCGCGCAACTTGGAAGAAAACGCGTGCAGCTGCCTACTGCCAGCGGCATCAACTCAATGATGAGGGCTCCTGCAACGGCCGCTCAATGGAGTGCGCCTCCATTGGAGTGCGCCTCCATTGAGCGGCCGTGGCTCCTGCGAACTGTGAGGCAAAATACTAGCACACAGAAAATAAGATCTGCCAGAATTCCAAAGAACTAGAAAGCAAACATAATATTCGCGCTCAGGAATGAATGCAGTTTTTGTTTCTTGCGTAAGAAAAAACGTGTCACATTTTTAATAATACTTTAACTTGTTTCTAACGGCCTCTCTCGGCCACTTATCCGCTGCGTAGTTGCCCAAAGCTCAGAAATGGCTCAGACCAAAGCTTTTTTCATTCGCGGATGGGTGCGTCATCGGCCCCGGTTCAACGTTCATCGTTGCGTGCTGCGTACAGAGTGGGTTATCTGTACCAAACAGTCAGTATTTCATTCTGCTGGTTGTGGTAGAGCTTTACAGCAAGGCGAAGACTGTGTGTGCTCGATGAGAAACTGATTGCCGCTGCATGTGCGCATTTCCGGACGATGGGACAATGCTGCGTCACTGCTCGGCGGCTCGGTTCGGCCTCCCAGGCACGTCGCAAAAGTGGTGGCTTGATTTACGGATACACGTCTGCATGAGCGGCGTATCGCTGCATGCTTTAATTGAGCGGTGAAGGTGAGATTTTATAGCCCCCAAGACGCGTGTCGCATTGCTCAAAGCCTTCCGTTCCGCTTCCTTTGCTGCGTGTTTTGCTTACTGCGTCGTATTACCGCACCAACGTTCGCTGAACGTGCTTTAGCTATTATTACATTGATGTTCCTATTGTCAATGGGATCTTTCTCATGAACATGTTAAATGCTTAAGTTGTAAATTTCTAACCTCACATTGACTCCTTTCAGTGGCAAATGAAGCGCGAGTAAAATATGGGAATCATGAACAGGGCGAGATTTATTGGAGCGAAGCTATATCGTAGATATTTTCACTTCTCAGACGCAATAACTTCTAAATACTAGCAATCCCAATTTGAATTGCTTACCTAAGCTCTTACAGGTTGGCGTTCTAGCGCTAGCGTTAGTTATGCCGTTCGTTTGTTTTTGTTGTTCTTTGTCGCTGATATGTACAAACGGCGAGCGCTGCAATCGGGAGCCGCCAGCAGCTCGAGCATGCGCAGACGCTCGAGGGGCGGAGTCTAAGCCGCGTCGTCTTATACGACGCTCGGCGCTCGCCGGGAAGTGCACCACTCTGGGCAGTGCGCGGTTTTTGTGTTTTGCGGCAATTAAGCCGATATGCTGCACTAAAATTTTGCGACGCCAGCCTGTAGGCCTTCATTGCCAATAATGGGCCTGTAAAGACTTCCCTTCAGAGCATGTGTCACTTTCTCTTTATTAGGAGGGCAAGGGTACTAAATGCGAGCAGCCCTATCCCCAGTGTGCGTTGCCGTAATAATCCAAGAACTGACACTAAACTGCGCGCAGTGCGTTCAGCCTTTATTGGACCACGAAATGAAAAATTACTAAACGCAAAATAGCCCATGCGGCTGTACGAGTCAAATACAATGAAACGATCTGATACGATTGAAAGAAATGTCTAGAGGAAGATATGGATGCTGACGGTGCTGCATCTCGACAACACTTTAGTACCCCCAGACAGCCGTGCCCGCCGGCAGGAAAACGCACACGTCACGCTTGGAACTTCACTTAGTATATCGTCATGTCCCCAGCCACAGCGATAAAAGTGCTAATTCTAGAAGGCAGCAGTGTATAAATTGTCTCCGTCAGGGACTTCAAATCAAAGTACGCGCCATGAGGTATTAGTTGTGGACCTACTGGTGATTTTGCGTTTTTTAAACTGCTTAAGGCCAAAAGAAATAGTGCTGAAAAGCCAACAAGCCTCGTCATCTTCCTTCAGTCACTGCTGCGAAAATACTGGCGTGACTCGATAAAGATACCGGTATAGCTTTAAAAGATTGAAGACTGCTCTCGGCGCTCGTCTTCCCTGCCTCATTCCAGCTTTTTTATTTGACAAGAGCGGTACTATACCGTCGGCGATCAGATTTTGTCTTGTGCACATGGCCCGTATTCCGGAGAAAGAGCGATTCAAAATTGTAGAACTATATTGCAGGAACTATACTCAAAAAAGATAGCTGATATTATGGGAAGATCTCTAAAAGCTGTGAACAGGATTTTACAAGCATACAAGAAAGAAGGACGCATCAAGGATGCTCTCCGTGGACGTCCGCCAAGGGCCACAACAGAAGATGAGGATTTGTGGATAGTTGCGGCTGCTGCAGACGCCCCCCGCGCATCACTTCAAGAAATAAGGCAAAGCTTGAAGCTGAAGGCATCGAAGGCTACCGTCAGGCGGAGACTGAATGAAGCAAGCCTGAAGAGTAGAGCGGCAGCTCGAAATCCTCTGCTTCGGAATGAGAATAAGGCAAAGCGGCTAGGTTTTGCAAGAGAACATGAGAGGTGGTCCATTGAAGAGTGGAAAAATGTTGTTTTCAGTGACGAATCCACTTTTACGACCACTGGTGACGAAAGAGCACGACTGTGGCGCCCTGTCAAGACACGGTATAGGCTTTACTGTATACCCACTAATTATTCATTTGCTAAATCTAGAGATTAACATATAATATTTACGTTGTTCTAAAGAGGTGCGGCTCTAGCCTTATTTTTTTAGCATCCGGCAGATGAATCATAAAACGTCAGAAAATAGTCCTTGGTCTAACAAATATTTAAATATATTTGGTTACTGGAACTGCTTATTAAATTGACCTAAAGCACCGCAATGACATCACTTATTTCAGTCTGTATTGCAATTTAATCACCGAGTCTGCGGAGGGTGCATGAGTTTATTTGAACCAGCACTCGCAACAGTTCTGTGAACATGAACCAGTAAAGTGAAGCTAGCCCAGATTCGAAGAAAGGTTGACGCATGTGGTTTAAAATATCGGAACTCAATGGACGCTTTTTCGCTTTTTCTTTTTTTTTTTCAGCTACATGTCTCAGTATCTGCAACGGGTCGCGGCGAGCGGGCGTACAAGTGTCAGCGTTTGGGCATGCATCAGTAAATATGGACTTGGACCGCTAATACGTCTCGAAGGAAAGCTCACCGCCGAAAAGTACGCGGGAATTATAGACGACGTTTTGATTCCCTACATTCTTGACGGCCCATTCCCAGAAGGCGACTACATATTTCAGCAAGACAGGTCGCCCATCCACACCGCTCGCGTTGTGAACGAGCTGCTCGAAGAGCGCGGTGTTACTGTGCTGGAGTGGCCGCCCCAGTCACCGGACCTCAACATTATAGAAAATGTTTGAGGATCGTTAAAAGCATCTCTGGCGCGCCACGCTCTGCATGGGCTGTCCGAGGATAGGCTCTGGTTCACAATTATCGCCGAATGAGAAGCGCTGCGCATGAACCAGTCCCTTACCGAGTCACTTTACGCCTCACTGCCATCCAGAATGAGCGCTGTCATTGCTGCTGGTGGCGACATGACGAGATACTAAGTTCGGAGCTTGACGTGCGCCTTTTCCCGCCGGCGGGCACCGGTGTGTGAGGGTAAGACAGTATTGCCGAGACGCAGCACCGTCAGCATATATTTCCTTCATTCGTATCGGTTTGTTTCATTGTGTCTTACTCCTACAGCCGTTTGGGAACTGTTTTTCATTTATTAAATTTTTCTGTCGTGATTAAATAAAGACTGAGCACACTGCGCACACGTTTCTGTGTCTCTTTCTGGTCGCGGCGTATTACTGCAGCAGACACAGTGGACAAATACACCTGCTCGCGGTCAGTATCCCGATGATGAAAAAAAAGGAGCATGCTGTCAGGGGAAGTTTGCACAACCTCAGTTTCGCAAATGAAGGCCAAGAGGCTGGCGTCGCAAACTTTTAGTGCAGCATATCGGCTTAATTGCCGCAAAACAACGAAAACCGCGCACTGCCCAGAGTGGTGCACTTCCCGGCGAGCGCCGAGCGTCGTAGCAGACGACGCGGCTTAGACTCCGCCCCTCGAACGCCTGCGCATGCTCCAGCTGCTGGCGGCTTCCGATTGCAGCGCTCGCCGCTTCGCGATGCCACTCGCTCCGAGTTTTCCCCTAAGTGTGAAACAGCCTGTACTTTGTTAGCAAGATCTTTTACCCTTTTATAATCTCACCGCGTCTCGTTTGGAGACCTACGCTCAGGTCATTTTGTTATCACGAGGATTTCATGAAGACCGTGACGAATGAGCGGTGGTCGCTCTCCTACACTTATTTTTCATTGCCGTGAAGCGTCATGTAAGTAATCGTGAATTAATAAAGCCTGGCTTTCTATGCAGCACAGCATCACTCATTTATGCCCTTAGTGAAATGCCTCAAACCATGTGGTTCTATCCATGTGCTTGCCGAATTCGCTTGAAGGCCCTTGTTCGCAAACGTGCCCGAAGAAATAAGCCCCAGAATGCGTTTACATGGCGCGCGACGAAAGACTAGGCTAACGACGACGGAGACAGAACGATGCTATGATAAGGTGGTTAAAGATGCCGTAACATTTCAGTTAACGTAAAACGACAGTAGAAATCCATGTCAAGTAAAGTTGACTGAACAGTTACGGTGTCCATTTTTTCTGCCTTATCCGAGCATCGTTCTGTCTCCGTCGTTGTTGGCCTTGTTTTTCGTTCATAAGTAAAAAGACAAATTCCCCGCCAAAAGTACGTCACTGTGACGTCACAAGCAAGTTACGTTTTTGTTGTGCTTCACAGTTCGCAGGGGCTGAGAAACTAAAGCCTCGCTCAGAGTCGACACGCAGGCTTCTATGGGAGTTACGCTACCATTCTTCTTCAATGTTGGCATCCTCTCACCGTATGGTCAATCTACAAATCTACATTAATAAACCTTTACACTTAAGTGCATTTACGGAATATTTATGTGAATAAATAGCGAAATACAGTCGTTGTTTTATTTCCCTATCTATATTCAGAATTGACCTTCTATTCAGCGCCACCACTGCTTTGAATCCAGCTTTAGCTCCACTTCCTCCATGCGTCTTGTGCCATCTATCTACAGTGCAACGCGAGAGTGGCGGGGGGTCTCCTGCACGTGGTCGTCAATTTTTCCGCTGTGATCAAGGCTGGTAACTTGACTTGTCACGCAGTGCTGCATTACCGTACTTCAGTGTTGTTCGTCATAAACTCACGTAAAGGGACCCAGTGACCATGGCACAGCGACAAAAAGACATCTGAAGCAGGTAAGTGGGTATGGCGAGTGTGCGCCGACTTGGTTGACGCTGGCAGTGGTTAAAGTGTTATTTAGCAGAATCGCTTCGATGCGAAAACTTGCAAGCTAAATTCGTAATAATAGATACTTTATTGCTTTTCGATCGTGCCATCATGTGCTGCAGTGGCTGACACCCGACATTGCTTTTCGCGTGTCCTGTAAAGCTGTTTATAGGCACCCTGCAATGCAGTTTGACAGAACATGCCGTGCCGCCTCGCGGCCGAAACAGGACGCGCGAAGGCGTTCGCTCGCACAGGCCGTGTTTATCTCCGTGGCCTTGTCTGAAAGAGGTGCGCCTGTTTCTGCAGTTGAGAGCCAGATAAACGCTACTAGATAGGTCCGATGGCATCTTCAGAACCGTGCAATCCCTCCCCTGCCAAAGTTGCGAAGAAGAAATGTGGGCGCAGGTACTGTTCCGTGAAAGATTGCCACAGTCGCGAAGGGACTCCGGGCGTGCGGCTGTACAGCTTTCCGTCGATGCCTTGGGAGACGGCACGAAGAAAGCAATGGATTATCGCCGTGCGACGAGTCAAGTAAGTGAATTCCTATTTGTAAACGATAATTGCTGCACGTTACGAAAGTACCCAAAGACAAGGTTCATTTGTCAACTGGCTCGATCGGGTAACAGTTTTGTTTGTCAGGGTACAGGTAGTTCGCACAAGGCAGCATCCTTTGTCACGAGTTCGTGACGCACTGTGCTTCGTCATTTGTCGCGCGTATTTGTTTTCTGAGGATGACGAAAATACTCGCGGATGTGTGCTCCGGAAGTAATACAGAACAAGCCGTCCCCCGTTTTGATCGTGCTTTATTTTGTCTCATTACGTGCTTTTCGCGGCAGTGGGTGGTTGACGCCGGCGGAAAAACTAGAGAATGTTTACTGCATTCGAATCACTGAAAGCATGGATTTGTGCTACGTAGAAGACAACGATGAGCGGGCAGTGCCGCGGAACGGAGCGCTCGGACTAGGCCAGCTACGGACACTCAAGTGACGATTTTGGTCGGGGTTGGTACCAGTCAGATTATTTCACACGCGCTAAAAAACGCCCAGTGTCTGGCGCTCTCAGGTGTCTCGCACGTGCGCTGTCACTGTTCACTCATTCGGATTATTATGAACTGTTGCATTAGTGCGTAATCGGCTGTCCAATCATGAAATTAAAAATTGTTTCCGCGCTCAAGCAAGGGTGAAAATAGTGTGTATTAAGTGCGTTAGATCAGTAATACTATGGTAATACGTAAATAATTTACGTGCCTAGCGTATTTTCCTGTTTTATTCATGGCCCTTTCATTAGTAGAGTCGGCTGCATCTGTTGCAGAAGATTGATGATAACCTAATGTTCATGCTTTACTGTTTTACTCGTTTCAGTTTCGGAGACTCCTCAAGTTGGCAGCCAAATAGAGATTCAAGGGTGTGCTCGAAGCACTTTGTGAACGGTGAAAAAAGCACCATTGAAAGTCACCCTGGTTATGTACCCACAATATTCCCGACAGTGTACAAAAAGCGGTCCACTTCGCCTTCTGCTCGGTTGGATAGATTTAACAGGTAAGCTCGTCTCTGCTGTGCTACTTATGCTCTAGTTTGCTGCAAAACCTGGGACTCTGGGATGTATTACATTTTTTTTTTAAATTTAGCTTCACCTTAAAGCAGTTCATCTCTACCAAGAAATCTGCATGTACACGTGTACCAAAACAAAAGCCACGTGCACTCACAAGTAAGATTTTAATGGCATTACTGCTTCTGTTATATGTGCAGGTGGAAACAGCGGCACTGTGCGTCATCATCTGCCCCTTCTGCTGCCCTTGCATCACCTGTTGACACTACATCATCTGCTGACCTCGGGTCAGCTTTTGACCCCACAGCTCAAGTAGCAGCAGCCAGTGGCACCTGCAGCCTTGCCACAGGTGATCAAGCAACTGGCCCGGATGAGTTGTGTGAGCAGACATCATTTGAAAACTTGGATCTGCTGTGCACTGTTGCTGCTGAGCTTCACACGACAGCAAAATCCATGGTGAGCTTCTAGGTATTTCGTGAACTGAAGTTGGATGCCTGTGGTTGTACAGAAAATTAATACTTAAGCTGATAAACTAATACTTCTCACTCGCTTTTTTCTTGTTTTTCACGTGGTTTGAGTATGATTCCCCATCAACTTACCCAGTTTTCTGTCCTTATCAGAAAATTAAGTTTATACTTTTGGTATTATACCATGCTCAGCTACGTCTCCCTGTGAAGCATAGGCAACAAGTTAGCAGCGTTATACTCTTACTGTTTTTTCCTTTCTCCTTGCTTTTCACTAACACCTGCGCACAAAATGTGACAGCATTTTTCTGGAAGGCTCATATCGAGATGTTTCTTTATTGTTGATACTCTTGTACATTATGACTAGTGAAAATGAGTTTTGCATTGTTACCTTACATGTATTTATTCTTTATTATTGCAATTTTACACAGGAAACCCAAACAGAAGACACAAGTTTATCAAGAAAGAAGTTTACAGTGTTCATGTGCCTCATAAATGAAGCGGGTGCATCGACTCAAGTAACACATCTTGAGACATGCGACAGCAGCGTACAGCACCAGCCAACATCCATTAGCAAGCACAGTGGACCTGATCATAGAACTAGCTATTTTTCTGGCTATGAAAGCATTGTAAACTCAGTGAATGCATTGCAAGATCTCTGTAGTGTCAGCAACATAATCTTTGCATTGCTTCTTAGCATGTTGCCACCTTCTTCAGAACGAAAATGTGATGTCACAAATCAAAACAGGCTCCTTTTGTTTCTTATGAAGCTAAAACTTGGCATCAGCTACTCGTCACTAGCTGTTCTCTTCTCTATAAGCGAAACGTCTGCGTCGAGACATTTCAAAAGCGTTTTGAGGACACTCTCTGTGGCAACCAAGAAGTGGATTTTTCGCCCTCCCTCAAAAGTGATTGAGGCCACAATGCCTGAATGTTTCAAGGCTCATTATCCTGGATGTACAATGATTATTGATTGCACAGAAGTACGTACTGAGCAGCCACCAACTGTGCAGCAAGAACGAGTCCTATACTCGAATTACAAAGGGGCATACACACTTAAGTTTTTGGTGTCCATAACACCAGGAGGGATGATATGTTTTTGCTCAAAAGCTTATGGTGGTAGGTTATCTGATACACACGTAACTGTTGATTCAGGCTTTTTAGACCTTGTTCAAGCTGGGGACACAGTTCTGGCAGATAAGGGATTCCCAGGCATTAGAACACTTTTAGGGAACGAGAATGTTGTTCTTGTTATGCCGCCATTTCTCCATGGCTCTCAGTTCACTCCAGAAGAGGTTAGGGACACTTACAGTATTGCGCAAGTGAGAATACATGTCGAAAGAATGATTCAAAGGATTAAAATATACAATGTATTAAACAACAAAGTACCAACTGAGCTCATCCCATGCATGACTGATATTTTCCATATCTGCTGTGTACTAGCTAACCTCCAGCTTCCAATCATTAAACGCAAAGAGCAGCCACAGTCATCTTAAAACATCCGCTTTACTGGTTTTGCCCTTGATAGCATGAAAGGAAACAAACATAGGTTACAGAAGACTCAAGTCTACTAGCCAGTATTTCAACAAGGGCTCGGCTGCCTGGGATTTCGACATATCCTTTTTGTCAGAATATTAGATGGTGGGCCGAGGCTTCCAACCCTTCATCAGTTTTTTTCTGTGTTACCAAGAATTAAATCTTTCTGCTGTTGCTTTGCCATAGATACTCATTCTGGATAGTCATTTGTTTGGCCATACATCTGGGCATTAGAGTATTTGCACTTTAATGTTTCAGAGTTATATGTGGGTTACGAGAAACACTGCAGTGGTCGGCTTTGGATTATAATTTTGATTTCATTAGGGTTCTAATGTGCACGGATATCTCACAGCACACAAGGCAGTGGCCAGTTTTTGTAGACTGTGGGTGCTGTTTCAATGGAGCTTAGAACTTCTATGACGTTTCGGTCCGAAACTTTTGTCTTAACAGTGTATTGTATCAGGTACAGGAAATTTAAATAGGCAAGATTAGTTCAGAACTGGAAGTGGATATGTGATGCTGTACTGTGAAAAATGGCCTGTTTTTGTGTGCATAAGGTTAGAGGCTGGGTTGAGCTGTTTGCCATAATTTTGTGTAGAAAACCAGAAAACCTTACCAGTGCAGTGATCAAATGTGGATAATGCATTGTCACCTGCCTTTACCTGTCAGTAAGTCTCGTGTGCAAGCAAAGGATATATTTTCCAGTTTTATATTGTATAATGATGTTGTTTCCATTAAGTTTGTTTTTTAATGCTAATGTTGTTTTGCATTAATGCTTTGAAGTGTGCCATTTTCCTTCTAGCACATAAAGAAATGCATTGCTAACCAAGCTGTACAAGTTGCTTTTTTGCTGTTCTGTAAAGTACTTTGTTCTAGGTCTTCAGAAATGATGCATGAAAAACACTTCAAATGAGCTTTTGTTTTTAGTACATCTGCTTCAGTGTTACGCACACATGCAGCAGCAGAACTGGTAAGCAGTGGTCATATTTGTTAGCTCATTTCACATGTCATTTTCAGTTTCATAATCACACTATGTATTTTTAGGATGTTAGCATTTTCTGACGTGCAATAATAGTAGTAAATGGGAAATGTATTTTTCCATTGTGTTTGGGGCTCAATTCTGGTGTACATACAAATTGTATTGAACATGTGCTTTATTTTGCTGCAGCAGGCAGAAGAAAAGTAAAATAAAAATCTTCAAGGGCTGGTATCGATTCTTGAAGAAAAATGTCATTCCTGTTCACTTCAATTATCACGTTTTCTTTGCTGGAGTAAACAAAAAAAAAACATTTTTTTACATTTAGCAGGTACAGTAAGATCTGTACTTGGGTATAATAATGGTGTGTCATCTTCAGCCTTCGGTTGCTGCCGGTGCCCTGGATGTAATCAAGAATGCTCTCTCCTGAGGCGGTGAACATATCACTGTTTTTGCATTTGTAGGGACACTTGATCTCAAGGAGATAAGTCTCCCCAGACAGGCAGAACATGCCGTCAGGGCTGCCACATAGCCACGGTTGATCTGGGTGAAGGATGAGACCCATCTGAAATAGAATTGTTTACAATCACCTTATAATCAGACACTACAACCGACCGTAGTTTGTCCCTGGCTTCCCTAATAAGTTGCTAGTTTCTTGATTAACCCTTCGACAGCTTACTGCATGATACCCGGATAAAAGTAACAAAACCAGGCTCCACAAACCCTATTCTGTGGCATGAGCTGGAATGCTTTATTCAACCTATTAAAAGCAAAACATTGTCGTGTTGAGGTTCACACTGCTGAAAGGGTTGTGCAACATTGGATATTTTTTTGCTTTGGAGGCTTTCTTATTTCTGAAGTGCTGGATTTCACGGTACTGTGAAGACTCTACTAAGTACGAACTCACCTCCACAACTTCAACACCTAGTAGGCGCTCAAACTCCACCCGAGCCAGGGGTTCCATACGCAGTCCTGTAATTGGGTAAATAAAATGAAATATATGTTTTCTTAAGCTCGCTATTGTACAGTTGGATTATACAGCACCAAAACATCATTTAAAGGAGTCGAGATCCATTTGAAAACATGAGAACATGGATTCTCTTCTGTCACTGTTTTAGTGCTGTGTATTCCACAAGAAAAATCTTGCACTTTATGCGTACCATATGCAGTGGCCTGTGATGAAAATGGCCTTGAATCCAGGATGGCCTTGGCAACCACCTCAGGGCTGCGTCTAGTATGTAGTACTGTGTGCCCAGTTGTGCTGCTTATCCTGAATTTTTTCTCTTTGTGCCACCTAAATAAGAGTTCACATAACCAAAATCAGAAGCATGAAGTAAACATGTACCTGCTTTGTCAAAAGTTTAGAGCTCAGGGGCTTAGTTCTAAGCTGTGCAGTGGGGCTCCTGTAGCATACCTGGAACTCCAGCCCATTAGAGGAGTCAGAACTAGAGATTTTCTTACCCTCAGGAGATTTGGAAGGCTGCGGATGCAGCCTTCCAAATCCTTTAACAAAGGCTGTATACCTACTATAAGCAAGAATGACCTCTGTCATTGTTGTTTCCATACCTCATACAGCTTGATTGGCCCATGGTCGCCACGCATAAGTCTGGCACAGACTCGCAGACAATATTTGTTTCATAAAACTCTTTCTGCTGTTGCGTCAGGAGCTGCATATGGTCTTTTGATCTCACTGTTTGTTTTGGGTAGGTGCCCGATATTTGCAGCACATGCAACGCCTTGCAAGGTGCTGGAAGCAGCTGGCCAATTGTTTCTAGCTGCAAAACCCGCCTGGCTTCTCTTTCTGCCTCTGGGTCGGTTAAATCCGTCTCACTGTTGACCATTGCTCCCAAAGTTTCAGTGAATGGTGAAACAATGCCCGGAAAGTATTCCAGCACATAAAATGGGGACAGCTCATCAGGCTTTTTGTTCCCTACAAAGGTGCTGTTGTAGTCTGGAGGAAGAATGACAAAACACACTGAATATTAAGCAATACAGTTGGAATAGCTAATCAATGTGTTGAGCACAAAACCACATAAATATGGTGACAGGTAAAAGTGACAGCAAGGAAAATAGATATGACCACAGCACTATGGTTTGCAAGGAGACATGCGATGACATAACAAATGTTTCATGCAAGCAGTGCTGTACTGAAAACTAGCAGCACATGCACTACATAACAGCAATAAAACAAAGTGCATTATACCTCCAAACAATTCCTCAATGCTGGCCTTGTCATTAAGCAGCGGCTTCCCTGCTGGTTTCCCCCACGCCTGTGGTGCACTCGTGCAGGATGCGTGCTCAAATTCATTGAGGTAAAAAGCAACTGCAGCGCAATGCTTGCAGTTGCCCAGGCTTCCGTAGCGACACGTGCATTTCCCGCTTTCTATTTTTCGGGGCTCATTCGTCAGCTGCAAATCGGGATATCGGAAGAAAAATAGACCGCTCAGGCATAATGTGAGGCCAAATAAGTAAAAGTGCAGTGGGGCAGTAAAAACTGCAAAGCCGACAGATCGCACGTGCGCCTCGGCGTACTTAAACCGCATTGTTTTGTTTACTTACCTTGAGGTCAACTTCATATGTGTGCTTGCTCTGTTGTGACAGGCATTTTGCCGAGACTTCAGTGCCGTCCACTTCTCGGACTCCAAATACATGGCTATTTTCAAGCAATCGGCGTCCTTTCCGCAGTAGCGACGGCCGAAAATACTCCTCGAGGCCGTCGACATGCTTGAATCCGCAGTGGAGAACCCGCGACATTGCGGGTAGCTTACGTTCTCCGGTTGCTGCTGAATGCAAAAATAAAACGTCCCGAGCAAATGAACTTGCGGTGCAACGTTGAGGATGGTCGTAACGACGCAGATACAATAGGAAACAACGGCGAAAACAAGCGCTTCAGCGGCGCCGGCATCTAATGGAGCGCCTTCGTGGTTGACGACACCTCCGTTGGTGGCGCATATGTCGCCGTGCTAGTGGCGACGCCCGACGATTGCAGGTTCCCTATGAAGACATGAGACGAAGCGAGAAAGTGCCGAACTTTGTGGCGCGCACTACATCGCGATGAAACAAAGGAACGGGGACAGGAGGACTGCTTTTGTCCTTCCTGTTAGTGCGCCTTTGTTTCCCTGCGAAAACGTGGTTTTAAGGGTGGTCGAGGTGCGCGCTGTTGGACTGACTGGCGTCCCTCGCCCGTATCGGTGTGTAATAACGTTTCTGCCAGTTTGGCACCACGCATCTCGCGTCGTTTTTTGCTTCGGTATGCTTGTGCTCGAGATTCCTCCTCCAAAACCATTGTTTCAGTGATCTTGCAGAAGCGATTTTTTTTTTCTTCGTTCCAGCGTTGTTGGGTTGGGAAGTGTCCCAAAATTTCCCCGATTATAAAATTGCAACAAAGTGCATGAAAATGACCAAAAGTAAGCTGTCATCAAAGACTCATTTTATTGAAATAAAACCATGCCATTCAGCCTTTAATCGTCAATTTATGTTTCATAGATATCTGACCGCAACCTGTATAGCATATCGTTGGTGATAATGAATTTCACGCAGCACTTGTCTAGAGATGGCTTGTTTCTTTACTTTGGCTTCACTTATGTGACTTGACTGAAGACTTGCTCCATTACTGAGTTTGATATTGGGCATGAAAGGCAGGCGAGCACATACAGTGCCAGTTCCTTGTAGGGTTTTTCGCCCAGGGCGTTTTCATACTTGACAACTCTGGCCGAGAATGCTTCAGAATCCTCTGGAAGTTTGCCACTGAAGACTGCTTGCATGGTAACTTCATTCAGTGTGGACTTCTGGTGCTTGCAGTGGAGGTGACACTGAAAAGCTTAGCTCCAAAGTCTGTCATTTCCAAGGAAAGCCTTTGGCTTTGCTTACTGAAAATTCTTGGCTTCAATGTTCAGTGAAGCAAGTCGAGCTTCTTTATTATCTTATCCAGAGCAGTTTTGACTGACTGGAACAAGACACTGATCTTTTCAAACTCTAGAACGACAGGAGACAAAAATATCAGATGAAGGTAGTTTGCATCATCATAGAGCATGTCATGGATTAATCGAGCTTTGTACCTCACTTCTTGCGTTCCTTCTCGCATGGCTAACATAAACTATAAGCCTTTAGCTCATTTTAATGTTCGAGAAGTCTCTTGATGACACGTCAGCTTCAAAAACGGCATGTAGCAAGTGTTACTATAACTTTGGGCTTCCACTGGTTGTTTTTTCATCTCTTCAAAAAGGTCTTTTATTTTTTTTTTTTTATTCGAGAAGTTTGCTATCAGGCATAGCGAAAAGGGAATAGGGAGTAGTAGAAAGCTAGAAAAAGCAGTGTAAACAGGTCTCTGTATTTCCTGCACCCTTTCCTCCATGACTACAAGGTGTTGAATGTCGATGAGAGGCGACTGGAACTTTCCTGAGCAGAGTTGGCCATGATCAATGCTAGCAGTGTGAGACACTACTTCACCCGTCAGACTGTGTGTTTGCCTTTATTTAGTAGCTCTCCTGTGCATGCGCCAGGCAAGCTTAAAGTCATCTACAGTTAAAAGGGAGTGGAGTTTGCTATACATGTTCTTCCAAGAACAGGGAATAGCACATAAGGTGCTGTCACAGGTTACTAACTCCTTTCTTCTCTGGCTTGGGGAAGCCAGCCATTGTAAACCAGTTCTTAGAAAGAATGTCAGCAGTGTTAGGCAATATTTGACTGGTAAGTGCAGTTCGCTTAACAGCCGCTAGCGTGGTGTGCTACTGGAAAACAAAAAATAATAAAAAAGAACCAGTAGGGTCATTGGGAAAAAGCGCATAATCAAATACCTGCCCTGTGTATATGGACATGTTGCCACTCGCGCTCACTACTATGCCTCCTTTGGTACCTTCGCATGAGTGTGCATGGGCGCACATAATAATGTTGTTCTCCCCTGTCCTTTCTTGTTATAGGTGGTATGTACTGGGCCCACATGGTGCCTAACTGTGCCGCCGCCGGCCATTTTTGTGGTGCACATAGCCAACGAAATCCTGCCAGCACTGCTCCGAAATCGTGCTTTCGTCTTGTTATGGTGGCTCGCTTGCCACATTCATATTGTCACTTAGACTCTGCATGCATCGGAAATCGTGCCTGTAATTGTTGCGCTAATTAGCTACGTGAAAATGCACATTAAACAAAAACCACTTAGGGTGGGCACATGATCTGTTTAGCGCTGTTCGAGCCGAGGTACGCGAAAAGGGCGCAGCGACGAACGTTGTTCGTGGAATTAGGTTTCCCTCAGTTCCGGAAAGAAAGCTCTGACAATGGTGACAACAGCCGTTCCGTGAATCCGGAAAGCCACATGTGGTTCTGCAGCGGGTCTATGGGGCTCTTGCATTATTCTAGACGACGTATCTGCGACCCTTAATTTCGATCTCTTCTGCATATGTGACCTTGGCATAGTGCTTCAGAGTTTACCCTCGGGGTTACCTGCCAACGTTTAGGATGAGGTGCATCCCGAATAAGCTCAGGATGGATACCAATTGAATTTTCACAAAAGCCGTAGTGTGAAATATGTGACCTCGTCTTGTTTCGGACCTTGAAATGACCGAGTCCTTGGGACATGCGCTGTTTCCCGGGGGTATCGTTGCCACCTTGGCGATTACTTTTTTTTCCTTGTACACATGCTGGGAATCTATGCCTGCGCCAGGGTGATCATGCAAGCTCGCCGCCTAGCTCAGCAGCTAGCCAGTTTAACTCTATCACTGCACTGTACGTGCACTGTGTTTACAGATGCCAACACGAAAGACAGACACGTCAGGGATAAAGCGCTGAGTACCGAGTATCAGCTTCACACTCGCATGTCGACTTTTGTTAACACGCACGGTGCACAGCTTAAGAATGAGCCACCACCATGCACTTAGCCCATTTAGGTGCCTCAATGCGATAGTGGACAGCAACCTTTGTGTAAAAAAAAAAAATTCTCTAGTGTGCTAATAATAACACTTCCAAATTCCGGCTCTCCGAGTTCACGGAAGCGCTGCTGCCCCTGACCATTATCTGCGTTTCCAGTCAGTCCATGGCGTCGTTGGACCTGTTTCTCGACCTCGGCTCGAGCAGTGCTAAGCAGCGAAGCTGCCCACCCGAAATGGCGTTTATTTCAGACTTAGCTTGTTTTCTTGCTGCTGTCGCGTGCGGCTACGGCTGTCCGATTTTATCGTGTTTGCGAGTTCCAAGAGGCAGTCTGAAAGCGGCGCGTGCGAGGAGAACATGCTAGTTTAGGTGTTCGTCTGCTCTCTGCACCACAAGTATGGCGGCCGGCTGCGTAGTTGGGCGCCGCGTGAGCGCCAGTGCATACCATCTATAGGTCACCTCTGTCTTTCTCCTTTGTTATCCTCTCCCAGTACTTTTATTCCTGCTGTGTGCAGCTCGGGTGCCTCAGATATTAGATAGTAGATAGTAATTGCCACGGCTGGCAACATCTTTCCTTTTATTGTTTTGAATAAAGCCACTACCACCTCCACTGGGGAAAAGGTCCATTGGATGAAACAAACCCTAGTGGCAGCACTGTGCAGCAACATGGCAAGACACTAAGAAAATGATGAATGGATAAATGCAAATCTAGCTCTACTCTAGATTGTGTGGCCACTTGTAAACATTTGAATTGGCAGCGCTGATGCTCTATCGGAGCTGATTGTGGAGGCCTTCATTAGAAGTTAATGGACATGGACACCAGGAGGTCTGAAAAATTTCCAGATTTCCAAATTTTGGGGTGAATTTTCACAGATGGCAACACTGCAGCAGAATAGCCTGTAGACTCCTTGGCTCCCATTGGCTGGTTGTGACCACGTGATTGTAGGGCTGGCATATTTTCTGAAGTCTATTTTGCTAGCAGCCGAGATAATCCATGCTAGGGAAAAGGTGTCGGCAGCTTAGCTGGGCATGCACTGCATAGGCTTGCGAGTCTGGTCAAGCCATGGAGGAAGGAAAGATTTTTTTCCTTCCTCCACGGGACAAGCAGTATGCCAGTATGCACTGTTTCCTCATGCGAAATGTCTGTCGGAAAGGCGTCACCATTGCCGTAACTTAGGATCGAGGAAAACGTTGAAAAAAGTATGCATGTGATTTCATATTGAAATTATGTTCGCTGTACAGCATTCAGATTAAGGTGTCCACCAAGAGGCGAGATACAGATATTGTGCCTTCCTTTTCCTAAAACCAAACCAACTAAAGAGATTTCTTGTCCAAAATTTGTGCCAGTCTCTCACCTCAGTGCGCAAACTATGGTCATTGCTCAATGCCGGCTTCTTCCAGTTCCTTGCCTTGCAGCTTTTGCAGCACCCTTGCCAACTAAGCATAAGAAAATTATTTTTCTTTTTTCTCGCTGACAAGAGTTCGAAGGGATGTTCACCGGCTACATGCCTAACTACGGTCAGTGTGTATCCCTTTGGCCGCCCACCCTTCCGCATTGCTGTTGCTGGCGCAACTGATTTCACTGAGGGCGTCACTTGTTACATTAGTAACCCCATCTGCAGTTAAAGGTTATCATTTCTTGCTCTGAAAACAGCTTGGTATGCCAGATTATCATCATGATCAAGGTCACGTGCAGTAGCATTCTGGGCGATTGTAGAAATCATCAAATTTTCTACTGGTACAGGGTTAGAAGTGTTCACATCAGACACCAGCAGGTCATTGGAAGCCATTTTCTGATCAGTTTTTCTTTTTGAGGCAGGTTGAACATTCCCCAGAAGAATATCGCTTTCTGCACACGTCTCTATTGTGTTCTTGCTGCCTGCTGCTTCTGAACACTTGCCTTTTCTTTGCAAATGCACACCACAGTTGTTCATTCAATGGCAAAGCAGATCTTGCAACAGTTCCACTTTTCGCTCTGCAAATTTTGTTATCGAACCTTCAACCACAGTTGCTTTTCTAAATTTTTGGTAACTTGACTTTTGCATCTTTCTGTTTTTAAACATGCGATGGCGCTATTTCATTCCACTCACAGACCGATAGCACTGTTACGGTTTGCGCATACCATTTTGGCGACCATATGTCACTGCAAAGGCTTCCATCAAACTTCGTCCGAAATGATGCCTTACTGCAAGAAGGTGGCAGCATGGAAGCAACGCTGCATTCCTGAACCCTTAGCAGCAGTCATTTGCGGAAGCAGAGTTTACCATGCCATTATGACCACCTCTGCCATCGATCTCCTCGACGGAATTCATGCGCACTCTAGATGAGAGGTGTAGTTGTCACTTCACATGCCAGAATGCATATGGCATCAAAAGCTCACTGTAAAGCATGTCAGCTTCATCAGTACTTGAAGTCACATGCCTTTTTTGGAGCATCGTGGCGTGGCTGCTTTGTGCATCACCTCTTTTCTTGTCATCAGCATGAATGTGAGAAATCTGTGCACAAAATTTTCAAGTGAGCTGTACCAGTCAGCACTGCTGTTAATCTTTGCATTGTCTGCACGATTGTTCGTTGAATTCATAAAATTTGCACATGACCAGTTGATGCCCATGATTCATTCCTCATGAATGCGATGCCAATTTGTGTTAAAGTAGTCAGTTACCGGGGGTGACAAAGACAGTATAAGTGTCTGATACAAGTAGGCTTACTCCTGTTCACTCTGCATAGGCCATGCATAGAAGTAGGTTTAGGGTTGTTTCCTGAATCGGCCTTGAATTTTTAAGTTTTTTGAATGCTTATCTCCCCTCTAAACGTTTGAAGAGTATGGAAGGCACATACGTGCAGTGAAGACTGGGGAAATCCTTTTGTAACAGTCTGCCGCTCTTTAATGTTTTTATCTGACATAGCGGTTCCACACACCGGCACGCAGGGCAAAAGGTGATCTGCCCCTGTACTTGGGCGAAGCAGCAAGGTGATTCTAAAAAGAGCGCATTGTTTTAAAGTGCCAATCACAGACCCTGATGCACGATGAGTCATCAGCCAGTTGGCCGCAATGTGGAGAAGATAATATGGGATCCTTCTGGAACTTTTGATGGGGGTCCACAAAGAGCCCACTGTTGTGGACACTTGGCATACGTTCTCTCAGTGTGCTCAACGAACTTGGTATACCCATAATACTCATTTAAAGCACAGAACTCTGATTTCTTCATTTCTTCTGGTGCATGTAGCATTCAGCTTGTCCTGAAAAGCTCCTCGTATTTGGATGTCATTTTGGTCATGTTGAGCTTCCAATTTAGTCTGACATTCTACACACATAGCAGGCTTTTCACAAGAGTGCCCATGACATATTCCTAGGCATTTGCATATGCTGATTCATCACCCGACGTGAAGCAACCGCAGCAAATACGACTCCCGAGCCTGTCCCTGGCGCCAATGAAAAGCCTTCTCATGACATCCTCTGACATGCATCGAAAGAGGAGAAAGGTGCACACAATGCCTGGCCCATAATTACCTATCAGCATCACATTTGTGAGATGGTAATCAACACTCGCTGCTCTTCAAGTGTGCTGATGCTCCATATCACTCTGACTAGGCAATAGCATTGCCACCACAATTTCGCCAGTACCTTCTTTTGTCAGCTTATCTGGCTTTGCATGCAGCAAAGCATCGCAGTCCTTCAGCTCTTCAATCCACATCTGAGTAATGATGTAGTCATCACGAATTTTCACTTCATTGCCAATTTTAACCTTTACATCCTGAACATCTGATGAGTTCAGAAGGTGAAGCCGGTTCACTGGAGCTCTGGCATATGTATGTGCCTCTGAAAGAATATCCCTACGAGGGACCTGCATCCTTCTGGTCTAACAAGGGCTGCCACTATAGCTTTGTTGCATGGCCATAGTGCTCAACTTTGACAGTCTACTGCCCACAAAATTGCCTGCTTCTCTTGATTTTTGTTGGCATCATGTGGGCTAGGCAGAAGTGATTCTCCTTCCTTGTTGGCACAACATGACAGTATGCTTAACTATGCCGGTTTGTTTACACATCGATGTTGCCACTGCTGGGTCACCTGATGTCTTTTTCCTGACATTGCGTGCAGAGCAGTGGGCTTAATGTCAGTGCTGGTGAGCACATTTGATTTTTGCTACTGAATCATGCCACTTTGAATGCTCTCAAATAGTGCCTTAGGATTATTGACAGAGAATGAATGGTCGCTTGCAAATGCGTCCTCAGTGGCCAACTCGTGAATGGTTGCATCTTTTCTTCGCAGCTCTTCCTGCCCAACTACATGGCTATGGTGACACAGTCTGATGTAAGCCAAAATCTGTCCATGTGCACTGGAAGCTGTACATATAAGTGACACAATCAGGAAAGCTGGATGTCCAACATTTGTTGCACTGTATGTCTGTTGTGACAACCGTGTATTCGACACATTCCTTGGGTCGGGACCACAAACCAATACAGTGAGAAAATCTGGTCACGCCAGACTTGGAGATTTTCACTCTTTTTGGTATTCTTGTAGCACTGTGCTGTGCGATGGTTTGTCTTGGGGTTCACTCGGCCGATGAGCTGTGTCAATAGGTGGTCACTTGCCAAATCATTACAGATTCTATCAACATGGCAAACCACCAGTTCTGAAACACTCTCGAATTACCTTCCTTGAGCTCATTATGCATCAACTCAAGATGATTGTTGTCAGTCTAGTATCCTCCTGCTTGAGCAAAAGACCTTTCTGTTCTGGGCACTTGGCATACACTCTGTCAGGATACACAAAAAACTTGGTTGACTCCAACTCTACACGTTTCACATCGTCGAGAAGGTTTGGCTTCTTTGGTAAATTCAGCATCTTAGAAACAGATCCGGACTTGACAAGTTCTTTAGGGTGAGCCCCCTGTAAATCTTGGTACACCCATAATACTCATTTAATGCACAAAACTGATTTCTTCATTTCTTCTGGTGCATGTAGCATTCAGCTTGTCCTGGAAAGCTCCTTGTATTTGGATGTCATTTTGGTCATGTTGAGCTTTCAATTTAATCTGACATGCTACACACATAGCATGCTTTTCACAAGAGTGCCCATGACATATTCCTAGGCATTTGCATATGCTGATTCATCACCTGACGTGAAGCAACCGCAGCAAACACGACTCCCGAGCCTGTCCATTATGCCAATAAAAAGCCGTGTCATGACATCCTCTGATATGCATCGAAAGAGGAAAAAAGTGCACGCAATGCCTGGCCCATAATTACCTATCAGCATCACATTTGTAAGTTGGTGGTTTACCTGTTCGTGCCATGAGTGGAATCAACACTCACTACTCTTCTACTTTGCTGATGTTCCATATCACATTGACTAGGCATTAGCGTTGCCACCACAATCTTGCCAGTACCTTCTTTTGTCAGCTTATCTGGCTTTGCATGTAGCAAAGCATCACAGTCCTTCAGCTCTTCAATCCATATCTGAGTAATGATGTCATCACGATTCTTCACTTCATTGCCAATTTTAACCTTTACATCCTGAACATCTGATGAGTTCAAAAGGGGAAGTCTGTTCACTGGAGCTCTATCATATGTATGTGCCTCTGAAAGAATAACTCTATGGGAGACCTGCATCCTCAGCTTAGATTCTGCATTGTTTTGGTCTGACAAGGGCTGTCACTATAGCGTTTTTGCATGGCCATAGTGCTCAACTTTGATAGTCTACTGCACACAAAATTGCCTGCTTCTCTTAGTTTTTGTTGGCATAATGTGGGCTAGGCAGTAGGGATTCCCCTTCCTTGGCACATCTTGACAGTATGCTTAACTATGCCGGTTTGTGTACACAGCGATGCTGCCACTTCTGGGTCACCTGATGCCTTTTTCCTGACATTGCATGTAGAGCAACGGGCTTAATGTCAGCGCTGGTGAGCACATTTGATTCTTGCTACTCAATCATGCCACTTTGAATGCTCTCAAATAATGCCTTATGATTATTGACAAGGAATGAATGGTGACTTGCAGATGTGTCCTCAGTGGCCAATTCGTGAATGGTTGCATCTTTTCTTCGCAGCTCTTCCTGCCCAACTACATGGCTATGGTGACACAGTCTGATGTAAGCCAAAATCTGTCCATGTGCACTGGAAGCTGTACATATAAGTGACACAATCAGGAAAGCTGGATGTCCAACATTTGTTGCACTGTATGTCTATTGTGACAACCCTGTATTCGACACATTCTTTGGGTCGGGACCACAAACCAATACAGTGAGAAAATCTGGTCACGCCAGACTTGGAGATTTTCACTCTTTTTGGTATTCTTGTAGCACTGTGCTTTGCGATGGTTTGTCTTGGGGTTCACTCGGCCGATGAGCTGTGTCAATAGGTGGTCACTTGCCAAATCATTACAGATTCTATCAACATGGCAAACCACCAGTTCTGAAACACTCTCGAATTACCTTCCTTGAGCTCATTATGCATCAACTCAAGATGATTGTTGTCAGTCTAGTATCCTCCTGCTTGAGCAAAAGACCTTTCTGTTCTGGGCACTTGGCATACACTCTATCAGGATACACAAAAAACTTGGTTGACTCCAACTCTACACGTTTCACATCGTCGAGAAGGTCTGGCTTCTTTGGTAAATTCAGCATCTTAGAAACAGATCCGGACTTGACAAGTTCTTTAAGGTGAGCCCCCTTTAAATCTTGGTACACCCATAATACTCATTTAATGCACAAAACTGATTTCTTCATTTCTTCTGGTGCATGTAGCATTCAGCTTGTCCTGGAAAGCTCCTCGTATTTGGATGTCATTTTGGTCATGTTGAGCTTTCAATTTAATCTGACATGCTACACACATAGCATGCTTTTCACAAGAGTGCCCATGACATATTCCTAGGCATTTGCATATGCTGATTCATCACCTGACGTGAAGCAACCGCAGCAAACACGACTCCCGAGCCTGTCCATTATGCCAATAAAAAGCCTTGTCATGACATCCTCTGATATGCATCGAAAGAGGAAAAAAGTGCACGCAATGCCTGGCCCATAATTACCTATCAGCATCACATTTGTAAGTTGATGGTTTACCTGTTCGTGCCATGAGTGGAATCAACAGTCACTACTCTTCTACTTTGCTGATGTTCCATATCACATTGACTAGGCATTAGCGTTGCCACCACAATCTCGCCAGTACCTTCTTTTGTCAGCTTATCTGGCTTTGCATGCAGCAAAGCATCACAGTCCTTCAGCTCTTCAATCCATATCTGAGTAATGATGTCATCACGAATCTTCACTTCATTGCCAATTTTAACCTTTACATCCTGAACATCTGATGAGTTCAAAAGGGGAAGTCTGTTCACTGGAGCTCTATCATATGTATGTGCCTCTGAAAGAATAACTCTATGGGAGACCTGCATCCTCAGCTTAGATTCTGCATTGTTTTGGTCTGACAAGGGCTGTCACTATAGCGTTTTTGCTTGGCCATAGTGCTCAACTTTGATAGTCTACTGCACACAAAATTGCCTGCTTCTCTTAGTTTTTGTTGGCATAATGTGGGCTAGGCAGTAGGGATTCCCCTTCCTTGGCACATCTTGACAGTATGCTTAACTATGCCGGTTTGTGTACACAGCGATGCTGCCATTTCTGGGTCACCTGATGCCTTTTTCATGACATTGCATGTAGAGCAACGGGCTTAATGTCAGCGCTGGTGAGCGCATTTGATTCTTGCTACTCAATCATGCCACTTTGAATGCTCTCCAATAATGCCTTAGGATTATTGACAAGGAATGAATGGTGACTTGCAGATGCGTCCTCAGTGGCCAACTCGTGAATGGTTGCATCTTTTCTTCGCAGCTCTCGCTGCCCAACTACATGGCTATGGTGACACAGTCTGATGTAAGCCAAAATCTGTCCATGTGCACTGGAAGCTGTAAAAATAAGTGAAACAATCAGGACAGCTGTGTGTACAACATTTGTTGCACTGTATGTCTGTCTTGACAACCGTGTATTCGACATATTCCTTGGACCACGACTGCACAAACCTATACACTGAGAAAATCTGGTCACGCCAGACTTGGAGATTTTCACTCTTTTAGTATTTTTGTAGCACTGTGCTGTGCGATGGTATGTCTTGGGTTTTACTTGGCCGATAAGCTGTGTCAATAAGTGGTCACTTGCCAAATCATTACAGATTCCATCAACATGACAAAACACCAGTTCTGAAACACTCTTGAATTACCTTCCTTGAGCTCGTTATGCATCAACTTGTTGTCAGCCTAGTGTCCTCCTGCCTGAGCAGAAGACCTTTCTGTTCTGGGCACTTGGCTTACACTCTATCGGGATACACAAAAAACTTGGTTTACTCCAATTCTACACGTTTCACGTCGTTGGGAAGGTCTAGCTTCTTTGGTAAATTCAGCATCTTAGAAACATTTCATTTCATTTCATTTTATTACCCTCAAGCGCATACGCATTACAGAGGGGAGTGGTACATCATATATGATAGAAAGCATAGAACACTAAATGAACAAAACATAACAAAGGCTAAACGAACAAGGGAATACAGAACAACGAAAACAATCTTACAATAAAGAAAGTTATACAAGCGGAATAAATTGAAAACAATCATAAGCGGTGAGAGAACAGCATTATACAGCGAAAAGAACAACAGCACTGGGAGCAAACAAGCATGAAAAACCAAAAACGGAAATAAGATAATAGTCAGGGGGGAAAAAGTGTCACGGATCAGCTTCAAGATATTGCATCAGTGATGAGTGAAATGAATCGTGATCTTGGATTAATGCGATATCGGGCGGAAGGCGATTCCACTCTACTGACGTACGAGGTAGAAAGGAATGAAAAAGGGCATTAGTATTGCAAGTTATGACATTTACTTTGTAAGCATGATCAACGCGGGAGGAGCGATACGATGGCTGCGAAATGAAAGTATGCCTCAATTCGTTATGATGATAAATTTTGTGAAAAAGGCTAAGACGTGAAATTTTCTTTCTAAGCTCGAGAGATGGCAAAGATAACGTTAGTTTCATTGAAGTTATGCTGCTAGTGCGACTGTAATTGGAAAGAATGAAACGCGCTGAATTATTTTGAACCATCTCAAGTGAGGATTTCAAGTTCGTGAAACCGGGATCCCAGATTGCAGAAGCATATTCAATCTTTGAACGTACCAATGCTTTGTACATAGTCATTTTAGTCGAAACAGGTGCCTTCGAAAAGTTACGGCGCAAATACCCAAGCATGCGGTTACTGTTGTTAATAATGTAATCAATATGTTGCTTCCAGCTGAGGTCATTAGTAATATGCACACCCAAATATTTGTACGAAGTTACAGTATCTAAAGGAGTGTTATTCAATGCATAGCAAGCAGGGGGGAAATTACTGCGCGACACTCGCATAGCTTTACATTTTTTAACATTTAGGTCCATACACCATGTAGACTTCACAAGTTCTTTAGGGTGAGCCCCCTGTAAATCTTTGGTTAATGTGCCGCAGGGTAGTTTCAGAGATTTTTGATGTAACTTGCAGACTGAATGCTTGACACCTTGTGATGTCACACTGCTCAGCCATAGAAATTCTTTTCCCCTAGATTCGAGGCACTTTCTGTTGTCTCCATAGGAGTATCGGGATCTTTTTACGGGCTTGACGCATTCTAAATCGCCTTGTCCTTGCATAGCCGCCAGATTCTTTGCAAACTTGCTGCAGTTCATGGTGACAGTCTGATTTTGTCTGCGAAACGAACACTGGGCATTTGGGCAAATGCTATATAGAAACGCAGGTAAAGAGCAAGTTTACCAAATCATGTCGTGATTCGGTAAATTATCTTATGCTAAGTTATGCGATTTCATTGAACACACAGAGAGTGTACAAATGGGCACATAATCAAATGGATGACGAAAATGAGGTTCTGGTCAAAAGTAAAAACTCAGTCTTGCTGGCGGATGTGGCTAGCCCAGCATCGACAAATCAATTCCTTATTGTCGACTGTGCAACCCCGTTCCATGCACCGTGCAACATGTCCAGCGTTGTTTTCAGGTTTATGGCCGTTGATATGCCTCTGTCCATGTCAAATAAGAGTTACGTAATCAATCGCTTTTGGTAGCAGCATTTCAGTGAGTGAATGGTGACCCTGTCTAATGGCTGCAGCATGGAGGTCTAGTTTGGCGGCAAGAAAACTAGGCAGTCAGCTTCATTTAGTACAGACACCTTATGGGCAGAGCAGTTGTCTAATATAAGGAGCACTTTCCTGTGCTGTTCTGTGATATCTTTGTCGAAGGCCTTAATCCATGCTTCAAATAGTGATGACGTCATCCACGCCTTCTTATTCGAGCGATAATCCGCTTGGACATTCTGGGTGTTGCGTAGGCACCTGGGGCAAGCAGATTTACCAATAACAACTGCCTTTTGTCTGACCCATCCATGTTGACTCAAACGATGACGGTGACACGGTCTTTGCTTTTCTTGCCTCTTTACACAGTTCATTCTTCGCAACGAGTGACTTCTCCAGGAGCAGCTTAACGAAAAGCATGGTTTTGTCCTCATTGTAGACATCTCTCTCTTCATAGACTTCCAGTTGCATGCGGAAGCTCTCTGCCCGCTTCTCGCAGTTCTCTATGTCAACGGCTGCTTCTTCGCCAGACTAGGCGTGGCAAACAATCTGATGGTGGTCTTTAAATCGCTGCAGCCAGCCACTGCTTGCATAGAAGTCATCGTGGCCTGAGACGCAAGCGAGACTTCTTGCCTTCATTTGAAGCGTGGCCCCAGACACAGACAGGTTGCGTGCTCGAACGTCGTAGAACCGCGCGAACAAGGCATCTTCAACATTCTGGTGGTGACAATACTTTATGTGCGTCTTGTCATTCTTCACAGTGCATGCAGAATGCATCTTTTCAAGCTTTTTTCTTGCGCTCAGGACGGTTGACAGTGCTAGGCACAACGGCGTAGTCTGCGGCAAATTTTCTTGCGCCCGCTGCTTTGCGTTCTGGGGCTTCCATGTTGCAAGACAGTGGCACGATCTCGAGGAAAGAGAGCACAGATTGTGTGCGTGGTATACGCTGGGATCTGTGGCAGGGGCGCGCCGGCGGTGGTTCGATCACATGCCAGGCAGCGGTTGATGCTAGATTCATTTGCAGATGCTATTGCAGATGCAGATGATGCAGAGCACATGCTAGATGATGTGGCGTGTAAAAGCGCGGGTGATTCAAACACATTTTATGTGGAAGGCGATTTATAAAATTAAAATTTAGCGTTTTGAAAAAACATTTTTAGTTAGTTTATTTTTTTTTTTGCAGATTTTGAGCCCTGTAAATGCGAAATCTGCTTCGTTATAACCGATACATTGTCAAATTTTCAATTGTTTCGTTATACAGATACAACTCCCATAAGCTTTTTTTTTACTTCGTTATATCTGAAAATTCGCTGTATCCGTGTTCGTTATAACGAAGTTCGACTGTACACCTTTGACTCATCCTATGCCAGGTGCTTCATGCCACCAGCATGAAGTGGACCTATTTTGTCCTTTCCTCTGTCCTTCCTGGTATCAGAATCTATGAAATGGGAACAACAAACATAACTGAGGGTTAGCTTAGAGCAAACAGCCGCCAGAGCTACTACTACCCCTAACCGAAAGCAGCAGTTATCATTCATGCTAACATTCATGCATTCTCAATGTTATATAAATGTTTGTTTTCAGCCATCAGTATTATTTATGTTAGCGGGTCTTTGTTACATTTCTTTCCATCCACCTGTCTAGTACGCCAAAGCGTATTCAGAAGTGCAATTCGAATGGTTCTAATTTTATGCTAGTGCATCTGATGTCACATTCATCTGCTACGGAAGAGAACTCGGGCTTGATTCACCTTGACACAAACCCGTGGACCTGCTCGTGGTGCCTGAACATGCCACTATGTTGGGGAAATGCAACACTAGAGGAAATATTTTATGCAAACAGCGCTGCAATTAAGAGCCAGTTGCTCAGAAAATTCAGGATGTCGTGTTCGCACATGCTATCTAAAGGCAATTTGAAAGATGAACATTGCATTGCACGTCGAACAGAGATAGTTACTGCTTGAACGTTTGGCTTTCTATTTAGGTGATGGAAATAGTCAGATGAAGCGCTCGGAATGCACTCAAGTTGGTCACTCCATCTATGCCTGCTTCCATGGTAGAGGGAAGGGCTTGGCAAGTGCTGCAGATGGGGAGCAATTGGGAAACGCACGTGGCACTGCAACCATTGTGCTTGGATTTCTTGTATATTCTTGCCCGTCATGTAACACTCTCTGAAAAGGGGACCTTTAAGGAATACAACTTAATTGAACTTAACTTAGTGTGGGTTCCATGAAATTACCTGTTCTTCTTGCTTTTTGTTAGCAGGAGATGGGTTAGGCAGAAGTGGTTCCCTTTCCTTGTCGGCACATCTGACAACATGCTTAACTTTGCCAGTTGGTTTACGCAGCGATGCTGCTACTTCTGAGTCACATTTTATTCTTTCTACTGAATCATGTCACTTTGAATGCTGTCAAATACAGTTAAACCTCAATATGTTGAACAGCACGATGAACACAAAATAATTTGGTGTAGCCAGGATTCGATGTATAAAATTATATAAAAAGCGCATAAAAAACTAGTACAAATCATAATAGAGTTGAACGTTGAGCTAGTTGGTCACACATCTCTTGGAAGAAGGCAGCAGAGCACGTAACAACACAAAACGTAAGAAGCGCACAAACACAAGGACAACGCTGCACTGACAACTATATTGACGAAACCCGCACATCTCCCTTCGCTTCAAATCTGCAGCCATCTTCTTCCTTGCCTTTAACGTCCTGCCGGTTTGGGCAGAAATTCTAATTTCTTCTTCAACAATACCACTGAAGGCATGCTGACACATTGGTCTCCCGAGTCACTGATTGCATATGCTTCATAAATTTTCCTTGCTAACTTATCCTTCATCGTTTTCATAACCTTAACATTGTGAAGGTCAGTTGGATATCTTTGGTTTCTACAAACAACGCAGTCTTTGTACTGCACTGCGAGATTAGTGCCAGACTTGTTCGATATTGCCTTAGCGTGCTCTCTAATCCTGTCATTGATACATCTTCCTGTCTGTCCAATATATTTCTTTCCACAGTGCAAGGGAATCCGATAAACAATTCCCTGAATACACTTGTAGTACCTAGTCCGGTGCACCGGACTGGATGCTTCTTTGCCTTCCCTGTCCATCTTTGGTCTTGGAATCTTTGTGCGATTTTCGGGCCATTGGGTGTTGACGTGGACGACGTCCCTGGACTTGGCTGACGTGCCCAGTTGAAGGAGGAACCAGGCCGCTTCCTGGGCAGACATTGCGACTGCTTTGAGCATCTTCAGGTTCAGTTGACGTGTGGTGCTGCTGTAAATGATCTTGGCTTTGGGAGACTCTTGAACGATCTTCTGGATCTCCTGATGAAAGTTGGACATGCCCTGGCTCACTTTGTTGAGTACTCAACCACGTAGAGAGTGCATCCATAGACATCCAGGATGACTTGAATATTCATGTTGGAGTCTAGCACTGAGGCACGGTGGAAGAATAAGCTAGGTGGCTTGACGAGGTCGTCCAAGCGGCGAAAAAGTTGTGCATGCCTCGCGTCGCCCTCGGCAGATGGCGCCACAGGGACTGGGGCCTTTATTTTCAAGCGTATGCGCTGGACGGGATTCGATCAGGGCGTGGAAACCGTTGATAAAACACACGAATTACATTCCTATTTTGGAGGCAACGCGCATATTAGATAAGGCTGACTCTGAAACTTGTTTCCAATCACTAAAGCTTACGTTTCACGAGATTACGCGCATAACGAGAGCTTTGCAGGGCTTGCGCTCATTCACCGCGTATCGAAAATATTCAGGGGCTGCGTAAAAAAAATCCTGTCATGGTAATTTGTAGTTCTTGTGATCGATGATTGATTGGTGTGTGACAGGCGATGACGAGTTAATGGAATCATTGTAACTGATTGATTAATTAGAGAAATGAAAAATATTAAAAATGACGAATTGGGGCTTCAAAGGCGTCAAAATGATCAGAATGGAAACGCAATGTTTACTGATAAAGAAATAAAAGACAAAATAAAATGACAAAATAAATATTATAAGATTTGAAAACAACATCCGTCTGTGTGAAACGCTATGCGTCAACCAAACAGCGCGTCATACCCTTAACGGCCGTAGCTTAAGTGTCACCTTAGTTTTTTATCACTGTCCGCACCACCGCCGCAATCTGTAAGATATTAGTGGCTATGGCACCTGTCCCACGTACCTTAACATCATGGGAAGCTAAAACCTCAGCGCGAGAACTAGCGTAACGAGTGGTGGCAACGTATTTGCAGGCATATCGTAGTGTGATGTAAATGATGAAATAATTTTAATTCCTCCCGTCAAGAAATGTAAAAGAATTTCCTTAATGCGGTCCCTCGAAAGACGTGTATTTTAGAAACCAGAGTTATAGGTCATATCAATAAAAAAAGCGTAAAAACACCAAGGTGCTGTACGGCTTGTCATTTATTTGGCATGTACCAGAGCATAGGCGATGAACTCATTTTTTGAACAAATATTCATGATAAAAAAAACAATAAAGACATACATATTTCGCGCGCCCGAATGCGTTCATGACTCCCGTCATCAAAGTTACAAAAAGTAAAACTGAGTTTTTGCCTACTGAAGCTTGGACAGCTTACGCAGCTCCTGTGTCTTGCGTTTCGCATCAGCTTTCTGTTGTTTGCAAAACTGCCTCATTCTCATGGCTACATAATTGTGCAGCACAGAAGCCATAACTTCTTCTTTATGGTCGGAACAGGGGAATTGAAACTTGTACTTATCAAGCATGTTGTCTATGGTTAATTCATAGGCATTTATGAGAGCAGCGTGCTTCTGAAATTCCATCTCAGTAGCATGGAGCAATTGAAAGAGACTTCGCTTTGGGTGTAAAAGGCCGCCCCTGGTTTTGCAGAGAACAAGGCTACTTTCAGGCTGATGATGAAGGGCACTTTCTTCTAATAACCCGTCACGGCATTGTGTACAAGTTGTGCCTTTCAAGTACTTGCGGCATATAAAACCTGCTAGGTAATAAATTATGCAGTCTACTGTGGCTGGTGCTTCAGGCAAGTGGTTGAACACATCGTCAACTTCCACTTCAGAAGCAACCAGGCCATCTAGCTTCTGTTTCAGTAGCTCACGGTGCCCTTCTGTCTTCACACTGTCGTCAAAAGCAAGTGTTAGGTCTTTCAGCGTTATCACAGGCGCACCAGATTCCTGCTTTTCAGCTTCACAATTTCCAAATTTTGGAGGCTTAATCAAACTGTAAACTGACAACATGTTGTAGAGTTGCAGAAATGTTGGCATAGATGGGTGGTCATTTTGACCAGCAGCCTGTCGGATAACGCCAAAGAAGCGTTCCAACACGTCTTGGTTAAATTTCGCTGTTAAGACGTATTTGAAACCACACTCTTTTAGCAGGTGCCTCGATAGTTCCAAAGTGGACAAAATAGTCACACGGAGGCCTTCAGCTGTTTGCTCAGTTAGGAAACTTGCTCTTGATATTTTTTCTGATACTACGTCTTTTTCCCATTTATTTAACCAATGCAGTGATGATGCCAGGACCCTTAGATCTCTGCTTCCAACAGTAATGCCCTCCTTTGGGTGATTTCGCATCATAAAGATTGTTAAGCCTTAGCGTGAACTCTACGGTTGCCTTAACATTTTCTAGTCCCTTTGTGCCTCTCTTGGAGTAGAATTCTAAGCCTTTCGCTACACTCAAGCTGAACAACTGAGTGGCCAGCTTCACCCTCATTTTCTCGGTATTTGAAGGGTTGATGTGCGACATAGTCAACTTAGGGCAAACACGTAAGTTCCCCTGCTGTTTTGAATCTTCCAGAAAGAGTCTGTCAAAATGTGCCCACTGAACACGACCTTCATTTACCCACAACACTTTCTGTGCGTGTAAACGGTTCCGAACACATTTGATAAGATGAGGAGCATCCGAAAAATCATACACATTGCGTTTTTCGTCACATGGATGCGAGAAGTAATTCCTGGTACTCTGCAAAGCTCCGCTGACTCCGAACTCCTTCCACATTGCACGGTTCGTACTTGCACCATCACAAACAACAGCGTCAACTAAAGCACCCGCTTCTTCAAGCAAAAAAATTGCTTTTAGCTCCCTTTGTGGGACCCTTGCTGGCAAACACTGCTATCGGCTGAGAGTACTTGTCACCAAATGAACGAAAGGTGAATACAAGTCCATGGCCAGCGAGGTCGTCGTGAGTCTCTGACGGATTCCCATAATCAGTGAAGCCACTGTAGGTCATCGACTTCGAGTGCACTCGCATTTCCTTTCGAACGCGCATTTCGTCGAATACAAGTATGCCGTGACGTTGGAACTCGTCCTTAGAGGTCATCTTTTTCTTCAAAGCTGCAAAAAATCTCATGTCAAAACTGCACTTAACCCTTATCATACTCAAGTACTTGAGCACTGTAGTAACACAAGGGAGGGGAAGCACATCATTATCTCGGAGAAAGGAATAAGCAGATGGACTGCGTATATGCAGCAGCAAACACGTCAGAAGCCACTCCTCCGTGTAGCGACGGTTTTTTTTGTTTGCAAACTTAGCTGCCGCTACGCACTCTTTTACAACTGTCAATTGAGCGCCAGGGAGATCAGCTTTGCGTAGCTTCTCGTCCAGTTCTTCTTCGGTCATTTTCTGCATCTGGCTACGAGCTTCAGTAAGATCCGCCGACAGTTTCTTAAATCGGTTCAGGAGACGGTTTTTTGAACGTTTGAGGGCATAATTTGCCCGACGCAATGCTGCAACTTTGTAGTTGCTTTGGTGTGAAGGCAACAGACGGACACCTGCAGGCCTAAGCCTGCGCTTTCTTTCCTCCGTTCTTTTCTTGTGCATTCGCAGGACGTTGGCAAGACCCAAACATTTGTCACATACTGATGAATTCGAGTCGGTCGAGTCAAGAACTATACAGCATCTCTTGTGGCGCCACTTCTGACTGCTGTCAATGTACGCACATTTTTTTTGAGCATGCGGGTACTCCAGAGTGCTAGGTCCACCACTGCACAGCTTTATCTTATCAACATGCTCTAACAAGACCTTAATGTCATCCACAGTTGATAATGTACCTTCATAGCGAAGGTCTGCCATGGAAACTGGCCTACCCATGATGGCTATTCTCGCCAGCATATTTTCATAAATTTCAACACATTTTACAGTTACCAATGAAGGCGAACGGCTTGCTAGTGGCTGGTACGCATCTGATAGCAAACAGCCGAGAGGATATTTGGCGCGCTGCAGCTCGGAGAACACCACACTTTTCACTTCACTCATATCAAGCAAATGGTATCCCCACGTATTCGACGGAAGAAACGACCGGGGCAGGTCGGTGAACAGACTTGCGAACGGATTGCATGAAGATTCCAGTGACGAGCTGGGACCATCAGACTGAGGCATTTCCTCGCACGTTTGCACTTCAGCCGAATCCATGTCATGGTCCAGTGCAGTTGCAGACACTTGGGGCGGGCTTCCGTTAGCGGCATTACTGTCGTTCCTGCCGGCCTCTTGCTGGTTATGGTCAACTGACGAAATGCCTCGTTTTTTCGACTGCAACAATGGTTGTCTTTCCGCAGGCCGCTTTCTTGTTTTCAGAGTTTTCGACAGGTAAGTAGGGCAGTCGAGAAACTTTGTTGGGACAGCATCGCTCGCTAGTGATGCCTTTCGTGGAGCACTGACCAAGACTTGCCCTTCGTATTCCGCTGTCCAGGTCTTCGACACAAAGTGGGGCTCGAAGTGCTTTTCGCAAACGTGGTCACTCGCTTGAAGGACGCGATCCTTCCTTGGTATAGCTCGACGCCACAGGTTCAAGCGTTCTTCATCTTTCGGAGCAGAAAAGAGAGACAGTTTCTCGGTACAGCTTTTGTAACCCGTTGTGCAGCGTGGAACGAAGCACTTTTTCCCCATTGCACTCACGTATGCATGTCTGTCAAGAACGCAACGTGCTAACGACTCATGGAAAACAAGCGCCCGAATGTGCTGTGACAAGTGCCAGCGGCGCTACCGATGGCCCCAATTGCCCTCACGCCATCTGTCGGCGAGCGGCCAAAGCATGCACGAGTGGCGCGACACGGTCGCTCCACGTACAGCGGCCGCCGTTCCGACACCTAGCTTGTTCTTCCACCGTGCACTGAGGCAACCTACGGGTTGAAGTAATTGATCTTTGTTTGCGAGGGAATTCGCTTGAGCATCAGGGAGTCTTGAAATGTCTGAGCGCACCACTTGGAGGTATTCGGCCATGTCGCGAACTGCGTTATGCTCCCAGAGCTCCTCCATGCTTTCGTAGCCGATGTCTTTTAGCACCTCATGGATCTTGTCATACCGCTCCTTGAGAATCTTGTGAGCCTACTTCTGATCTTCAGTGAGGGGTGGTGGTAGTGGTGTGACGATCCTCGTCTCTGGCATAGGCCAGAAGGGGGCATAGAAGCGGCATTTGGTGTGCCCATTCTTGTAGTATGTGTGTGAGTGCTGGTGCATCTGGCTGTGAGGGCGAGGCACAATGTACAGGTTGACCGACATCAACTGTTAGACCAGCGCAATGGTGTCAGGCATGTCCTCATCAAGTTCCTCATCTGGTGGGTCGTTCAGCCTCAGCAGAATGGCCGTGCGCTCAAGCCTCGGTGTTGGAATTTGATCCGTTTGAAGTAATGCTTGATATGGCAAAACGGAGAGATGTTCTTGTTGTACAGGATCAACATGATGACTCGAATCTTGTGGTCAAAGTAGCACGCACGGTTGGGTCATCACTGACCACTCCAGTGCCCATTGTCACTGTCAACGTTTCGATGGAACCACTTCGCTTGGCTTCATTTGCAGGCGCTGCAAGAGTACGAGCAGGCCCTCCCAGTGCACCTCTAAAGCTGACAGCTTTAGGAAGGCTGTTGGCTTGCCCAGCTGATGAATCATTGCAAAGACGTCTTGCTTGCAGTGGTGCTTGTTAGTGACGGCGTTCGGGATCCCCTCCTTGTAGGCCATGTCATGGTTCACAGCCTTCTCCACAAGTTCCTTGTCTTGCAGGTCTGCTCTGGTGAGTTTCGCTGACAGACGGTTGTTGCGGAACAACTTGGCCATTGATGAGGACACTAACGCATCACCTTCATGGCCATATAGAGCACTTGGCGAGGCAGTGTGCCATGTCTGTCGTGATGGCGGCATTTACTCATAGTCATCGTTATGGGCGATGGGTGGGCATCTGCTAAGACGTTTCTGGCCTGGCCGAGGTAGATTTGAGGAAACGACTGCTCCTCTGCGTGTTCATCAAACAAGATGTTCAGAGGTTCCTGTACCTCGCCAGGAGCCAGGAGCCATCACTAGGCTTGTGTCGTTCTGCACGACCATCGTTTCTTGGCCCAGAGTGAGCTCAGCCGCGACTGCCATGAGGCTGTGACGATCTTCTAGGTCCATGCTTAGAAGTTCCATGGTGTCCTCTGTCACTGTGGCTATGTTGCAGATTTCCTCAACCTGCTGAATGTGCACTTTGACGTTGTGGTACTGATACCGCGCAGTCTGTGTCGGGTACTGCAGCCACTTGATCAGGTCCTCCTTCTTGACCATTCCTAGGACGTAGGAGGTCTTGTAAATCATTTGCCGCTTGATGCTGATGTGCAAAGTGATGACATTAGTGGGCTTTTTGGGACGCATTTCTACAGTCTCTGGAATGCTAATATAATGACAATTGGCCATGTGATACAGAAGTCTTCTGATCTACATGAAGGGGGTTCTTGGTGACACTAGGTGCTCACTCACTGTATTCAGTCGAGGCAGGTGAGGAGGGAACGTTGAGTAGGCATAACCGTGCATTGTTGAGAAGTTGGAAATCTTGTTGCCATGCAGGGACTGAAAGCATGTGAGGCACACCCTGAATGTCGTGACATCTCTTGTAAGGAAATGCTGTTGAAGCAATTCATAGCTTTCTTTGGGTGCGTTGGCCAAGTAATTTTGGTGAACTGCAGGCGATATGCGCGGAGCACGACGCACCAAACGGGTTGCTGTCAAAGTGCTTGCTGAAGTAGTTGGTGGCACCTCACGGAGCATCTGGCGTAATGGCGCATCGAGCAGAAATGCTTCTGAGTCATGGCAGCTGCAAGCGACTCACGCTGTTGCTGTCTCTGCTCAGGTTTCTGTTCTGTCTCTCTAGCCTTAGTATAGATGGGTTGCTCTTGAGATGCGTCTGGCTGTTGCGCTTCACAGCTTAGGTCTTTGTAGGAGTGACTGACAGGTGGTTCTGACAGGTCAGCTCAGCATTCTGGATCCTCTCGGTAGGCATGTTGAAAAATTCAGAATGACGCACTGACAGTCTTCCAAGGAGCGGCTTGCTAATGCAGAGTGTAAATGCAATCTCCTGCACTTTTTGTATAGCTTTCGAGCATTTACATAAGGAAAAACTACAGCTGGAGATGCCCCACAGTTTGTGTCACAGTGCATCGTTAGCGGATGCTGTTCATGCGATGCAAATGCTGTGGGAAAAAGAACCCATGATGCGATGATTGCATAGAAACATACGGCTAGCAGATGACGCGGCCGGCTCTGCTTTCGAACTTGCTTATCAACTCTGCCACCAGTGGTGTGGCCGTCGCTTTGCATGGGGCATATACTTCTTGTAGTACTCTGCTGTGCGATGGTTTGTCTTGGGCTTCACCTGGCTGATGAGCTGTGTCATAAGGCGGTCACTTGCCAAATCATCACAGATGCCATCAATATGTCAAACGACCAGTTCTGAAACATACTCAAATTAACTTCCTGAGCTTAACTCAAGGTGACTGCTGTCAGTTTGGTGTCTTGGCAGTGGAAAAGAGCTCAATGTTCTGGGCACTTGACATACACTTTCTCAGATACCGAACAAGCTAGGTATATCCACCAAACTCATTTAAAGCACGGAACTTTGAGCTCTTCATTTCTATTGGTGCATGTAGCACTCAGCTTGTCCTGGAAAATTGCTCATCTTTGGATGTCACTTTGGTCATGCTGAGCTTCCAATCTTGTTTGACATTCCACACACATAGCAGGCATTTCAAAGCGGGCCCATGACATTCCTAGGCATTTGCATATGCTGATTCATCATCTGACATGAAGCCACCGCAGTAAACACAACTCCCGAGCATGTCTCTGATGCCAGTAAAAGCCTTCTCATGACATTCTCTGGCATGCTTCAAAAGAGGAGAAAGGCATATGCAATGCCTGGCCCGTAATTACCTATCAGCATCACTATAATGAGTTAGTGGTTTACCTGTTCGTGCCATGAGTGGAATCAACACTCGCTGCTCTTTCAACTGTACTGGTGTTCCATATCACTCTGAGTAGGCATTACTACCAGGATCTCGCCAGTACCTTATTTTGTCAGCTTATCTGGCTCTGCATACAGCAAAGCATCACAGTCCTTCAGCTCTTCAATCCATATCTGAGTAATGATGTCATCACGATTCTTCACTTCATTGCCAATTTTAACCTTTACATCCTGAACATCTGATGAGTTCAAAAGGGGAAGTCTGTTCACTGGAGCTCTATCATATGTATGTGCCTCTGAAAGAATAACTCTATGGGAGACCTGCATCCTCAGCTTAGATTCTGCATTGTTTTGGTCTGACAAGGGCTGTCACTATAGCGTTTTTGCATGGCCATAGTGCTCAACTTTGATAGTCTACTGCACACAAAATTGCCTGCTTCTCTTAGTTTTTGTTGGCATAATGTGGGCTAGGCAGTAGGGATTCCCCTTCCTTGGCACATCTTGACAGTATGCTTAACTATGCCGGTTTGTGTACACAGCGATGCTGCCACTTCTGGGTCACCTGATGCCTTTTTCCTGACATTGCATGTAGAGCAACGGGCTTAATGTCAGCGCTGGTGAGCACATTTGATTCTTGCTACTCAATCATGCCACTTTGAATGCTCTCAAATAATGCCTTATGATTATTGACAAGGAATGAATGGTGACTTGCAGATGTGTCCTCAGTGGCCAATTCGTGAATGGTTGCATCTTTTCTTCGCAGCTCTTCCTGCCCAACTACATGGCTATGGTGACACAGTCTGATGTAAGCCAAAATCTGTCCATGTGCACTGGAAGCTGTACATGTAAGTGACACAATCAGGAAAGCTGGATGTCCAACATTTGTTGCACTGTATGTCTATTGTGACAACCCTGTATTCGACACATTCTTTGGGTCGGGACCACAAACCAATACAGTGAGAAAATCTGGTCACGCCAGACTTGGAGATTTTCACTCTTTTTGGTATTCTTGTAGCACTGTGCTTTGCGATGGTTTGTCTTGGGGTTCACTCGGCCGATGAGCTGTGGCACTTACCTTTCCCGTCTTCACTTGCGACCCTGGACGACGACATTCCAACTACATCTTTGACATCATGAAGTGTGCCTATTTTGTCTTTTCCTCTGTCCTTCCTGGTTTCAGAATCGATGAAATAGGAACAACAAACATCACTGAGGGTTAGGCTAGAGCGAACCGCCACCAGAGCTACTATTGCCCCTAACTAAAAGCAGCAATTATTTTTCTCGTTTTAATTCGTTTTGATTAATAATAATGTTTTGGTCTTAAACATTCATGCATTCTCACTGTTATCTAAATGTTTGTTTCCAGCCGTCAATATAATTTACGTTGGCAGGTTTTTGTTAACTTCTTTCCATCCTCCTGCCTAGTATGACATAACATATTGAGAAGTGCAGTTTGCATCAGCGTCGAATGGTTCTGATTTTATTCTAGCGCATCCGATGTCGCACTCACCTGCTACGGAAAAGAACTCGAGCTTGATTCGCCTTGACACAAACTCGTGGACCTGCTCGTGGTGCCTGAACATGCCACTATGTTGGGGAAATGCAATACTAGAGGAAATATTTTACAAACAGCGCTGCAATTAGGAGCCAGTTGGTCAGCAAATTCAGGATGTCGTTTCCGCATGTGCCGTTTCAAGGCAATTTGAAAGATGAACATAGCATTGCATGTCGAACAGGTCTTTTTATTTCGGGGATGGAAATAGCCGGATGAAGTGCTCAGAATGCCCTCGAGTTGGGCGCTCCATCTATGCTTGCTTCCAAGGGAGAGGGAAGGACTTGACAAGTGCTGTAGATGGGGAGCAATGAGGAAAGGCATGTGGCATTTCAGCTATAGTGCTCGGATTTCACGTATGTTCTTACCCGTCATGTAACACTCTCTGAAAAGGGGACCTTTAAGGAATACAACTTAATTGAACTGAACTTAGCACGGGCCCCGCAAAATTATCTACTCTTGCTTTTGTTACCAGGAGGTGGGTTAGGCAGAAGTGGTTCCTCTTCCTTGTTGGCACATCTGACAATATGCTTAAGTATGCCAATTTGTTTGCGCAGCGATGCTGTCACTTCTGTATCACCTGATATCTTTTCCTGACATTGCATGCAGAGCAACAGGACTGCACAAACCACTTAGTCAGAAAATCTTTTCACTCCAGACTTTGAGATTTTCACTCTTTCAGTATACTTCTTGTAGCACTCTATTGTGCGATGGTTTGTCTTGGGCTTCACTCGGCCGGCGAGCTGTGTCATTAGGTGGTCACTTGCCAAATCATCAATGATGCCATCAACATGCCAAACCAGCAGTTCTGAAACGCATGTAAATTACCTTCCCTGAGCTCGTTATGCATCAACACAAGATGATTGTCATTCTGGTGTCCTGCTTGTGCAAAAGAGCCCACTGTTCTTGGCACGTGGAATACACTCTCTTAGTATATTCAACAAGCTTCATGAACTCCAATTCTTAATATTTCATATCATCGGACAGGTCTGGCTTCTTTGTGAAATTCAGCGTCTTAGAAACAGATGCGTACTTGACAGATTCTTCGTGGTAAGCTCCCTTTGCATGCTTGGTTAGTGTGCTTTTGACGAGATTTTCGACATAACCTGCAGTATGGATGCTTGGCACCTTGTGATGTCACACTGGTCAGCCATAGAAATTCTTTTTCCCAAGATTTGAGGTACTTTCTGTTGTCACCATAGGACTATCAGGACCTTTTTACGGGCTTGACACAATCTAAATGGCCTTCTTCCATAGCTGCCAGACTCTTTGCAAACTTGCCGCTGTTCATGGTGACAGCCTGATTGAGTCTTTGAAACGAACTCTGGGCATTTTGGGCAAATGCTATAAATAGAGCAAAGCAGGCAAAGAATTACCAAATTTACCAAAACACAAGAGGATTTACCTCGACATTTATTCGATTCGATTGAACGCACCAAGAGTCTACAAAAGGGCACATAAAGAAATGAACGAGGAAAATAAGTTGCGATTGAAAGCAAAAACTAAAAAGCAACCGCAGAAGAAAATGAAGCGCTTCGACTTATTACCCTTGCTGAGGTTCAGCCAACAGAAGGAACTGCTACCTCTCAGTCACAGAATGTTGGCGTACATTCCGGATCATCCAGACACGAGCCCGAGCTCACCCCATGATGTAGTTCAGAAGGGTGCAGTCATTGGCCATCAGGTAGGTTGCCCACTGACTGGAGTCTGGCTGCCTGGGAGATTGCTTCAACCCTCCGCCTTCTTTGGCTGCGTCATATCCAACTGGAGTTTTGTGTGCCCAGGCAATTGCTATGGCACTGCTCAATGATGCAGCCACCCCGTCGCACTCATGGTAATGTATGTTGCATGCAGTCTCTACTCCCATTAAAACACATGCAGTAATAGCTATGAAGTGAACTGTTGGGCAGATAGCTGCCCCACCAAGAGGACTTTCCTGAAATGTGAAGGTCGGAGCAATAAATATATCTGGAAGGGCCCAAGTCCCTTCCAGCAGACATGATTCCAAGTTCCACACAGGACTGGTGGCTGAAAAACCATGTTAAAGCTGCCTCATTGAGAATGCCCATGGCCTTTTACAGCCTTGCAATGTCGCTGAGGCCTGCGCAGTCTTTGCCTCTGGATAGGAGTCCTTATTCTCACTTTGCCTAGGTTATGACCTTGAGTTCGGTAGAGGAACATGTTGTAGGCTGCGATCATCATTTGAAGACGGTGGCTTTGTTCCCAGTTTTCCCCGAAGCCTTTCCACATTGGCTAGGAAGTCAGACTGCATAGAATTAAAGAATCCATTACCGTCAAGGCTTTACACTTGTTCTCTTGCATTCAAGGAAGAGAGCCGTTGCACCTCATAGCTTAGACATACATTCTTTGTAAATCGGGCAGATGCCCATTGTAACTGCAGTTTGCGGGCAACCTCTCAGATTTGTCAATTGCTGGCAGTGTTTGCTGCTCCACCACATTGATCTCGAGAGGCTGAGAGGAGTAATTTCACCACCTTTGTTCCCCGTTCTTTGGCCAAACGATACCCAATCTTTTGGCAGAGTGTAGGTCATTTCGGCAGCAAATTGATGCAAATGTGCTGCTGCAAGCTTGGCTCGAAGATCTTGCGCTTGAAGTCCTTGCCATACATGGTACTTTAGCTGAATGGGTGCTGAACATCGTGGAATGACATGTTGGTGCTCTGTTTTTGTTCTCGAAGCACTCAAAGGGATTTTCTAGTTTCTCCACTGGTGGTCCTTCTGTCCAAGCGGGTAGTGGTGTGTTTTTTTACATTCCAAAGTTCATTGACCACTCCTATAAAGAGTCCTTTATTGCGATGAGCCATTGCAGCAAGTGTTGAGAGTTGTTGCACGTGGATCATAGGTCACTGGTTTCAGAGAGCCTGAACTCTTGGTGATTTGTTATTTGAAGCACAACACCACGATACAGCAGAAACCAGCAGAATGAAAAAAATGAAAAATGAAAAAAGGCGCAGCAGCTGTTGAACGCACTGGCATGCGGGGCGAAAGACGATCTGCTACTGTACTTGGGTGAAGCAGAAAGGTGTTTTTATAAAGAGCGGATTGTTTTAAAGTGTCAATCACTGACGTGAGCGCGTGCTGAGTCATTGGCAAGTTGGCAGCAATATAGAGAAGACTATATGGGATCCTTCTGGATCATTCGATGTGGGTCCGCAATGAGCCCACTGTTCTGGGCACTTGGCATACAGTCTCGGTATACTCCATAAACTTGGTATACCCATGATACTCATTTAAAGCATGGAGTTCATTTCTGCTTGTGCACGTAGCATGGAGCTTGTCTTTGGATGTTACTTACATTGGTCATGCTGAGCTTCCAATTCCATCTGACAAGCCACCAACGTAGCAGGCTTTTCACATGGGTACCCATGACATATTCCTAGGCATTTGCATACACTGATGCATCATCTGACATGAATGCACCACAGCAAACATGACTCCCGAGCCTGTCCCTGATGCCAATAAAAAGCCTTTTCATGAAATCCTCTGACACCCTCCGAAAGGGGAGAAAGGCACCTGCAATGACTGGTCTATAATTGCCCATCACCATCACGTTTGTGAGTTGGGGCTTTACCTGTTCGTGTCATGAGTGGAATCAACACTTGCTGCTCTTTCAACTATGCTGGTGTTTCGTACCTGAATAGGCATTAGCATTGCCACCAGGATCTCGCCAGTACCTTATTTTGGCAGCTAATCTGGCTCTGCATGCAGCAAAGCATCACAGCATCACGAACCTTGATCTTGGCAGGTGGGCTCTACTGCTTGGATGTAGACTGCATCACTGCGGCAAGCATGACGCGCTCCCCGCAGGGCGAAAGTGTGCCCCTTGCATCCACATCATTGTGATCTTCACCGCACTGTGGAAACGGTTTCTTGCACACAGCGTAGCCAAACTGGCCACGATGGGCACAGAAGCGACGTCCTACACCACGTGCAATAAATAACAGCACCGACACACACATGCGGCACTTTCATACTCACCTGCAGGAAATTCAGCAGGCACCTCCATCTCCATGATGATGTGTCAAGATTTGTTTATCATGCTTTCAAACTCGAGCAAATTCTTCAACAATGCTTTTAGACAGGTTCGTAGGCCTGCAGGGCCACCTGCAACCTGCTGCAACCTCAACTGGAAAGCCACAAGCCCATACAACTGCATTGAGTGTCTCATGATACACGAAACACACTGCGGTGTCACATGTCGGGATTCAAGGCTTGCATCGTCACTCTTGGCTTCGCAGATCACTTCAAACTGTCTGCCCGGAAAATACAACATGCCACCAAGTTCCGATTTGATTAAGCACTTTAGCAGCAAGGAACAAAGTGATGAGTAGCGATTGTCAAAAACTGTGCTCATGTGCATGGAAATGAGGCCACATACATCCAGTCTAGGATGGGGCAACCCATGGCTGCTTTTCCAGCTTATGAGCTACCCGCCGATACAAAATCATGGGGCCAGGTACCCTGAGATGACATGGCAGCATCTATGTCAATGCTGTGCCAAAGCTGGATGGGTAACCGGTGTCTTGTTCTACAGTGGGCCAGGTGCCCTCTCCAGAACAATCACCTGGCTGTCATCGATGATGGCACTGTGCTCACTGTCTGACGTGTGTTTCCTGCTGCATTGACTGAGAAGTGATTATTGATTTTGAACAGAAAGCATGCCCTGAATACACACTGGACCGAACACGTTGCCTAGCTTTTTAGGCAGTTCCAGGCCACAAAATAAAGCTTGCCATAGCAATGAAACAAAGTCAGTGACAGTGGCTCATTTCAAAGCATGGAAGTATTGCTGTTTTGAATGAACATATTGTTCCTTATGGCATAAACGGAAACCAAATCCTGATGGCGAAGGGAAAGTTGTAGCACTTCCACCGTGAGAATGAAAAACTTATTAATTTGAGCGTCTGTGAGCCAGAAGTGGCCCTCTTCACGAGAGGCATCCCAGTCCAAGGATGTTTACTGGCTGCGAGATCAGGATGTGTTGTACCTCCAGTGGAAGGACAGGCGAGTCGTCAGCATGATATCTACTGCGTACACGCCAAACAAGGTCATTTTCGTCAAATGACGAAAGAAAGTGAATAAATGGACGGAAGTCTCAGTCAGAAAACCAAAACTCATCAGTGAGTGTAACGTAGGCATGCTCGGCGTGGACAGATCAGATCAACTGATTGGAAGCTACAATGCCCTCAGAGCATCTGCTGGTAGAAAATGCTGTTTTTCCACTGCTTTGATGTAGTGGTCGTCAAGTATTATACTTTTTGACGCAGACCTCAAGATTTCATCAGTTCGCTTTTAAATAGGTCGAACAAGTGCTTGGATTTGGTGAGCCACATCCTAGGGACCCCAATGTTTGCCCTCTGTTTCCGCCTCGTGATCAACCTCAGGGGCTGCAGCACAAGCCCCAAAAAATGGAAATACAGGAAGTTATGTTTCGAAGCCGCTGTCCAAGCTGTCACCCGCCGTGCTTGTCCAGAGGGCGACGGTCTGTTCAGCTGCTGGCATTCGAAAGGGTTCTCTCACCCACCGTGCTCGGTTGCACTGACCGGCGGTCTGTTGAGGTGTATCTGCTGAGCACCTTGGAGAACTACTCGGAGTCGAACCAAGTTGACAGCATGTTTATTGCAACTGGTCTCTTGTCATCAAAGTCACCCCTGAGATCCCGTTAAATAGGCTCGCTAAACAAAGACCATATCGCTAAGCCAATAGGGACGAAGTAAACTGTCTGGGCGGGGCCAATCGGCTCCAGCATAGTCCTCACACCCGTAGTGCTGTACGCACAACGTCACTCAAACACGCACAGCAGAACGCGAGGTAGCCAGAGATTGAGTACGCTACACAAATGCACTGCGCGCACAGCAGAACGCGAGCTAGCCACACATAGAGTACGCTACACAAACACACTGCGGCACAAGTGAGGCGAACCGCGAAGGTGTCATAGATGCATAATGAGGTGGGTGGACTCCAGGTAGTCCAGAAGGGCAAAGAATGCACACTGGACTTTATGTCGGGGGCCACTTGTGAACAGCAGGCTATCACTAGTCTCTGTTGAGAGCCCCAACTTGCGATAGCTTGCAAAGAGCTCAAGTCTTTGCCTGTCACAGGCCGGACAATACACGAGTAAGTGCTCTAGAGTCTCTACAGCTCCACAGTCTCTGCACCACAAAAACCCAGTCCGGCGAAGGCGGTGGAGTCGTTCCGCTGTTCATATACAGCCAATGCGCATTCTAAGAATAGCTGCGCCTGGGGAGCCGTAAAGTCAGAGAATTTGATTGTTCGTGGTGCATTGCTGGCTGCAACGTGGGCGTCAGGATGAGCAGCAAGTGTTCGCTTTAGAATTCTTGCCCTTGCCACATCAAAGTTTATGATAGAATTGGTGACAGGTGCATCGCCAGTGTAGGCACTCTTGGCCAGGGCGTCAGCCCATTCGTTGCCTGGTATGCCGACATAGGCAGGAAGCCATTGGAGAATGAGGTTTGTGCCTTTGTCCTCAACCGCTCTAAGCTTGTTGCATAATGATTGTACAGCAGGTATGCTGTATTCAGGCTTGCGTAGGAGCTGCAAGGCTGGTTTGGAATCACAGGATGGCAGCAGCGGCAACATTAGAACTGTTTAGGAGGAAGTCCGCGACCAGGGGTAGTGCCGCTAGCTCGGCAGTTGTGGAAGAGGCTCTGAAAGAGAGGCTGGGACGAAGCAGTCTGCAGTTGCAGCAGTCCCATCTTGTGCCACCGAACCATCGGTGAAGATTAGAAGTCTGGTATGGAGTTCTTCGTCTAGTAGAGCAGCAAGCAGATTCTTGACGCATTGCACATATAGGTGTGTTTTGATTGGAGCATATTCTGCTCACTGAGTTTAATTTGGAGTGGTGGATGAGAGTGAGGGAGGGGGAGGTCTCAGAATGAACTACGGAGGGGGGTCCGCGATTTCTGTGTCGAACGTACCGACTATGCGACCCATTTTGGAATGAGGGGCGTTGTGAAGCCGTGCGATGATGACAGCAGTGCCGGGGGCTTGCCTCATGCGCTCGATTGCATTCAAGGCGAACCGTTCAGCTCGTAGTGAAACAGGCCACTGCGCAGCTTCTGCATAAGTAGCTGCAACTTGGGAGCAGTGAGGTAGGCGTAGGAATTTGCGAATAGCACTTCGCTGGTCAGCGTCAATGGCTTGCCATAGGAGAGGGGGGATGTTAACAAATGGTAAAGCATAAAGGATTTTGGCCAATGCAATGCCATTGTAAAATCTCACGGCAAGAGATGGGAAGCACCCTTCACCCTTAGCTAGCAGCTTGTTTGCGGCCGAGGCGACTTGGGTGGCTGCTTTTCTGAGTGGTAAAACGGCTGGGCGCCAGGAGAGCTTGTGGTCGATTGTGAGCCCCAAATAGCGGGCTGATTTCTTCCAGGGGAGTGGGACCCTTCCTACTGTGAGTACATAGCCACAGGGCGTGGGTGAAAAATGAGGGCTTCGGTTCTTGTAGGGGACAGGGAAAGCCCGACACTTTGGAGAAAGTGTTGGACTGTGTGTAAGGCAAATTGGAGCTCAGCGCGCACAGTGCGTCCGCAGAGTGTCGAGCCGCTGCAGTAAAGGGCTATGTCGTCTGCATACAGGCAAGTGCGCAGTCCAGAATGAAGGGCTGTGATGCGACGGGGAAGTTGTGACAGCACGAGGTTAAAGAGAAAGGGACTGAGTACGCTGCCCTGAAGGACGCCAGAGGACACTGCGAGGAGAGCTTAAAAGAGGAACCAGCCTTAACTCTAAAGGTGCGATCAGAGAGAAAGTTTTGGATGTAGCTAAAGAGGTTCCTGACTACACCGAGGGAGCGAAGGGAGTGATGGAGCTGTGAGAGATACAGTTAAAGGCCTTTTGGACATCCAGTAGGAGGAGGTATGCACACTTAAGAGTAGCCTTAGACTGCTTGAGAAAAGAAACAACCTCCGTGATGCATTAAGTTGTGGATCGGCATCTTCTGAATCCGCTCTGTTCCGGTGTAATTGCCCCCATTGCATCCGCTATCCATTCGAGGCGGTTTAGCGCTAGAACTCTAGGACCTTTCCAGGAGATGGGTCTATATGAGCTTAGTTGGGAAGGTTGCTTGCCCCTCTTCAAGACTGGGATGACCGTCGGCGACCGCCACTCATCGGGAAGGGTGCCGGAATGAAATAGAGCGTTTATACGCCTTGAGGAGGTGGGTGCACTGGTTGGTGTCGAGGTTTTTCAACATTTGGTATGTGATACCATCAGGCCCAGGGTATCCTTTGCTTCCTAGAAGCTAGGCTTGCATCTAGCTCGTGAGGGGTGAAATCATGAGTAGAGAGCTCTAAGATATCGTCAGCAAAATGAGCTGGAAGAAGGGTGATGCGAGCATGGGAGGTGGCAGCGGGTGCAGCTGCACTCACTGCTAGGGAAGTAGCAAGGTGGTCAGCGAGAAGCTCGGAGAGGGCAGAGTCTGTGATTCCACCTGCTATCGCTATGGCGAGGACAGAGGTTCGGGGACATGGGGCCGGAGCATTGATGAAAGGATTCGCCACCCTCGTTTCTGCGAGCTGGGACCGTCTAGAGCTCTGCAGAGATTAATCCAGCTGCATCAGCGGAGTTTTTTGGCATGGCGGCGGCAGCAGACATCTAGGCGGTTATAGACTGTCCAGTGCTCGTGTTTGCCCGTGTGGCGAGCTTTACGCTGTGTTTTGCGTCGGGCGGTGCGCAAGTTAAGTAGTTTCACATCCGGGACGGGGGATCCAGGATTCACAGCACAGCGGGTTGTGGCGGAAGTAGCTCAAGCAGCGATGTGTCAAAAGAAGTCTGTCAGCACATTGATCACTACACAGCTCCCAGAAGAGATTCCATCGCACAACATGGTAGACATTCTTCTCAGGGGGCTGGTCTTGGAGCGGAGTGATTTCGATGGGAAGATTGTCCGACCCAGCTGTATCCGCCAAAGTTTTCCACCTGTAGTCGCAGGTGGGGGAGTTGAGCGTGAGGTCAATTGCCGAAGGGGCCGCCCGAGAACACACAAAGGTAGGGAAGCCAGTACAGTCGTGCCTCGTTAATTTGAACACTTTGGTTTCCCACCAAAACTGTCTGTAAAGCGAGTCATCCATAATAACGAGTCATGAATAGAAACGAAAAGGATTTTATTGAGAAAAAAAGAATTGTAATCAATGACTGCTTTTGTAGATAACCGTGTGCACTGGACTCAAAATTTGACAGAACACCGGCAATTTTGAGTGAATTACATCCTTGTCGTCTTCGAAAAATTGTAGTGCAGTCTGAAGTGGCTGCGCATACTATGACACGCGTGATGGTGGGCTTTGTGTTGGTCAAACTTTCGAGCATGAACTCCTCACTGGCCGGTGAATCGGCGTCCGATTCTCTACTCGCCGCCATTTCCAAAATGGCCTCGTCACTGTGCAAAGTAGCCGCTAAGTAGCTGCTTGAGATTCTTCTGAGGCGAGGAAACAGCTGAGCTGTCGATACTAGTCCCTCACTGCTGGGATTGACTGAGATGGCTTTTGCTGCTTCTATTCACAGATTGCTTGCTTCGCGCCTATGTTCAGCTCTGTTCTTTAGCGTTTAACTTCCGCCATGCCAGAATCCAGATTCAAGTTGAGGGTTGCAAGCTCCTTATGCTTCGCACTTTTTTTCCTAGGTAATTCCTTGCTGCCTTTCCGTTCTTCTGATTCTCTTTTTTGTCTTGTACTATCGAACATCCCATTTTCTTGGCGCCGTTTCTATGTGTTCCTATAAAACAAACACTGCAAGATGAAGTACAGTTTAGAACAGCTCAGACCTTGTCAAGGCCGCATCGTTGACTCAAAGCGAAGCCGACATTCGGACCACCTGGGGTGCAAAATGTGGCAGTTCGACAACTCAGCAGGGACGAAAACCAGAAGTATGAGAGGGAAGCGCAGCCAGGACGGGACGCCCGGTCTCGGTTGCGTGCTCGTACGTCGCCTTTCTTTTGTCGCTCTACTTTGTGAGTGTGTCTTAACTCTACCGAAAAGCATTAACGGCTTCATGGAACACATACTGTGCTTTGGGAAAGAAAACTTCAGTTCCCGCCGCCACTGTAGGCACTTGTCTTTCTTCCTGTCATTTCTTTCTTACGATTTTACCGGCCTCTCTGTTCACGTTCACCAGAATTTATTGCAACCACATGTTGCTGTTTTCCGGCTGCGGCGGCACTGCCGCTGCATCCAGAAATCTGGTTCCACCCATTCGGGGTCTTTCTTACGCTGACCCTCGGTTTGCTGTGTACGTTCCTCTCCGCCTTGCGCTCCCCCCCTCCCCCCTCCCCCTAAAACGGCGACACGTCCGCTTTGGTTCTTTCCAACCCCACAGGACTCGTTCAGGCATCCGGCTGTATCGGCTGTCGCGCAGGTTCGCGGGCGGCACGCCCTTCTTTAACTTGCGTTCGGACTCATCTGCTTTTTTTCAAGCACTGTTCATATTAGCGAGACAAAAATACAAGGGCCCAAGTGGGCCGTGTGCATTCTTCCCCTGTCCATTGTGCAGACAGCGAGCTTCCATATTAACGAGACATAAATACATTGAAAAAGTTCGTCCCCAGGAAAACTTCATAATTCGGGTTGTCAATATTAACGGGGGTTGTATTAACGGGGCAAGACTGTATTAAAAATATTGAGTCCCGCTGCATAGATAGCGTCGAGCACTTCGTGGCCTTGTCTGGTAGTGCTCCATGAGCCCCACTCTGTGTTGTGCTAATTGAAGTCATCACATATGAGTGCGTCACCCCCAAGTTGAGCGATTAAGTGCTCTATGAAGCAAGCATCCCAGTGGTGGCCAGGCCGAATGTGGACGGATGCGATGGTGATGTCCGTATTTACCACACAGACCTTAATGGCAACACACTCAATGGGTCCACCTGTAAGATCGTCTACAGCGACTACAGAATGGGGTAGTGAGGCACGCACATAAATAGCCGTGCGAGGTGTGCCGGGAGGATGGGAGGTATTGCAGCACGGATTAGCATTGCACTGGGATGAGGCATACGTCGCACCACTATATCCCAAATATCCAGGTAGGGGAAAATCTGCGTGAGCGTGGGTCTCCCGAAGAGCCAGGATATCCCACTGCTTGAGTGGCAGGATGGCTGCGAGCTCTGGTTGACGGCGGTGGAGGGAGGAACATTTCCAATGTATCACTCGCGGCCGATGTACTTGTTGGTTTTTAGCCATGTTGGTTAAAAGTATCAGCGGCAAGAGCCGCCGCGCAGAGTTGTCGTCCAGGTGAGTTGGCAGGAGGTAAGAGCCACCACGGCAGCTGCGAGTGCAGTTGTGATGGCTTCGCGCTGGTCAGTGTGAGCAGGGCATGGTGCAGGGGCTGCGCGTGGAGGCGAACTCGCAACACCGCAGTAGGACTGGGGATCGTGGGGCATCGAGTTGCGTGGCTCAGGGCTGGTTGCTGAGTGGTCTCGTGGGGGTTGGACGGTGTTTGTCGGCTCTTCTGCTTTACCACTACTTGTACTGGCAGTCTCAGCTCAATCCTTGCTCACTAGTTGTATGGCCTCTTGCCTCTCCTGCCAGCGTGGGCACCTGGGCTCTGTAGCAGCCTGCTTCCCCTTACAGTTGACACAGTGAGAGGTGACCGCATCGCAGTCGTCAGTTGGGTGAGAAGCACCGCAGCGAAGACAGCGGGGGGGAGGGAAAGGTGCAAGCCGCAGTGGCATGCCCATAAACCACATTTGAGGCATTGTAAAGGGCGTGGGCGGTGGGCGCGCACAGAGCGCCTTTGTACAGGGCTACCTCTTGTGGTGGCTCAGTTCCTGCGAAGCGGATGACGAGATCTTTGCCTCTGCGTCAGCATCCAAGGATAGGGACGCTGCTTTCAAGACCATTGAGGATCCTGCCCTCAGAGAGGCTGGGGTCGACTGAGAAAAGAGGCCAGTGGAGGTCTTGCCACCAGCCTCTTTATCTCGCACTTTGACACCACAGATGTCGTTGACGGCCAGGAGAGGATCAAGATCACTTGAGGGGCGGGTGTCCACAGCACAAACATTGCGGCGCAGGTTTACCCTAACAGCCTTAACTACAGGTAAGGCGGCCAGAAACTTCGCGATGGACTCCCTGCTTGGAGAGAGGAAGTTGTCTTTTTTGCGAGCAGGAAAAAAAGAGGATGGTTGCTGGGTTGGCAGCTTCTGAGTCTGTGGGTGGAGCTGAGAAGCGGGCCACTGGGGCTGCGGGTGTGGAGGCATTAGAGGTAGTGCCAGGAATACTGGCAGAGGGCTTTTCTTGGGGCGCTCTTTTGTCCGCGCGACGACTCTTGTGTTTGCTGCGCTTGGGTTGAGGGGCCTGGTTGGTTGTGTCTTTACGTGTGAGGTTGCTCACAGGTTGTTGTTGCTGCCGAGGAGGGGCAGCAGGACTGGAGCTCTTGAGGGCAGATGAGGCCCGGAGGTCAGGGGGGAGATGCGAGCGACAGTGTCCTCGGGGGTGAGGGGTGGAAACTCATCCTGCTCAGGATCAGCAGCCTTGGAGGAAGGGGAGTAGTTGCGATTGTTCGCGTCAGCTGACCAAGATGTCTTCTGTACCTCGAACCAATTTGGCTCGGTGTCGTAGTCTGCCTTTGTGAAGGCATCATCAGTGGCTGGTGCTCCCTGGAGAGCTGCGTGTTGTGAGGAAACCCCAGACTGAAATGTTTGGGGGGGAGTTGTTGCCTCTCTTGGAGCTGGAGGGTTATCCTCGTGAGCAATGCTTGGAAGTATGGCAGGCAAGCTAGATGGATTGGCTTGCTGGCCAGGGGAGGGTGAGGCTACCCAGGAGGCATCGAACCGTCTGAGGAGAGGTGGATCTTGCGTTTCCTCCTGATCCCGAAGGGTGAGGTTAACAGGGCTTGCTGAGCGCTGTGTTGGCGCGTGGAAATCCTTCAAGGCTGGGGGTCTCTCTGAGGCAGCAACAATCTTCTGTGCTTGGACTTGTGCTTCTAAAATTTTTGCAGCCTCTTCGCACAGTTTTCCAAGCATGCAGGAGCAGTCATAGCTGTCCGCGCAGCGGTGGCGACCAGGAAGCTTGATGCGGATGGTATCTGCGCTGGCTTCCATTTTGGATTGTTGTGTCTCTTAAAGACGACACTTTATACAGCCATGTTAAGTCCATGTTCAAGGCACCCGAGATGCATGGCGTACAGCACTTCACTGATGGATGCACGACAGACAGTCAGAAATGGTGGCGGAGAAGAGGGCGCAGATATGGACAAGCGGCACGGAAGCGCAGTGGGAGAACGCGGACACGGAGTCTGAGAGGCAGCCGGAGCACGAACGAAAGTATTAAAGGCTCACAGAAAAGGGGGAAGGGGGGATCACCAAAGTTAAGAAAAGTTGAAATTCTGATAGATGCTGAATGATCCATCACCCTCACGCCAGAATTTTTTATTTAGCTTGAACAGAGTGAGCTCAAATGGTGACTGAAAATGACTTCTGAATTTTTCTTCTCAACTCATATGCCGGAGCCATTATTCCCCTCCCCCCCGATCAGTATTTAGGCCTGCGTGTCTGACGTCGACGACACCTTTATGTTGACAATACTCGATCAGTGAAGATTAATTTGGATTAAATGTGCTGTTGCCTGCGCATGTTGAAAATTGCCTTCACTGCAAGCTGCAATGGCTGCGGCTGCATGCGGATTAAATACCAGCAGTACCATCTTGACATTCTGATGCCCCAGGTTCGGATTAAGAGCTGCCTTTGACATGAAGTCATACCTAGACTATCAGCAGAGAGGGCTCCTCTCTATGCAAATCTCTCAAATACTTAAATGAGGCAGTCATTTTGCATTCAAGACGAACAACACTGAAAGCTCGAAGCGTGGGTAGAAAAAGCAAGTCCATGTCTGATGTGGGTAAACATGACGAAGCATTAGCTTTGGGAGAAGCATCTTCATTACCTTCCTGTTTAGTGAGTTACTGTCACAGACAATGGCTATGACCCTGCACCCAATCTCTAAGTGTAATATTACCTTCTTCAGTATGCTAGGGTGGAAGTGGTGTTCCATGCTGCTCCATTCTGCTCCAAACTGCTTTCCATGCTCCAAAATGCAATATTGCTCCAAAACTGCTCCAAACTGGCTGCCTCGACGTTCTGCATCAAATTTAGCCGAACACTGGAACATTGCCACAGTGCAGGGAGGCAAAGATATAATGCATCTTGCATTTGGGCTTAATACAAATAAAATTTTTGTAAGGGAGGGAAGCATGGAGCATAATAAATATTTGTTCACTGGTAGTATGAGCCATAGGAGATTGGAGGGAATTAATTGCGAAAAATGCAATGTACATGCGAAATAGCACCTTCTCCCAGCCTTTTGAATCGCCGGTTGACAGATAAGCAAGAGCAGCAAGTGAAGCAGATATTCTGCTGTGAAAACACGCAGGTACTTCCCAATTGAGCTTATTTGTCAACGACAAGGTTGTCAGGCCTACGGTAGACAAAATCAAATGAAGCGTTATGGGTGGTATGCCAAAGGTATTCACTAGGAAGTTCCTCAAAAGTGTTCAACAGCCATAAAGGGCCTATTGCCAAGATGTTAAAAATGAGCCCTAGCATTGCTCAAGAAAGGAATGATAAGCTGTTGGCAGGAGGCAGTGAAGTAAAAAAGCTGAAGGATGAAAACGTATCCTTCAGTGCCATCTGTCTTCCCTGAAGGCACTATTGATCGGTGCTCAGAGTTATCAGCATATGCGTAGGTTCATGAATGATATGCACAAGAGAGAGCCGAAATGTGCACATTAGTCTGAACTCCATATTAGTGGCGCTGCTACAGCAGCTATTTAAAATGACTCCTGAATTTTCCTTCCAGCGTGTGCCACAATGAAAGCGAAAAAAATCAAGATTGCAGACTGAAATCATGCGCAGCCCACAGACATACCGAGCTGTTGGTTTGTTTACTTACAGTTGGAGTACTTGCTTCGTCTGTTTGCCTACTGCGGCTTCTCTCCAACATGGAGCTGACCTAGAGAAGCAGACGTGCAAAACACGACAAATGGCTCTGGAGCCAATGATAGAAATATGCAACAGTGGTATTTAGATAATTGGATATGAGCTGATTTATCCAGATGTGCACATGATGACCACCGATTGTTCCCCAATGACTGGCGCGGCTGCCTGCATGCCCGGCAGACCGGGTCGCCCTCGCGCTTTTGTGGGATTGAACGCAGATCCTGTGATGTAAACAATTGTCGACTACAGCTCACTGTAGCCAAGACTATACTCAATTGCCATCTTTATTCACTAAAACTTGTGAAGGCTACCATAGACAGCACAGCGATGTTCAGCTGACATTAATTTTGGTCGCTGTAGCCGAGACCATGGAACGGCGCAGCATTGAAGCACTGCTTGATACCTATAGTACACATTCAAAAAGACATATTATCGACTGCCTGCTGTACGCGTGCAACAGCAGCATATGCCTGCTTAAGGGTAGAGCTTCAGTAACGGTGCCTCCTGCGAGCACGCTGGGTGCTGCGGCTGCTCCTTGCCTGCCTTACTTGTTGCTAGGCCTAGTCTATTTCAGTGGACACTTATGGTCAGCGGCCTCACCGTTGTAACAAGAGTATGTCTTTCGTCATCGCACTGCAGGGAAGCCCATCTCGTAATAAAATAAACTTGACGAGACGTGCGTTAGGCGACCGACCTCAATCGTCCTAACTAGCCTCTTCACAAGTGATGCATTCCAACATTGCCTTTGTTGGGCAAATGATGGATGTTGGCTGCGGTTTTGTGCGCTGGTCTTTAAGTCCAACTAGCATCTCGCCATCGACAGTTGTATAGCTGCCATTAGGGCTGGGCCGCAGGAACTGTGATAATGATGCACTTCGCAGTGCACATTTGAAATCCTTTGGCTTCGGCACAGGGTTGCGGAGCCGAATTGTTGAGAAGAAATTCTCCAGAGCATCTTGACTCAAACGAGAAAACAGAAGAAAGTTGAAGCCATAGTTCTTGAAAAGTCCATCCTGAATTTCGAGTGCTGACCTTGTCGATAAAAGAACACCAGTTTGAACTGGCTTCCACGCACCCCCTTTACTGCCAATAAAGATGTTTTGGAAGAGACATATGATGCTTTCCAGAAAGTTGACGCCATCTTTTCTCCTGTGAAGTAAGGCTTCTTTTTTCGTCCTGGAGGTCATCAGTGCAAACCATTTTTGCACCTGGTCAACAAACCAAGCAGTTGTCAGTGCTGTGCAATCCAAATGCCCAATCTCCACATGGTACCTGAGTGCTGCAGCAGTATCATGATGGAAGAAAGTGTAGGCTGGTGCCACTTTCATTTTGTCAAAATGGCCAGGACTGATGCATGCTTTGTTCAGTCTTGGTGCTGCTTTAAACTCGGCCCCTGCCTCGAGTTCTATAAGCTCCTCTATAGGCTTGACAGAGACGTCATCTGTTGGGAGTTTGTTCGCCTCAACAATGTCATCTGGCAAATATATACTCTGCCCTCTAGTGAGATGACTTCTGAGATTCTTCAGTAGATGGGGCACATCTGCCATGAAGTAGAGGCACCGTGCAGCATCTTGCGGATGCTTGATATAGCACTTCCGTTGTGTGCACTTGCCCACCGAAAGGCCAAAACATCGCCACAGTGCTTGGTTGCAGGGCCCCATGTCACCAATGATGGCATGCACTTTTACATTAATATTTTCGCATGCTTCGATGAGAGCTTCAATTTTCATTTTGACTGTTGGAGCATGAAAGCTGTTCTCTGTCAACTCGTATGCGACTGTCTGCTTCCATCGTGTTGACAGCCCTCCAAGCATCATTACAAGGCCGTGCGTCGCCACCAAGCCTTCCGGTAGATTACCATTCAAAAGTGGAACAGACGGCATACCGATGATCCGGCCAGTTGATTGATCGAAGTCCAAACCTTTGGACAGCTGAATCTCGTCGATCATCAGCACGGCATGCCTCTCTTCCTCGCACAGAAGACTGATCTGAAAAGTAAAAAAGGGGGAACGTTTACACGAAATAATTACTGGAGCCCACTATTAATGCAAGCTATACGCGTAGTGAAAATTCTCTGCAAACAATTTATTTTATTTGCCAACCTTTATCTTCAGTAAGTCCATCATTTCTTTGAGAATTCCTGGTCTGAATTTAAAGCTTTCGATCCTCCGTTGCAAGGTTCGTTCTGTGGGAAGAGGGCAGGCCAGTTCCCGGACGACGTTGTAGCCCCGGGATCCACAGGCGAGCCTTATCTTTAAAGCCTTCACAACAGTGTCATCGCTCCACGTTGTGCCTTGCATTGAGGTCTTCTGGAGGCTTTGGATCTGATCCTCGTTGAAATGTTTGTCGACGCCTGCACATCAGAATAGCGAATGGAAATATCAGGTATAATAAAGTCGGAGTTCTATCCGTATGGGTGGCTGCTTTTTTTTTTAATAAAAAAAAAGTTTGAAACGAAAATAGCATCAAGTGCACTATTATTCTTTGCACCAGGCTTTACCATTTGCATTTATTTGAGACAAAATGTATTACAAGCAATGCATTTTCTTTTTAACCTTTATGGTACACACAGTAAACAGGCAGAAATGCTTTGTTTAAGCACTAAAGTGGACTACATGACAAGCCTCTGTATGAACATCTCCTTTGAAGCAAAAATGAAATAATCAGGGGCAGCCATGAGGATTACCATGTATAAGTTTTACTTCCTTAAGAACAATTTGAAAATGGAATTCCATGCACGAGATGCAGATGCTATGGTGTTAATCTCATGCTGTTATGTTTATGAATATTACTGTTTTCAATGCAATGCTATTACCTTTCGCAAGTTTTTGCTTTTGCCTTTCCAATGTCCTTACTCGCTTTTGGCACCCAGAAAGCTTTCTTTTCAAGCTGTCTATTTCTTTTCGCATGCTTTCAACCTGAGGATTAGCATCATCTGAAACAAAACCCCATAATCCATCCTATTTAGCAGACTAAAGCTTCACAAAACTGAGACATCAACACTAACCTTGCGTGCATGAACAAACAGACGTTGATACTCCTCCTGTGCAGCCAGGTTCATCTGTTCGTAGCTTTTTTCTTGGAGGCTCACTGATGCAGCTCTCCACATGTGCACATTCACCAGCGCTGGGCACCTGTTCTCTACAACCATGTGTCTGGTTATCACTTAGTTGGAGCTGAATGTCAGTGTCTGCAAAATAAGAACGTATTTCCCACATTTGGAGTTAATTGTGGAGGCCAAATTAGAGCACTTTCGTGATATGAAAATTGCATGATATACAGTCAACGACCGATAATTCGGACTCCACGGGGAATGTAAACCAGTCCGAAATATCGAATGTCCGAAAAAACGAATGAAGCAAAAAATACCTGTTTATTTACATTTTAGGGTGCCTGTTTCGGGAAGAATTTGTCGATGCGTTGCTGCACGCACTTCCGCTTACGTGCAACTCACTGCACCACTTTCACCGCACATTTTTTTGAAGGCGAGGTCGAACCGCTTTTTAAAATTCCTGAGCCAACCGTCGCTGAACTGAAATCCTTCGATGCCAAGCCGCAGTGCGAGTGTCTCAGCCTTATGCTTCAAAAGGTGGCCAGAAACAGGAACACGCTGGGCGACAGTAGCGTTAAGCCAGATGTTCAACGCTTCTTCCAACTTCGGGTAAAGGCCTTGTCGCAGCCTTTTCTGTTCAGCTGTTGTTGTCTTCTCCGTGGCCTCAAGAATCTTGGACCTATTCTTCATATAGTCCGATATCGTTTGCTTGGAGATGTTGAACTCACGGGCAACTTCGACTTGAGAACGGCCGCTCAGCACTTGCTGTATTATGGCTGCTTTCTTCGCCATTGTCAGCGTCGTGTATTTCCCACGTTTCGCCGCCGTCGGCACGGACCGCGAAGGCACCGTTGGCGCCATTTGCAGTGGCCTGTCGTCAAACTCAAGAGAAACGTTGTCGTATGGTCACTTGAAAGAACCTAGCCTAACGTTACGCACGAGGCACTGAACAAACGAGCACAAACTGGTGGCCGATGGCGAAGACGCGGGGAGGCCAAACATGCCCGAGGGCCAGTCATGCGGAGTGGAGCGCCGCCTGCTGTTCTCCCGTCGCAACTGTCCTGTCGCACCGCCGCCTCCGTGATCAGCTCCAGCAATGCCGACGGCGCACCGTTCGCCGATCACGGAGGCCACAGTCGCTTATTGCGAGTAGGCGCCAAAGGAAGGCGCTCGTCTCCTTTCTTTCTTTTTTTTTTTTTTTTTTTAACTAGGAACGGCGGCGGGGGAAGCGCGCGCATCGAGGCACCCTGTTTAGAGTCCGGATTATCGAATATAGAGCCGGAGGCTGTCCGAAATATCGGTCGTCCTTACACATCATGTTTATGGGGCCAGTGGCGGTGCCGCAGAGCTGTCCGAATAAACGAGCATGTCCGAATTATCAGCGTCCGATTTATCGGTCGGCGACTGTAGTTCACTTACGCTGTAAGGTAGGCGCATTTCCTATTGACGGTTGGGAATGGCTGACAGACGACAGTGTGGTTGTGACAGGTTTCTTCTGGGATTTGAGAAGCGAACGGCTGACAGTGCCTGCAAATAATGAATATTTTACCAATTGCTGAGCCTTGCCATTTGTGGAAATGCATACAAAATGTAATAAACATTTACCTTGCATGTGTGTTGGAGCCACTGTAATCGTCAGTGCTGCATTGTCAGATGTGCAGAGCAGTACTGTCCTCCCCGGAGGCTCAATTACAACACTCTGCATAACACAGGCATTTGTACATGGATTCTCCTCAGTGTCAAATGGAACCTCCTGTGCCGTGTTCCTATCTGTAAAAAAAGAAAAGTGTCATCACCGAGGCCGCCTTGTACACAAGTTTGCAATACCACACAGCTGTAAAATAACAATACACAGCTATCTCACCTGAAGCATCCAGCACACCTGCAGATGACCCTGAAGAACAGGCCGCAGGCGTAACTGTGTGGAAGCAACAATGCAGTCTCAATTAAAATCCTGCGTAATGGAGGTCTAATAGGTAAATCACTGGTTAGACTAAAACAATTGAGGAATTCGGCACTATGTAACTTGTAATTTTTCAAATTTTCAAAGCGCACTCACCCAAGGTGTGGTCAGTACCGCGAGCATGTGGTGGTTTGCGGGACGGTTTGGCTGGCCGATGTGAAAATACTGATGGAACAGCAGTACATTTCAGCTTCTTTACTCCAAAATTCCTTAGAATCAGTGGCTCGAACTGATCTTCGGTAAAATGAAGCTGTAAAGGGCAATAGTACTAATATTAGGTATGAAGACGAAACATAAAAAATCTACCTGTGCGGTCGGTCAGAATAAAGCAATTTAGGCTTTTAAGATAGATCGGTGGGCATGAAATAATTTATTACAGGCTGTCTTGCGGATTAGTCCTGTCGCGGGAATGAGAGCACACGAATGTTATGGACACTTTACGTTGAGACTGCCCTTCGGTGCAGCATGAAAATAAAACACTTTTGTACCCGCGTCCCCGTGAACTTTTGCCATGCAGTGCACATGTGCACCTAACACTGCAAACAGCAATTCGCTCATGCGCTATGCGCGAGAACGAATAAATGTATATGCATCAATTTGGAGCGCGTTATATAATGCACAACACTTCGCAAGAGGCTACAATTTCGGAGCGCATTACTGGGCGAAACGTCGTGGTGCACGCATGAAATGGTTTTCGTTAACTTTATCTCAATTAATTAGCTGCAGTTTGAGCCGGAAGAGTTCCGGGCATTGCGGAGGCTGAAATATGCGCACATTCTTCAACTGGCATACTTTTACAACGCGCGTTATCAACAAACACACCCCTTACCAAATCTCGCACGCTAGCCAGCGCTCGCTATTAGAGCAGCGAATCTACATTGGAAAGCATTAATAGAACTTACCTCGCACAGCTTGCTAGACTTCGTTGGCTTGAAATCTTTTCTCGCAATCCTATGGAGCCACACTTTCTGTCTCGCAACATCACTCTTCCCAAGCGGCACTGTGAACATCGCCAACCCTTTTCCCGACTGGGTTGTGCACCCGAAGGCACAACAGCCCGGCATTTCGGCTTCTGCTACAGGCAGCAAGAAGCGCCCGGGACCGTAAAGCGACTTGCAGCAAACGGCGACAAATATACAAGTGGCCACCGCTGAAAATATGTCGCCGAATGAACTTCACGAGCAAGAAATCAAGCGCGACGCGCCGACAAGCCGGCCGAGCTATGCACCGCTGGTACTGCGTAGGAAGAACATGGCCGACGGAAGAAGCTCCCAACCGGAAGTGCGTTCTGTCCAATAAAATGCGTCGGCGGCGCCGCAAACGTTTTCGCTACTTAGTTTTTGTTAAAAAACGGATCTAGGGACTTTAGTTTCGATAGGCCAAAAGCCTCTGCGACGTCCGACTGCTTCTTCCCTTTTTCAACTTGTTCGATAATTTGAAGCTTTTCTTTTAGAGATATTTGCTTCCGTTTTGTTGACTTAGAAGGCCCTGCGCTCACTGAATCGTCCGTATACATTCTGTCCACGCGCGTTAGCCAAGGTAGATGTAGATCCTTGCGTTAGCCGTCACACACGTGGGCACTGGGCAGGTAAGGCTAAACAGAAAAAAACCGCTGCAAAAGTCTACGGCACATTTGCGTGATACGAAACTAATACGAAACGACCCTGTTTATGGGCTCTCTGCTAAAATAAAATAACTGCGATAGTGATTCGAATTATTTGCTGTACTCTGTCCAGAAAGCAGAATTTAATCTCTAAAAGCTCATCAAAAAGCTCTATGGAAAAATCTACTCCGTTTCTGGTTTTCCGAACTGCGCTACAACGCTGGACGGCTGGATGGCGGCATGGGCAGTGGTTAGCACGGGCTAGGGCGCAAAGCGTAGTTAGTAAAGCTCCTCAATAAAGTCTCTGTTCGGTTTACTGTTTACCGAGTAGTTATTTCGGAAGTTGGAGCATGTGGTTGTGCAGATACACTGTTTTATCATCTTGAACCGCCTTCCAGCAGTTGGCCTTGCGAGGCCGTCTCCTGATACACTGTTTTATCATCTTGAACCTCCTTCCAGCAGTTGGCCTTGCGAGGCCGTCTCCTATGTGCGCACGCCGCGATGTCAATCTGCCACGGACCAGCGATGGGCCCCAGTGATGCGATAAAAGTAATTGTGAACAGCGTAGCGCTTACGAGCTCCGCTGCTCAAATTATCATCTTTCTTGTACGCCTAATTCGTCGTCCATCATTGCGTCATGGATGATTCTAGCATCGTTCCTTCTCATTACCACCCGGTCGCAAGCGCGACGAACGAAATTTCAAGCAGCGGAGCGCGTGTATGCCGTGCAGCTTGAATTTCTTTTCGTCGTCCTTGTACGTCGAAAAAGTGTTTTGAGAAAAGTTTGCTAGTGCTCCAGAGGTCCATAAAAAGGTGAGTGAGCACTGGATCGCGAAAAAGTATGTTCGCAGCAAGCTTGGCCGGTCTGGCTGAAAACAGAGGGCTGGTTGTCAATTATGTTTAAAGTCGGTCTCTGATTTTTTTTTTTCCCCGGTGAGCCGTGGCTGCGAGTTGAGCATCGACGGATTTACGTTCGGAGTTTATTGGTACGCAACAGCTGTAGACGGCGATGGCAAAATGGCACCTGCCATCATTGCTGTTGCTGTCAGTCGCCGCGATCCGAGGACCATTTGAAAATAAATCGCGTTTGCTGCCAAAAAGTCCGCTGTAATGAAGTGCGGATCCAAATTATCTTCAAAATTTCGTCCGTTCTAACCGAATGTCCGTTGTAGCCGAATCCGCAGTAAGCGAAGTTCAGTCAACTGAAGATATTGGAAAACCGACCAAACATCGCAAATCGGTATGTTATATCCGAATATCCGTAGTAAACGGATCTGTTGTAACGAGATTATACTGTACTAATTGGAACCATTACCACTATGGTACACTCTCCCTGATGTTCGTGACCTCACACTAACACTGCCATTCGTGCTGCCTGTGTACTTCACAATGTGTGTGAACAAATGTCAGATCGCTGTGATGTAGCTTGGCTTGATGCAGCTCAGTCTGAAGACCAAAGGCGCACTCAGCCAGTGTGCACCAGCAGTCGGCATGATGCGCCTGGAGTAGCAGTTCGAGATGCTCTAGCAGATCACATTTTTTCTAATTGAAGCTGCCAACAGTGCTCTGTGTTGTGATACAAAACTGGATGTGATTCAGGAAACTGATACGCAGAACTCTCAGTGATGAATTGTTGCACAAAATGAGCATGTGACGTACGCATACCAAAGAAATTTGAATTTATTGAGTTTTTTTAACGAAAAATGCCTCCATAATTTCAAACATCCTACTTTGAATCCCATTCGATTCCTCCATGCGCCGAACAACTTTTTTTTGCAGTTTCCTGCTTTTTTTAGCGGCGCTTTCAGCTTTTTCCGCTGCCTCTTTATGTGCTATGAGTAGCTGCTGGACAGCTGATGAGGATGCCCTCTTTCTATTGCCAGAATTAGTAGTAGCTGGTCCTGCAACTGCAGGCTGTGTACTGGCTGGGCAGCCAATAAACTGGCTCACAGTGAGCACTGTTACTGAGTGCTGCACTGACATCAGCAGTGCGTTCACTGTTGTTGACCTCTTTTGTAGTGTTTTGTTGTTGACCTTCCGTAGTGGCAGCAGGTCCAGCACTATCTTGAAGGATGGCGCTGTCTGCTTCCAGGGTGTCTACCGACCGGGAAAACCGGGAATTGTCAGGGAATCTTAAGATGCCTGGAAAAGTCAGGGAATTGTCAGGGATATTTCTAAAAAGATTGCAGAGTCAGGGAAATTTCCCAATGCCCGCTCGCCCGCACGTACCAGTAACCGCAGGTGCGGCCAGGCGTAGCCATGAGACACTACGAGCGCAATGAAGTTAACGCTTTAAAGGCCGCTTGTGCTAGCTAGAGCATTGTTGAAAATGCAGTAGGGGACAAGATGCTGCCTGTTAAATTAGCATTTATGCTATCAATTGCTGAAGACCTGGAACCATTTTTGGCAGAATTTCAGACAGACAAGCCAATGGTGCCCTTTCTAACCCCTACACTGGATCGCCTGTTGCGGTCATTGCTCGCTAGAATCGTCCGGAAGGAAGTCCTGCAAGCTGCCAACACGTCCACCAAGCTACTTAGGATTGACTTGGAGAAACCTGATAACATGATTGCTTCTACTACATTCAACATTGGGTTTGCTGCAAAAAATGAGCTTCTCAAGATCCCCACACCATCGCACTGGCTGTGCTCAGCTTCAAAAAAGACTGTATTGCATTCGTAAAGAAGTGTTCACAAAAGGTGATGAAAAGGTCACCTTTACAATACAAGTTGACCAGAGGAGCAAGCTGCTTGGATCCAGCTATCGCATTGTCTCCAGAGGTTGGCGCAAAGCAACTGTGCCACAAACACAATGATGCAAATGGTCCGCAGTGCCAACGCCCGATGGAAGGAAGACCTGCAAAGAAAGAAGCAAGAGAGGTTGGACACATCGGATGCTGAAAGGAAGAAGAAGAGAGTGGCTGCTCTTGTAAAAGAGCTTAAACAAAAGAGGCAAAAGGTCATCGACGATGCACAGTTGCAGGCTGCTTGTCTTGAGGAAGAAATTAATTCTCTAAAACAAGGTCCCTAAAATAGCTGACCAATGTTTTTTTCTCTCTTTGACAGCAGATCAGTTGTTTTGTACACTTGAATAAAATATTTTGCATTGTGCATAATGTCTATCTATGCAATATATTCGTTTTAATGGCATTAGTCAAAACTATTTTTCAGGACTTCGGTCAGGGAATTTAAAGGAAATAGTCAGGGAAAACCTGGAAAAGTCAGGGAATTTTAAAAAAACACTTTGGTAGACACCATGGCTTCTGTCCATGACAGCAGCTCAGCACCTTCCGGCACCTGCAGCAAACAAGTATACAGCAGAGAGCATTGTTACTCGGATGCATTTTTTGCTATGTCATGCTATATTTACTCGACGCAAGACAGTCATAACTGCTTTCGAGTGTCCAAATTCAGTTCACTACAAATGAAAGAAAATGTTGATACTACATGTGAGTGCACAAACTTGGAATATTATACAGCCTTCTTGAGTTCCAAACATGGAATAAACTTGCTGAAATCTAGCGCCTGTATTCCTGTGATGGTTATGTTCAACATTGTGTACAGTGAACCCAGACACTGTCTTATTACTGGATACACTAAGGCAGACGTCATGGTTAAGCAACCACTTATGAGCAGTTCTTGTAATGCAGCACCACGTGTCGTCAGCCGACAGTATAGTAAAAGAAAAAAAAAATACATTGTGGAAATAACAGATGGTCCAGCAGAGTAAATGTATGGGGCAGACTTGGCGCCCCACTGAGAGCATTAGAGAGGGCGGCTGCACTCCCCCCTCCCCTCTTCCTCCCCCCTCCCCCATGCACATGCCTATGTCTATGCATATTAATATGAGTGAATATGAGTTGTCCAGGGCAAATTTCAGGAGTTTTATATTTCATTGTGTTTGTGTTGTGTTGTGTTGGGTTTTATGGCGCATAAGCAACTAAGGCTATCATGCGCCAAGAGCGAGGTTAATGTATGTTCTGGTTGCAAAAGAGGAAATGGATATGTTAAATCTATAGTTTATTTAAAAAGCTTCCTTCTTCTAGGAAACTGAAAACAGATGCTAGGTTTACAAGTGCTCTTTCTCCTAAAAACAAGGTGGGATGGAATGGGATGGTATGATTGTAAAATATAGTAAAATGTTTTCTCCGTAGTGCCTCAAGTTTTGAGCATGTAATTAGAATGTGGTTTACAGTGAGTATCTCGCCACATTCTTCACAGGTCGGTTTGTTATGTTTCATTAGCAGAAAGTTATGTGTTAGATGTGTATGTCCAATACGAAGACGGCATACTATCACTTCCATAAAACGTTGATGTGTGCTCGATTGCCATTCTCCTAGTACAGGCTTTATGAGACGCAACTTATTATTTTCTTGGTTGTTCCATCTGGACTGCCATTTATTCATCTGTTTATGTTTTATTAATTTCAAGCAATCACTATGTGGTATGTTTACTTTCTGAATCAATTTGTTGTGGGCAAGTGCAGCACATTTGTCTGCTCTTTCATTGCCGTCAATGCCTACGTGACTAGGGACCCAACAGAACACTATGTTATGTCCTTGTGTCGTGATCATTTTTACATTATGTATTATGTCACCGATTAGAGGCATGGCAGCATTTCTGTGATTTAAAGCCATCAGTACACTCAACGAATCGGTGTAGATGACACTGTTCCCAATGCCTTCATTCTCTATTTTTTCTACAGCTGTCAGGATAGCATAGGATTCAGCTGTAAAGATTGATGCGCACTGAGGAAGCCTAATTATTTGTTCCCAGTTCTCTTCAACTACGGCACAGCCAACATAAGTAGAAGTTTTTGATCCATCTGTATAAAACTCTGTATAATTACTGTACTTTTCTTTTATTGTGCGAAATTCTTGTATTATATGCTCTTTAGGAGTTTGGCTTTTGTTGAAGTGTGTTAGAGTGAGATCACAGACATTTGGAAGTTTGTACCATGGGGGTAGGGGGCTGTTTTTTGGTGCAGTGTCGGGCAAGGTGTCCAGAATTTCTAGCTCACTGCAAATGTTTTCGAAACGCATTATCAGTGGCCTCGTTGCTTGTGGTTTATTTGTGAAAATTACTCGTGAGCGGCATGTTGAGACTATTGGATAGCAGAGGTGTTTTTTCTGTGACCTTATTCTAAGGACATAAGCACATGTAAGTGAAGCCCTTCTATCTTTCAGCGGAGGCTCATTCGTCTCTGCATACAGACTATCAACAGGGGATGTTCTGTAAGCACCACAAGAAAGGCGTAAACCTAAGTTATGTACCGGGTCCAATTTCCTTAGATATGATGGTCTAGCTGACCCGTAGACTATGGACCCGTAGTCCAAGCTAGACCGCACAACAGATCGATATATATGTAGAAGACACGCCCTATCAGACCCCCAGTGTTTCCGAGAGAGAACCTTCAGTATGTTTAGAGATTTTATGGCTTTCCTCTTTAGGATGTTTATGTGAGGCAGGAATGTTAGTTTTCTGTCAAACGTTACACCCAAAAATTTATGTTCGCTCTTTACTGGCAACTCAATCCCATTTAAGTGTAGCTTGGGATTGATCTATATACCTCGTTTCAGCGAGAACATTACTGCCACGGTTTTCTGTGGGGAAAATTTGAACCCATTTTTAAAAGCCCATGAGTCTAGTTTATTTAGTGTTAATTGTACTTGTCTTTCACAAATTGATATGTTTGACGATGTGCAGGCTATTTGAAGGTCGTCGACATACAGCGAGAACATAATGGATTTTGGGATTACCTTGCTAATAAATTCATTTTTACAATAAAAAAAGTTGTACTTAAAATGCACCCCTGGGGTACCCCATTCTCTTGAATAAAGTTCCTCGAGAAGGTGGTACCGAGACGTACTTGAAATGAACGACCTGATAGAAAGTCCTTCAGAACATTTAGCATCCAGCCTCGGATGCCCAAATCTGCTATATCGCGTAGGATCCCGAACCTCCAAGTCGTATCGTATGCCTTTTCCATGTCAAAGAAAACGGCCAGGCAATTTTGTTTATGTATGAACGCTTCCCTGACAGTATTTTCAAGACGCACTAAGTGGTCGGTCGTTGCACACCCTTTTTTAAAACCACACTGATGAACGTTAAGAAGTTTATGAGATTCTAAGATGAAAGTTAGTCGGATGTTTAAAACACTTTCAAAACATTTTGCTAAACAGCTGGTCAGAGCTATGGGTCTGTAACTGCCCGCTGAGGTCGGCGGCTTTCCTGGTTTCAGAAACGGAACAATAACGGCTTGTTTCCAAGCCTCCGGGAGTTTACCCAGAGTCCAAATTTTGTTAAAAAATTTCACAAGTGCCTCTACAGAGGATTCGGATAAATGAGCCAGCATTTCATAATGAATTTCGTCAGGACCAGGCGCAGTCTGTTTTCCAGCAGCAAGGACGTTCTTTACTTCTTGGAGTGTAATAAAACTATTATATGATTCATTTCTGCCACCACTTGTTGGGAGTTTTTGTTTCTCAGCTATGTTTTTGTATTTTAGGAATGTTTCTGTGTAGTGTGACGAACTTGAAACGTGTGTGAAATGTTCGCCTAGTATATTGGCCTGTTCTTCTATGCTAGTCTGAACACCAGGGGCTGTGAGGATGGGAATTGTAAACGGGGAAAAGTTTCCACTGAGTTTACGAACTTGTTCCCACATTTTTTTAGACGTCATTGAGCTATTTATTGACGTGACATACTTCTGCCAGGATTCTTTTTCAGAGTTGCGACGGATGTATCGAGCTTTAGCTTTGGCCTTTTTAAAAGCTGTAAGATTTTCGTGTGTAGGGTACCTTCGGAAAACACCCCATGCTTTATTTTGTCGCTTTTTGGCTTCCTTACATTCCCGAGACCACCACGTCTTGTGTTTTTGTCGCACCACACCTAAGGACTGTGGAATGGCGAGGTGAGCGGCAGTGATAATGCAAGTCGTGAACAACTCATTTATTCTGTCGACACTAAGGGCATCTGTAAAAACTGCTCCTAGATTCGCCTCTACTTTAAAAAGCTCCCAATCTGCTAAGTGAAGTTTCCACCGTTTCGGTTTGGTCGGCATGAGTGATGGTGAGGATGATAAGCTGATTATTGCTGGCAGGTGGTCGCTACTATACGGGTTGTTCAGAACATCCCATTTAAAATCATTAAAAAGGGAAGGTGAACTAAAAGCCAAATCTAAAAAACTCATTTTTCCTGTCCTTGGTGAACAGTACGTGGGCTCACAGGAGTTCAATAAGCAAATGTCTGAACTAAGAATAAAATCCTCGATAAGCTGTCCACGTGTATCAGTTTTTTCACTTCCCCACAAAGGAGAGTGTGCATTAAAATCTCCTACTACTAGGTAGGGCTCTGGTAGCTGGCAAAAAAGGTTTTCTAGATCATGGAGTGTTATTTTAAGATTTGGTTGAATATAGACAGAACACACCGTAAGAGTTTTAAAGGCAATTATTCTGGCTGCTACAGCTTCTAAGGGAGTGTTTAATTTCAGTTCTTGAGCTGGAACTCCACTTTGCAATACGATGGCCGCACCACCCGAAGGCCTGCTTGCTTGCTGTCGATCTCGGCGGAAGACTTGATATTTTTTCAGTATATTCGAGTGCGTGCAACCTAAATTTGTTTCCTGTACGCACAGTGCAACTGGCGAGACTGTATCTAGAATGTCTTTTATGTCATTAATATTCTTTAGAAGTCCTCTACAGTTCCACTGTACCAGGAATGCCATATTATTTTGTTGAAAGCTTGAAAATTAAGTCAGGTTTTTTCCAGGGCCCGTGATTCGGGCCTTGTCTGTTTTGGTTCGTTCCAAGGAGCTCCGCCGTCTCTGTGACGAAGACGGCAAAGAGCTGTCCTGGCCTATGTCCATTACCTCGTCTGAGGTGCTGGACGAACGTGCCAGAGGCACGTGTTCCTTCTTTTTAGACCTTGCCTCGTGGGCGGAGGTCTTGTGGCCCGCCGACCCTGAGGGACGCGTAGCCTGTTTTGGGGGTGGTGGAGGAGCGGGAGCTGCTTCCACCGGGGCAGGGGATGGCACTACCTCAGCCTCGTTTGAGGTCTGGGTAGGTGCCGAAGGCCGTTGTGGTGCCCCGCCCTGTCGCACCACATCGGCGAGATTTGGTTTCGCTGTGAACTGAAATGTGTTCTTGGTTTTGTTGTACTGGGTACGTGCCTCTTTGTATGTGATGTTCTTTGTTGTTTTTAGTGTTATGATCTGCTTTTCTTCTTTCCATTTTTGGCAGGATCGAGAGTATGCGGGGTGATCCCCCTCACAGTTTGCACAGCGTGGGTCTGCGGTGCAGTTATCAGAATTGTGGTCGTTTGCAGCACATTTCGCACAAGTTCTGCGGCCACGGCAACTTTGCGAGCCATGGCCGTATTTCTGGCAGTTGAAGCATCTCCTCGGATTAGGGATGTACGGTCGGACGTTTATTTTGATGTATCCGACTTCAATTGACTCTGGGAGGGTGCAGCTATTGAAAGTCAGAACCAGATGTTTTGTAGGGATCTCCTTGTTATCCTTTCGGATTTTTATTCTGTGAACCGCGATGACGTTTTGGTCTGCTAGTCCTTCTGCCATTTCATCTTCAGTGAGAGCAATGAAGTCTATCTCAGATATTAGTCCTTTTACAATGTTCAAGGATCAATGGGGGGTGATGACGACGGGGATGTCCCCAAGCGACACAATGTTTTTCAGATTGGAGGACTGACACTTGGTTTGTACTTCTAGCAAGAGGTCACCATTTGCAAGTTTTGATACTTTGTATCCAGGGCCGAGGTCTTTAGTGAGACACTTTGACACTATGAAAGGGGAGATTTTTCGAGCCGGTTTTTCTAGCTCCTCGCTATGTATGACATGGAACTTTGGGAAAATCTCTTTTGTTTTCACAAAGAAATGGCTTGTAGCATCGGTCCGCCCTCGCTTGTTTGGAGGGCGATCATTTGTTTGGGAGAAAGAATCCATGAAAGGGTTTGTGTTTTCGGTAGTTGTGCCTGCCACCCACCATGGAGCCCAACGAGGGGACGGGACAGGAACTTGCAAGAAGTCCTGCCCACGCCAGCAGTACACCGCTACTATAACCAAATATGGGCAACTCAGGGTAGCTACTCCACACAAGGTTAACCCTCGCCGCCAAGAAAAAAGGATAAACAAGAAATGAGGAGGAGACAGCACAGTGCTGAGAAAAGAGATAGGAAAGTGAAAGATGAAGTGAAGGACAGGAAAAGGCGACTGCCGATTTCCCCCGGGTGGGTCAGCCCAGGGGTACCGTCTATGGGAAGCGTGGGCCAAAGTGGTGTGTTGCCTCCGGCGAGGGGCCATAAAGGTCCAAACACTCGGCATCGGCTCAACCACCAGGATCCCCTTTTCCCCAGACACGGCGATGCCACGCACGGCTAAGCGTGGGTGCTGGGGTCCGTGGTGTCGCACAGTACACGCAAACACCTGCTTTAACAGGTGCCCCCTGCGGGGATATTTCATTGTTCATCTGTAATATCACAATTGCGATGACCGAACAGTAAATATGGGTACTCTCATCACAACTTGCAATTGGAAACAGCATACACGATGCACTCTCTAAACAAAGTCGGCCATGCGGACAGTCGATGTGTGGTCATTATGACATAGTTGCTCACCCATTGCAATGCTTGAAATAATGCTGCTATAGGACATGAATGAAAAGGGTTTTTCGTAGCCCTAGATAAATGATCTTTCAGCCTTTAAATACATTACCACGACTACATATCGTTAAAGCTGCTATGCTGACAGGTGCCAGTTGTGGCTTTCAGTATAGGAGTTGCAGAGCTGCTCATGAAATAGGTGAATGGGAAGGCACGTCAAAAGAGCACCTTGGCACTCGAGAGCATGAAACAGTTCTCCTTCGTAGTGCCATCTGCACTTTCTGGCTGCGTTCAAGTGCTGTTCTAAACTCAATGAAACAGCAGTGTTTCACTTTGTTGCTGCACAGGCTGGATCACATTTGTCAGTGTGCTGTAGTATAATAAGTCAATTCTTAACCCAGCTGCTTCACTCAGGGGCAATGCATTTGTGTCTGTGCGGTTTGCGTGATTTTGTAGCTGCATTGGGGCACAAGTTTTATCAGCAAAGATCAGTACCTGCCTTAGAGTATTACTTTACTTTCTCTGTGCTGCTCTAGCACTGCAGACAATGTCGTTGAAACTGTACATGTTAATGTGACGAAAGTACATGTGACACAATGCGCTCTGAGCATGTTCACCCTTCGATGCCCAAGCAAATGAGATGTCATGTTAACAAGCCAAAACTACAACTCGAGAAAAAATAATGATCTCAAGATGCACACATTAGTTTCCATTAAATTAATGGGGCACAATTAAATTTTACATTGAAAACTCACTGACAGTAATACGTAAACTGTTTTTTTTTCGTTCGAGGAACTGTGGTATGCTCGCCAATGCGAGCAAGCATTTCTTGTGACAGGTATTGCCTCACACTTGTAACCACTACGTGCTTGCAACTTACACCACGGCAAACAAAGTGTGCAGCAAAGTGTGCAGCGACAAAGCACGAGTGTCTTATTCTTTACGAATTCTTCAGGACCAAAAGAGGGTCTCGACACGCATAAGTGGCACATCACTTTTGTAGCACAGCCCAATAACCACGATAAACAAGCAACAAAAAATTTTCTGTTGATTACAGACTGAATACAAACTTAAAATCAACATGTGGTTCATGTTTTGACATTCAGTTGGGCATGTGGCAATCCATTTCATGTTGATTTTCTGTTGAATATAGACTGAATACAAACTTAAAAGCAACATGTGGTTCATGTGTTGACTTTTAGTTGTGCACGTGGCAATCCATTTTGTGTGGATTTCCTGTTGATTATATTGTTACTGGGTAGTTCAGCTTGTAGCAGAGGGCGGACACTGAAGACAAGGCTTTCAAACAAACGTTCTCTGTAGGCACCAGCCGACGCTGTTGAACGTCGTCTTCTCTCCAAACTCACGAGAGTCTTCTTCTTTCCTTATGCGTATGCACCGCCTAATGTGACAATATAGACTGAATACAAACTTAAAAGCAACATGTGATTCATCTGTTGACTTTCAGTTGTGCACATTGGCAATCAATCAAGTACGCTTTGTACTTTCTGAAATGCCTGCCCCTGCGAGTGAAGCAAACAATTTCAGCACTGACCAGCTTTTATTCAGGAACTGCAAAACTTATCAGGAATTATTCAAGAACTTCCCGAGCCAGAAATGATGCCATGCTGTTTTTTATATGGCTGATAGCAGCGTCCGGGTATTTGCTAGATGTGAAGGGTGAAAACATTTGCTCAAGTGCACAGAAAATGTGATTATGAGACAATGTAAGGATATTAATGCAGGACTTGTAATACCATACACATGTCCTTAACGTATGTGAGGCCGTCGACACTATGTGGCACTCTGCACACATATTGAATTTCTCGGAGACAGAAAGATATCTAAAATACAGTGCATCTCCCTCTGAATACCAAGTAACACATTACTGTTGAAAATATACTGGCCCAAGTGGCGAAACACAACTGTAGCATAATGGCTAAGACAGACTGTTGTGATTTTACTCAGATGCATTTTGCTAAACAAGCAGTCATGAATGACCAATGTGCATGATAAAGCATAGACCAGAACACCTTTTTCTTTGCCTCATTAAACATTTTCCTCTGCAGATTGCCAGGAAGATGCATGTAGATTTGAACTATAGTCCTGTTTCTTACAAAACTAAATTTGTTATTGTGTCATGCAGTGTGAAATTAGTCACCACAAGAGATGAACAAACCTGCTCAGAACTCTGCATAAGAGTCCAATGATCTGCAGCTGTAAACAGATGAAGAGGTTGTTTAAAGGGACACTGCAGCACTTTTTGCCAAAGTCAGGCTTTCAGCAGAAACCCACGTTTTTCATGCTGTGAACTCAAATATCAGATTAAAATTGGCCAGAAAAAGCAGAAATAGCATTTTTTTCAGCAGAAATACGGAGCCTTCGCTATGGGGCTCACCACGGGTTGTGCCGCCTGTGATTGGCCAAGACGTCGCACAACTTTTTGAGGACTGGGGAAGCTACTGATGTGGCTCCGTCTTTGCACTGCGTGCCGATCGCAACTCTATGTGGCTTTGGGAAAGTCATTACGGTGTGCTATTTCTACTCGAATGACCATCAGGTTTTTCACCCCATGTATTCGTACCAGATGGGCCCATAAACGATGCAGCACTTCCGTTGTGGGGAGCATAGGCTTTGCATGAAATCTTGCTGTGGTATAGAGTAAGGCATTTTGAAAAGTAATGTGTGTAATTATTATCAGAATCTACATGGCCCTCAAGAAAACCTAGGCGCACATATTTCTGAGAAGGAAGGGCAGCAAACAATGCAGTAGCAGACTACTTCCGTCTCAGGCCTTCCGCCCCGCTAGAAGAGTCATTCTTGGGAAAAAAGGGCCCAAGGCATGGTGTACCAAATCCTACTTTGAGTGCCATGCTTCGTACCTTTGGGAAACAAAGAATTTTATGAGAAGACAAATGAACTGTAAGCGGAGTGCTGTTGCCAAGCTCTGCAATGCACACGAGGCATTGATGGACCTATTGTGCTGAAAACCATGTTCTCAAATGTTATCTTACAAAGCCTCATCAGTTTCTTTTCTAATTTCATTTGCATGCTCAAACAAGACAGAACGCTGGAAACGATCTCGCAAAGCTGTCATAACCTAGCTGCGACACAACAGTGGGCCCTCATTAATCATCTGCTCGTTTGCAAAGGATCATCAGAATGTGTGAGTGATGATTTGTCTGATGTTTAGCAAACAAGCCACTGCGCACACCTTTGCGCAAAATAAAAAAAAATACAATTACAACCACATGCAGGTGCTGTCTGCCCGTCCCCGTACAAGATTGCACTCTGTGAACAGATTGCAATCAACGCTAAACGTGACAGTTCATTACGAATGAGACCTGAATATTCAGGAAGTAATGGAACTACAGTCAGAAGTGCATGCCTTGTCTCCCCTTTCTTCTTTCAATAAACTTGGTTCTAGGAAATGATGACTGGCACGACTCTATTGTGTGAGCAAATGGAAGGAATTACGTCATGGTTCACCCATGCCATTTTGACAAAGCCCTATAGAAATTGCATTAGGAACAAACTACGTAGTGACAGTCACGAAAATGCTTCAAGTAGAATGTTTCCTTTAGTCGGCTTGAATTCATCCCTTCTCAGCAGCGTGCCATAGCGCCGCTAGCGTTTGACATTGCAAGAAATGATTAAAGATTACCTTGTCGTGGCCACAGCTGCTCGTGCATCTGAACGCATGCAGAGCAGTGTTGTATCAGGCACGCAAGACAACAGCGCACGCCAAAAGCTTCTTCGGGTGGCTCTGAATGCCTCTGAATCTTCAAAATGACATCACAGCGGACGGAGGAGCGAAGTTTCTCTCTACTTTTCTCCCTTGTAACTCGCAGGAGGCGCGGGAGATTTAAGTTACGCATTTTCAGTCAGTGACTGCACAGGTGTTTTTTTGTGTAATCGAAAAAATAATTTCACAGACATGATCAACAAATAACCTACTTCAAAAATATAAAGCATTAGCACATTTGCAAACCGCCGCAGTGTCCCTTGAAGGTTCCGCACACTCAGTTGTGAACACAGCGGCCTCCACCACAACATTGGCAAGGATGTCGGTCATAACAATGCCAAAGAGCACTAATTTATGCAAGCTAATTGGCTGCTTTGCAAAGTAGTTGCAAACAGTTGCCAGCATTTCCGCCCTCTTTATTCATATTTTTACCATATTTGTGTATGAGGCATAATCATGCAGTAGCTTACATATGACAGCTTCCAGATGCACCGGGTCCAGAGCCTCTTTACTTCGACGGTCTTTCTGGGCATTGTTACGTATCCCATACAAGTACTTCCCTTTCAGTTTGTGAGGAGTGAACACTTGCCGCAAAAGTGACCTGGCAAATTTGCCAGCACTCGTGTGGTCACAGCTGCGCTCCAGGAGAGTCTTATCCAAAAGAACTCCGTTCCCAATGTCTATCTGCAAGCACAGCAATTCACAAAAAAGCTACCATCAGTACAGAAAACAGCGATGTTTATCTACCCTGCATATCTTACGAATGGCTTAATGACAAATGACACAAAGCTGAACACAGGTAAAAAAAAAAAAACTTGTTTTCCGTCGCTGACACAGGGCAAAAACAAGCCTTGTGGCTCATCTGAATAGGTACAGTCCAAATCTTTTGAAGCATAAAGGAACTCTTGTCTTCTCCCTCCCGAGCTTGAGACTTCCACAAAGGCTGCAAAAGCACCACTGAGTCACTACATTGCTTACAGTCTATCCTCTTGTCACCAAGTTTTAGAGCAGGGGCTCTCAAACTGGGGGCAACTAACCTGTGTCAACTTGCACGCTCATCTTCACTATTGATGCCTGACATATTTGTTTACATGCACTGCTGTTTTTACAGACTGAGGTGTTCTCCCAGTTTTGTTCATTACACAACCAGCCACCTTAATAACCGAACTGACATTTTTGCCCACCATGCATACATTTAAGGTGTCGAGACATGAAAATTTTCTTACTGTATTTTTGCTTTAGAATTACGCATAACACATCAGAGCATATGCATTACCACATGGTATTTGCCCACACGAAGTAAATTTATACTTCCATTTCTTCTGCCACACAGGTTCAGTTCTAGTTTCAGGTTGTCGAAAGAAGGTTTCAAAATCATTTATGGCTTCCATTCATTGCTTGCCTTGCTGATGCTCACCCGTGTACATGCACTTTGACACTCACTTAGTCACTAATCCCTTAATCTCTATCTCTGATATTTCATAAATTTTCTTTAGCTTACATCCATATGGTACCATATCATGTGAAAGACCAGCCAACATGGATATAAGGCCCTGCTTAACAAAGCCTTATGAACGTGCCTGCATGGCACAGAGGTAGCATGTCCAACTTAATCTGCAAGGTACCTGAAGGGTTCGATTCCCCTCACCCTCCCATCTGAATTTAAAGCTTGAGTTGGCAGCTCCTGCCAAATCATTCATGTCACACAACCCGACGACCAATCAGTGCTCAGCCATGTCTGCTGCAGCTACCACCTGCCAGAGCCATGCCCATTGCTTTTCGCTTACAGCACCAATGCCAAATTTCTTGGAGAATGGGACACTACCACGTTAAAATGATGGAATGTCGTGTTGGTTAACAGACTTCCGAAACTCATTCCAACAAAATGCAACAAAGGTGACTGCCACAGAGCATCATGCACAGTGAGAAATGTACCACCAGAAAGGTGTGCCCGCTTGTTCAACTGCCACTTAGATTTTAATGCAATAGCGTTAATGCCCTATTCTCCAAAAAAGAAAAGTCCAGCACTTATCGGGCATGGCTCTGTAGTAGCAGGTGGCTGGCATGTCTGGGTTACTGATAGGTTTGGTTTGGTTTGTGGGGCTTAACGTCCCAAAGTGACTGAGGCTGAGCCGTAGGCTCATCTGATATGTGCCCACGACGTGGCTGATTTGGCAGGAGCTGTCAATTTGAGCCTTTCCTTTCAGAATGGTGGGTGAGATCAGAATCAGCCTTCCAGGACTTGAATTCTGAATCATGAATCATGCACATTACCCTTAGCCCCGCCGAGGTGGTGCAGTGGTAAGACGCCCGACTACTGTGCTGGAGTTCCCGGGTTTGAACCCGACCACGGCGGCTGCGTTTCGATGGAGGTGGAACGAAGTGGTGTCCGTGTGCTGTGCGATGTCAGCGCATGTTAAAGATCCCCAGGTGGTCTAAATTACAGCATAGCCCTCCACTACGGCTCCTCTTTCTCTCTTTCCACTTTCATTCCTACCCTCCTCCCTTCCCTTACAGCACGGTTCGGGTGTCCACAGAGCAAGTGTGACAGTTACTGTGCCTTTCCCTTCCTGTGAACCAAATTACATTTTTACATTACCCTTAGGCCATGCAGGCACATGTGTATGCCTTGGTTAAACAGGGGTTTATTTCTATGTAAGATGGCCTTTCAAATATAACTGCTAAAAGGCATGTGTGAGATAACAGAGGAACAAATTAAGGGACTAGTAATACGGTGAGTGGCAGTCTATGTATATGCCCAAGGATCCACAAGGAGAGCTGGCAAATTAGAGACTTTAAAGCTGTCGCATCACACCTCTAAAGGCGGGGCTCGAATAGCCCCCAATATTTTTTTTTAATGCAGCTGTGCATAAAGTGATCGCTAGAATGAATGCTGACACCACATTTGGAAAGAGAAGGCATTATACCCATGTTACATGGGCAATTTCAACTGCCGTTTAGTGAAGTGACAGTTCAGCTTCTCGACTGACCTTGAAATGAATGTCAGCTGGCTGCAGCTACACGAATCTTGTCATGAAACTTATATCATGCTTAATTAAATGTCTGAATCACACGATCCCATCACATGCAAGTAATTAATAAATAAGATACTGTTTCTTATTATAATGAAGTTTAAATTGACAGAACACTGGCCAAAATATGTCACGAGATTAAGGTGGAGATGAAAAGACCTTGCCTTATATATTACAGATCGAGCTCTACAATATCAAAGCAAAGAGGCTTTATAATTTTAATTTGCCATTGAAAATAACATAAAAACAACTGAGGTGCTATCTAGCGTAGAAACCATATTACTTTCGGTGTATACCTCATGTGACTTCATGTCAGCAAAATAGAGCTGATTTTCGCAAGTGCACACTGTTCTTTTTTCTTCTAGGACTGCTTGTCATAATTTATTGTATTTTGTGCTCTCTCAACTGCGTCCCTAAATAAATACCACCCCTCCATTCGCACTGCGAGAGGCATGTTTTCAGGTTTTGCCACTAGATGGCGCCACAGTGTGGAGTTCCGAGTTTAACAATGGAGATGATGCATGTGCTGTATGTGGAAACTCCAGTGAAACAATTGACCATATTATACTCGAATGCAATGGTATCCATTCGGAAGTTGATGCAGGCGCAATCGCTGTTCCTGAAGCTCTAGGGTTTAGAGATAACAGTGGCCGGGTGAATAAACCGGCGGTGGAAACTAGCAAAAAACGGCTGGAAGATTGGTGGCTTAAAAGCAGAGAAGTGACATAATGTTAGTAATGTAGGAGCAAAATTTAATAAATAGAATGATGGTTTAGTTAACCATTCTAAATCAATAATTAAGATATAGGGAGAAAAATGAGCATGATAGCTACTGCTACCACCCCGTTTCAAAGGGGACGCTCCTATATTTCATCCATCCATCCATCCATCCATTCGTGAATGAAGTGATCATAGTAGCCAGTAAAACTTTCCTCGCCGAGGTGTGCGTTAGTGTCGTAACAGCCTTGAGTGCGAAACTGAAAAGGACGCTACTCTAAGCAAAAAATGTCAAATTACTGCCTGGTGTTAGGTTTGGGCTGCGTGCACCTGAGTAGCGTACCGCGGCCAGCAGTTATTACGTGCTGCGCGCGGCCCCTCGGTAGCGTTGGCCTGGCGGCTCCGTGGACGGCGGACGGCATCAAAGGTGCCAGCAAAGACGAGGCGTCTTTTAACGAAACAACCTTTACTGCAACATCATGAAGAATCGGGCAGTGAAGCTGACCCGGAGAGATTACAGACACTCTCACACAGCTGGTGTCTAGCGTCGTAACAACGGCGCGTCAAAGTAGTCTCTATCTCAGCGGAGTCGGCCGCTGCTTTTTATAGTTTTTCCAGTTCACATGGAAAGGGTAAACCCTCACAGGAAAGGGAGAGCCAAACATGTTGGTTCACGCCGAATGACTCAATCGCAGGTGTTCCGACCTCACCTCCTGTAGACAGGAGAGGGCGACGCACTCTCCCTCGAGCTCCAGGCTTGGCCAGCTTTGGCACACACACGCACGCACACACATTTGGCGCGTGGCAGGACCACGTTGAGACTTGTCGGCGGGAGGAAACGTTGCGCGGCCGATGAACGGCGTCGAAATGGCCGATCCGCTCGCGGTTCTGCCTGTTGCTATGTGGTGGCCACGTCAGCTGTCCCACTTCTCGGTGGAGAAACGTAACAGACTGCCCCGCCGGGGAAGGGAGATCCCGAAGGACATGGGACTGCATCCGCTGTCCGGAGGGATCGGGATGTTGCTGCTAGCCGGGATCATCCGACTCTGTTTCTCTTGAGCCAGTCAGCCTGAAGAATTCCTTGGCAAGTCCGGGTTTCCAAGGCACTCTGCAACTTGTCTTCAGGAGAGATTTCTGACAACCCACAACGTCACAACCACGCTAAAAACTCAACCGTTCAGCCAGGAAGCACGGCACAAACTTCACTAAGTTTTGCCAGATTATTTCCCTCTTATGCCCCCATCTACATTAAAGGGCAGCTTAGTAGCACTTGGAACGCGTCCACAAATTTGAAAATCGCATTTTCAAAACAGCACTTCAAACAAAGATAATACAATACAAAGGTTCAAAATCCTATGCCAGGAAGAAAAACACCAACAAGTGAAAACTGAGGCTTCTTACGTTATGGGCTCCGACTTAAGCCATCGGCATTACCGTTGAGATCACCCCTTTCACTAAAACTTCGGCTGTCCGTTTCACAGAACAACCGTACCTTCCTGTTTCTGTGCAAAGAAACACATGACGATGAATTACTCACCTTTCTAAACAACCTATCCCTTTCCTTACGGGCTGCGCACCAGGCACGCATTTTCTTTGCACGGGCGCATCTGTGCCTTTGAGATAGTCGCTTTCTTTTTCGCGATAGCTCGCGTTTTCTCTCCTTGCGATGATGGCATGCTTTCTCGCGCCTGCGCTTCCGTTTTTTTCGTCGGCAGCACTGGAACACTAGCCTTCTGCTTTCTTTCTGAGCAATCTCTGACAAGCTAGTGGTTAACATTCTAGCGGTAACCGGAGCTAGTAGGACACCGGTGTCGTCTGAGTGGTCAAAGTGTGGTGCCGCGTATGCATCGTGGCCAGCAGCGCATGACTCACCTCCAGACATGTCCGAACAACAACTGATCACGCCAGCCCTCAAGCTAGACATTTCCTCTGGCGGCTCGTCACTCACGTTACACGGGTCCTCCGATGAGCCGCATTGCTCAGCGCTGACCGGCGCACGATCAAGCTCATTCGACAGCTGGGGCGCTTCGGATAGCGTGAGGGTCATGTGTGCTACGTCCGCGTTCGCACTGGGGTTGCTTTCGCGAGTACAACCTAGCGTGGTATCGGAGCACGAACGATTCTGACTGTGCTCTGGTCGCTCACTGTCGCCTTCGCAAGTCTCGCTCTCTACAGAGGACGCACACTCCTCGTCGGTCTGCCCTGGCTGATCACAACTCGCGGGCTGCGCAGTTTCCCTGATCGGCACTTCGTTTTTCTGCGTGCCCTGCTCTACGACACAGCTGATTTCGGAAACTGAAAGTTTCTCATTATCTAGCTCATTTCCATCTCCGTCGCGCTCCATACAAGCTTCTGCTTTCGACTCGAGAGACGGTTCAGTTACTACCAGTTCCCCACTCTCATTTGATGGAACTGTATCTCCTACAGCTACTTGGGTTGGCATGCAGTTCACCTCGCTTAACGGCGTCGCTTCGGACTTCTCGCCGATTAAGCCTGTGCTAACCGTCTCAGCTAGTGGCTTGACCAAGGTAACACGATGCTCTTCTGTTAGAGACTCGGTCGGCTCGCTACTGCGGTCACATTGCTCGGCCGCTTCCCCAAGCTGTTTCTCACAGTCCGGTGCAAGTTCGATTTGCTCCGGAACTTCCGCACTGTCTAGCCATTCGCTTACAGCGGCTTTCAACTGATAGGCCAAATCAAAGTACGACTCGTCACAATGTTTCTCGCTCTCATACCTCTTCCGAAGATCATGAGGCGTTATCTGATATCGTATCAGCAATGACTTAGTTCATCGTAATTTTTCAAGCTCGTCATCTTCAGCTTCCAATGCAAGAATAGCGTTTAACACTTCTGGTTTTCTGAGTTTGTCTGACAAATCCAGACCCAACTCCTCCGCAAGCTCCAGCAATTTCGGTTTGCGCAACGACTTCAAATCCAAATCCATGGCTGTTCCGAATGCTGCCTTCTCTACTGCCCACTATTGCCTTGCTGCACTTAACCCAGCAACAACGACAACACAATTACCAGCTCTGTTCTCTACTTAAAAACTCAGTAGAAGAAAGTCCCGCAATCACCAAACCTCGCAGCCAAGAATCCAACGCAGTCGTTCCGCTGCAGGCAACCAGTCATCACACAGGGCTCGTTGCACTGCTCCCGCCTTTCCGCTGAGCTGCTTTGATTCACGGGTCACGCCTGTGACATCTCCGCTCTTCCCACCAGATGTTGCACCTTGGTCAGGCCTGGCTCGTTTCACCGACCACGGTCACTACTTGGTCGTCCTCGTCTCTCCGCTGTTCACCAGTTGTTGGACGACGGTATCGTCTGGCTTGTCCCTCCAACCACGGTTACGGCTTGGTCGTCGTCGTCCCACGTACCACGGTTACGGCTTGGTCATCCCACCGCTGCCACCAGTTGTTAGGTTTGGGTCGCGAGTGCCTGGGGTATCCCACCGCTGCCACAAATTGTTAGGTTTGGGGTGCGTGCGCCTGAGTAGCGTACCGCGGCCAGCAGTTATTACGTGCTGCGCGCGGCCCCTCGGTAGCGTTGGCCTGGCGGCTCCGTGGACGGCGGACGGCATCAAAGGTGCCAGCAAAGACGAGGCGTCTTTTAACGAAACAACCTTTACTGCAACATCATGAAGAATCGGGCAGTGAAGCTGACCCGGAGAGATTACAGACACTCTCACACAGCTGGTGTCTAGCGTGGTCTCAACGGCGCGTCAAAGTAGTCTGTCCCAGCGGAGTCGGCCGCTGCTTTTTATAGGTTTTCCCGTTCACAGGGAAAGGGTAAACCCTCACAGGAAAGGGAGAGCCAAACATGTTGGTTCACGACGAATGACTCAATCGCAGGTGTTCCGACCTCATCTCCTCCACCTCCTGCAGACAGGAGAGGGCGACGCACTCTCCCTCGAGCTCCAGGCTTGGCCAGCTTTTGCACACACACGCACGCACACACATTTGGCGCGTGGCAGGACCACGTTGAGACTTGTCGGCGGGAGGAAACGTGCGGCCGATGAACGACGTCGAAATGACCGATCCGCTCGCGGTTCTGCCTGTTGCTATGTGGTGGCCGCGTCAGCTGTCCCACTTCTCGGTGGAGCAACGTAACACTGGCAAGTAGAATTTATATCTTTCGGTTGCTGCTCATGGTTTCCAGCATCAGACTACATAAAAATGGGTGCATGCACTGATCGAAAAATTATCGGTAAAAATTTTCTACAGTGTTTCTACTTAAACCGTTTCTACTTAACTTATTCTAGTGTTCTGTTCCTTTAAACAATATCATCATTGTATAATTTAACTGAAATTTCTGAACCCATTTTCTGTTTTGAGCACACCATAACTGAAGTTAGCACGCAGCCAAGATAATTCATTTGAGGTATACATGGCTTCACCGCTTCATAGTAGCTGTCACTACTTGTGTTAATAATCTTTGGGTTAGGTGAAAGTGCAATGCGCACATTGGTGTGCCATTCAGTTCAACTGACCGTCAACTGAACTGCTGTTGAAAATGCTCATGTAACAAATGGTTTAGTTTTAGTTTTATGACAATGCCTCGAAAACATCCACTCAATGTGTTGACACTTCATTGAGGCTTTGTATCCTTGCCTTTGCCTTTTTTGAGAACCTCTTGTGGGCTGTCTTGAAAAGAAGGTAGGTGTGAAACCCCTGTGCATTAACATTAGGAAAAACTGCTGTCATGTACGAGGCTCAAGGAGGCAGAATTTAGGCCTTTCAGCAAAAGTGTCATTCTTCTTTTTTTTTTTTTTAGCCTAAAGTTAGTCATGTGCCTTTTACTGGATGTGAGTCCCATGTAGGCTGATCCCTAGCTTGAACAGTTGAAAGCAACAGCTAAACCTATATGTAAGCAAATATGGAACTACACAACTAGAAATTCCACACAGCCCTGTCACATTCTCACAGGGTCGTCATAAAGTGCAGAAAAAACACAGCAACCCAGAGCATCCAGTATAAAAATATTAAAAACTGGAATATTCCCTCCAGTGAAATCAAGCCTTGGTATGGTTACTGACTGACTAAATCCTTTAATAAGACCACAATGTCCGAAATTGCAAATGCAAGACGCCGCATTGGCAGCCTGCATGTTAATTTGAACATGGAGGAGAGGGAAAACAATGTTTTCTAACATCAACAATTATGACAACACAGGGCTTGAAACAATATATACTTACGGTTGCTGTTGCTTCCTCGGAGCTGCTGCCGTTATGCTCCAGCAGATATGTGCTCGCTATATAGTCCCTTTTCTTGGCAACTACACGATGTTTACCTATCAGAGACAATATGTAAGCGCTACAACGTCCACAAAGGGCCAAAAATGCACATGCATGATTATAAGAAAAAATAATGACCAAGCTCAAGAAGCTCATCTGGTGCTGCTGGCTCTCCATCTTTCCATCAGATGTTCCGAATTGAACCCTGAACTTCCTTTATATAGTTATCTTCTGTAAGGAGACGGAGGCCAACCACTGGGTCTGCAATCGCGGTGACGGGATAAACATCCCATTTCGCTTCCGCCACCCATTTTACCAATGTGCGAGGGATGCCAGGAACACTGACATTTGCACGTGCTAAGGAGCAAATAAAAACAAATGCGACAGGTGCCGATGCATAATCAACAAATCCCACGTGGGTTCTCACTGTGTACCGCACACACCTCAGAGTTAATCGCCAGTAGTGCCACTCATAATACAGCCAAATCACATGCGAACGATGCGACGCTAAAGTCGCATGTGCTTAAACACGTTGACCAGTTGGACGAGTTCACCAGCAAATAAATTGATAAAACGTTTTGCTCATATCACATGCATAAAACAATGTGTATTTTTTCTCCTCAGCTAGGTTACAAACAGCAATTTAGGCACATATTATTAGTGGCGCTGTGACCGAAAAACGATTGAAATTGGGTTTGTGGGCTTGTTGCTCCTGTTGTAACATAACATTGTTTTCTCCTGTCTGAATAATTCACTCACAAAAGTGGCACACATAATTGCAAAAAAGTTAGACTTGAACATTTCCCTTTTTAACTGTGCACTCTAAAAAAAATGGAAATTCAACAAAAATGATAAAAATTATATTACTTTTGTGCATGCAAGTTCCATTGAGAGAATATTGTGGGGGCACAACACACATTGAATTTTTGTGATCTCAGCAAGTCCTCAATGATTTGTCAACTGAAATTCAAAACTCATTTTTATAAGGGAGGGCCATAAATGGGGACACCTGTACTTAAACGGGGCGTACAACAACATAGATAGATAGATAGATATGTTTGAGTGTGCCTCAACAGCCAAGTGGCCTAAAGGAGCGCACACTAGGTCAGATACATTTGAATGACCACTTGGCGTGCAAATCTGGATAAAATGTGTCAAAACATTTTGCGGCCTTTGCATGCGGCACACGAAAATTCAGCGACATAGGTCGCACAGTTAATGAAACCGCGCACAACTTTTTGCATAAACTGCATGCCACATATGAGTCGCCTGTCGCCAAGAGTACACATATTGAGGTCTGCCAAGAGAGAATCGTAGTCGTAGAAACGGCGGCGTCCAATATATCTATCATAAAAGATGCGTATTGTTGTGCCAGTGGGGTTATCACACAGTAGCCCACCGTCAACAGGGTTGTGCCAAGGAGTTGGTAACGCAGCGCTCGTCACCCATTTCGTGAACGAGGGCTGTCAGCTCCCTGGGCGGTAGCGATGAATCCGAGTCGGCGTTGGTGAGATGAAGAAAAAGCTTTATACACTATGTACAGGCATTTAAACAACGAGTCCGGCTCTGGGGCCGAAAGCTAACATAGCCGTATGCGACTGTTCTCGCGCAGCAACGGCCGGGGAGATTCCGCCGCGTCCGCACTGTCAGGGGGCGAACTGCTCCCGATGGACGCTAGTGACGAACTCACACTCGGAGTCTCGAAGGGAAGCACTTGAGGCTCCGTCGCCGAGAACCGTTGACGCTCAAAATGGTCCAATCCGACGGCAGCACTTTCGCAGGGCCAATGGGAGAGCTCGCTGCGCTCTTGCTTCAAATATGCCGCGGGGCGAGAAGGAGTTCACCGTCAGGGCCATGGCGCCGTGCTGTCTGGACGCTCAGCTCATGTTGAAACACGTCGCTTCTCTCCCTTTGGCACGGCTCGCCTCCAGTGCATTAGTGCTTTGCAGAGAAGTATCCGTATTTTGTGAAGGAGGCGTTAGCCGAAGTTTGGCGTCCGGCTGAATTTCTGGGCGGCTTTGGCCAGGCACAACAGTATGAACTTATGCTGGACATTTTCAGTTTTTGTGCGATAGGTGGCAGATACGTTATTCCACGCTACTGACGCGAACTCAAGACACGGTCTCACAAGGGCACAGTGTAGAGTGCATAGACATTCGTGTCGTTTAAATTTTTTTGTTAGACCAATGTCTCAATGCCCGTAACACAATTGAATTTACATGCAATCTAAAATCAAGTCTTGAATCAAGAACACCAAGGTCTCGTATATGAGCCACACAAGAGATCTGACCCGCCAAAAGTGTATAATCAAACTCAACTGCGTCGCGTTTCCTAGTTAGCGACAGGACGGAAATTTTCCTAATATTCAACTTTAAGCGATTCAACAAACACCATTTCTCGACGTTAATGTCAGCTTGCAATTGGCGGCAGTTCTCAATATCTCCAATAATACGGAATAATTTGAAATCATCTGCGAAGAGCAAAATTCTCAAGTTCTTGACATGTAACGGCAAATTATTAACAAACACTAAAAACAACAGTGGTCTTAAGTTGGAGCCTTGAGGCAGTCCCGAAGATGACAGAGATTCGTTGGACACACAGCCGAAAAATTGGACCATGTTACGACGGCTGCCAAGGTAGTTTTTGAGCCACCTACAGTACATGGGGCAAAGTCTGTATTTTTCCATCTTTATCAGAAGCTTTAGTCATGTCAAAGTAGACTGCATCTACCTGACCGCAATTAAATACATGTGGGCCAGTATAATCAAGAAAGCTGCATAAATTCGTTTCCAAAGGTCGACCTTTTAAAAAACAGTGCTGCAGAATTGAGATCTGCTTGAAGTATGAGCCCATGCGTTCGTACATAACCATTTCAAAAGCTTTAGCAAAATAACAAATTAGTGACACAGGTTCACATCACAAGCATCGCCAGACTTGAATACAGGAACTACTACTGACAATTTTCAATGACAAGGACAAACACCAGTCCGCAACGATAAGTTCGCAACATAAACAGAGATTTCCTGTGCAACATATTAAAAGAGGGTATCGGTCATGAGATAACAGTTTTCCTACAGGAAATATACCGGGATAACAAAGTACAAATTACATGGGAAGGGATAAGAAGTACTGAAGCTGTCAAGGATTAAGACAGGGTTTTTTCTACCACCGCTGCTGTTCATGCTTGATATGATAACTATGAAACAGGATACAAGTAACCCAGGTTTTAACCTGTCATATAAATTAGGTGGAAAGGTGGTAGAGCAGTGCCTCCCCAGTTTAATGTATGCAGACGATACTGTGCTATTAGCAGGTAGCCAGGAAGACGTGCTAACTCTAGGTAAGTATTGCGGAGACAAAAGGGACACAGCTTCACTTTTAGTGCAGTTAAGTCGGGTCTGATGATTTTCAACGGCTCAACTGATCAGGGTCTTAAAATACAAGGCCATGAAATACCGAGAGTGGCAGAATATAAATATCTCCGGGTAAGGGTAAATGAAAGATTGGCATATGTTGAAAAGCATGGGCAATCACTTAAGACAAAAGGGTGAAGAAATGCCGAGATAATGAAGCATAGAGCCTTGTGGGGATACACATCAGGTGTTGAGGGGTATTTGGATAGGAATTATGGTGCCCGGGCTTACTTTCGGCGATGCGGTTTTGTGCCTGAAAGCAGAGATACAGTCGGCATTAGAAATAAATCAGAGATAGTAGTGGGTGCCTAGCTTGGATGGCTGGTAGACCCAGTAAAGGTACTAAAGTTACTCAATGACATAAAGACGCTGGGAGCTCATCTTCCCTTGCCAAGATAGATGTGCGAAATACGAACCCCGTACACGCAGAGGTTGGCCACCGGGCCCTGTCACAATTGCATCTACCTTGGCGAGCTCAGCCGGGACTCCGGGGAAGTCACTTGGAACTGCGGAAACCTCATCCCCTGAGTCTACTTTGAACTGATTTGTGTAGTTGTCGACTGTGAACATCCACATACTTAGCTTTAGCTGGCGTCTCGAGAGCGTGAAATTGGATAGGATGAGTTTGGCCTGCCTCGACTTCCTGGAGCGGCAAACTTCAGCAAAATGACCATTCTTACCGCAGCAGCTGCAGATAGTTCTCTTTGCCGGGCACTCTGAGCGTGCATAATATGTGTGGAAGAAACAGACCGGAATGTCAGGATAGCGTTCTGACTTAGCGTCCATTGAGCGCGTTCTGGTGTCGACCGGTTGTCGCGAAAGCTTGAGTTGCAGCATCAATGTTGAGAGGTGGTGAAGGGTGGCTGCTCCTGGCCCTACGGGGCTGGAACTGGTAGGTCAACGCTGATTGGGGTGGTGGCTAGCCTGCCACCGAATTTTTATCTTTTGTAGGTGGTGGTGGTGACAAACATTTATTTATTTATTTGTATAAGGAGATGTTTGGACCGAGGCCCCATAGGCCCAGGACCTCACAAATCTAGGTGGAGCTCCTATTCCGGAGCCCCAATGGCGTCTAACGTTGCTTGCGCCCTGACTACCAATGTCTGCTGAGACTGTAGGTCATGGCAGCTGAGCAGCGCTGCCTCCCAGGCTTCCCTAGAAGGGTGAGTAATGAAAGATTGGAAACGGTGGGGATGGCATGGACAGGTCCAGACCATGTGGAAAACGTCAGTCTGCATTGAAATGCTTCAAGACTGCCGGGCATAGCATTGTGTTTGTAAAAATTTTGAGGAGCCGCTCGTCCGCTTTCTGGAGACCTTTACAAAGGTTCCGGAAAGCGGCAGTGGTCGTCCTTATAATATGTAGTAATTTCTTTGAATGTGATAAGGTATTGGGTTGGCTCAGAGTAGACATCCCGAGCAAGTTTGAGTGCGTGAGGAGAGAGCGCACGGGCCACCTGATCGGTTAACTCATTGCCCACGAGTCCCTGATGGCCGGTGTTACGTTTCTCCATCGACAAGTGGGACAGCTGACGCGGCCACCGCATAGCAACAGGCAGAACCGTGAGTGGATCGGCCATTTCGACGCCGTTCATCGGCCGCGCAACGCTTCCTCCCACGGGCAAGGCTCAACGTGATCCTGCCACGCGCCAAATGTGTATGCATGCGTGTGTGCAAACGCCGGCCAAGCCCGGAGCTCGGATGGAGAGTGCGCCGCCCTCGCCCGTCTGCAGGAGGTGGAGGAGATGAGGTCGGACCACCTGCGATTGAGCCATCTCGTCGTGTACCAACGTGTTTGGCTCTCCCTTTTCTGTGAGGGTTTTCCCTTTCCCTGTGAACTGGAAAACCTATAAAAAGCAGCGGCCGACTCCGCTGAGAGAGAGACTACTTTGACGTGCCGTGGAGACGACGCTAGACACCAGCTGTGTGAACGTGTCTGTGTTCTCTCCGGGTCAGCTTCTCTGCCCGTTCTTTAACCATGTTGCAGTAAAGGTTGTTTCGTTAGAAGATGCCTTGTCTTTGCTGGGAATGTTGATGCCGTCCGCTGTCCACGGAGCCGCCAGGCCAGCGCTACCGAGGGGCTCGCGAGCCATGAACGTAATAACTGGTGGCAGCGGTACGCTACCCAGGCACGCACGCGACCCAAACCTAACACCGGGAGCCCAGGTGAGGTTACAATTTGGAGGGTCGCTGGACCGACAGCAATTTTGTAGGATGCACTTGGCAAGAGGAGGTATCCAACCCAGCTCATAATTCACAGTCCACCTTGGAGTCGGTAATGATGTGTTTCACTTGGGGGGAGGGAGAGGGCGAGCGCAATCGCGATTTCCTCCACGTGTGTTGTGTTGTGGGCGTGGAACGTGATACCTGCCACTGTGTTGGTGGTGTGGACCACTGCCGCGGTGAACCACCTCCCACAGTAGGGACCGGCAATGTCCACATAGTATACATGTTGTTGACCATAATGCCGCTCCAGTGCTTCCACACACACTTGGCGACGGCCTTTACGTTCAGAGTGTGACATGTTGCGGGGAAGGAGTCTGACCCTGAGGGCGGGTCTCCAGGGTTCTGGCGCTCGTACCCATTCCTCAAAGGTGGTGGTGCATTGGATGTGTAGTCGGTCAAGAATACGGTGACCGGGTGAAGGATGACAGTGTGTTAAAAAGCGTCGGTAAGTTTACGGGGACAAGCACGTTTAGAGAGACGTGGTTGTTTGAGAATCCATTTCTGGGTTAAACTTGTTACCGATCGCGTGATGCGGGCAGTTATGCCTTCCATCTGAGCGGCAATGGCAGCGTTTATGATTTGAGAAAGCTGGGCAGCAAGGGTTTCGACAGCAGCTACTCGGGCCTCCAGGGAATGAGAGTGCACTTCAGTCTGGGGAGAGTTATCGCCGTCCTCCGTAAGGAAGGGCCTAGAGGAATCGTTTTGAGTGACCAGAGCGCTAAGTGTGGCTTTGATCTTTTCATTCTGTGCCTGGAGAAGAAGCAAGCTCACGTCTGAGTTCAGCTTCGAGGGGAGGAGAGTTGGTGGAGGGGGAATTGGGAGAGAGGAGAGGACTGGGAGGCAACTCTGTTTGCCCAACTGCCCATCTGTGATTGTTTTGCTTCCCACTGGGGTGCGCGATCGACGAAGCCTCTTTGCTGACGTGATCCGGTCGCTGGGTCCCCAGTCTCGGTGCTGTATGGCACTGACTTCTTGTGTTGTGATGACGTCAACTGCTGATGCCCCTTGTCGTCTTTCGGAGATTTCGGCGCGATCCCCCTGAAGTGCGTTGACATCTCCGGATGGAGTGTTCAGATTTGGGTCCAAGTGTCTTGCTGGTGGGGGCACTTCAGTCCTCTTAGCTGGCCCGCCGGGTGATTGAAGTTTTCAGAATTTCTCTCTCCATTCACGAGGGCTGGTGAGACTACCCCCGCAGACCAGGCATGTTGGCTTGCAGTCATGTGGCGCCAGAGGTGACATTCTGGCCGCATAGGCCACAGCGTTCCTTTACTGGAGCTGGACATGTCTGCTCGATGGCACAGTTTACCACACCGGTAGCAGGCTGGGATCGTACATTTGTACTGACAAACTGGGGCAAGCTCGCAGTTGTACTGCACAATCCGAAGGACAGTGGAGCCCCTAAAAGTGAGTATGGCTACATTGGTGGTTCCCAGCTTTCGGATGGCTACGATCACCACTACACTACCGGATTTTGGGTTGAAGTGATTCATTGGTTTCACGATTGCGCACTGTGATAACCCCCCGACACACATCACCAGTCAGTTTTCTATGTCCACGCATGGGAATGAGTCCCTGCCCAGAGGGGAGTTGAAAGTCTGTGAGCAAGCTTCGCACCACCTCTTCTTGTGTGCCACACACCACTAAGTTCTGTTTCCAACTATGGCTGATAGGGCGTTGATTTGAGTCAGTCGAGCATAATGCGTCAGGGTAGCGCCGAACTCACCCACTTGGAAAGCTGTCTTCAGACACTGTTGTTGTAGGTTTGAGCACTACCACATAGTCCCCAGGTTGCATGCGCACAGTTGGTTTGGGCACCCACAAAGATGCCGGCGTCTTCTGTTTCTTCATAGGAGTCGTCGAGGAGAGAACGCGATTCTCCCCTTTCGATGAATTACATGTGTAGCCTGTAGTTGGGTCCACGCCCTTGCTTTGTTGGCGACGGCTTCTCTGCGTAACTTGGGACACAGTTTCTTGCGAAGGTGAAAGTTGCTCCGCAGGGGTCGCAAGCTAGCTGGTATGGTCGTATCCGTGAAGCATTTCCGTGGTCATGTTTGTCCCAGGAGCGTCAAGCGTGCTCCGTCGCCAACATCCCCACCTGGTTCAGAATGATGTCTTCAGATGCCGGATGAGTTCGCGGATCTGATGAGTGCATTCATTCGGGAGTTACAGCAACATTTCTATGCTTCCTGCCAAAAGTTGGCAGAGCAAATGCGCTGCACGTTCAAGCGCTTGTAGCACGCCCCTCTGTTGTAGGCTGTCATTGCACCCGCCACCGCTTAGGTGCTGGACGACGACTGTTGCGACGCGCGTATTTCTCTACTTTTTCTCTTCTGTCCGCATGAGGCAGCGGAGGTGGCTCAGCTACAGAGCCAGTAGTAGGCCCATGCATTTTCTTTTCCTTCTTCCTATAGCCACAACAGCAACATCGTTAGTGGTTGTTGCATGCTAGATGACAAGTTTCATCACCTCTCAACAGTGCGGCTCCAAACTGCTGGGTTGGACAGCAAGAATGCAGCCCTGAGGCAGACTGCAGTTTTCTTGTCCTATAGCAAGGACTTCTGCACAGACAAAATAAAGCACGACTGCATGAAAACCGATTCATTTCTTGCAGTATGTCAACTCGGGCCACTCAAAATTTCCTCGGCTCATCGCTCTGCTGCCCTGCTCTGTATTCAGGTCTTACACAAATCTGCATGTAGCCCATACCAATCTTTGAAGCTGCATCCGTATCTTCCTTTGTCTCCCGGTTCCACATCCTTCGCATAGCTCCAACCTTGTGACTCACCAGTCCAGCACACCTGTAACTCTGCCATTTTCTCCACCACTCTTGTCCCAGCTGCACTGTTCCTTCGTTCCATTTATATACACCCAAACATTACCCCACCCTCTCAATCTAGATTTCCCTGACTGGAGTCTCTCATGGAGGGTCAACTCGCTCTGATTCGTGAATGGCCATATTTAATAAGCTGCAAAAAATTAGAGTGCCACCATTCACTTTCCCACTTTATCAGGCACTGTTTTAAGTCCTGGCGACCGAGTGGAAAGTGAACAGAAATAAACTCCATAAGTTAGTAGTATAAGTTGCTGACAACAGCCAAACACATGCTCATTAGGAACTATCTCAGAAGACAATGAGCATAAGAGAAGCCCACAAAACAGCACAACTTTCTGAATAGAAAAGAAAAAAATGCTCATAATGAAAGGACAGCTTAAACTTGACCGCCTCTCAAGTAACTAGTATTGCAAGCATGCTCTTGTAAAATGTGGACTTTCGAGTCATGTGATGTACTCATGTGTTGTGTTATAGTGAATATTGAAGGACCCCAGACAATTTAAATTTCTGGAGCCTTACTTTACGCATCTCAGCCTGAGCTGCTTTGGGACGTTAAATCTCGTAAACCAGATTAAAGCCACACAACTTCACAATTTTTTCCCTTCATCATCAGGTATGAAATGTGTAGCATGAATTTCGTTAGAGGTACAGCTACTTGGCTGATACCACATTTCTGGACATTTTCCTTATTTGTCATTTTCTTGGCTACTACACAAGGTCATCCACTTTTAGAGCAAACAAGCATGCTCTCTTCAGAGCCCCTTGCCTTCAACCTGACCGTGCATTGAAACAAAATCGCAGACTATGTGAAGCCCTGCCTTCGGGTTGCTTAGAGCCTGCACTGCTTTGCTTTGATGTACGGCTGCCTCGGACACAATGCCGCTCTGAAGGAATCATGCTTGTTCGCACTAAGAGTGGACGACTATGTTTGTACTTGGTAGTAGGTAGGGCAGGTGGCAGATGAACCAAATGGCCTGCTGGGCACAGAGGGCAAGGGCTTAGCAGCGGGTAGATGGTTTAAAGATTACATACTCTAGGGGGGTACAATTTGTGCCAATATTCATAAACTGACTCACCAGCTTTGAGATCCTCTATAAGAGCAGCTGCTAGACCGACGTTTGGGGGCTGGGTGCTACTGCCAGCAGGCATCGACCAGCCTGGGCTCATTTCGCCAGGGTTGCTGCAAGGTTCTTCGTCACCTATTGGTCCTTGACCGGTTTCACTTGCGCACATTTGCGACAGCAGTGTCGCTGCAGGCAAAGAGGCGTTTTCGTCGTCTACATAGAAAAAGCCACAATTTACGACGCAGCTAGTTAAGTGTCCTGCTCAGTAAAAAATCCTACCCGCTAAAGGTAGAGGCAGGGCTCAACTGTCCCCCATGCACGAGTTTTCCGAGGTGCTGCAAGATGACAAAAGTTCATTCCTCAGGCAGAAATTTGATCAGTATTTTGTTTACAACTTATTGCTGCAGTATAAACAAAACAGGATGGTTTGGAACGTTTTTGAGTGCTACTTTATATAAAGCAATCATGACGATTAGGAGAATTCAAATCAAGCTCTGAATCTTAAACGGACTCCGAGCCGCTTTGGACTAGGCACGCAATATTTAGCGATAACCTAGACTATGAGTAAGCATTTGCAGCCAGACCGACAGCCAGACCTAACTTTTTCAGGGCTCTCTCGTGCCGCGGCTTTGCCGCCTCCTTTCATCTCGCAGCCTCAGGCCAGGCGTGCGTAGCGAGAAGCGGCCCAAAGCGGTCGGAGTACGCAGTTCAATCGTTCCAGAGAAGCTGCCCTCTGTAGATGTATGCCTAATACACATTACAGTTAAGGGGGGACACTGGTCATAAAGCTATTTTCCTTAAATCTGAGCCAATTAAAATGAAATTGCACTATCTTGTTCAGTTTTTTGTGCAGATTTCAAATATGCCTTTATTTTTTCCCCACATTAATTAGCACCGATGTTCGGCAATATTAATTAGTCATTAATTAATACCTCAGTAGAGAGAGAATGGCAAAGTAAAAATTAAATTTTTATGCGTGGCTACATGTTCAAGGCAGTTTTTCTATTTTATCTATCTGTGTAATTTAATGGAACACTGAACATGTACATTCAAGATGTGCTTGTGAAGCATTCAAAAGTTTGCATAATCATTAATTTTTGAAGCCCGATAGAGTAATTCTGCCTTGAACATTGCTACACCTGCACCTTCAGCTTCCTTTAGCAAAAAACTTATACCTCTATCTGCTCTAGATGCAGAGATATCAATGTCCCAAACCTGATGGGCATCCAAAATTAGCAATTTGAGAAAAATGAGAAAAACCCAAATGGGCCACAATTTATTAATATTCACGATAATATGTGCATATTTACATTCCCTGAAGGCTAATAAGCGCCAGGCATGTCGTCCGAGTGCTGCTTGTGGGTGGAGTGCCGCTTTTTCAGTGCCTGGTGCACACTTGCAGAAGAGGCATGTTTGCGTGTAGACTCAACAGTTTGTCGCCTGTCCTTCTCAGCCATCCTCTTCCTGGTATTGAGGCCAGGGTTGACGTCTAGCTCCCTCAATATTTGTGAGGATGATTGAAGGTTGCCCGCATTGAACCGGACAACAGCCTCTGCAACAGCTGATTGAACAGCAAATAATGATGCATGGCGTTCCTTTGGTGCCAGTGACCATATTAGCGAGTGCAAACTCTCGTTGCTATTTTGAGTCTTGCCACGTTGGCGACGCTCCAGCAGCTTTGGCGCTGCCAAGCGCTGGTAGATTGGCAGTAGTGCCTTGCACACATGTGGCAAACTATATCTATGCTTGGGAGTGGGCTCTCCCTTTGCTGCGGCAGCATTTTGGCGGCACCACGAGTTTGGGCCTGTCGGGCACAGGCTGTGGTTCGACACGTCATCATTTGCGGTACTGTGATGATATGTGGCCATCACTGCCTGCTGCATTGCTTGGACATCTCCGGCGTGAGACTTCAGAGCCCAGCTGTAATATGAAGTCAACTTATTCACAAGGTCGCCCGTGAGCTTACCTTTGCCACTGAGGCTCTGTTTTCCCTCGCCTTTGCGCTTTGCAATCACATTGCGCAGGGCCGTGCCCATGCGCTTTTGAACGTGATTTATACAGTCTTCTTTCGTTACTTTTATGAAGCCGTACACATCAGCCTCATGCAGTGCCAGAAATGAGCGGCTGTCTCCATCAGACAGCACAGTAGTGTATCGAAGGCCATGCTTCTGCAAGGACCTTTGAAACAAAATAAGTGCAGCCTGCACTTCCATCTCGCCAGATTTTTTTTCGGTGTTTTTTTGACACCTGTGGCTGGCCTTCCACACCTGATACGATGGATCGCGTTCCGCAGGCCCGCGCTCGCACCCCGCACAAAAGTTGCTCAACACAACATAGTCAACTACCAGTCCAGTGAACAGTTCAATCACTGCGCCCACACCAATGTGCGATGAATGTCCCCGGGTCATCCGCGAACCGTCAAAAGAGACAGCGATGTTTCCAGGGTGATCGAGGTGCAACTCTTGGTAGAGCTCCCGAACGGAACGGGCACTGTCCATCATCACTTTTTCGGCTGCGCGTGTAGTCGCAGGCGTCGGCTTATTTTCAAATAACCTTGCCAGGTTTTATTATGGAGCCCCCTATGAGAAATATTCATTATTGCGAACACGTCGTTCAGTGTGGTTTGCCGATTTCCTGTAGCTTGCATTGCCCGTGCAGCAAGAATATTTACAGTAAATGGACTTATTTTTTGGCTGCCTTGGGCGCGCGGTGAACTCCACGCTGCTGAAATGCCACCGCAGTTCACGCACGTGAGAGTGAGCTTCACAGCTAGACCGTATTCACGACCTCCTTTTGAAACTTTAACGCCCTCCCCACCGTAAACCTTGCACTTGACAGCCATCAACATTTCGTTGAAAGATTCCAAATCCACAACAGTGAACGCGGTATCGTCCAGACCGCCGTCCGTATCCCGAACCGGGCGGTCGTCACAGTCGTTGACGAAATCCAATTTGCTCTTGGTCGCTGCGGCCGAATCCAATTCTTGAAGCTTTTCTTGAGCTTTCGTTTCAAATTCCCGCAAGTCTGTGAAGTATCGTAGTGTCGCAGCGTACGCGGCCGCTGCGTGTAGCTGTAGCTGTCACCGTCGCCGAGCTCGTTAGGCCTACTTGGCCTACTTCGACATCCGCTGACACTTCAACTGCTGCTGGCTCTTGCACGTTCTCGGAGCGTTCCGATGACACATGACGCGTAGGAAGGTTGTTAACGCGCCTATTTCTCTTCTTTTGGCCGAACTTGTGGTGCGAGTGAAATTTGCTGGGTTGCATCGCTGCGCGTCGGTCTCTCGCCTTTCAACAAAATGGCGCCGGGAACGCGTCCACTCACCCGCCGCGGTAAGCGTAATTCCGTCTCCTCAACGGTAAGGTCCCGCAACTTCTTTCTCGTCACTGGTTGCCTCTCAGCGGGTTAAACAGCGATTGTTACAGAGAGGTGTGTCTGAACGCAACCTAAAGGTAACATACACTCACTAAAGGCAGGAAATGATTACGGTGAAAATAACTAAATTGTTAGCGTTGTTATGCTGTTGTCTCGTGGTTGTGTTCACGGCTGGTTTTGTGGCTATTAAGAAATAAAAACATCGCATAATGCAACCTAAAGGGGAACACCCTCCAGGAAAGATATTGGTAGCTTATTGTGTTGTTGCAAATTAAAAAACAAATTCGGAAAAAGTTAAAAAAAAAGCAGGATTAGAACATATATTTTATTCGCTAAGTACTCGGGTAAGTAATGTTAATCCACTGAGGTAACGAGTACAGCAGGCTTTAAATGCGCTCTTATTAATTTTTACAATATTTTCGCTATCTGTCGCCAGATGATGCTGCTCAGAGGACCCTACTCGACCGTTGAGAGAACGGCCTGCCGGTTTCTTCATATACCACAGTCGCAACCTGCTCCCACCTCGCAGAGTCAAAGAAAGGCTGGACGCTTATCACATTATTTAGTAAGTGCAAATCATCGCTTTGTGAATACTTTTTGCAGGATGTTGAAGCAGGGGCATGACTAGCACAGGACTGCAGCACCATTTTAGCTGACAGCACTACAGCACGACCTACTGTATAGGCGTGGACTACAGTGAACACGACAACTGGCTCGCTTGCCAGGCTCATTCTGGATTACCTCAGCTTGGAACGGGTTTACAGTAGACACGGAAGGAGGCCTCCCGGACTTGCCAGAGCGGCAAAACGTGCGCATGCGCAGTCTTGTGGCTAGCCGTATTTGCCGTACGGTCGCATTTGCCGTAGTTAGTGTTTACCATAAGGCGATGCTAAAACAGTCTAATGCCGCCTTTCGGCAGCCTGTGGAAATCCGAGCATCGGCTTCGCTGATTGCGCTTCGCTGCAGAGCGGCCCATTCAGAAACCTCCTATTCTAACACCATGCTGTAGCACAGTTGGCTTTACTCAAGTTGAGACGTCAGTGGAGGTTTACACGTACAAAACATTTCTTTACATTTCGATTATTGTAACGCTGTTTCTGGTGCAGAGTAATATATACATTTAAAAGTCACCAGCAACAAACAGCTATTCACTTCCTTGAAAGCATTGCAGCTTTTTTTAGCCTTAGCATTTGCATTGGCTACATCATTGTTGAGTGAGCCCTTAAAGTTATTTTTTTTCTGGACCAATAACTGTTTATCAATTCTTGTCCCTTTACTAATTGTGACTGAGGTTTTGAAGAACTGTAGCAGCAAACATCAACACACATAACTTACTTGTTCGAGGTCTTGACTAGAATCTAAGTATCTATGGAAATAAAAGCATGTTATTATTCCATACATATTTCGCAGCTGCTTGCACGCTGGTTGAAAAGCCTGTCAAACGGGGATAAACTTCACTGTTGATTCAGTGTTTGAACTGTGGGAGTTTTAAATATCGGCAGAAGTCTATGGCGTCAGCAACACTGGAGCTCAAAGTTTGAACGGCGAGGTTGACTCATTTTTTGCCTATGCCAGTCAATGTGAGCAGCACGTAGTTTCGTAGCAGCATGAAGGCCTTTCTCTTGTACGTCGTGCAGCTGGCAAATATAGTGCCACTGCACCAATCCTCCCGAGGCATCCCTCAGGCACTCAAGTGAAGACAGAGCGTTTCTCACTAACTTCACCATGTGGCATGCGTCCAGTAATAATAATAATAATAATAATTGGTTCACAGGAAGGGAGAGGCGCAGTAACTGTCACACTTGCTCTGTGGACACCCGAACCGCGCCGTAAGGGAAGGGAGGAAGGTGGGAATGAAAGTGGAAAGAGAGAAAGAGGAGCCGTAGTGGAGGGCTACGGACTAATTTCGACCACCTGGGGATCTTTAACGTGCGCTGACATCGCACAGCACACGGACGCCACTTCGTTTCGCCTCCATCGAAACGCAGCCGCCGCGGTCGGGTTCGAACCCGGGAACTCCGGCACTGCGTCCAGTAGGCAGTACTCCTTTTCATTGGTCACATGGGGGGGGAATGATATGCACATTGCTGATTCAGATTGCAAAGAATTTCTTTGTTGTTGTTCTTGGCACCTTTGGCTTTTGATTGGATAGCTTTCAGGGCTTCACCAGTGAAGCCAGGTTCACCATTCACAGAACTATACCACTTGGTAATTGTTGATGGATGTGGCAGCGCACAATTAAAAGTTTATCTCACATAGTTGTAAGCTTTTGTCGAATAAAACTGCAGTGTAAGCGCGAACATGCGCAACACAGGGGGCATTTTTCCCGGCTGTACTTCGCACACATCACCTTCTGCTGGTTCATGTTTCAAAAGGCGTTCCATAATATCCAGAGGTGCGCTTGAAAAACAACTTTCAAGCATTGCAGAGGCATCATCTGTAACTAGGTTCTTCTCTTTGAGGTCATTCATTATCTCAGTAAATGTGCACACCTTCTTTCTTAGTCGGCGCTCTCGTTCAAGGCTCAGCTTCAGTTTTCTTCTGGCGCCATCGACTGAGTTTACACAGGAATCCATTTTCCTCTTTAGTGTTTTAGGAGACTCAAAGACGGTGTAGCTGTTCTCGGAGCTGTAAATAAACACAGTCAGTTAAAGCTTCTACAGGCGCAATGTACAGAAGATCATGCAAGCTGAAAGCAAACACCATCTAGCGACACACTAACATCACAGCCAAGTAGTGCTGGTATGATATTTCAGCCCACGAAACATAAATCTTCCATTATGTGGCTTTTGCATAGAATTCCTTCTCTTTATGAGCGTTTTCAAAATGCGTAAAGATAATTTTTGTTTAATAAAAATATCTCAATAATAATGACCGAGAAGGGCCAAAGTGTATGAATTTGTATTACGGTGAAGTGACAAAAATACATTAAATGAGTTGTCCTTAATTCGTGCATCATTGCTAGTTGTTGGATCATCCTCTGGTGTTGTGTCCTCAGCTGGGGTTCTTTCTTTTGGTGGTTTTCTTGCAGTCGTTTTCTGAAAGAGCAATGTGAATGGTGCTTAGTTCTTACCAAGACTGCAAAACAGTAAAAGAGTCATGCTGGCCACAACAACACAAATGTAGAAAATTGTGTGATAACAGAAGTATTTGTGTGCCTACGGTACAGTGCAGAATATGGGAAAAGTTTGGCAAAAAATCATCACCATTGTGTGCATCTCATGACATTTCTTTCTTCACAATGTAATGCCAGTTTAGTTTAAATTGGCCAGATTATGGACTCAATTGACTGCTAGCTGCGGGCCATTCGAGAGAAGACTACCAAGGAGGTCACGCACCAGCTTTTGGTAGAACAACAATCTGCTTTTATGCAAAACCTCAGGTCTTTTAGAATGACTGCCTGTGGGGCAAGTTTGTTCACCTGAAAACCACTACGAAAGAAAGAAGACTGCATAAGAAAGCAAACGACGCCACATGCGCAAAAAAAAGTGCGCATGTGGTATCCTTTTCTTTCTTGTGTCGTCTTTGCACCGTAGTGGTCTTTAAATCCACAGGTACATTCATCAGCATGCTTGTCGAGAGCTTTGGAGTGTTGGGCTGTGGAAGAAAGTGAAATCCTGGCTCAGCTGCTCCCATCCTGAGATACTGAAATTGGCTAGGCAACTTGTGCATTTATGCACTCGATCCACAGTGCTAGAACTGTCCTGGAAGCCGAGTACCTGAACAGTTCCAGCATTCTAGACAAGAATTCCGGCGACTGCACCCAGGGCGAGAGAATGCGACGGCGCAGCTTTGTTCCAGTTTCATGTGTTATGGAACCTATGTATCGCCTTCAACGGATGCCACAACCGCGTGACTCGCCCCAACTTCTGCAGATATTTTGGCTAAGAAAACAGCCTGGGAACTGCGTCACATAGCAGCCACAATTGCGCGGCTCGTCCTACCTTCTGCAGATGTTTTGGGAAAGAAAACGGCGTGGGAACTGCGTCACATAGCAGACGTGTCCTTGCTCCCGTTCGATCAAAGCAAGACATCTCGAAGTGGTCATTACAGAATCTGCTGCCAGGATATGGTGTCCATTTGTCTCTCTTTAGGTTCACGACCCACCGCTGGTACAGCTGAGGGCTAGAACGGGGAAACCTGTGCAAGAAGAGGAACACAACCTCTACACATGACAAGCGGTTGCATTTTCGTTGTGTGTTGTATAAAGAGCATAAATGCATGAAACATTTTCCTGGATGACTTCTCCGGTCTGCTGGTGCAGTTTATAGCACAACAAGCAGGCATTCTTGCCGAAAAAAAGAAAATAGTGACGAAACGGCACCTACCACCATCTAAACAGGGGCCATTTACTCATCTTCTGGTACATGACCAGAACTTCCGGTAGCCATGCGCCGGCACGCTCAAAGCACCATCCAGTAACCCCTAGTGGAAATCAGTGGTTACGGCGCCCTGCTTGACTGCTTGCAGGACGCCGTACCGCGGCAGACAGAGCGATGAAGGGGAGCTTTTTTTTTTTTTTTTCAAGTACTGTCGAGCACGAAAATCATCAAAAAGTGATCGATCATGGTTGAGTGCATGCTGGGATAGTGCATTGTCGCCGGGATTTTCGTTCGGCCAGCGAACTAACCAAACACTGCTGGCGGACGCTGTTTGCATTTATTTTTCGTTGCCGAAGTATGTCATACCAAGGTAGCACCCCGGCAACCTGCCTTGTTTCTCAGCTGCTTGTGCAGAGTGAGAAGGTGGTTGGAAAGAAGTTTTTGGCAAACAAGTAGCCGGCTTCACGGGCGGATGTGTTTTGTTCATGCCTCAGTGGGAACCGGACTTTAGGAATTCTATTGCTTTGGCCTTGTCTTGGGCTGCTGTCTTGAAAAACTTGTTCAACAGCAGACGAATAATGTTGCAGATGTCTTCGTTTGCGTCGCCGGAACTGGAATTCAAGCCCTTGTCCTAATTCTCGAAGTTTTTGAGTACGTCTATCATTTCTCCTCTGGTTCTGGCTGCAAGTTAGTGTCCAGTCTTATGAGCGGCTTCTTCACAAAGGACATTATGATACTTCGGTCTGATTTTACTAAAATTAAATATTTAATCCACGGAGCTTCATTCTCTACGATGTGTAGAAACGTGAGAGGCTCACTGGCTTCGATTACGTGCCAGAACTGTGACTTGCTCCTTCTGACTTCGCTGATGATTTTGTCTGCTTCTTCGGCATTGTGAAATGTATGGATTGACTCAGAAATTGATTGCTTTTTGCATTGAAGCAGCTTCCAGACGTATTAACTTCAGCTCTGGTTCCTCTCACAGTATTAGTACTTGAGAGGTGACTAGGGCAGCCTGCAAATAATGACAGAATTGCATCTGAGGGAAGGTGCAGATTATCATCATCATCATTTGTTTTCCCCTAAGGACCATTAGGCGGGGCGTTACTCATTCAGTTACCGCAATGTTGGTTATTTATCACCTTCCATAAGACGTTTGCGGCACTTTCCGAGTCTGTAGGTGATGGTAATGGTAGCTGCTCACACAGCGGTTCTTGCGAAGGCACGTCATACACACCACGGATGTGCTCAGTGAGGTTTTGCGGGAGATTGCTGATCGCTGCACCAGTGACTTTATCCCGGAGCGTCTGTTGCGGCACCTTTCGGTCGAGAGACGTCAGATACGACCAGAACTTTTGAAGTCGGGATGCAGCGGACCACGCAAGCTCCTGCCGGTGGTTATTTTCTGAAATTTTCTGCTGGACGACCTGCTGCATCTGCCGTTTACATGTTATGAGTCATCCCACACAATCCGGCATTTATCAGCGGAGAGGGACTTGACAGCTGCGCGGTGTTGTCGGTTTGCCTTTCTTCGATCTTCGGGGGCAGCCTTTACTTCAGCGTCCCACCATCTTTTTTGACGAGTTCTGCCGTGGGCGCTGCGCCGAGCCTCATGTGTGCGCATAATCCGCCGCAGCTCCCTTACATACTCTCCATAACTTGTGGGTTCTGCTTTTTTTAGACTGTCCTCTAATTGTTTGCTGATCTCTTCAAAGGCCCCCACCGGCAGATGATACATCGGTTCAGCTTTACCAGCAGATGTTGAAAAGGACAGCTTGGTGCGATTATGGTCGCTCCCTAGGCTGTAGTCTCCTTGTTCATTAATGTGCATTCGCCGAAGGTGAGTGGCGGGTCTGGGTGACACGAGCGCGTAGTCGATACAGGACTGGCTACCACGAGCCCACCAAGTGACCTCACAGTCACAGTCTGCACGCAGGTTGATTTCTAGTGAAAGCTCCTGTGACAGCCTCTCCAAAAGCTCGCCGTTGCAGTCCTGGTGTCCGTCCAGGGCCTGGATGTGTGCATTAAAGTCCCCGAGTTGTATCACCTTTTAGTGCGACGCCCAACGCAACACATCACCTTTGATGCACAGTAGTATGCAGCCATTACCATCATCGTGACCACAGTACTCTGAAAGGTAAACACCGATCAACACTGGTATACCCACCAGAGTTCCAGCCATCCACAGATAATCTTTACATGAATCTTGGAGTATTTAACATACGGAGAGGCGCGAAAAAAGCACAGAATGCTTTCCTCCGCTCCCTATGCTGGCGCAGCCTGCAGAGGGGCCAGGCCGCGTCTAGTAACGGTGGGCATGCAGTGCAATGCTGCTGACGTGCTCCCGCCACGGCTCCTCACTAAGCAGCCACCGGCTGCACCAATCTTTGCAATCCCGGAGGTCACTTTCCCCCAGACGTCCGGGACACCAAAGACATCTGAGAGGGACTTGGTTCCTCTTGAAAAACCTCCTGCATCCATGCCTTCACCAGAGGCGATGGAGGTGAGCATGGACTCCGCAGGAGTCCGCCAATGAGAGGCGGGGCCTGCTAGACCGCCTCAAATCAAAAAAACATACACCAGTTAAGCCCTCTGATAAGGGCGGCGAGTCTTAACCCTACTCTATATTCTTTCCACACCTACCAAAATGGCTACAGAGAGCATCATTTATTGGAACTGTCGAGGACTTCTAAAAAATCTGGATGACGTATATGAAATCATTGCCGAACACCAACCAAACATAGTTTGTCTGTAAGAAACGCATCTGAAACCAACAGACACAAGTTTTCTCAAGCAGTATCGTGTATTCAGGAAAGATAGGCAAGGCAGTACTCACCCCTCCGGTGGCGTTGCCATTGTAACACAAAAGTCAATCGCTTGTCGAAACATCTCGCTTAACACAGACTTAGAGGCAGTTTCAATACAAGCCTTAATATTCGGTAAAATAACAATGGTATGTTCGCTGTATATTCCGCCAGATCATAGACTATGCAACAAAAATTTTGAAAAGCTGATTGACCAACTCCCAGAACCATGGCTGCTGGTCGGAGACTTTAATGCCCACCACCCATTATGGGGATGTACAAGAACAGACTTCCGAGGTGCACTAATTGAAAAGTTTTTGTTGTCCTCAGGATCATGTTTACTCAACTCAAAACAGCCAACATACTACAGCTCAGCTCATAATACGTACACAGCCATTGATTTAGCCATTGGCTCTCCGATGCTCTTGGCAGCTACAGAGTGGGTTGTTATTGACAATCTATATGGAAATGAACATTTTCCCATCTCTGTGAAGTACACAGGCAATAAAAATGTAAATGCATCTAGTCCCAGGAAATTGAAAGAATATGCGGCCAATTGGGAGATGTTTAGGGAACACTCAGCTCTGCCCTGTTCATCAGTTACTGCCTTAGGCGTTGACGAATCTCAACTCTGCATCACCCTGCACATTATAGATGCTGCAGAAAAACACATCCCACGAACATCAAGTAAGCCACAAAACAAACGAAGGCCGTGGTGGAATGCAAAATGTAAGACTGCCCGTGCAACACAAAACAAGGCATGGTCGAAGTTACGCCGATACCCCACTGCTGAAAACCTAATAGGATTTAAGCGTGCAAAGGCAAATGGCAAACGTGTTCGACGCATCTCCAAGCGAGAAAGCTCGTCGTTCCTTTCTTCTGTGAACTCTTATTCTGATGCTCATAAAGTATACAACAGAATCATCATCATCATCATCATCAGCCTGATTATACCCACTGCAGGGCGAAGGCCTCTCCCATATTTCTCCACTTAACCCGGTTCTGTGCTAGCTGCATCCACTTGACCCCTGCGAACTTCTTAATCTCATCCGCCCACCTAACTTTCTGCCGCCCCCTGCTACGCTTTCCTTCCCTTGGAATCCAGTTTGTTACCCTCAGCGACCATCGGTTATCCTCTCTTCGCACTACATGTCCTGCCCATGTACATTTCTTCTTCTTAATTTCTACTAGAATGTCGGTAACTTGAGTTATTTCTCTGACCCACTCTGCACGCTTTCTATCTCTTAATGTTACCCCTACCATTTTTCGTTCCATAGCCCTCTGGGTTGTCCTCAACTTAAGTAGAACTCTCTTGGTTAGCCTCCACGTTTCAGCCCCATAGGTGAGTACAGGCAAGATGCAACTGTTGTATACTTTCCTCTTGAGCGATACCGGTAAGCTGCTAGTCATAATCTGCGAGTGCTTGCCAAATGCGCTCCATCCCAATCGTATTCTTCTTGTTATTTCCTTTTCATGGTCCGGGTCTGCGGTTACTACCTGTCCTAAGTAGACATATTCGCCTACTACTTCCAGTATTTCGCTACCTAATGTAAACTGCTGTTCCTTCCCGAAGCTGTTGAACATTACCTTAGTCTTCTGCATATTGATTTTCAAGCCTACCTTTCTACTTTTCCTGTCTAGGTCATCAATCATTATTTGCAGTTCATCCCCCGAGATACAACAGAATAAGAGCACTCAAAGAATATAGCACAATCCCAACGCCCCTTGTCAGCACCAGTGGTGACTCTCTTGAACACTAAGCAGACACACTAGGGCAACACTTCGAATATGTATTCAGCTCAGCGCACTATGCAGATTCCTTTTTGCAGCACAAGGTAACTGAGGAGGAAGCCTATATGTGATAAAAGATCGTGCACAGGAGCGTACAATAGCCCTTTCACCATGCAGGAGCTGAAGATTGCACTTGGCACATGTGGGAACACAGCACCAGGTCCTGACAGGATCACATATGGAATGCTCAAACACCTGCATACGGACACGCTTGACACCCTACTCTGCCTGTATAATAAAATATGGGCCACAGGGCGCTTTCCTAAAGCATGGAAAGCAGCGATCATTATCCCGATATTAAAACCCGAAAAAGAACCCACTCTTGCTGCCAGTTATCGGCCTATTGCTCTAACCAGCTGCTTATGCAAGCTTTTTGAAAAAATGGTAAATCGCCGCCTTCTACATTTCCTTGAATACAATGGTCTTCTTCATCAAAACCAAGCTGGTTTTAGAGCTGGGCGGTCAACAGCTGATCAGCTCATTGCATTTGAGTCATATGCAAGGGATGCTTTTGCACACAAACAACATTGGTTATCTGTCTTTTTCGATCTTGTAAAAGCATATGATACCACTTGGCGCTATGGTATCATCCGCGACCTCTCCTCTCTTGGTATCACAGGAAACATGAATACAATACGAAGTTACTTGTCTGAACGATCCTTCAAAGTTCGTGTTGGCAATGCATACTCAAAGCAGTACATACAGGAAAATGGTGTCCCTCAAGGTGGTGGTCTCAGTTGCACACTTTTCATAGTCAAAATGAACTCTTTAAAAAGTGTGTTGCCAAAAACCATTTCTTGCTCTCTATATGTTGATGACATCCAGATAAGCTTCAAATCTTGCAACTTGGCCATCTGTGAATGACAGATTCAGCTGGGTGTTAACAAATTGTCCAGGTGGGCTGGTGACAATGGGTTTAAATTTAACTCCGAAATAAGTGTTTGTGTACTTTTCTCTGAGCCAACGTTTATAGATACTTTTTTAGTTCCATAACTCCTCGCAGCGCCCGTAGGGAGCAGGCGGCCTGTCGCCGTCCCCGCCACCGCAGCGCTGCAGTCGCGGATTGAGCTAGGAGCTTGAGTGTCGTCTGCTAGCGCGCAGCATTTTGAATGGACATTCGCTTTCGAATCATTGTTGTGTGACTGCTGTTTTGTTTTCGGCTCTTGCCCGGATGTATTTGATAACGTATGTGTACTTAGTGTATTCTCGATCTTAGGGGCGCTATTCTGAGCAGTGCAAGAAGGGTCCGTTTTGTGCAATGACGAAGTGCATGTTTCTAGTCTGCTTCGCATGAGATGAATTGAACCTTGCTACTTCAATGGATTCGAAATATCCGCCAAAATAGTTTTCCGCGACAGGTTGCAGTGTCGCGCGTTTCGCGCAAAATTGCTTGGTTTTATTGCAGCAATATTAGCGAAAATGAAACCCCGCCGCTGTGTATCAGTGGGCGAGGCTACTGTCCCGAAAGCCGCGAGTTCGATTCCGGTGTAGGGGAAATGCTCTCAAGAGGCCCATGCACTGTGCAATATAGGTACACGTTCAAGGATCCCATGTGGTCGAAAATTATGGTCTGCTAGTTGTCCATGGTCTGCTAGTAAAGCGTGGTCTGCTAGTTGTCCAGCATCCCCTTTGGCAACATCATCATAGTTAATAAATCCATCGAATTTGTAAGATGTTCGGTTGAATTCAGTTGCTTCTTGCAACTTCACCTCATCAATTATTATACATCCATAGGTTTGTTGTTCTGGTTTTCCAGTCATTTGCAGCTGAATGCTTTCGAGGGCAAATTTATTCAAACCATATTCACATGGCAGACCCCTAAGCAGCTGCACGAGACGGCACGTACTTGGGAGGGGCAGAACTTTCATACTAGAAAGGGCATTGTAACCCTTTGGGCTTGTTAGCCGCAAGAGTAAGCAGACCATGAGCCAGTCGGCTGCTTATCTGTGACCTCGAGGAGATTTTGCTACCTGCTGCATTACTGCTGTGCGGAGGGCCATTTTTTGCATCTCTGGCAAATCTTTGGTGATGTCATCCAGAGTCTTTGTCACTGCATTTTTCAGCTTTTCGCTCAGCCGCTTTACATCTTGTTTTTTTCGCTCTCGTGCTGCAGTGGCACGAATTAATCGCTTGCGCAGCACACTTGCTGCCACAGGCACCTTTTTCTTCGGTCGTGTAGACCTCTTTCTCTTCAAGCACTTTGACAAGTTGATGCACATCGCGCATGTTTCTTTGTCTGCACTAGTCAAAACAGCACAGTCTTTGTGATGGAGCGTGCTTCTAGCATTTTGGGTCACACTGCTGCGGTTGGCGACATCGATGTCAGAGCAACCACGGCAAAATTGCTTTGTGTGCACAATCTGCAAAATTGCCTCGACATCTTTCAAAGAAAAAACCGAATGTCAGCATTCCACTTGTGCAGCAGTCTTCCATTTGCTTGGACAGCGTAAGTCGGGTCCTCACGGAACACGACATTTTTCAGGATGGTGTAAACACCTCCCTTCATTCCTGCGTCGTAAAATACAACTTCTTTGTACTTGCCCGCCTCCTCCTCAAGGGCCGCCATTCTCCAGTTTCTCGGGAGCTGTACTGACGTGTTTTTTTTCCAGAAACTGTGCGAAAGAAATGTTTTGCACGCCCTCAGGCAATGTCTCGGCTGGGACCTCTAGGTGGGACTCCTCAAATGGGGCAATAGCAGGCGCCGCATTGTTTTGTACGCTTGATCTTTGTTTTTTGGCGACCGCCGCCTCTTGCGATCTTTTGATAAATAGCTAGGAACGTTCGGGAATCGACACGGAACTGCGTCAGGTTTCAACGCCCAACACCCACGGTCCATCTCAACAATCTGGCCGTCAATGACATGCTTGTAGGTCTTAACAATGTCATCTGGCACAAAATGCCCGTCACACACCTTGCAGGTCTTGCTGAGCCCTTTGTCTGCGCGCGGAATAGCTTGCACCCACCTTCCGAGTAGCTGCGGATCAGATGGCGGCGCAAAAAAGTGACGTTTCTCCGGGTTGTTCTTGTACCCGCTGGTACAGCCGGGCACGAAACAAGTCGGCATTGTCGCACTTGAAAGCTGCCTCACGGCAAGCAGCCGTTCGTTGTTTTCAGTGCACTGTTGTTGTTGATGCGGTCCACGTGTTCGCCGAGCGCACAGGGAAAAACGGACAAAAAAAAGCAACGACAACCACGCGCACAGGCCAACGAGTAACTGCAGGAAAGGAGTTGGGGCGCGCGTCTGAGGCAGCGCAACCCTCGACTGAAGCGCCCTCTCAGCGCCCCTGTACAAGCAGCGCCCGCTTTCAGAGGGGGAGTTATGGAACTAAAAAAGTATCTATAAACGTTGCTCTAAGCAGCGTGGTGTCAGACCCGACCCTAACATTACATTGAATGGTCAGAGCCTAGCCCTTAAAAAGGAACATAAATTTCTTGGCGTAGTTGTTGATGAAAAACTTTCCTTCATTGCCCACATAAAACAGTTGCGACTGAAGTGTCTCAAAGCAATGAATCTGCAAAAATCCGCTCTCACCTTTCATGGGGCACAGACCGCGACTGCCTTCTGAGCCTTCTGAATAGTGTAGTTCTATCACGCATTGACTATGGCTCGATGGTCTATGGGTCCGCGTCATCCTCCGCTCTAAAATTGCTTGATCCCGTGCACCACCTCGGCCTTCGCCTCGCCACGGGTGCTTTTCGAACTAGCCCAATTGCTAGCCTTTATGTCGAGGCAAACCGATGGTCACTGCAACGAAGAAGAGAGTTTACTTGTGTAACTTATGCTATGAAGGTTCTATGCCAACTAGATCATCCTAGTCGCCGGCTCCTGCTTGACAAAACTAGCACTGCACTTTGCTCAAGAGGTACACCACAAAAAAACAAGACAGATTTAAAGAAGTAGCTCTGTGCAGACTCAGAATTGGTCACACATACACAACACATACATATCTTTTAACTAACTCTCCTGCACCGCACTGTTTGAGATGTGGTGATCGGCTCACTGTCATTCATGTTTTAATTATATGTGCACAACTGGAACCAGAAAGAAGACGTCATTTTCCCTCCTTGTACACTCTTCAAATACCTGCACACCCATCCATTTTTATTGGTGACAATCCAATATTTCCTTTAAATCAGGTGCTCAAATTTTTTATCACAAGTAGGTTTTTTACATGAAATTTTTTATCGACGTGGGTCTCAGCGCATTCCTCCTTGAGAAGACGGATGAGATCTTTTAAAGCATCTACATATACTTTCTTAAATTTTTTCCCAGCTCATTATTCATCGCAAATGAATTTTAGGCCCTATACACCACTGCTTTTAGTGATATTACAGAGTAAATCCATTTTTAGGCTCTATACACCACTTTTTTATCCCTTCATGAAACATTACAACTATCACATTACGCAAACTTGAGTACACCGTTAACCTTGAGTTTGGCGCTCTTTGGCCTGGGTCGCCCTTGCACCATTAAAATCCAACATCATCATCATGAATCTTGGAGTATTGCCCACTCGGTGTTCTTTTTTCACAGTACGCCGACACCTCCATCTTTACGCTGCCCTTCACCTCGGTTGCAGCCGGCCCAGTGCCAGTCAGGGTGCACGGGGGGCTCTTCCATTTCACGAAGATGAGTTTTTGCCGCCATATACACTTGATAGCCTAAGTTGCTTATGCGCCACTGAACCCAACACACAACAACCATATACACTGTCATGGCTTCGGCGTCAAGCACACGGTATAGTTCTTACCACTTGGGCGCCCTCCGCGCCCCATGTAGGTTAAGAAAGCCTGCGTTGGCTCTGCCCACACGCTTGCGGCGTCGTGGGTGGTGGCGTTTATTGGCTGGTAAGGAAATCGGCTAGCATTCATGAGGTGGTGGTGTACCATCTCGCCCACGACGTTATAGATGTCCGGTGTACTGTGATGTGCAGCCCACGGGTGTAGCTGGGATTGTCCCAACATTGAAAACACGAGTGGCGGTTGATATTGTGCTCTTCTGGGCGCTTGTGACTTTCCGAGTTCCCTCTGCGGCATCCCGTCGACCACCTGTGCGTGGCTGTCTTGACGTGTTGAAGATTGCCTGTGTCCGATCTAATTCGGTCGCTGGTTTCAGACTCCGATCCCGGCAGGAGGGCTTGCCTAAAAAAAACAGCCGCTTCTCCGACTTGCGCTGACACGAACCTATGTCCGAAGGGCTGTGGTGTACGCCATCGGCGTCCAGCATTGTCGCGTCTCAGCCCTTTTTCAAGTCTAGGAACCGATGCCTTGTATGTTTACACCATCCCTTCATTTGGGAATTTGCAGCTATCACAGCAGCACATACTTCCCCGCCCATTTTTGTGGCCTCGGGGATTGGGCATATCACTAGGTCCACTCTTTGACCCGCCCGGGGGGGGGGTCTAAGGCCTTAACAACACATTCGGGTTTTCCTCTGAGCATGTCCTCCAGGTCGACATGTACAATGTATCGGCGCTTCTCTCGGCAATCTACATTTGTAGTCGACACAGTCGTGAAAAAAACAACGGAACAGATTTATTGTCCCTTCGTTTACAACACTCGCTCGCACGGCGTACAGAACACACACTGCCCGACAAGGGTCCGTTTCGGTGGGGGCACGGTTCACTCGGTCCCTCTTCGCACACCCTCTCCCACCAGATGTCCGGGGTCGGAAAGGCCGAGTAACCCGAGAGCTACTTCGCAGCGCGGAGCAGAGCACCCCCCATCGAATCCGAGGCGGGACCCCGGAGAGGGTGGGTCTGCACGCATTCCGTCCGTGGGCCGAAAGTGCGTGGCGTCTCTGTCGACAACATTCGGCCATCCTTTTCTTTTCAACCGCCCTCGGTTGGAATGGGGTGTAGCGTTTTCTCTTTTTTTTTCTTACTCGTAGGCCGCTTGGCCCTCATCGTTTTCGGTGTCTTCTGAAGAGGAATCGTCGCTGGCCACGGTTCCCAATGTGAAGCGCTTCATGCGGTCCGCCGCCACGACGCCTTCATAGAATCGCCGGGTACGCTTTACTTCGGGGAAGTCTTGCACTTTGTATCGGTCGTTGGGAAGCGTTTCCACGACCATGTACGGTCCCCTGTACTTTGTGCACAGCTTGCGCGACTCTCCCGTTGAAACTGGCTCCCTCTCGATCAACACCATGTCGCCTGGTTGGTAGCTGGGCGCTGTCTTTCGTCGCTTGTTGAAACTCTCTCTGTTTCTTCTGGTCCTGACGAATATTGTCAATTGCCGTCTCCCGTAGCTTAAGTAGGTTGGCGTCAAGCTCCAGTGCGATGGCGTCATCAACTGGGTCTCCTGTCACGTTTCGTGGGTGAAAGTTGAAAAGCAGACTGAATGGCATCGCTTTCGTAGCTCGATTTACGGTGTTGTTGATTCCCCATTGCACTTGCGTTACAGTTTCGTCCCAGTCCTTTCTGTCGCCTCGTTTTGATAGACTGGCACTGGCGGGCGTTATTATTCGGTTGTACCTCTCGACCTGCCCGTTGGCCCCAGGCGTGCACGTTGCGTTCTTCACGTGAATTATGTTGAGTGACTTGCAGTACTTCTCGAACTGTCGGCTGGTGTAAGCGGTTCCCTGGTCGTGATTAGTCTTCGTGGAGCCCCGAAAGTGGCAACAAGGTCTCGGAGAAAACCCTTTGCATAGCTTGACGCAGTGCTTCTCACAGCGCGAATGATCACAAACTTCGTAAAGCCATCCACTGCCACAATGACGTGCGTATTGCCGCTAGTGCTGCGGATAAATGGGCCCAAGTGATCCATATGGATCGTATCGAATGGCACGGCCACTTTTTCGATGTTGTGCAGCCTTCCCGACTTTTTTCTGGAAGGAGCTTTTCGATACAAACATTCCAAGCAGCATGAGGTGTGCCGTTTTACGTAACGTCGCATCCTTGGGAACCAATATTTGCTTTCTAGCAAGGCCATAGTTTTGTCAACGGCGAAGTGTCCCACATCGTCGTGACACCGTCTCACAATTTGCCAACTTGCCGTTCGTGGCACCACCCATAACAAGCGCTCCCAACCGTTGTTGGATGATCTCCTAAAAAGCACGCCTTCTACCAGGGCATACTCCTTTCTTATGCGGTGCGCTTCTTTCGTCTTCGAGGATACCTTCAGGGTGTCAGCGATAGACTGTAACGTAGAGTCCGTTTTCTGTGCTAGTGTCAACCAGTCGTCGTCGGTGAGCTCCGTTACAAAGACATTGATGCTTCTTGCAACATCAATCTCTTCTGCTTCCGAGGTAGGCGCCCTGCTGAGGGCATGAACATGGCGCATTGAAGCTCCAGTGATTGCCTTTGTCGGCTTTCTTTCGTTGCAGCTTACGAGAATGAAGGGTTCCGAATATTCTTCTTCCATGCTCAATGTTCCCCCTGCGATTTTCCGGTTTTGCGCGATGATCAGCGGAGACTCTGAGACATTCGCTACAGGTAGGCATAGCTCGCACCCTTCGTTTTCCCTCAGCACACAGCTTAGTACGTATTGGCCGCGTGGCTCGTGCAGCTTTCCGTGGACGAAGGTGTCACTGTGAGTAACGTTGTCACTGCCCAGTGCAACAAAGCCAACGTAATTCGGAGGTATGACAACAGCCTCCTTTGCCCACAAGTTCACTCGGCGTGGTGGTAGGGCTGGTACAGCTAAGTTGGCCAGAGTCCCGTCCTCATCCTCAGACTCATCATGCTCCTCGAAAATGCGCACTGTATTTTTGCGGCGCACCACCGTTATGTGCGGCTGTTCAGTAAAGGGTTGCCCAACAAGCAGTGGGACAGCTTGTACATCGTCTCGGACAACGTGGATCCGGACGTCGGCTGTAGCCTGGTCCACCGTCAGTTTCGCTTCAAAACTGCCGATTGGCATCGTTTTTCCCGATCCGTACCTACTGATCGTAAAGGGACTGCTTAGAGGTTCGTATGAGAGTTTCAACTTTTCTGCTTCGCTCTCCCGCGTGTTATGCACTGGCTTCCCATGTCAACGTATGCCTTAATCGGCTTCCCGTTCACGTTGGCACTCATGAAATACTTCTGATTTGGCACCATGCTGCCCACTGTATTGTTGCTCTCTTGCGCAAGGATTGCTGGTTTCGTCCCGTTGCTAGTTGTCGAGACTTTCTTTGGAAAGCAATCTTTGGTCTCGTGGCCCGCTTTTCCACAATTTGTGCATCGCGGGTTGCGTTGAGGTTTTGGGCATGCTGCCGATAAATGTCCGTATGAAGAGCAATTAAAACGAAGTGGCTCTCTTTTTTCGTTGTACTTCCGTCCGGGTGCCTTTGCCGATTCGCCTCCGGTGCGAGGTATACGTTGAGCAGTTGCCGCTACGCAGTTGTTGCCCTCTTGGACGCGGTGTGAACGTCGAGCATCCATCGGCTGATAGAGCGTCTTAGGTCTCGTCTGCTTCATGGTGTCCGTTCTGTCACAGAGCCGTTTCATGCACTGGAGCAACTCATCTGGGCTTGCGTAGTCTCGAACGCTGAGGGTCCGCACCAGATCTTCGCCATTGAGTCCAGTGATGACGTACTCGATACAAGCCGCTTCACCGATGTTGCAACGCCTTGCTTTGGCCAGCTTGTCGTAGAAGTACGCTTCGACACTTTCGTGGCGCTCCTTCTTTCTCGATTCCATGTCTCGGAATGTGCACTGAAAACTGGATGCCGAAGGAAACGCCCTCTTCATTTCAGCTTTCCAGTCGGCCCAAGTTTGTTGGACATCTGCGAGCCCATCATACCACGTTTTTGCGACGCCCTGGAGCTTCGTGAGGGCAAAGCAAGTGGTCTGTTGGTCGCTGCAGCCAGATTGTCCACTTCGTTGAGCCACGTCTCGACCGTTGGCTGATCGTGCAAAGATGGGTCGAATATTGGCACCAGTTTCGCGCTCGCCGTCACCAATCGTCCATCCGCGACGCCCGATGCACCTGCCGACGGGTGGTGTGGTGGCGACTGAGCCGATTGCATTAGCCGGGCTGCTCCCTGCAATGCCTCTCGTACCGCCGTCTGGATCGCCGCCTGCATCAGCGCCTGGAAGTCCAAGGCACTGGGAACGGGCACTGCTTCGTTGGGGCTGTCCATGTCGTGGCTGCTTGCCGTTGCAGCGTTCATGGATCTCCTTTCGACGTTGGGCTGCGTCTCGTCTTCGTTCTGTACGCTCTCGTTTGTCGAGTGAGCCGGTCGTGATACCTCGCCCTCGGGTCCTCCATCCGTTGTCTTCGAACGTAGCATCATCGTGGCTTTTCGTGGTCGAATAACTTTAGAGGCACTCGTTGAGGAAGGCAGTTGGTTGAAATCCCACTTCTGAGAAAAGTTCTGTAGTCGACACAGTCGTGAAAAACAAAACAACAGAACAGATTTATTGTCCCTTCGTTTACAACACTCGCTCGCACGCCGTACAGAACACACACTGCCCGACAAGGGTCCATTTCGGTGGCGGCACGGTCCACTCGGTCCCTCTCCGCACACCCTCTCCCACCAGATGTCCGGGGTTGGAAAGGCCGAGTAACCCGAGAGCTACTTCGCAGCGCGGAGCAGAGCACACCCTATCGAGTCCGAGGCGGGACCCCGGAGAGGGTCTGCACGCATTCCGTCCGTGGGCCGAAAGTGCGTGGCGTCTCTGTCGACAACACATTCGTACTTGTCCGTGTATGCCATTGCACCCTCAGCTGTAGTTTTTCTGCTGAGCAGGCAGCCTACTGCCTGGGGCTCGCCAGCAACCTCCAGTACTGCTGCAGTTATTCTGCCCGCATTGTCATCGCCGACTAATATGACTTTTTCGTTGACGTTCGGTGGGGTGGACCCATCTGCTCCCAATCACCGATGACAGATGCAACGAGATGCCTTGTTGGGGCGGTCCTTTCTTATTAGACACAAGCTCATGTCTGTGTACATTGCTTTTGTCAGTTGTCTCGCAGCTCGTGTTCAATTCGCCTTCGTCCTGCCTGTGGCAGTGTTGACAAAGCGGCTGCTTTCAGGTTCTCCCTGTGGCCCCGCGATTGCTCCTCAGTGCTACTCCCTGAAGGTGGCAGTTGGTATCTCGACAGCATCGGATTTTTGCGGAGTTTGGTGGGCTTCGCCGTTGCAGCAGCCGTCATGGGGCGATTCGGCAAAGTCGAGGGAGAGGTGCTCATCGGCGCCGCTGTCAGTCTGATCGCTTCGAGGTCATGGTCCGTGGAGGTGGCGGGATCCTTATCTGGTTTCCCATAAAACTGGTTGAAATGCTGGGTGAGGTTTCTCTGACCTTGGTGACCGGCACACCTGTTTTCGAGTCTCTTAGTGTGGGTGGCTTCGGAGCGCTTGCCTAGAGAGTTGAAATATCGCCAGAACCTCTGGGCAGCACACTGCCCCTCCGCCCTGATGGACCTCATGAGTTTACGATTGTGTTCTGCAACTCTGACTTGCAAGAGCCTCTGCATGTCATGTTTAAGGACGAGGTAGTGCTGCCATGCCCCCATACATGACTTTGCGTCACTGTATTTATGGGCCCTGTGATGTTCACATTTGGCCTCGCGGAGTACCCGCCATGCGTGCTCAACCTCAGCATCCCACCACGGAGTCTCTGGTTTCTGTGTAGGCCTTACATCTCGTATCATGTGGCTGTCCATGATAGTGCGCAAGGCTGACAAATAGTCCTGATACAATGAGGCCGCCCGGCGTACCGGGATGTTCTTGAATTCCTCGGCCACTTTCTCGATGGCTTTGCCTGGCAGGAACATGCCAAATTTGTTTCTGTGAGGGAGGCGAATGCCACTTCCACAGGAGTTGCTAAAAACGAGCCTCAATCTGCTGTGGTCACTCCCAAGGCTATGCTGGCCACCCTCGTCATTGTCCATTGTCCGGAGAACGGCACTGAGATGACACACACCAACACATAATCGATGGAAGTAGCACTGCCATGGGCGCACGCACCAGGTGCTGACTTATGCAGCGAGAGTCTAGGTTGATGATTGCCAGGTTTAGTACCTCACATCTGCAGCAACAGTTGCCCATTTTTGTCTGTATGGCCATCGAGTTCGTCGAGGTGTCCGTTGAAGTGACCTATCACGACAATCTCTCCTTCGCCCACCTAGTTGAGTCCTGGCGCACACACTGCAACAACTGGACATTTTTCACAATCTGGGTTTGTAGACAGGTGCAGAACACACAGCACCACTGGCACTCCCATCACATCACCTAGCACCCACAGGTAGTTGCTGCAATCTTGCTCCGGCGATTACACCTGCCACTGCAAATCTCGGCGCCATAGTATTCCAACACCCCCACCTCTGCGACCTTGCCCCCACCTATTGCTTTGCTGCCTGCCCCACCATTCCAGATGGATGGGAGGCTCTTCCAGCTCCCGAAGGTGTGTTTCTGCGACCGCGTATACAGAGAATTTTTCAGCGTCCAGTGCACGGTACAACAACGTCCATTTCTGCGCGCGACGAGCTCCATGTAGGTTTAGGAAACAAACTATCGCGCACTCTTGCCGTTTACGCCTTTTGGTGCGACGGGAATGGCGCTGGCCTATTGGCGCTGCTGTTGTGCCCATTGGTAGGTCATACACTGGTGGACAAGGTCGCCGACCATCCGGACCAGGTCGGGGCCTGCGCTGGGTAGTGGTGCCATACGGGGCACCATCGCCTGCAATGCAGCTTGCGGATGCTGCAAAATCTGTGTCGGTGGCGACTGGGTGCGGTGTTGCGCCTGGTGTGCCGTTATTGGAGCTGTTGTTTGCTCTCCGAAGGACTGCGGCTCCCAATGTGTTCCTTGGGTCCACAGCGGTGGCTCCGAGATGGGGAGTGGCATCACTGTCTGTGCTATGTCCCTGGGGAGGGGGGGATGCCCTGTGTTGATGACAACCAGCCCGCCGGGCTTATGGGACTTGTTTTGTATAGGCCGGCTGGAAGAATGAGCTTGCTTCTCCAAGGTCCGCAATCTGCTCCTCGGGTTTGATTTCTGCTGATGTTGGCAAACAGCCTTGTTCTCCTTGTTTTGCGGCTTTCGCAACCCTAATAAAGGGCATGTCGCCTGGACCAGCTGGGCTGCAATGTTACGGGTTGTGGTAGCTCGGTAATGCAACCCGTCCCTGCCGAACCGTCCTTCGCCTGCCTGCAGATCAATGAGATCTACGAAGGTCCGCTTCAGCGCTTCACACACCTTTTTGAGCTCTGCGTTGGCTAACATTGTTTTTGCTCACGTAGCCTTTCCCCTGTTGTGATCTCAGGGATGGAGCACATCACAAGGTTAGGCGCGTATGGAGCCACAATCTCTTGAATACCCTGGGCAATATCATGTGGCTGAGATCCTTTGAGTAGATCTGTCACCCCTGCATGAAACAGTAGAAGCGGCTCACTGTAACTGTTACTCATGTGTCGCTGAAGCAGCTTTCCATTTCCTCTACCGAAGCGTTGCGCTCACAACGAAGGCGCACGTGCACACCCTTGCCCAGTTGTCGCTGAAGCGCACCTGCAATTCAACGCGCATTGCCGTCCCCAACAATGAGGACTTGTTGCGTGGGCATTTCCACTCCTGGCCGCTGGTCCGCAGTCATCGTGCTATCTCGGCCTGCCATATCTGCCCCTTGGGGTCGAACACTATTCCTGGGTCCTGAATGCCTCGTTTTTGAGGCCCTGCCTAAGCAGCGATCTTGGCGCCTGTAGCCGTTTGCCTCTTCGTGTACATCGGACTCTGCCGCTGTGTTCTGTGTGCTGTCCATCTGCTCGGCATTATCCGCACCCTGCGAACCGGCTTCTCCTAGGAGCTTCGCCCCCCCCCCCTTTCGCCACCGATGCTAGCAGAGCGCTATCCGACGCCTTATCCACCTCAGTTGAGGGGGTATGGGATACAGGCACTGTGTGCATAGTCTGGAGAGTGGATGGGACCGCACCTGGCTTCTGGGGCTCCTCGATGTGAGCATCCTTTGCTGGCGTTGGCGGCTCAGTGTCTACTACTCGTAGTTGCTCCTGCAGTGCCCGGACAACCTCTTGGAGTACTTCTATCATTCTATCGTGTCCTGTAGTTTGCCGGTGAGAGACTCAACTTTGCGGCACTGGGTACAGGTGAATAACCCTGCACCCGCTGCTTTTGTGTTTGCGAAGTGAGTCTCACCTAGGTAGGCCCACCGCCGACACCCGTCCCATTGTACTATCGCCTCTTCCCGGGCCCTCTGTCGACCGCTTGGCCATTGTCAGGGTGGATGGGGATAGGCGGGGAGATGCAATGGAAGCAACAGCTGATGATGATGGTGATTTGTGACTACTCTTTGTATCAGGTGGGCTCAGTATTGTGCCCTAGCCGGGTGAAATAGATAAACTAAAAAGGTAAGAGAAAAGCAAAAAGTAAGAAATGAGAGAGGATAGGATAGAGCTGCTATGGACACTATCAGCGTCTAACTATATTGTCCACCACATACGAAGCCGGGCTTTCGTCGTGTGGATGGCGCCACTGTGCTGTTCACGTTCGGCCGATTCAAAACTCAGTGCGCGCGGTAGCGTGGTGTCCTCTGTCGGCTGGGGCGATAATTTTGCACAACGGAGAATGACGTGCTCCGCCATCTCGTCTGTGCTGCCACATGCCCTGCACATCGCCGCCTGCCCCTCTGGGGAGGGCTCAAAGCAACGGTGGTAGGTCAAAGTGCGGAGTGCTCCCGCCAGTGCCTCGAACAGGAGCGTGCTACCGATGTTGTCGTAGAGCGGCTCCGTCGATACTGCTTTGTGTTCTAGGTACAGTGTCAGTGTCGTCTTCTTCTGTGCTGAGGCATTCCACATGGTATTCTCCGCTTGGCGTACTTGCATCCGTATGGCAGTTTTGCATTTGGCGGCGCCCGCTGTACCGTTCGACCAGAAGCAGTATTTCCGGCAGAGGGACTGTACACGGGTACACCATTGCGTGAGGATGCCCTTTAGGTGCACATAGCAAAACACCTTCCGTGCCCAGCGAATGTCCCTCATGGTGCATAGGCGTGCCTCATATGCGATTTTGCTGTGGGCTTCATGGGCTTCAAAGGTCGACCATCCCATGTCGCCCTGAATCGCTTCAACAGCAACTTGACCGTGACAGCCAAGCGCTATCCGGCCCATTTCGCGCTGTCCGCGCTCGAGCCAATCTCTTGTGGGGGCGGAGAGGCACACGATGGCGTTGGCAAAGGTCAGGCCTGGCACATGCAGCCCCTTCCACAGGTCACGCACCAACACATATTGGTTGCAGCCCCACAGGCATTGTCTGCGTAGGATACTAATTGCACGGGTGGATTTCAGCTTTAGGTGTTGTTCATGTGCTACGTATATGTCACTTTCCGTGCATAGCTGTACTCCCAGGTACTGATATTGAGTTGCTTGCGGTATGCTGTCTCTGTTGGGCAGTAGCACTGCAGGGCTGGTGTCGGACGGGCCCAAGAACCGGAGCACAGCTGATTTGGTGGGGTTGAAGGACAATAGGACAATCCCAGTGTTGCTAGATGTTCTGCACACACTGTTACCAGCCGCTGCAGCTGTGCCTCGGTTTCAGTCAACAACACAATATTGTCCGCAAATGCTAGCCCTGGCAACATTCACAATTCCGGGAGACCTGCGATGGATGGATGGATGGAATATAGGAGCGTCCCCTTTGAAACGGGGTGGTAGCAGTAGCTAACGTGCTCATTTTTCTTCCTATATCTTAATTATTGATTTAGATTGGTTAAGTAAACCATCATCCTATTTATTAAACTTTTGTTTCTACATTACTAACTTTATGCCACTTCTCTGCTTTTAAGCCACCAATCTTCCAGTCGTTTTTTGCTAGGTTCCACCGCTAGTTTATTCACCTGGCCATTGCTATCTCTAAACCCCAGAGCTTCAGGAAGAGTGATCGCGCCTGCATCAACTTCCGGATGGATACCATTACATTCGAGTATAATATGGTCAATTGCTTCACTGGAGTTACCAAATACAGCACAAGTGTCATCTCCATTGTTAAATTTCTTTTTGTAGCTGCGTGTTCGAAGGCACCCTGATCTAGCTTCAAAAAGTAGGGCACTGCCTCTTGAGTTATCAAAGAAGAAGAAGTAGCATGAAACTTTGGTGTATCAGAAAGCCATGTGAGCCGCATCTTTGCCACGTGGGTTAACTTTGTCCAGAAAGAACTGGCTTGTATAACCAACGTTCCTTCACCTGGAAGTTATTCAGCAGCATCTGCCAAAATCATTTCTTGGTTTTGAAAACACGCGCTTGGTACTGAATGCAACAGAGGTCAGGATTCAACGACCATTGTCACTTAGTGCCCAGTGCCAAACATTTTCACCATATAGTTTTACTGTGAAATCATGGAACTTGAACTAAATCACAGAGAGTATTCTAATACTTTTTTTGTTCAGGGAAATTTAGACAACAGAATGTCTTGGTGCAGAGCGCAAAAAGGCGGAAATGTATCCGCCTGACTGGGCCCTAAGCACCACTCGTACATATCAGGGAGCACTTGCATAACACACAAACTCTAGACACAAAGCTCTAGATGCTAATGGTTGAGTGCACAAGTTTCCAATTTCAGTCACAGATACTATGACTGAATTAACTTGCAGACTGCTGCATTCACAAGTAGATAGATGAGCTATTGCTTCAACACCTCTCATAGGGCAAATGAAACACCTAATAGCTGAACAAATGGCCTTTACATTTTCGAAACTTGCAGTTCACTTTAATATGTATACAATAGCTCATGCAATATAAAAGCATGTACAGAGCACGCTTGCAGAAAGTATCTGTCCAGCTGCAAAAGATTTGGCCCTCTGATTTGCCCCCCCCCCCCCCCTTAAAAAGAAAAAAAAAATTTCGACTTCGGTCAAATATGCCCAAAGTTGTTGTCCAACCTAATTTGACCATGGCCAACTCAGTAGTGACTTCCAAATTTTAGGTGACCCACACCCATAATCTGGCATGCTTACGCATTCTCTGCAATGATAGGCTAGGTAAACCTTTGCAATTTTTAAGGATCCTTTATTTGTAATGCTCATAATCTTGGGTGAACAGAGGCAAGCTAGATTCTCACTTCAGCTTTGTGATCTTCAGCTTAAGGTCATTGTCCCCATATTGACAGACGTAAAATCCTCTCTGCAGCATCTTGTACGACACATATTGCCCACAAGTGTAAAGTGTCTGCAGGCGCTTGACACATTTTGTCAGCACCTCTGGTGCAAATGCATGCTTCATGAAATGTAGCAGGGCCGGAAGCATTTCTTCCTCCCAGAACTTTCTCTTGAAATAAATACGCTGCATGTGTATATGATGCGACTCCATAGGCTCACCTCTCTCAGTCCATATTGCAAAGTCACACCAACTGTGTCCAGTTACAGCCATCTGGCCTTGCACCTGATAATAATAAGCATGTTCAGTCTTCAAGACAGCTTCACCATTTTGAAGTCTGCAACAGAACTTGGGGTCTTGGCATGCTTCCTCGACAGTGACCCCTTTTTTCGATATAGGGCACTTCCCCTCAAGCAGTCCTTCCTCACCGTCGATGAACACAATCCGGTCTGGCGAGGCAGCTAAGAAAGGATAGTCTTTATGGATGTGCAAACTAGTTTCTTGCACTACAACTGCCAAATCTTTGCAGATCATAACAGCTTGATATGCCTCAACAGCGCCCCTCTCGTGAGCCCTGCCATAGGCTATTGCTTCGCACACTGCTCTATTGTTGGATACAGAAGTGTCTTTAGCAGGCCTTCCGGCTTAACACAATGGCAGATCCTCTTAAAAAGGGATACTGTCAGGCGACCAGTTCTAGCGGAGTACCAGGTTTTGTTCTCTGCTTGGCCCAGAGTATTTGAGCATATTTGTGCTCGCTCTCTTTCTTCGAGAGGCTTCAGCGACTGTATGTAGTTTTGCACAATACTTCGTACTTCTTTGTTTCAGAGATCAGCATTATCTTTGATCAATATTTGGGGTTTGTTATTTGTCTCTGACTGCTCTTGGCTGTGTGGGCACAGGTACCACTGCACTCTTAGTGTAGGGCTGCTAGCTGAAAGCCTTTTCCTCAGTTCAATAATATCCTCTTCCTTACAGGGTGCAACCCTTTCACATGGGTTGAAGTCTCGCTTCTTTTATATGTGAGCCGGCTTCTTGACTGTGTGTTTTCTGAATGAAATGTCATGTAGAGGCACCCTTTTTGCTGGCTTCTTTGCTGAAATTCAATAAAAAGAGGATGTTAGCTGTCTATCGCATAACATTGGTCTTTGCTACTGCACTTAGCAAAGAGTGTGTACTCATGGCTGTTACAGCCAGATTTACACACATTGCAAGAGGTTTTGAACAATGTGATCAATACAAATGGTTACAAATCAAGGCCCCTTCCAAGAGACCGCTGTATGAATGACACAGGATAGCGTTTGATATTGCGCAGCGCTCCTATGTGAAAAACGCTCATACACTGCACAGTTTTTAACCTGACCAGGGTTGAAACTGAGCTATGCATACAGTACTGTGCTAACGGTAGAAATCTAAATGCTTGCAAATTCATACATACCTTCAGGAGGGACAATCCATTTACATGGCAGGTCCGTGCAAGATGGCTTGTCGGTGTCTCTGCTGTCTGTCGCTTGAGCGACAGTGAGCAGCAGTGCAGCAACATGCTGACACGTTTCACTTAATCTGCATAGCAATGGACAGAAAAAAAAAGTTAGGGGGACACTTAAGCACCGTTTTAAATTTCCTTAAATAGCATAATCAAGCGTCTTTCATTATGAGCGTTATGAGTCTTATGACATATCTTTGAACTCCATTTTTCGATTTTTTCTCACTTCTTTAATTCATCATTTACAATGATTTCATTGACTGGATCGTCATTGCCTATCATTCATCAATCACACTAAAACCACAAATAAACGCGAGAATTTTTTTTTTTAACGCAGCCCTCGATCGTTTCCGACACACGGTGCATGCCGACGGATTTTCGACTGGACGAGCTGTATAAGATAGACTTAATACAGACTGGTCATTTAACGACAGCAGACAGTATCAACAATGTCTCGCTCGCTACTCGAAGAGCAGCGAATTGTCTGTGCTAAACGCGTATGACGTTAATGTGAGCTTTTGCGCGGACACTTGGCTCACTACTGGCGTCCGCGTGCATCAGCAGCTCACGCGTGCACTGCGTGCGCATCGCGAACGTATACACTGTGCGCGCTCCGCTCTCGCCAAAAGGCAGTAGAGCACTAGTACTTCACCTTCATCGAAGCTATCAGAGCCTACTTTATATTCAATACAGTTTGGGGCTGGGATCTAGGGGCATTTGCCGTTTGCAATGTGCCGGTGGTACGGGACATTGTTACTACAGCGGTCGTTGTCCTCGCCGCTGGTGGTGGTTCAGCCGGAGCCAGTCAACAGGCCCGTGCTCTTTCATCCTTCACTCGCAACAACAATAAACGGCTCTTCGCGTTCAAAATCAAAGACAACTCACCCAGCAATACATTCATATCTTGCTCCAGCGATGTCGCTCGTAGCTTTGACGTACCACGCTGATACGACGTAAGCACCGGCTTTCATCGAGGGTAGGCAGGCTGCCCTCAAAAGTCCAAGCTCTGCATCACCGGTACTCGTGTTCAGCATCATGTTCTTGATGTAGCCTTCCTCTTTTAAGGCCCATTCGCGATGCGCTTGACGTACGGTCGAAGAGTTAGCGTGCAGATAACGCCAAGCATTATCACTTCTTATACTGCACTTAGAGACTTCAGCAATCCATCCCTCTTCCAAATAAGGGAATGGAATGCCATTTTCTTCAATCATTATTTCACTAGACGTCAAAGAACGCTCGGTTGAAAAACTGCACCCGTTTTCGCGAATGCGTATGTGAGTATCCGGCGTGCAGATATGGCCGGAGCGGCTGTGTTTTCCAACCAGTAGGCGGGGTCCTGTTTTTCTCCGGTAGGTGGCGCCACTTATTTTGGAAGTTGTCAATTTGCAACTTGCATCATTGGATGTTAGAGAAGCCCTGCAGTTTTCGCGGTGAAGTATCTTGATTATTTTTGAGATAACATAGCCAGCTAAGTAGACTAGTGACTTTTCTCCTTCCGTGCTCAAGTCCAGAAGGTCAGTGGGAGCCGTTACACTGCTGTTTTCGTTGCCTTCGCTCCAGTCTTTTCCTGGACTCAAACCAGTGAGCAAAAATCCTTCATCGTCCGAGTAACTGCCGTACCTGCTTGGCCTGAGAAATTGCGCTAGTGTCACGTTCCTGAGGCTGCACTTGAACTCGTAGAGGCGTGGAATAGGGCTTTTTGAGCGCAAAGTTGACAAGTTTTCAAGCCCATCTTGGCTGAATCTACTTAATAGAACATATTCGAAGTCGTATGTATGAAGTAGCTTGTCTTAAACTTCAAGGGCCGACAGTGTTGGCAGAATATTGCCTGTCTGAACTGGCTTCCAAACGGCTTTAGTCTGGGCACCGATAGAAATTTTAGAAAATAACTCTACTACCTCATTTAAAAATTATATGCTGTCCTGATGGATTTCTTCAACTGCGCTGCTAAACGCGAGCTTGGTAGTCCTCGACGTCAACAAGCGAAACAAACGAAATACTGTTGCGGCAAACCATGCCGTCGGGCGAGCATTCTTCGATATCAAGCCTTTCTGTACCAAAAGCTGCAAACTAGCTGATGTGCCCTTATGAAATAAACTGTAGGCCATGCTGACTTTCATTTTGTCATAGTGACTAGGATCGACACATGCAGCATTTAGGGGAGGAGCAAGTTTCAGTTCCGATTTAGCATCACGCCGGACAAGAATATATATTCAAGGTTTACAATGTCTGTTGGCAAGGCATTTTTCTGAACTATATCAACTGGAAGGTAAATTAACTGACCTTTAATGAAGTGGCTCCTCAAATTTTTTAGCAAGTGCGGCACGTCAGCAAAAAACAGTTTTCTTTCAGAGCCACAGGGGTGAACACAACTTGTTGTCGGCCTGCTGTGTCTCCCGGCATGAATACCAAAAAGCCTCCAGAGCGCTAGGTTCCCGCCCCTCATGTCTGAGGTCACGGCATGAATTTTCAATCCAAGTGACTCGCATGTCGTTATTACCTGTGATCTCTTCTTTCAAAGTTACAGCATGAAATGAGTTGCCCGTTAAATGACAGGCAATCGTTTGTTTCCACCTAGTGGACAAGCCTCCCAGCATGAACACTAAGCCGTGAGTAGCGAAGGTATCTTCCGGCAGTGAACCATCAGATAAAGGCAAGGTAGGAGCACCGAGAACACTGCGACATGAATGATCGTAAACGAGCCCTGGTGTAACTTGCATTTCATCAATCATTAATGTGGCGTGGCGTTCTTCAGGCTTCATGAGGTTTACCTAAGAAGAAAGACAATAAATGCCACCGAGTCAAGATTTTGTCCACTATAGCCACATCTTAACATTGATGTACTGTCAATTTTGCAACCAATCCAGAAACATTGCTGAAATGTCTGTACTTATATTTAAAGCAAAACAAGTGAAAATCGAGCAGATATAATGTATAGCAATCGATATCGATCTCGACTGTATTGTTAACGCCATCATGAATTTACAGCTGTCTAGTACCTCTCACGTCGGGGAGTTCTAAGCCACTGCATCAGGTTTCAAAAATAATTTACCTTCATCCGGAGTGGCTCGAGTAAGTCTTGAAGAAGTCCAGGATGGAATTTGAAGTTTTGTATGTGACGTTGGAGTGTACGCTCTGTCGGAAATGGGGAACCGAAACTTCTCGTAAGACTGTAATCCGCAGGCCAGACGTAGCTTGAGCGATTTGACAAGCGTGTTGGCCTGCCAGTGCATACCTTGGCTTGAAAGCCGCTCCATTGACCTCATCTGGTCGTCACTGACTTGAGCAGTTCCTTTTCTCTTTCACTTTTGAGATATCTTCTGGCAGCCACTAGCTTCCTTTCCGATTGTTCTTGAAGGCACTCCAGCTGTGATAAGTGGTCTATCAGGGCTTGATGTGTTGCTAAACAAAAATGTTCACTCAGATTTCAGAGGCAACTTTTTAAAATGCTGAATTGGCGTAATTAAATTTTACAAAACATACAAGCATGCTGAAGGTCAGATGCAGGAGGTTCCATTGTCATACCGTCCAGAGAGAAATGCGTGCCTATTTGTGTATCTGAAAAAAAACATTGAGGGAAACTTCAGCTGCACCTTCAAGGGCATGACGCGACAGAGTTACCCCACAGGGGGCACCTGTTAAACAGGTGTTTGTGTGTTTTCTGCGACACCACGGACCCCGAGCACCCACGCTTAGCCGTGCGTGGCATCGTCGTGTCTGGGGAAAAGGGGATCCTGGTGGTTGAGCCAATGCAGAGGTTTTGGACCTTAAAAGGCCCCTCGGCGGAGGCAACACACCACTTTGGCCCACGCTTCCCATAGACAGCACCTCCGGCCTGACCCGACCGGGGGAAATCGGCAGTCGCCTTTTCCTGTCCTCCCCTCCATCTTTTGCTTTCCTGTCTTCTTTCTTACAACTGTCCTGTCTCCTCTTTTCATGGATTTTTCATTTTCCAGGCGGCAAGGGTTAACCTTGTGTGGCCTGTGTTACGCCATATTTGGTTATAGTCAGGGTGTAAGGCTGGCGTGGGCTGGACTTTCTCGGAAGCTCTTGTCCCGTCTGCTTGTTGGGCTCGGTGGTGGGTGGCCGCCACCCTGGCCGAACATGAACATTATTTTTATGGCTTCTTTACTCTCACATGATCGATCCCGAAAAAGGGGTCGCACTGATGAAACCTCCAAATTCTTCCTGAAAAACCCAAACAAGTTCCCACGATTTCATGTAGTGCACAGTGACAACGCCGAGAAAACAGCTAGACAAATCTCAACTTTCATAGTGACCAAGACACTTACAGAAGTAATAGGTCAGGGTTACAACATGAAGAAACTTCCGAACGGAGACCTATTGGAAATCTTCTATAATCATCAGCATGAAAAACTCCACAAAGTCTTTTGGTGAAATCCCAGTGACCATCAGTCCACACCGTTCTCTGAACACTGTCCGCGGAGTTATCTCTGACGATGACCTCATATCCCTAACCGAAGAGGAACTTCTAGAAGGTCTTAAAGACCGCAACGTAACAGATGTCTATAGAATAAAAATGAGGCGTGATGACAAAGAGATTCCGACCAAGCACCTAGTCCTGACATTTGAACAAAGTATCCTCCCCGAATGAGTCGGAATTGGCTATGTGAAACTTCAACTCAGGAAATATATTCCAAATCCTCGCCGCTGTTTCAAGTGCCAACGCTATGATCATGGCTCCCAGACCTGCCGCAGCCAGCTGAGATGGGCAAAATGTACTTCCCGTGAACACGATTCCCAGAAATGTGAGGTTCAGCCACATTTGTGTGCCAACTGTGAGGGTAGTCATCCTGCCTATTCACGCACATGCCCAATACGGAAACAGGAAAAGGAAATCATTACCATCAAGGTAAAAAAAAACATAACTTTCCGAGAAGCACGAAAGCGTGTTCTGTCAAAAAAACTTGCTTATTCTGTTGTGGCACAACAGGGCACTGAGCCACAACACTGTGGCACCTGCCCAGGTTTCACACAGTGAACTGGGAGCAGGGCCATCCGTGCCCTTGGTGGCTGCGGCCAGCGCTGCGCCATCACCAGAAAAACAGGCTGCGCAGACCCCCAGGTCAGCCGGCCTCAAGGCCTCTCACCACGTGGTGAGGGGAAACACAAACTTACCTGTGCGGTCTGCACGGGCGTCCAGCGTGTCAGAAGACTCTATGGACACAAGCCAAGGCAATCCTGTGCCGTTGACATCAGACGGACGGCGCAGCTCTTTGGATCGACAAAAAATAGAAAAGCCCCGAATCAGAAGGCCTGAAAACAAAACTTAGCTTTCTCTACTCATTTAATACAAAATGGCTTTTTTACAATGGAACTGCAGAGGACTTAACTAATATGAATGACATAAAATACTTATTGGCCACTCACTCACCACTACCCTTGTGTTTGCAAGAAACAAATTTAGGTCCCAAAATAAGAACATACTCAAAAACTATAGTCTTCCGTCGCGACCGAGAGCAAGCTCTCAGGCTCTCAGGTGGCGTTGCCATCATAGTAAAAAATGGAGTAGCAGTTCGAGAACACAAACTTAAAACTAAGTTTGAAGCTATAGCAGTAGCCTTACAGGCTTTTAAAACTATAACTGTGTGCTGCATATACTTAGAGCCACACCTTAAATTTAGTAGTCATGAATTAGATCTTTTAAAGCAGCTTCCAGAGCCATTTTTAATAGTAGGAGATTTTAATGCACATTCCATCCTTTGGGGCAGTAGGAAAACAGATACACCGGGAAACCAACCTACTGTTCATCTAGTTCAGGAAAAATGAGCTTTATTAATTTATCCCTCAGCTCACCCTCTATTTTTACAGATTTTAAATGGGACGTTTTAGATAATCCATACGGAAGTGATCACTTACCTATACTAATCAGCTTAACATCTTCACCACAAATCATCCCATCCAAGCCGCTACGCTGGAAGCTGCATTTAGCCGATTGGGCACTGTTTCGAGGGAAGGCCAGCCTAGAAAAAATTACTCCAGATAAATATAATATAGATGAACTAAATGAGGCTTACACAAATTGTATCCTACTGCAGCGCATAAAGCAATTCCTCAGTCCTCTGTCGTGGTGAAACAAAATCACAAAGCCTGGTATTCAAACGAATGTAAACAAGCAAAAAAGGAACAAAACAAAGCATGGGGAATTTTTTCGCAGATACCCAACACACGACAATTTCGTCAAATTTAAAAAAGCAAGAGCCAAAGCCCACTACATCTGCCGCCGCGCCAAAAAAGCCTTCTGGCAGAACTATGTAACTTCAATAACAGCTCAACAACATCAAAACAAATGTGGGAACAGGTTAGAAAGCTAAATGGCAGCTACTCTCCATTTACCATTCCCCTTCTAACAGCCCCCTGAGTACAGACAACTATACAAGAACAGGCTGACATTTTAGGTGAATACTTTTCTGCAGTTTCCAGTTCATCACACTACACTCAAACATTACTAAAGCACAAAAACACAGTAGCGAAACAAAAACTCCCTACAAGTAGTGGTACAAAAGAACCGTATAATAGCTTAATTACACTACAACATATAAAAAATGTCCTAGCTGCCGGTAAACAAACTGCACCTGGTCTGGACCAAATTCACTACAAAATGCTCGCCCACCTATCCGAACCTGCCATAGAGGCACTATTAAAATTTTTTAACAAAATATGGGTCCTAGGAAAATTGCCAGAGGCGTGGAAAAAGGCTGTTGTATCATTTTTGAAACCCGGAAAGGAGCCGACATCTTCTGGTAGCTTAGGCCCATTGCTCTCACCAGCTGTTTAGCAAAATCCTTTGAAAGTGTTTTAAACATCAGACTAACTTTTGTTTTAGAATCTCATGAACTTTTAAACATTCATCAGTGTGGTTTTAAAAAGGACGCTCAACAGCTGACCATTTCGTGCGTCTCGAAAACACTATCAGAGAGGCTTTTATACACCAACAGCATTGCCTTGCCGTTTTCTTTGACCTTGAGAAGGCATATGATACAACTTGGAGGTTTGGGATATTGCGCGACCTGGCAGATTTAGGCATATGTGGCAGATTGCTAAAGGTTTTAAGTGACTTTTTGTCACATCATTCGTTTCAAGTACGTCTTGAGACCACTTTATCAAGAACCTTTCTGCAGGAGAATGGTGTGCCCCAAGGGTGCATTTTAAGCACCACACTTTTCGTTGTAAAAATGAATACGATTAGTAAAGTAATGCCGAATTCTATAATGTATTCACTCTATGTGGACGACCTTCAAATAGCCCACACATCATGCAACATGTCCACGTGTGAGAGACAGATCCAATATACAATAAAGCTAACAAAATGGGCCAGTGAAAATGGGTTTAAATTTTCTCCGCAGAAGACAGTGGCAGTTTGCTCGCTCAAACGAGGCATACAGCCCAATCCTATCTTACACCTAAATGAAATCAAATTGCCCATAAACAATAACCATAAATTCTTGGGCATTACTTTTGACAAAAGCTCACTTTTCTCCCTCACATACAAGCACTAAAGAAGAAAGCCTCCAAATCCCTAAACATCCTAAAAGTCCTTTCACGCAAACATTGGGGATCTGATAGGGCATGCCTTTTGCATATATATGGATCAGCTAGGCAATCATATCTAAAGAAATTAGATCCAGTGCATAACTTAGGCCTCCGCCTTGCTTGTGGTGGATACAGAACGTCTCTGTGCATAGCTTCTATGTGGAAACTAACGAGCCTTCACTGAAAGATAGAAGAGCGTTACTTACATGCGCATATGTCCTCAGAATAAAGTCACAAAAAAAAAAACACCTGTGCTATTCAATGGTCACAGCTTGCCCCTCCAGAGTCATTTTCACAAATAGGCCTCAGTCAACGAGGTCATTGATAATGCAGTTTGAAGAGGCAACCACATTATTTAAAGACCACTTAACATAGATATAAAGCCCCTCCACCCTCCCATTGAGCCTATACGAATGTGCCTGTGTTGAAAGGGCAGCTTGTGCGACTCAAAGTCGAATGTCTGGAGTATTTCCCATCTTACCATCCCATTTGAAAGTAGCTCTTCTAATTGGCAGCTCTTGAAAACTCTGTAGTGTCATGTGATCTTGTGATGTCACACAACCCGCCTATCAATGAGTGCCTTGCCAATACACCTGCCTATTGCCACCTGCCAGAGCCATGCTCATGATTTTTATTTTTCGGTCACAACGCCGCCACCGCATTTTCTGCAGAAGAGGGCCTTTTAACGCTGTCACGTTCTAAATCATCAAACACTGTCAACATTACCTTGCAAAGCCTGAGACTCACCATCAGGAAAAGACTATTTGAAAGCTTAAGCTTTTTTTAAGGGTAGCATAAATCACAATTTTTTTCTACCAGATCATCCATAAATGGATTATGTTGGCATTATGTTACTGTCATACAAAACAACGCCTTTTTCAGGCTTTAAGTGCATAATGTGTCATGAATGGAAGCCAACCCTCCTGCCATAATGACTTATAAAGTCACATGGATACCAAAAAAATTTTTTAAAGCAAATAAAGAATGCTTTGAGGTCCTTATGATGAACTTATTTTTTATATGCAGGTTATATATTGCTCCCCTTCACAGTGGTCCTTACCACTACATGAATAAAAAAGACAAATCCGAAAACATACCCTCACTGGATCCAGCAGTTCCTTCTGGTCACCATTGTGGGCATTCGATTTTTTGCCATACAGCGACTTGCTGGCATACTCCTCTGGTGTAAACAATGCCCGCAATAAAGAGTGAGCAAATTTTGTGCCAGAGTTCTTTGCATCAGCCTTGATTCTAGCTAGTGTCCCTTCATTAATCAGGACATCATTGCCAAGGTCAACCTGTGGGCAAGAAAAGAAAAAATTGTGCTTTAACCTTATGCTGTTATTGTATGCTTGTTTAAAAATGTTATTTGAGGAATACTTTCTGTATCGCTACTACTATATAGAACTGTTATTTAAGCCGTACCTTCTACATCACTACAAAATATTGTAAGAGCAAGTGTATGGCTAACCTGGCTTCAGTTTAACAGAAGTACCAGCACGGTGACCCAAGGCTTCGCAACCTGAGGGCAACATCTGTCATGACTTGGCCAAGTGGCATACAGCTGCCAAGCAAAAATTTATGCTCTTGATTTTTCGGATATCCCTGATTATTCAGAAATTTTCGTAACACTACAACATTCTCCATAGAAATAATGTACAGGAGCACCCGATATTTTGGATGCATCACAAATCGTTGCTTGATTTTTGAAACTATTCGCATCACCAGAGCACAACTGACAGGAGCCAGGCCGCCATAAAATACCAATAGTGGAATGGAAGGCATAGAAAATGTAATCAAATAGCGCAAAATTCAAGAAAAGTATGGCATATAGATGCAGGGCACTTTTGCAGTACGCCGCAGTAGCATTCTTCACAATGACCGACTGTGTATTGGGATGCTTCAGCTCACAGACTGAGGACTACACAGTGAAGCAACATCAAAACATGGGGGTTCAGCAAACTCGCAGTGACAGGATTGCTTTCGCATCTGGATTTTGTCCAAACCCACACATTATGTAGCTATGTGCCAACAACACTACAGTCATTGAACACTGCTTACCACCTGCTGTCTGTGTCAATACTGCACAGTAGCCCTGCCTACATGGAATCGACAGCACAGGGTCGAGTCAGCGGCAAGTAAGCCAGGTCTCCCTTACTCGACGCACTTGGTGTCTACATGAACTCTTCTAGAGAGTAAACAGCAGTGCCTAGCATCGTGATTCAAAGTTATTGTGCGAGATTCCTGCTCGTGTTTGATTCCACTGCATGTAACGATCAAGAGTTTTAATCATTATTTCTTCCCAATGATGAGCGCTAAAAAGCATTTATTTTTGCTGAGGCTCAAAGCTGCTCCGGAAGCTTTTTGATCCAATAGTTCCCCATAACTCCCTGACTCGGTAGCATCTACACACCTTTAGACAAATGGGTGAACCAAGTGAACTTTACCTGCTTCACCACCTACTTCACTTGACCCGACTGGGCCTCAGTTCGCAGGTCGAGCCAACATTTCGACAAGTGGGCTTGTCTTCATCTGGGCAAAGCGATCATCACTGGCAGGGGTTTAAATACGCTTTCGCTTCCGAAGAAGAAAAGCTGGGAAGGGGGAAAGTGGGTGAGAAAAAAAGAAGGTCATAGAGTAAAAAAAATGTTTTTTCAGTATGTATTACTCAGCATGGAACCAGGGATCCTGTGGCTTACACAATAAAAACGGCAGTACCAGGAAAAACTACAATACCCAGTAGATGATTAGTCACCATTTGAGCAGGTTTGGTGCAGATACACCTTTCAAAGGAACAGGCTTTGCAAAGGGCCTTGATAAGGGGGACAATTCTTAAAACTAACAGAATAACTGCAAAGTGAACCACAACTGACATACAAAAAAAAAAAGAAAAGAAAGTTCCAGGGCAAACTCGGGTAACAAGTGATAAGGAGGGAATGTGTTTGGAGAAACATGTGCAACTTATGCTATTGCTGAGGGGAATAGTGTACATGTGCTCTGAGTAAACTACAATTAACGCTATATGGGATTGTTTTTCCGAAGAGTTATGATGCAGAGGGAATATACTTAAGGGATTCTAACGTTCTTGAACTTGATGATTAGTCCGGTGACTAATCATCTACCCAGTATTGTACTTTTTTCTGGTACAACCACTTTTATTTCTTTTTCAGGCCACAGGATCCCTGGTTCCAGGCTGAGTAATACATACTAAAGAAAAATTTTTTTTTACTCCACGACCTTCTTTCTTCTCACCCATCCTCTCCCTCCACACTACACTGCTTGACTTACTTTCTTCTCACCTACTTTCCCCCTCCCCAGCTTTTCTTCTTTGGAAGCAAAAGCGTATTTAAACCCCTGCCAGTGATGATCGCTTTGCCCAGACGAACACAAGTCCACTTGTCGAAATATTGGCTTGACCTGCAAACTGAGGGAACTGAGGCGTACCACCTTTACCCTTGTTCAGTGCTCCTTCATACTATGGTATGGCTCAGAAGCAGACCCCCTGGGCTCTAAACTTTTCACAAAAACTGTACATGAACTCTACAACTGTTTTTTTCTTTTACTCAACAGGCTTACTTGATTTGTCTCTTTGACCCGACTCGGGCTAGTCAGAGTCAAATACCAGAATGAGCACAGAACTGCTGATGTTGTTCTCGTCCAAAGTGGTAGTTGGAATATTATGTCAAGGGAGTTTTTTTTTTCCATAAATTTTAATTTTTTGGACTGCCCCCTTTTAGATGTTTCTGATGTCTAGCAAGTTCCAACTGGTCGTCGACTGATACAGGGTCCTATGCCATCCCGTAATTTTTTTTCGAGGGGGAGGGGGTTCTTTTGAAATTGAGAGCTTGGCAATTTTGGGAGCTGATACAGATAAATTAAAAAAGACACATCATATACTTACCAACAGGCAGGGTTTAGTCTGCACTTGAAAATTAGAAAAATCATTAGTGTGTTACATCCTGTAAGATGATTACTATTTCAAGAAATAAAAGGCTGGTGTGAAATCATTTGCAATAAAATGAGAAACTGAATTTTAGTAAGGCCCACGTTTCATCCTGTGACTATCAAAACGCATGCAGGGCTGAACCTACGGTTGAGCTAGCTTGACGAGCCCACGTAGCTCGGCAAAGGTAGCCAAACATCTCTACATATCAACCGAACTCAGAGCACCTTTGGTGACACATACTGCTCTAACAGCATGATCCTCCCCAGCTGATTTTCTCATTTTCATAGTTTCTAAAGCTTTATTAACCTCATTCTTTTCATGTTTTTGAATACTGCCAATCTCAATATTGTCCTGACTACTTGAATACTCTATAGATGAGTGCAGAACTTCTCGGCTGCTTTCACTATCTTGTCCATATTTGCGATGACATTTCCCTCCTTGTCCCTTAGTGCATACATGTGATTTTTGCCTATGACCAATTTCTCTTTGAGCATGCTCTACAGGACGGGGGCAGCCTTAAAGCGGTAATTTTCCCCGTGTTATTCTTCCTTATGATATCCAGTTTATTCCTATAGATTAGCTTTGATATCTCTGCCAGTTCTATCCTGTCTGTTGGGTTTGAAGCTTTCATACTTTGGTGTTTCTTAATCAAATCATTTGTCTATCCCCTTTGATAGTTTACTGGTATCCTAACTGTCCTACAGTCTACTCTGCCGCAATCTTTCTGATAGCGGCAGATAGAATGATATCTCTCTTGACCATGTCACCTGCTAATTACTGCCTGCCTATGATCAGTCAAGGTGCCCCAGGTGAAAAGGTGCCGACTGTCTTTTTTCTTTTCCTTCTGTGAAGTGGCCAGGAAGGAGCGAAGACCTTGTCAGTAAACAGCAGGAAGGTTGCCTATTGTCCGGTTGAGGTCTTCTGTATATTCCATGATTCGAGTAGGCGTCTTTTTCGATAATGCTACACTGTGCTTTTTAAATGTCAAATCAAGGTCAAATCAGACACATCTTGGTGAGCTGCTTTTGCAATATGCAGAGCTACTGCTCTAAAAACTGTTGAAAGTCACATCAGTAACAGATGCATGTTCCTTGTTAATGGCCAAGAAGCTACTGTCACTGAATTTTCAAATATTTTTGAAGTGGTTACATCATAAAGTTACATGAATGTGATTGTATAATATGAGTTATGCTTGCTCAGACTATGAAATTGTGTAACTGCCAATGTAATCTCCAAGTGGTTACTTCGAATAAGTTTGAAGAGGGTGACACGCAGTCTGTGGCATCACTGGGTAGCTTTAGTGCAAGTTGGGATGAGTTAAAGCCTGCACAGACACTATAAAATATACAGCCACCAGGTAGAAAGTTAACAGAACAGCAAACATAAAAAATTTTAAGGAAGTTAGTATTACTTCCTTCTGCACCAAGGCAGACCACTCCCACATGCTGAACGATACATCAGTAGGCATGTTATCATGCAAAAAGTGATGGAATAATGATACTTGAAAGCTACTACTACCTAGCAAAATATCAGCACTTCACAGCATGTAAACTAAAAAAAATGAACAGCCTGACAGAGCACATATCACTTAGCAGACGACAACATATACAACTTTCCTGTTAAAACATCAATTCATTCTTGATTAAATATCTTGATTAATGACCGGAATTTACCTCAGAAGTGAACAAAAACTACTGCTTGCCTGCTGACTTCCCATAGATGAAGACTCTCCAGTAGCTGCATCAGCTAAACGCGTACGTTTTTTTTTTTCAATTGAGGAACGGTTGCCTGAAATATGTCCAACATCACGTGAGGGTCCATGTCACAATTTACAGCACTAAACAGGGCGAGATGGTACACTGCATTAATATGACCAGTTCTTAACAAGTAGCTATATTTGATTTGTGGACAATCGATATGTCTCCCAGTTAACTGCAATTAAGGGTTTAAAGAAGGCAGAGTGTCCTAGGCAAGTGAAAGTACTGTTGAAAGTCATGTGGCTTAGCTGGTTCGCCATATTTTTTTTTCTAGAGAGACAGTTGATTTGTTAAGCAATTAGTCAGCTTTATAAATATTAGCTTCTAGAAGAAAGTTTAGATTGTGTTTCATTTCATAGGGTTAATAGTCCGAAAACGGATTAGGCTATATGTGATGCTGTAGAGGAGAGCTCTGGAAATTTTGACCATCAGAGCATGTTTAACATGCACTGACACTGCACAGTACAGTGGTGACTTGCTCTCTTCATCATCAAAAAGTGGCCTCTAGGTGGGATTTGAACGTGTGCCCTCGTGTTCAGCTATGAAGTGCTATAGCCATTGAAACACCCCAGTGTGGTTTTGCCAAAAGTACGTCTTACTACAGTGAGAGGAACCTCATAAATAACCACTTAATTACACTATGTACCTACACCCATGCTTTATTCTGCAGGTTCTTTTTTCTGTTTTTTTATTTGTTTATATGAGGACACAATGCTGCCAGTTTACAGGGGGCAGAGAAAGCTACTAGCACGTTAAAATTTGAAGCTACTTTTTCCAAGTTAGGTGCTACTAGATGGCTGTAGGGAATACCCATTGGCCTATTTATTTTGAGATCGTGATTATACTGTTTACTTCTTTTTCCCTTTATGCTTTGGAGAAGCGACTTCACTACTCCCGTCATGACTGATTAAGGGAAGCCTGCATTTTGAAGCCTAGCTATCTGTAGCTGGAAGCTCGCGTAAAGGAAAGAGAAAGCGTAAAAGCAAAGAGAAATAAACAGTATAATTCCGATGGCAAAATAAATAGGCCAGTGGTTATTCTCTACAGCCATCGAGTAGCTAATAACTTGAAGAAAGTAGCTGCAAATTTTAAAGTGCGAGTACTTTTCTCGGCCCTCTGTAAACTGGCCGCGTTGTGTCCTGATATAAACACAGAAAAAAAAAACCTGCAGTACAAAGCATGGACATAGGTACATAGAGTGTAATGAACGGGGTTATGAGTTTCCTCTGATTTATGGTAAGACATACATTGGGCAAATGGACGCTATTTGAACAAAAGGTTAAGGCAGCATGAATGCTCAATGGACTCTGGAATTGGGTCTAATCTGCTACTGCATTGCAATAACTGTGATCTAAGCCAGTACAAATTCATTCTAGAAAGAATAGTGGTTTTACAGACCTAGAAGTTGCAAATGCATTGCCTGTGCACTGAAAGAAGCTTTTTGAAATAAGATAAAGAGCCAAAATTATGTAATCGTTCCCCTGGAGTGAAGAAAGCTTTTTAGAAAGGTTTGGTGGAGAAAATAACAAGTGTACGAGTTGTGCTGCTATACTTCTTGTACTAAGAGGACGAAATTGTTTCTGAATGTATTACGCCATTACATGTGTTTGTTTCTGGTTTGTATGTTTTCAATTTTTTTTTATCCGGTATCTTCCCTTCACAACCCCTCAAACATATCACTGTGTCCCAATCATCACAGGGCTTTTTTGTTTGCCTGTTCTGCAGTGGCACAAGGTGATTAGTGCACAATGCATTGACGAAGGTTTAAAATGTTACATGGTTTTTTTTATGAATTTCTGAGGGGGTTGCCTTTTTTCTTTTTTCCCTTCCGATTATGCGTCTTCTTATCCCTTCCAAAATGTTACTTTGGTCTTATACTACGTGTCAATTTGTATTTAAGGAGCTGTCGGTCATTTGTATTGGCTGTAGCCCACCTTATATTAAAAATATGTATCTCTTTATCATTAGATTACTGCACAGCTTTATGATGTGTACGTTAGCTGATAGGTGGTGTGACAGTATCCCTATATAATATGTGTGACCTTCAATAAAAGAATCATTTGCCAGTAGCATGTTGTCCTGTCTGCCTCATGTGTTCTTCTGTTTTGCTCTAGCTTTTCTCCCATACAATCATGAACCAACTGGCACAGGAACAAGTTTTATGCCAACACTACATGCTAACATTAATCGCATTCACTAAAGAGCTCCTGCCATGATGGCACAGTGGTTAGGGCGCTCGACTACTTTGCTCAAGGATTGGGGATCAAGCCCCCGCTCTCAGCGGCCGCTTTTCGTTCGAAGTGAAAAGCAAGGCACCTATGTGCTGTGCGACGTGAGTGTATGTTAAAGAACCCCAGGTGGTCGAAATTTCTGGCTTCCACTATGACGTCTCTCATAGACAGAGTCACTTTGGGACGTTAAACCCCCAAACCAAACCAATCCTAAAAAGCAGAGCGACTCAGAGCCTATGTGTGGAGGCTTCTGTACTCTCAGCACTTTCAAAAACATTCTAAGGTATGTATGTGCCTAGCCCTACATCAGCATGACTGGACTGTACAGAGTAGTGCTTTATGTCAATATAAGAAATTCTGGAAATGCCATGGCACCTGCATGCGTAGCTAATCAGGGCACTTAAGCATACATTAGAAGAGCTCAGCTAAGGAACAATATTAAAAGTAGGCCAACTGTTAGCAGGATACTGTAGGTGCCAATCACAAGAACAAAATACAAAAATAGCTTATATTATTGCATCAATTTGGTACCAGCAAGAGGGGAAAAAGTTCTTCAGGTTCTCGTTCTAGAAACCTCATCACATAAAACTTATTACGCGTATCCTGAATAAAATGTCTGAAGACAATGCAACTCTTTCCAATTTGTTTAGGCATGAAAAATTCGAGTTGAGCGAGTAATCAATAGAACAATCCTGAAACCGATTCTATTCTGTTTGTATTTCTCGCCTTGGTGCATTAACCAAAGCGATCCTCTACCTTGATTCCCACCAAACTGCGTTTTGTTCATCGGCGTCGGCAGGATTTTGGCGGAAAGCAAGTGGGGGTAAGGTCTGGTGTGGCTTGGGGGAGGGCAAGCGCACCCCCCTAATGGAGTCGACGTTTTTGTTATTGCGCCTTCAACTGTGGTACCCAGAACGTTGTCTAAAACTCAGCAGCAAGCGACAGCAACAGAGCGAAAAATTTCCAACAGATTGTAACTGAAAACTGGCCGCCACTCGTGCAGTGGCGTTCGTTAGACTGGGACAACAATGACATGAGTGCGCCGCACCTTGCCACCGACGATAGAGCACGGCGCATTCCCAGACGCTGCTGAATTTCTCGACGGCGGCTGATATCAATAAAGTTGATTCTATCCATCCATCCAAGCTCCAACGAAATGGGAAAAAAAGGGCGAAGAATTTCAAGCGTCCATGTTTTAAACAAATGCAGCGTTTATACAAAATAAAATGGTCCCCGAAATCTTCGAGCCAATCGAAAGAATGGGGAGGGGGGCAGTGCGCGTTTCCGAACATCCGGCAGGGGGGTCCTACTCGAGCGCGTGCTGCACGCGTTGTTTTGAGGTCATTTCCTGGGCACTGGCGCGGAAGCAGTACACCTCAGTCGGGCACATTAGCTGAGGACGCTGCATATAAAACTGAACAATGGTGGGGAAGGAACAGCATATAATGAAGTGACGAAGAGTGGGAAACTAAACAATATGAAATGAAATTGTTGCATTAGTCCTGCTTCGGGCTGTTGTACTGACGATTTCTGGTGAGCCTACACTGCCACGCACTTACCCTTTCCAAACTGTCCTTTCGAGGGCGGTGAATTCAAAACATGACATTGAAGTGATGATTTATTAAGTTTGTTATACCCACCTACCCTACTCATGACTGATTACATGAACACTGAGCAGCGATGAATTCGTATTCAGATTGACCGAGTTCTATAATCGGATCACATACGCTGAAATAAATTAACGGAAGACAATATTAGCGAAACAATTTCATCGCACTTTATTTTTGAAAGTACACGCGCCAACTGCCATTGAAAGAATAACACAGTGCACCGGTAACTATGCACCACGTGGTTTAAATTCAAAGAAGGCAAATTTTTTTTCGACGAAGTCGCCGTTCATTAATTTACTTCCAACAGCACCTGTGCAGCACTTAACCTATGTGCAAGTTGGCAGCAAGCACAATACGCCGAAGCAGAACAATACATGCATCTATACGGAACATTGTGTAACAAAGAGCCAGTAACAATCGATGAAAGTAAAAATCTCCCAGCTATAGACAAACAAAGCATATACACGATAACATGCTCATGCTTAGTATATAAGAGAAATGCGCAATAACTTAGACAGGACACAGGAAGAAACACATACAACAGTTCACGAGCGCAACTACCAACTGTTTAATGGGGTGAAGCAACAACAGCATATATACAGAAAAGCAGAGCATGCGTAAAGGTAGAGCAGGCACACACATCACAAACACCGCAATATACAGAAACAAATCAAGATATGAAACTTCAGCATCATAGATCTGCAACGAAGCATCACTTACGCAGCGATCAGATAGTTTTTTTGACATGGAAGGCCTCTAAGACAAGCCGGTCTTTCACATTGGTACTCCTGCCTTGTGGGCTTATTAGGGGACGGTCTTCCACCCCGCTTCTACTCCGCAGGTGCAACGTCCTCGCTAGCGACCCGCGGAGGGAACAAAGGGGACAAAGGACGGGGGGCGACACATATAGTTGATACTCGAATGCTATTTGTTGCACTTGCAAATAATACAGAACATGCCGGCTAGCTATACATCAACAAGGTTTTCCTTGGAAGGGCAAGGCTACGTAAGAAGGACTTTTGACTCACCGGCTGAGAAATGGGGGTGCGACTTCGGCGGCGGTCATTTGCACGCGCCGTGAATATGGCGGCCGGGATCTCCCGTGCGCGCCGCATTCTTCGGCGACAGCGTGCGGTATTTGCCGGTCGCTTCGCCGTTTGGAACCAGAAGGCGTGTGGTCGTGCACGACGGGTCCTCCCGTGTGCGCTGAGTACTCCGTACCCGCTATCCCCCGGCATTTGCCGGGAGAGGCGGCGGGAGACGACCGCTCTCGTTGCCGGCTGGATCCAGCAGCTCTCTCTTGTCTTCTCGCGGGAACCCGCGTAGACGTCTCGGTAGCGCATCCATCGTTGATTCTCCTTCCCCCAAGGGGATGTATTTACCTCCTCTCCCAGCTGTCGCTGCCACGATGCTCTCCGGGGTGGTGGTGACCGGTCGCGGCGAAGGGGGAGGAAACTGGTTTTTGCACAGCCTAGAATCTTTGTCATCTCAAATCTTGCCCTACACGTGCTAATGCAGGAAGAAATGTGCTTTACAAGGTTTGAATTTTTGTCATTATTGTCTACATTTTTTGCATGCTCCCGTAGCCGGTCATTAACGCAACGGCCAGTTTGGCCTACATAGGAAGAGCCACAAGAAAGGGGCAAGCTGTACACCACTCCTGTGGCGCACTTAACATAGGAGGTGCCATGCCTTTTTTTGCAACCCCTTTCACAAACGCCAGAAATGCGGCAGCAAAGCTTTAATAGCTTGTTGGGGGCTGAGAACACCAAAGGTACATGGTGTCTACCAGCCCCTTTCTTCAGTTTATGAGACACCTGGTGCACATAGGGGACCACAACCGGCTTTGAAGCCGAGTAGTCAGGTCTTTTTGGGGCGCCTTTTTGTTTCTGCAAGAGGGTTTCAGCAACGGCAGATATAACCGGACCAGGGAAGCCTACCGCCAAGAGGCGGGAAACCTGATAGTCGACTTTCCTGCATGCTATGAGGGCACGACTTGTGAAGCGCCGACTCCAAACAGAGAACAGAGAGACGCAATGGCTCTTTTTACAACCTTGGAGTGTGAGGAGTCGTATCTTAGTAGCTCCTTGTTAGCACGGGGGCAATACATATGGCAAACGTGGTTACCGCAGAACGTAAGTTTGAGGTCCAAAAAACGTAACTCATGATTATCAAGGAGTTCATGTGTAAAAACCAACCCTCGTCCCAATTGATTAAAAGTAGTTAAAATTTGTGAAACAACCTGGCCAAGGGATGTAAAGGTCCCAGACGTTAAAGGATTAAAAAATCGTCAACATATCTAAATACTTTTAAAACCGGGCCATCACTTAGGGTTAGTTGCAATGAGTGGTCAATATAAGATAAAAAGATGTCGCATAAAATGGGTGCAACACATGAACCCATGTAAAAGCCTTTGCGCTGCAGATAAAACTGGATGTCATGAAAGATAAAGGTAACATCCAGCTAATACTCTAAAAGCTTTAAGAAATTATCTGTAGAAATGCCGTTCTGGAATGCCACCGCCCCCGAACTTTCGATACAATCTAACAGAGGCCAACAAGTCAGCATGTGGGACAGAATAAAACAAATCTTGAATATCCACGAAGAAGGCAGAACCTATCTGATCGCTATTTTGCAGAAACTCGGCAACATCAGCTGACTTTTTTTACCAAGAACGGATCGTTAAAGGAAATGCATTTAAGCTTAGCAAGAAGGAATCGGCTAACTTGGTATTGCCAGGATCCCTTCTCACTTACAATAGTCCTAAACGGAAGATCAGGTTTGTGCGTTTTTGCTGTAAAAAATATTGACAAAGAATTCTTAGAACTGGCATCGATTGCTGCTAAAGACGTCAGTTGCAAGCTCTTACAAAAGTCATTAAATTTGGTTTTCACTCTCACTTCGCTTTTTTTTTAACGGGTGCAAAGTTTTTGCGAACGGGCTCGAGTGCTTTTTCTTGAAAGAAGTCGCTCGCTGCGAGAGTGCCCCGAGTGACGACAAACTTCCCCCTCGCTCTCGCGCGGGTGCTTATCACGACTGATAAATTCCTAGTGCGGATTTCGGCTACTCTGAACGGTCTCGTCGAAGAGTAGTGTGAAAAGTGTATAGTTCCCGAAGGGAAAATAGTGGCAGCTGCTCCCACTGTCGGCGCGCTTCGGCGGTAACGCCGTCGGTGGCTTGCCTGCCTAACCAGTCGGCGGCTGGCACGCTACAAGAAAAAAAAAAAAGGCACGGGAAACTTTGCCCGAGCCTCGAGAAGCCACTTTTCAGGCCTAATTTTTTTTCTTCACTCTGTCAATAGCCGTGAGAATGCCAAGTTGGGATCGCGGGAAAAACACAGAAAAGAGCTGTTCTTCAAGAACTAATGGATCCGCATAATGAGAGCGCGTGTGAAATGCAAGCAGAGCCTTGATGCTGCGCCTTAAGTGTTGCAAAACTAGCATAGTTTCAATTCTTCACTGTGTCAAATGGGCATAGGGCACCTTTACTGAAGTTATTCGTTATGCGTGTGAATGGTGACGGCCTTTTGATATCAGTTCTCTGTAAGAGAGCTCACTATGCACGGAGTCATGTTGCACATTTGTGAGTCTGATGCGCGCGATTGACAATGTCCATGCATGAGGGACAGGTCTTTTGTTTTTGTAAGCTTGGAAGGTACTACAGACCAAAACGCACAGAACATTATCTGTTATTTTCTTAGCACCTAGGATAAGCTTTTTTTGGGTACAGTATAAATGAATGGGACACTACCGCAAGGGCTGGCTGACAAAGCCGGTGAATTCTTGACAAGAAGAGAAACAATTCCCCCTTGGCGTTAGTAGTGTTGTTTCTTGAAATGCTAATTTTATTTCTTTAGGTTGCGGGCGCGTGAAATGATTCGCGTTGAAGGCAGGTTTCTTTACGAAGCGGCGCACAGTTTACTAGGGTGCTATGAGACGTGAGAAGATTTTTTAAACTCTATTCCCGATAACTGCAAGCTAAGTATGCATTCTGCTGAATCTGCAGAAGAGTGCCGTGTTATGATTTACAGCGTCTGGTAACTCGGACGTTCTGATGACAGCAGTTGCATGATGACGCGTTTTGGAAGGACTATAAAGACAGAGCTGCGGTTCCTGTCTATACAGCAATCGAATTGAAAAATCGCTTTCTCCGGTCATAGGGTAACACAAAATGATTCGCCATTGAATGAGGATGTTTGCTGCTGTTGGTAACTGTTGCAGCTTACGGTTTTTTTAATGTCCCGAATCAACTCGGGCTACGAGGGACGACGTAATGGAGTGTTCTAGATAATTTTGACCACCTGTAATTGTTTAACGACCGCTGACATCGCACGGTACACAGGCGCCTTGTGTTTTGCCTCCATCGAACGCGGCAGGATCGAATTTGCCTCCTAGGGCTCAGCAGTCGAGCACTGAGTCACCGCGGCGGAGAGGTAACTGTGGGAATTGTAGCCGCCACTCGGAAATGGGTAACAGGGCATGCGATGGAAATAAGTAGTAGAAGGAAATCTTGCTCTCGTAGGTGTCCGTTGTACCTGAAGAGGCCCTATCCATGCATATCAGGGATAGTTGTCCTTCGTAGGCTAATACATTGTAAATACGTGGGAGCGTGCGGTAAATTTGCATTACCGAAATTCTGAGCCTTGCACAACTACGGCCAAGATTCCCTACATTTTGGCCCAGATTGAAATACGGGAATCCACAGGTTCAAGCATTTTGATGGCGAAACAGGGCATTGGTGATACACTGGGAGACCGTTTTATCCATCGATCCCTATCGTGAGCCGCTATCGCCGCTCAGCTTTCATTTGGTGCTGGCGATTCCCACGTGATCATGGTCCGATATGACGGCTATATTAGCTTTTTGCAAGTATGTCGCCGCCGGTGCCTATCGCCGAACGAAGACGAATCGTCGAACTGAGCTTGCAGGGCACTTCGCAGCGAGAAATTTGCCGGATTACTGGCCGTTCGAGGAATGCCGTAAGTCGAGCTTTACATGCATACCGGGATGAAGGTGGCCGACTTCATGACGCGGAGCGCAGTGGTCGACCACGGATCACCGACGAAGAGACGGATCAGCTGATCGTCGCAGCTGTTGTGGCAGACCCCTTCATTACTTCCGGCGAGATACGTGAAGCCTTGGGTCTTCAGGTGTCACATCCACAATACGAAGACGCCTCACAGAAGCAGGATTAAGCAACTCTGTTGCGGCCCAGAAGCCATACCTTACAAGCAGGCAACAGCTTCAGCGGCTCCAATTTTGCACAAGCCGTGCAGCACTGGACGACCACCGACTGGAGGGAGGATGTATTTTCTGACGAGAGTACTTTCTCCAGTCGGCGGGACCAGCAGCAGAAGGTCTGGCGCAGGTATGCGAAAACCGTTTCTCCGATGCTGGGTATCCAATTCGATACGCATACTTAGCAGAATTGCGGGTCTAATATTATTTTCTTTCTGTAATATTAGAAGCGCGTAAACGTTAGCACATGTCATAAAAAGAGTTGAGCACTGACGTTAAATTAAGCGCCCTTCAGCCATTTGTGCCATTGCTTCAAAATAATGTAATTCTCGTATTTTTTTTCGGCGCATCAGATAAACATGTTTTCAATGGCTATGGTCTGTCACAGCGGTAGTGGTGTAATTTATCTTCTCTTATTCAATACCGGCCCTTATGCAGTATCCGTGTGCAAAAAAAAAGTTATGGTCTTGATTTTAGGTTGTCAAATATCAAATATTTCTCTATATAGTCTTGTAATATAACATTCGGCTTTTTTTGGTCTGAAGATATCGTATAAACCTGTTTCGTTCTCTTCGTCTCCTCCGTCCACGCTCCTGTTTTACAGATATCTACCAGAGTACACGTCAAGCGTGCTCTCAAGTGGCAGGTGCGCTGTGAACGTGTGGTGTTGCATCAGCAAGGATGGCCTGGGCCCCCTCGTGCTTATTGACAGCCGCTTCAACGCATCCGCATATGCTAACATCATTGAACAGGAGCTGATCCCCCATGCCGCGCCGTGGGCACACTTCTAAACCAGCTGGGAATCCGCACGCTGGAGTGGCCACCAGCAGGTGCTGACCTAAACCAGATTGAGAATGTGTGGGGGATGACCAAAAAGGAACTGGCAGCCCGGAATTTACGCACGGCTACATCAGATTAACTGTGGAGTGCCGTGCAACAGGAATGGGACAGGCTGCGCGAGAGCGTTGTGCCGGCATTATACGAGTCTATGCCGCGCCGTGCAGATCGTGTAATTGCCGTGAATGGTCAATTTACGAATTATTAGAGCACCATTGCTTTAATTTTTGTTTTCAAGGCAATAAAAATCTTGTGAGTGCCCGGCATTTTGTGGTAACTTATTTGAAGGGGGTGTATGAAGCGGGGAGCCAGAGTGCCTTGCGTTTTCCTTCTGATGTATTCGCTGTATCGAATCAATCAGGACTCGTGTGGCGCACGTTTCTTCTGCCAGCGTGCCGAGCCGATCCCGCAAACATGCACTCAATACCAAGCAATCTGATCTTCAGCTTCGCCGCGGGAAGGGCCCACAATAAGGATCGAGTGATATAAGGCGGCTGGCTCGACCAGACAGTCTCTCACCATGAGAATAACGAGCCGTACCTTGCGGTTCTGTATACAGCGACTCTGCCTCGTGGAAATGTTTATGCGAACAGGAGAGCAATATTTAAAAGGATGCACATAGGCACGGACCGTGAGATGACGCTGCCAAGCAGTTTTCTCGCACTTCCAGCGGTGTGTCTCCACTTTGCCTTAAGTACGATCTGGAACAACACAGTGAGCAAGCGAAGAAGCAGAAATATTTCCAGGCGGGGTAGCAGCCATTCAGAACTCGTGATCTGAATCCAAATCCTTCTTAGAAACGCGCTTTCCGTTTAATGAAACAAAAAAAGCTTGTTACAGATCGCCGACTGGAATTTACTATTAGGTGCATTAGACGAGAAAAACACAGACGAGTTCCCAACTGACTTTTTTTTATCAGCATGGAGAAAAATTTGGAGGACGCTTAAGCTTCGCCTTCAAGAGTGGAACGAGATAGCGTTATTGCACCTCGTTCGCACCGCCCACTCATTCGCTCGGTATGCTCTTGAGTCACACAAAGACATAGTTTTCATACTCAACACTTCTAAGTGTACTCGGTGTCTCGGAGGGAGAAAGCCGGGCAGCGACGCGCCATGAAGGCGGACGCGATCATGGAACTGACGCCTTGATGGGATCGTCCTCTATCTCGCTTGGGAGCACCACGCAGAAGCATGATTACTCGGAAGCAGCTCGGCACACATCGCAGGGGAAGCTTTCCCAGCAGAAGCGCTACGGCGCAGCGATCATGTCAGATGCGTCCGGCATCAGACGCTGCACCTAGCAATCGCGCTGTGAGCGAAAAGAGGAGCCGCCTCGCCTAAACACCACTGTTCGAGTGACGCACGCTGGATGTTGGAAGGGGAGAGAGCAAGGGGCATCCTCGCACCGGTACCCGCGCGGCCCGAAGGGGAGAAGCGGGTGAGCGAAGATAGTAGGTCCATTCGTTTCGGCTGCACCTTCTGAACTGGTTCACAGCTGGTTCACTGCGGTGCACGGATGGTTCAACACTTTGCAGCCGCAATACAGTGGTGCAGTTAGAGCGCGATACTAGCGCCACTCTGAAACGAATGCTGAGGTGCAGATGTTTTGCAAAAGATCTGCAAGCCTTCTGCTCCCCGTGTGCCGCTGCCTCGTTGTGTTAGGTTATCTGGGAAGCCAGTGCAGTATGTATTCTCTCGCTGACAAATTTGACATATCGGAATCCTCAGTGCATGCGTGCATCGAAAGGGTGCTCAACTTCTTGCATAGCATCAGTGAAGAAGTCATTTCATGGCCAAGCCAGCAAGAACGAGAGCGTATAAAGGCTGGCTTTTTGTCAAAAAGTGCAGGCAAGGGACCGCGGAACGCCATTGGCTGTGTGGATGGTTGCCACGTGGAAATAAACACGCCGACGGAGTCAGCCCCCTCGTATTTCAATCGCAAAAAGTTTCCCTCTGTGATACTCCAGGGAATATGCGACGACAGGAATAAATTCATTGATGTGTTGGTCGGGTTCCCAGGTTCAGCCCATGATGCTAGAGTTCTTCGTGAAGGCCCGTTCTACGACGAAGCAGACAAAATGCGGTGATGACTACCTGCTGGGAGATAGTGAATACCCGTTTGCTGCCTTGGCTGCTTACTCCCTACAGGGACACTGAGCACAACTTCCAGGTATGGAAGAAGAAATACAATAAATGTCATTCCCAGCAAAGAACTGCAATAGAGAACACATTCGGCCTTCTCAAGCAGCGGTTCAGAAGGCTGTATCTGGCTGATGCTGTTACCATCAAGCAGTGCTGTCTGATCGTCATGGGTGCATGCGTATTACACAACATGTGCAATGCAGAGCGGGACTTCTTCGACGAGCTTCAGCAAATTCATCAGCCTGAAGAGGTAGGGAATGATGATGAAAATGACAATGTCGACCGCAGTTTGGCTGTGTACAGCGAAAGCCTGCGAAAGGCCATAGCGCAGAAGCAGTGCTGAGTCCATATTCTCCAGAAGTGTGCACCAGTGTCAGTGTTCTTGTGGAATGAATAGTGCAACATCGCATGTATACTATTGCAAATACAACAATGTTGCAGCACATTGTCAGGTGGAACCAATGAAAATTTATCACAATCAATGGATGCCGCCTTCTCGACAGCCGTGACGAGGCGCTCAAGCAGTGTCATTTTTTTTTTCAAAGCGGTCAGCTCTTTCTTTCCTTGCCTCCCTGAATTCATCAAGGAGGCCTGTTACGGAACTTTCTTTCCGCCTTTTTTTTTCACGGTGGTTTTGCTGTGCCGGTATTAAGGGCTGCGGCTCTTCATCCAAACAGCTATTTCCCTCTTCAGTTTCGTCGCTACAATGTGAAGGAAGGGAATGCTTAGCTTCTGAATAGCTGCGGCTTAAGAATTTGCAGTAAAGGAACCCACCTGCTTTTTCCTATTGTTTTTCCAGGTGCGAGGAGCACAGTTGGAGCTATCTGATGTTCTTTCTCAAGAACGTCGTTCAACTCCCTGGAGAAAGGAATACAAATTAGAAGCCTGAAAAAGCACAATGCAGAAAACAGACTAATGCACTCACTCTTCATGCTCACATGACGTCCTGGAATGCCCAGAAGAACCATTTTTTGCCTTGGCCCTTTTATACGATCGCTCAAGGCTCTTCCATTTATTCTGCACCTGCAGCGCCGTGGTTGTCACCGAAAATTCGGCAGAAATCAGGTCTGCCAGTTTTTGCCATAAGGCTTTCTTTGTTCTAAGGAAAGAAACAGGCACAAACTCAGCCACATGTAAACTCAACACTTCTGCTCTTTATTTTGCATCTAAATGCATGTCGAGCTCAAACAAAAATTATGCAACGCTGTCATTTCACATAAGAACCATGCATGTTAAATATGTTAATAAGTGTACTTGATTTTATAAACTACTGCCTATGCATCTGGTAATGCTGGTCATGATCAAGTTCATAAGCTTTAGTGTGTCATCTAATTTCAGAGCTGCATTTTATATCGCCGAGCCCCTGAGCATGCAGAAAGCTACACATGATATGACAGCTGCTTCAAAAAGGCCAGACTTGATGACACATTGGCCTTCACTGCCTGAAATCATGCAGAACTATGGCCATTCGAAGCTATTTAGACTATCACTCAAATATCCATTTAGGGTTACTTGCCGAAAACCACCCTTCTTCCCGACATTTTCCTTGAGCTCCTTGTACTTTGAGATCAAAAAGCGGGCCTTCGGCCCATTCCAGAGGTCAGACTCGGGGAGCCTAGGCGCTCATCGGGCGTAACCTGCGCTACAGGTGATGAAGCGACCGACGCCACGGTTGGAGACGGCGCAGGCGACGCGGAGGCCGACTCCGCAGGTGGAGCCATCGGTGGTGCAGCCGTCTGCGTTGTGTCTCATCACAACGGACACGATCTCCCCATCTGTGCACAGAAAAAAATATGGGAACGTATGACGGCTTGGACGCTTACGATTTGGCGCTAGCACTGGAACAAAGCTATATATTAGATGTTAGTTAACAACATAACACACAAGTATGTTATCATAACTTAACATCCAATAGGTAGTAGCGAGAATTACTGCAAAAAGGCAGTAGACAGCTACAGCGCTACAGTGAACCAAAGATCTCTACAAAAAAAAAAAAAAAAGAACCACGTGCGTCCACATACGCACGCCCGTTGTTAGTGCACGTACCTGGCGTGGCGTAGGCAAAACATTCACCCTGACGAGTGCGGGCCCCGTTTTTGTCGACCACAGGCCTCAGCGTCGTGAGCTGGCCATTTATTAGCACGTTCAGTGCTCCATCAATTTCGCCTGCTGCCATCGTCTGCTGCGTCCCGCTCTGCACCACCGTTGCACACAACCGGCACCTCCGACTGCGGTGGTTCAGAAATTTCGTGAACCAGCCCTGCACCTTTGCTGAACTTTTTGAAACGAACGGTAGGGTGCAGAGGGCGCTAGGCTGCACCGCTGAAACGAATGGAAGTTGGCAGCACCACGTGAACCAGTTCAGGTGGTACAGCTGAAACGAATGGACCTAGTGATCTAAAGAAAGGAAAGACGCTTGATTCTACAACCCATGAGGGTGCATGGCGAAACGTCAGGAGCGAGTGGCGCGCCACGTGTCGGGGCAGCGCCGCACGTTGCGAGGAGGGGTTCTTCTGTGTTTGCCGCAAGATGGCTCTGCATGTGCGCAGAGCGCAGAAGAAATGTAGCGGAAACGTACTTCGCTACTCGTGTAACTGCGACTTCTGTAAGTAACATGCTCATAATTACCGATGTACACCGCAATATAACGTTCTACGGCACGTTTCTAAGGCAACACCGCATTCACTAGAAGCGCTTTTGTACCGCTTTCAAGCATCGAACTCGTGGCTGAGTGAAGCTGTTTGAGTCGACCCTAACTGGACGGCAGTGGCAGCGGGGAGCCGCCACCAAAAACAACCGGGAAGAGACGGCCGCCCTTCAAACCGCGGCCAAAGCAGAACGTCCCGTCCGAGCCAAGGCAGGCGGTGAAACCGCCTCCATAATCCTTTGGCCTGTGTGGCCAGGTGGACTCAGTGAAGACGGTGCTGGCTGTGACCTGTACGGCGCCTGCGAAAGACTGGATTGGGAAACGCTGCATGGAGGCTTTATGCACTGTGAGTTTAGTGTTTTGTTACCCGCTACGAACTCTTATTAGTGAGGCTTTTGTTACTAAACATGGCGATTAATCTCGATGTAACACTTCGTCTAGCATCTTTAAATGTCCGGGGTTTTAGAGCAAGAAGACGACAAAGCCAGCTGCGACGCCTAATTCTTAAAAATGACCTTGACCTAATCGCGATCCAAGAAACTAAGATTGAAGGCGAAGAGCTAACTGATCGTATGGCGTCGTCCTTTTCTTCTTTGTACGACGTATGCGTCTGCCATTCCGTCGGCGCGTCGGGTGGCTGCGTTTTATTTATTCGTAAAAGTTTAGGCATCAACGTTGCTTCCGTTGTGGCTTCCCAATGCGGTCGCCTTCTTGTTGTTGACTTTTCGTTTTCGAATTATAGTTATCGTGTTGTCTGTGTTTATGCTCCGAACGCGGTGAGCGAGCGCAAAACATTTTTCGAAAGTCTCGAAATGCATCTTAGGTGCGACAAGGTAGTAATATTGATAGGAGACTTCAACTGTTTTTGTTTCGCTCAGGACCGCGCAAAAAATTTGCCAATGACGGATAAGAGTGCTCAGCTGCTTCACTAATTAATGAATGTAATCTCGAAGACGTTGGATATTTGTTCTCTTACGACGCACACCCTAAATACACGCATTTTCAAAGGGATAGCCACGCCAGATTAGATCGAATTTATGTCTCTGTTGAACTGGCTTCATTGTGCACAGAGTATGACGTTAAGCCCGTAAGCTTCAGTGACCACTGCTTAGTAATTGGAACATTTGGTAGGAAACAGCGGAGGTCACGATTTAACTGGCACCTGTGGAAATTTAACGTGAAGCTTTTAGAGGACGACAGTTTTGTAAGAGAGACAACGAAAGAACTCGGTAAATTACTTTCGACGCAGGCCGAAAGCTATATAGTTGAGTGGGAGGAGCTAAAGCAGAGAGTAAAGCTTTTAGCTATCAAAACTGCAAGCGCAATTCGATATGACGAAAAAAGAAAAGAGAAAGAAATGCACGAGGAGCTTGAGTTTTTGCTTAGCATGGATAGCATCCAGCCGGGAAGATATGCACAAGAAATAAAAGCCTTGAAACGACAACTTGAAAACATTGACACTGAAAAGTATAAGGCAGCAGTGATAAGAGCAAGGTCTGAAAAATTTTGGGTGGGGGAGACGCCAACTAAGCGAGCGCTGTCAGATGAGAAACGGCACGCGTATCAAAAGGAAATACGGCAAATTGACAATCGAGGTGCTGTAACTAGTGACCCTGCTACTATCAAAAATGCCTTTATAGAACACTACAATGAATTGCTTGGCCGTAAACGCGAAGTCAAAAATGGCTTTCAGGCAGAATTTTTGCGCGAAATGCCAAAACTCGATGATGATGTTAAAACGCGTCTAGAACGACCCATAAGTTTGACATAAATAGAAAGTGCGATAGACAAGCTTCCAATGGGAAAGTCGCCAGGACCTGACTGGCTTGGCGCTGCTTTCTGCAAAGCATTTAAAGATTACACAGCCCAGATTTTGCTTAAAGTGCTAGACGAGTCATACGAGCGTAAGCAGGTTCCACCTTCGTTTTCTACCTCGCACATTGTTTTGATTCCGAAGTATGATGAGCCAGGAAAACGCCTGTTGGTGGGTTCTTATCGGCCTTTAAGCCTCACCAACGTGGATTACAAAATATACATGAAAGTGCTGGCGAAAAGGCTTCAAAGTGTAATACCGAGTCTGGTTGGGCCACACCAGACGTGCGGCATTAAAGGTCGAAGCATCGCAACTAATGTGCACGTGGTACGAACTGGTTTGGAGTGTTGTGACGCGATTGGATCTCGAGTGGCAATGATACAGCTGGATCTCGCCAAAGCATTCGATCGCGTTTCGCACGATGCCTTGTTCGAAGTATTGGCACACTCAAACATAGGGCGAGTGATTGAGGAAGCTGTTCGAATCGTGTATGCGAACTGCACGACACGGATAATTGTGAATGGAGAGCTCACTGACAGCATTCGTGTGCTGTCGTCAGTGAGGCAAGGCTGCCCCCTGTCACCCCTGCTGTTTGCGGCCTACCTCGAGCCTCTCTGCCGGTCTGTCATAAACAATGAACGTATAACTGGTTTTAGGCTACAGTCAGCACAGGTCAAAATGCTGGCATATGCAGATGACATCGCTGTATTCTGTTCAAGCAGAGAAAGCATTCAAGAAGTTACTGTCCTTGTTGAAAAATTCTGCCGACAGACAGGCTGTGAAGTAAATTGGGAAAAAAGTGCCGGTTTCTGGCATGGAGACTGGGATGTTACGCCTGAATACTTTTCTCGTTTGCAATGGTCAAAATTGCCGACCCAGTATTTAGGCGTGCCGCTTGAATCGTACCAAGATCCCACCCCTTTCTGGGCTGGCCAAGCAGAGAGGGCGAGAGAGAAAGCTGATTCATGGCAGGGCAAGCCGTTGTCAATGTTCTCACGCGCTTATGTGTGCAGTGTTTTCCTTGTGGCAAAGATATGGCACGTAATGAATGTGCTTTCGGCGACGCTTGTTAGCATTCAAAAAATTCATCGTGTCTGCCGTTTTCATGTGGGCATCAACATGGGAAAAGTGCAGCAGAACCAACCTCTTTCTTCCTGTTAAGGCGGGGGGCTTGGGCCTTGTGCATCTCTTTTTGCGACAGGTTGTCTCGCGTTTTTTTTTTTTTTCCTTCGTGATGAAAACGCCTAATTCTTGAGGACGGTCATGTAAGTACGACTTCGTAAAATGCTTCCAGAACACGTTGTCTGTTCTGGTGAGAATATGAGTGGCGCTTTAAAAGGGTACCTGCGCGAAGTTGTCTTGTCTTTCAGAATGTTGCATGCGCGTTTTTCAATGGAATACTTGAGCAAAGTGTGTAAGAAGAAGCTGTACAAAGATCTTCTGGATGTGACGATACCGTTGCCGATTTACCGTGCACCACACCGTGGAGGCCCCGGACAGGATGTCTTAAAGCGTGTGAAAAAGATGCCAGTTAGGCCTTCAGTTAAAACGTTCTTCTTTAAGCTACATTCCAACACATTACCTGTTAAAACCTGGTTACATGAAAGAGGCTTATTCGTTCCCTGGACAACAGACTCTCCTTTGCAAAAGACCAGAGTCAATCGAGCACGTCTTTCTGGATTGCTGGGACTCAGTCTTTCACTGGGAGGTTCTCCAGAGAACACTAAAGAAAGACCTTCCGTTAGATCCGTATGACATACGGTTCCTTCCAGTCGAGAGTGAGGGTATTCCTTTGGATTTAGTCATGGTCTTGGGCCTCCACAGCCTGTGGAAAACAAGGATGCAAGTGCAACATTCAGATGTCAACACGCGTTCTGTACCCGAGAACTTTATCGAGAGTGTGCTGCTCCTTAGAGAAACGTACCGGGTGCTTTCTGATCCACCTGACTGGATCAGTGTGCTCGATGAACTGGCTGTCCTTAAGAAATTTATACCTTTCATGACAGCCGAAGTCTGGTTGTTGCGAGTTTTACCATTATTGTGGATCTTTTTACAAAACAGGCAATAAAGAAAAAAAAAACTCGTGGCTGAGTGGTAGCGTCTCCGTCTCACACTCCGGAGACCCTGGTTCGATTCCCACCCAGCCCATCTTGGAAGTTGCTTTTTATTTATGAAGTGCATGCCGGGATTTATCGCTCACGGCCAACGCCGACGACACCGGCTTTTCTGCGACACGAGCTCAACGCTGTCGCGTTAAAACGCGAAATATCGGTGAAACTAAAATCAAACCTCCCTTTACCACTCTGGAGCCAAGTGGTTTGACGCCCCGTTTCCGTCCGCTTGTTCCGTTACTGCGCGAGTTTCATTTCATGTGCACCAGTCGCTCATGGACATCACAAATCGCGCGCATCAGACTCACAAATGTGCAACATGACTCCGTGGATAGTGAGCTCTCTTACAGAGAACTGATATCAAAAGGCCGTCACCATTCACACGCATAACGAATAACTTCAGTAAAGGTACCCTATGCCCATTTGACACAGTGAAGGGTTGAAACTATGCTAGTTTTGCAACACTTAAGGCGCAACATCAAGGCTCTGCTTGCATTTCAGACGCGCTCTCATTATGCGGATGCATTAGTTCTTGAAGAACAGCTCTTTTCTGTGTTCTTCTCGCGATCCCAACTTCGCATTCTCACAGCTATTGACAGATTGAAGAAAAAACTCACGCCTGAAAAGTGGCTTCTTAAGGCTCGAGCAGTTTCCCGTGCATTGTTTTTTCCTAGTAGAGTGCCAACCGCCGACTTATCAGGCAGGCAAGCCACCGACGGCGTTAACGCCGAAGAGCGCCGACAGTGGGAGCAGCTGCCACTATTTTCCCTTCGGGAACTATACACTTTTCACACTACTCTTCGTCGAGACCGTTCAGAGTAGCCGAAATCCGCGCTAGGAATTTATCAGTCGTGATAAGCACCCGCGTGAGAGCGAGGGGGAAGTTTGTCGTCACTCGGGGCACTCTCGCAGCGAGCGAGCGCGGCGAGATAGCAGTGCCGTGGGGCGGCCCCGCAACTGCTCCCGCCGCCGAAGCGGCGGTCTGTCCACGTTTTCTCAGGACTGTACCTGGGGTTGGATGCCAAACTTGGGGCCTTTTTCCAGGACGGATGAAATGTTCTCTGGGACAGAAGTACCTCCAGCGAAAACCACGTGATCCTTATTGTCACGGCTTCTATTCTTACCGCAGAAGGCAAGAAGGTAGGCAAGGTCCGCTCTCCATTGTTGTTCGATGAGGTGCGACGCTAACTTCTTGAGGTCAGCTAGCTTCTTCTTGGCGAACCATTCAGGGAACCGTTTTTGGCAGACGACCCACATACAGTCATGGTAGAGCCTAATCTGGCGCCAAAGCTCTGACCGAAGAATCTTCACAATTCTCTTTACATGGCCCCACGAATGTTGAAGGGGGCCTGCAAGTGTACTAACACGCAAAGGAATGACCCCCTTCCTGAGGCAGAAGGCATACTGTCTTGCTAGACACGTTGAAGTGACGATGTGCCGATCTAGGTGATCCAAGAAGGAAGGATGAAGGGGTGGGGTACAAAATGAAGGGCCCGCTGTACTAGAAATACAGTTCAGAAGAGCGTGTTGTCGGGCTAGTTGGTTCTGCATAGTATATAAGAGAAATGCGCAACAACTTACAGAACACAGGAAGAAACACATACAACAGTTCACGAGCGCAACTACCAACTGTTTAATGGGGTGAAGCAACAACAGCATATATACAGAAAAGCAGAGCATGCGTAAAGGTAGAGCAGGCACACACATCACAAACACCGCAATTATACAGAAACAAATCAACATATGAAACTTCAGCATCATAGATCTGCAACGAAGCATCACTTACGCAGCGATCAGATAGTTTCTTGACGTGGAAGGCCTCTAAGACAAGCCGGGCTTTCACATTGGTACTCCTGCCTAGAATCTTTGTCATCTCAAATCTTGCCCTACACGTGCTAATGCAGGAAGAAACGTGCCTTGCAAGGTTTGAATTTTTATCATTGTTGCCTACATTTTTTGCATGCTCCCGTAGCCGGCCATTAACGCAACGGCCAGTTTAGCGTACATAGGAAGAGCCACAAGAAAAGGGGCAAGCTGTATACCACTCCTGTGACGCACTTAACATAGGATGTGATATGCCTTTTTTTGCAACCCCTTTCACAAGCGCCAGAAATGCGGCAGCGAAGCTTTGATACCTTGTTGCGGGCTGTGAACACCAAATGTGTACATGGTGTATACCGGCCACTTTCTTCAGGTTATGAAACATCTGGTGTACATAGGGGACCACAACCGGCTTTGAAGCCGAGTATTCAGGTCTTTTTTGGGCGCCTTTTTGTTTCTACAGGAGGGTTTCAGCGACGGCAGATATGACCGGACCAGGGAAGCCTACTGCCAAGAGGCGGGAAACCTGATAGTCGACTTTCCTGCATGCTATGAGGGCACGACTTGTGAAGCGCCGACTCCAAACAGAGAACAGAGAGACGCAATGGCTCTATTTACAACCTTGGAGTGTGAGGAGTCGTATCTCAGTAGCTCCTTGTTAGCACGGGGGGAAAACATATGGTAAACGTGGTTACCACAGAACGTAAGTTTGAGGTCCAAGAAACGTCACTCATTATCAGGGAGTTCATGTGTAAAAACCAACCCTCGTCCCAATTGATTAAAAGTAGTTAAAATCTGTGAAACAACCTGGTCAAGGGATGTAAAGGTCCCAGACTTTAAAAGGATTAAAAAATCGTGCACATATCTAAAAACTTTTAAAATCGGGCCGTCACTTAGGGAGGGTTTCAGGGACGGTCATATCTGCCGTCGCTGAAACCCTCCTTGCAGAAACAAAAAGGCGCCCAAAAAAGACCTGACTATTCGGCTTCACAGCCGGTTGTGGTCCCCTATGTGCACCAGGTGTCTCATAAACTGAAGAAGGGGGCCGATAGACACCATGTACCTTTGGTGCTCTCAGCCGCCAACAATCTATTAAAACTTTACTGCCGCATTTCTTGCGTTTGTGAAAGGGGTTGCAAAAAAAAGGCATGGCACCTCCTATGTTAAGTGCGCCACAAGAGTGGTGTACAGCTTGCTCCTTTCTTGTGGCTCTTCCTATGTAGGCCAAACTGGCCGTTGCGTTATGGACCGGCTACGAGAGCATGCAAAAAATGTAGCCAATAACGATAAAAATTCAGACCTTGTAAGGCACATTTATTTCTTCCTGCATTAGCACGTGTAGGGCAAGATTTGAGATGACAAAGATTCTAGGCAGGAGTACCAATGTGAAAGCCCGGCTTGTCTCAGAGGCCTTCCATGTCAGAAAACTATCTGATCGCTGCGTAAGTGATGCTTCGCTGCAGATCTATGATGCTGGTTTCATATCTTGATTCGTTTGTGTAAAACTGCGGTGTTTGTGATGTGTGTGCCTGCTCTACCTTTACGCATGCTCTGCTTTTCTGTATAGATGCTGTTGTTGCTTCACCCCATTAAACAGTTGGTAGTTGCGCTCGTGAACTGTTGTATGTGTTTCTTCCTGTGTCCTGTCTAAATTGTGGCGCATTTCTCTTACATACTATGCAGAACCAACTAGCCCGACAACACGTACTCATGCGTCGTCAGCATATCTGAAATTGAGCAACGTCCGATCTAAGCAGCGAAAACGTCTTTGTGATGAAAAGCATATCTATTTACCCACGGCTAGCATTTTGGCGGGAGCCCGCCTTCCACATCACGTCGACAGCAACGTCGTGCAACCGCTGCAAAGCGCACTTAAGGTAGTTCGTTATATCCAGTCCAATGGCTGGGTTGACTACGTGCCGCAGGGGATACACATCCCTGGAATCTTCCTTAATCAACTTGACTAAAATGTGCAACATTGTGACAGCACTTGGCACAGCGTAGCACAGCCAACACAGTGACGCACGCGACACAAAAGACAAAAGGTTAGATAGTGAATCCGTATAACGGGTTGGGCCTACTGGGTGCTGGATAGGATTTCCTTTGGTCTAGTTTCGTTCCGTGAATTTCCTGTTACAAAATGTTAGCTCATTGTGTGTGGCGGAGAAAATTGTGCTTTTATTTTATTTGCTAAAAGTAAACTGTATTTTGTTAAGCCCAATAAAGTTTCATGCAGCACTAGTACCGATAATATCCGTTTTGTGAAACCGAAACTGTAACTCTTATACCGTGTTCTCTGGCTCCATTGCGCATGTTCGCTCATTGCGTTATCGAGGCATCGTGTCTTATCTCAATTGCACTTATACATCAGTCATGAGTCAGTCAACGTAGAGGCGCGCGGCTCCACCAAACCAAGCGCCCTAATGCGAGGGATGCCCCTCCGCGTGTATGTTCACCGCCGACGCGCGTGCGTCTCCCGTTACAGGACAGTTTGAGGTTTAGTGCGTGGACTTCGCTCCGCTCTCGACATCTCTCGTTGTCCTTTTTTTCTTCTCTTGTATTGATCTGTGTGCGTCTGGTTTTGGCGCCTTTAAATGTAATATGATCTCTCGTTACACAGTAGCGTGAGGTGGAGTACGCGGACTTCGGTCGCACCGCGCGTGCTCCCGACAGATCTCGTCAGGTGTCCGTTCAGTAGGCTGGTCGGCAGTTCTGTCGTAAGAACCTCCCGCAGACATCCCGAAAAGGAAGTATAAGCGATATCTACGATTCTGCTTGTGATGTACCAATGCGGACAAAACATAGGCAGAAATGCGAAGAAGCGGAATGCAGTGCTCTTTCAGCGGCACAGGTCGACTCCTCTACGTCTGAATCAGACTCTGAGCATCGACATCTGGCCCTCTCCAGACAACAGAACCGAGCGCGCATGCTGTTGCAGTGAGTGAAGAAGGGAGTTACTCCGAAGCCCGGGAAAGTTACAGTGCAACAACGCTTTCGGACCACGGAAGTTGGACTGCCGCGAATCAACATCTTGGCGACAGCTCCTCGCAAGATTCATCGACAAGTGATGAGGATGGCTGTGACCACGGAGCCGAGGAAATATCTGGTGCAAGAAACGAACTGGTATGTTCGATTTCAAACCTATAAACCGCTAGTGTTGGGATTTCCTATGTAGCATTTACGTTTTCCGCGAGTGCAAGAGCTCAGCCTCGCAGTTCGCTTTTTTTAGCTTTATAATGTAGAATATGCACCACTCACCCAGAAAGAAATTTTAATGAAATCCCATATCAGTTTTCGTTTTGCTGACCATTCAAGCAAAAAAACCTACGAGTACATATGTAATGTGTTTGTGTGTGTGTGGCCTCTATAGGTCTATAAAATCTATAAGGTCTACAAAATCCCCCTATTTTATGGAGAATCCTATAGAGAACATATACAGTCTGAGAGGCTTAATTTTAAGTTAGGCACTTCCATTGGACGCTCTGTAAGTTGTAGAGGGATGGGAACAACGGTTTCTTCACCTTGGTTTAGAATTCTGCTCATTCAAAAAAAAAAAAAAAAAAGCCATGCGTCATGCTTTGGGAGCAAGCCTTTCAATCATATGCACTGAGATATATTATACAAGCTTAACCTAGCTGTAACGAATAATGTGAGCAAAATGGAATGATGACAGTATTCAGGATGAGTAGCTTGATGTGTACTGCACAAATTTTGGCTCTGTGATGGAGGCATTACAATCAAAACACATTGTTTTCAGCAGATGCGTTAAACTTGGTTAAAGTGTCTTGAGTAAACTTGAGTAAACTAGCCATGTGCTGACTTGAACAGCTATCGCATTTTCAGAGAGCGATGCAGCAATTTCATAATTTTAAGCAGGTTCCAGTTTCCTGCAATTTGCACATCAATTTATATATCTGCAAATGCTGCTCGAATAAATGTTAGTGGCCAATCTCGCCTTCCTTTTTCAGTACTTTTTTTTCTTTCCTAGGCTGCAAAAAGACCACAGTACTCATGTATAGTAACAGCTGGTCGATTCCAAGTAAATCAAACAAAGTTAGTTGGTCGACCTTTTAGATTTATTTCAAAATTCTATATATTGTTGCCTGATGATGACTGGATCCAAGGAGAGATCTGCAATTGGTTTTGCTACCAAAAATGTTCTCGAGGCAGAGGAAATTAATGATGAAAAGGTGGAGTGCCACGCTTATCTTCTCTGCTGTTTTGGCAAATTTCGATTATGAAGTCCGCAAAATATAATAAAGTTAAACAGCTGAAAATTGTGTGCCTGAATATATGCATGTTTTTGTTTGTATTCAGTTATTTTTCGCTTTTCTGGGTAGTGTAGATATTTTCATAGTTTTTCTCTAATTTGGCTCGGAAAACAAAACTTTACCTACTTTGCAGGCCTAATTGTCCCAAGAAACGTTTGTAGCAGCGCGGCAAAGATCGCGCACTATGTTATCAGCATACTCTACCAAACTGCTAGAGCGTATATTATATTGTATATAAGAGAAATGCGCAACAACTTAGACAGGACACAGGAAGAAACACAACTGTGTGCGCGTGCGTGTGTGGTTTTCTGCGCTAAGAATGCCGTCTGAAGCTATATAGATGCGATCGCGATAATTTCAAGGAGCTAGCGAGCAATGAAAATTCCTGTAGGCAATTAAAAAAATAAAGATTTTTGATATTTCTGAAGCCTTGTCCTCCTGCTCTCCTCTATTTCAGCTTTCAAAATCAAAATCATATTGCATAATATTGTTTAATAAACAAAATTGCGCAAATTTGCGCAAAGACTGGCAATTGTAGATCTGACTTCTTGCCCAAGTGTATAAAATGCAGCAGGATTGGATTTCAGGTTGTTGAAAAAAGCCCAACAGTACGGAAAAGACGATTTGGCCGCCGGAGCGGCCGTGAGTGCGCGCATCCCAGATGTTAAGAGGCCGCGCTGAGAGCTCGTTTTCGCGTCCTCGCAGTGATAAAGTACCAAACAGTGGTACCTCTCGGGTGGCTGTTCAACGCATGTGCACTGGAGCTTCGCTATTCTATTCTCCCTTTCTTTACCCCGCAACTAGACGCCGATAACACGGCTGTGAAAGAAGCAAGATCAAAGCGCTATCGGGGAGCTCCGAGCGCCCGCTTCACGCACGCGGGCAACACGCCGCAAACCGTTGCCACATGAGAAACTGCTCTGCGCCAGATGCGATCAGTAGAAAACGTGAACGTGGCGGTCCATATCAAAGCGGGATATCGTACTATACGCAAAAAAATAATAAAAAAGCAAAGCTATCAGTAACCGTATGCACGCGCCTATCTCAGATGACGATACAGATGAGAGATATAGACGGCTTGGATTGCGTCTTTTGCCGCGTATTCGATCTACTCATTACACATCATGCCGCATAGCCGGGACTGCATGGAAGAAACTGTAGGACATTTTTTTTTTAACCTACACCAGTGCAGCAAAAATCCATTGTAGCTATAGAAGATTTGCTACACTGGTGTAGCAGGTGTAGAATAAACAAATGGCCCTAGTACAGCCATCCTTTTTTTTAAATTGGTTCACAGGAAGGGAAAGGCGCAGTAACTGTCACACTTGCTCTGTGGACACCCGAACCGCGCCGTAAGGGAAGGGAGGAAGTTGGGAATGAAAGTGGAAAGAGAGAAAGAGGAGCCGTAGTGGAGGGCTACGGAGTAATTTCGACCACCTGGGGATCTTTAACGTGCGCTGACATCGCACAGCACACGGACGCCACTTCGTTTCGCCTCCATCGAAACGCAGCCGCCGCAGTCGGGTTCGAACCCGGGAACTCCGGCACAGTAGTCGGGCGTCTTACCACTGCACCACCCCGGCGGGGCTACAGCCATCCTTATATTTAATAATATAGCGTGAGCGTCGACAAAGCAGCTGTTGGTCAGCGCCTTATAAGTGCGATAAGCGTACAACACGGCTATAAACAACATCGTCTGCTAAGCTATTCCGATCACGAGAGCACACGCCCTGCCACAATATCTGTTCGCGAAAAGTGCATGCACAAGATATGTGTGTGCGTTACGGCAGGCCACGCTGGCGAAATGGAGTTAAGATAAGAAAAAATAAACAAAGCAAAGATAACAGCACGCGAAAAGCAATTGCCTGGAAAGCGAACCTTCTGATTTGAGCAGCCCATCGTTAGGTGGCCACATCATAAAAGAGGCAACAAGCAAAGCACGTGTGCTCTACTGGTCGACGTTCTTTTTTTTTTTTGTGAACTGATATTGGTGGGAGGTCGTGTGTCCTTGCGATCAGAACAGCCTAGCAGACGATGCTGTAGCTACCTCCGTGTATGTGAGCGAACCCTCGTCGTGTTGCACGCTTATCGCGGCTATAAGGCGCTGGCCAGCAGTTTGGTCGACGCTCGCGTTTTATTATCAAAAATCAGGACGGCTGTACAGGGATGAAGGCAACGTTCGTTGTGATTCGAATAAACGATTGCAGCCCAAAAAATTGTGTTTTAGTGAGGAACTCCTTTATAATATTGCGTAATTTTCTCCATTTCACTAAAATTATTTGGAACACGTTGCTGGCTCGTTAATTCTTATCGTCTTTTTGTGTAATCCGCATTTTGGTGAAGGTGAAATGCAAAAATTCCGAATCATTCACTACGGTTTCTCTCACAGCTAATTTAACGGCGAGACATAAATATACATGCAATGTTATGCCGAAATTGAAAAATCGTACGCGATTCACAAATGTCTTAGAATTTCAGACCCGCGTGGTGCTGCGCAAGTGCCTTATTGAAGTGGCCGTAATTACTAGTGCAAGAAAATTATACAATATGCTTTATAGATTCTGGAAACTGAAGTAGAGTGGAATAGGTGAACAAAGTTTAAGGAATATAAAAACTTGGTAATTTTTTTAATCGCCTTCAGAAATTTTCCTTGTTCGCGCTTTTTCCTTGAAATTATACCTCTGTATTGAAACTTTACATAGATATCAGCTGTAGCAGTTTGATAGATAAGAATGCTGAGAACATAGTGCGGGATATTATTGCCACTCTGCCACAACTCTTTTTTAGATAAAGGCCTGCAAAGTAGGTAATATTTCGTTTCCTGGAGCCCATTCGGAGAAATTTTGTGAAAATATCTACACTGCCCAGAAAAGCCAAAATTAAGTTAATACAAACAAAAACATGGATATGTTTAGTCAGAAAATGTTCAGCTACGTAATATTATTCTTTGCGTAATTCATAACCGAAGTTTGCTAAAACGGCAGGGAAGATAAGCGCTGCACTCCACCTCTTCGTCATTATTAACTCCCTGTGACTTAAAGAAATATTTGGCAGCAAAACCAATTGCAGATCTCTTCTTCACACTCATCATTTCAGCAATATATGAAGTTTAAAATAAATTTGAAACGTCGACCGACCATCATTTGTTTCATCTTATGTGGAATCACAGTGGGCATTGCATATGGGATTTGTGGATATCAGGTCCATTTGTATAGATAAACTGTAGTTCTTAACATGAAACATTAGATACTTGATTACTCTATAACCTAGTAGAAAGTGCGAGACTGAGTGCTGAGAATATGGTTGGTCAGGCCTGTGTAAATTGAAGTCTTATTTTACATGTTATTTATTGGCTCTTTCAGGAAGAGCTGCTCTACCCCCATAGCAAAGCTGTCAAGAGGCCAAAGTATTGTGATGGTAATGGCACACACACTAAGGCATCATTCTTCGAAAGAGGGCATGGAAAGCCTGCTTACACTGCTTGAAGCACATATGCCACAAGGGGCTGACTTTCCAAAGGCAAAATTTTTTTCATTCCAGAGTTTTTCATCTATTTTTGAGTCCGAGCATGTGATGCACATGCATTGCTCAAACTGTTTGGAATATTTGAATGCACTACCTTGTGCAAGCACTGAACTAAAATGTGCTCAGTGCACTTCGGTGCACAAGGTTTCTGAGCTCCTGAAAACTAGGTTATTTTTTTAATGCTGGCTATTGAGGCTCAGATTAAGGAAGTGCTTTTAAGTGGCAAGCTAATAGATGCAGTGGTGCTGCCTATGACGTTTGTGATATTACAGAAAGCCAAGCGTACTGTAGCTTGCTGCTAAAAGATGGTGATATCTCTGTCACATGGGATACAGGTGGTGTTCCACTGTTTGAATCTTCGGGGCACAGTTTGTGGCCATTATTACTGGAAGTGAATGAGCTTCCATATAGAAACAGAGTGCAAAAGCAATTGATGTTTAGTTTATGATTTGGTGTAGGCAAACCAAACATGAACACATATCTCAGGCCATTTGTAAAAAGAATGAACACCCTTTCCATAGAAGGCATCACATGGACAGGTGATGATGGACAATGCAATGTGTGCAAAGTTTACTCAGGGCTATGCACCGTTTACACTGTTGCGCGGTGCATGATAATGAATGTCAGGCAATTTAATGCCGCATATGGATGCCCATGGTGCGAGCAAACACAAGTGGTTGATAAAGGCTCACAGCCGTGTTTATCCAGTAGTGGATAGTGCTGCGAGACCAAGAACTCAAGATAGTTTTGTCAGTCAAGCAGAGCAGGCACAGGGAAAAGGGAAACCTTGTAGAGGTATTAAAGGCCCTGGTGTTCTGCTCTTCATGTTGTTTTTTAGCTTTCCAGATTCATTTGTTGTTGACTACATGCATGCTGTATGCAATGGGTTTGCAAGGTCAACAGCTGTCATGTGGTTCGGTAGCAAACGCCGCTTTCAATATCATCTTGGAGGCCGCATTAAAGAAATAGATGAAAGACTGCGACAGCTAAGACTTATTTGGGAAACGACACGTTTACCACGATCCTTGTGTGAAATGAAATACTGGAAGGCATCGGAATGGAGGGACTGGCTGCTATATTTTTCTCCAGTTGTTTTAAAAGATTTCTTGCCAGACAGATATTACTGCAACTGCATAAAGTTTGTGCAGGTTATGCACTTCTGTTTGCAGTCCTCTGTTCCTGTTGACAGGATGAAAGAAATAAAAAAGCTGTTAACAAGGAATATGAACAGCTATATGGCATCCAGAGCATGACATACAATGCTCACATCCTATCCCACATGCTGGATCATGTCAAACTGTGGGGACCACTTTGGGGATTCTCAGCTTTCCCATTCGAGTCGGTCAATGGCAAGCTTGTACGCTTAGTGACAGGAACACGATATGGCCCACTCACAGATTATACAGAAGTTATCAATTTTGCAGAGTCTGCCACGAATATTGTCTATGACCACTAAATGGCAAAACAATGAACTTAGGCTCTTTGTTTGGTCCCTGGTGAAGGGTTATACTTTGAGGAGGGCCAGGTTCCACAGTGGCAGTCTAGTCCTTTATGGAAAAGGGTGCATAGAACAGGACACTATTAGGCACAAGAAGGCAACAATTGATGCTTTCACATATTGTGCCAGTTCAATGGACAAGTCACGACGAAGGAATTTCTTTTATGTTTCGTGACAATGAATTCGGACGTTCTAACTGCCAACAGTGAGCCTTCTTGCAGTTCAGGAGATAATGTACTGTTTACAGTCTAAAAGTTGAATGTTGTGGATGTCGTTTTAGCCTGTGGAGTTGGCTGTGGCTCCGTTCGCTTTGTTACTGTTAAAGAAACCAGTGACACCTCTGAAGTGAGAGCTATTGAAGCGAGAAAATGCATAGCTCTCTTTTGCTCAGGAATAACAATATTGTGCTGTATACCAGAAGAATATGTTTTGGAATCTGTCTAACTAGAAACACTGATTTATTTTGTATTTTCTGTGGCATGGAGAGCCCATTTGATGTGTGCCAACGAACAGTGTAGCTATATCCACTTAGTATCTATATATATTCGGAAGTTCCGCGGGCTATAGGTGGTGCGCGAGGCAATTCCATATGGAGAGATGATTCGTGCGGCCGCATAGGGCTGCAGCCGGTCTTTTTGTTCTGCACTTCGCACACAAGCAGCCATGCCGCCATCGTTTACACGCTCATTGTGTCTGGGAGGCATAATGAAACACATCGGAAAAGAGGAGACGAGAATACGGTGCTTAATTGAAGGCGAGGAAGTCCTCAACGCCGGCCACCTCATTTGCTGTGGCCCAAGACTCCTCCCCTGCGTCGATGACAGTGCAAGGCCTTTGCTTGCAAGCATCACATGTGAAGAAGAAGCCGCACGAAGTATGTTTATTGAATAGACGCCTCTTTGCAGGTATGTGAGTCTCCATTTGACGCATGTGACAACTGAGGCATGATCTCGTTTCATAGGCAGTGCGGTCCGAAGCGTTCTCCAAAGTCGCGCGCAGAGTAAAGAGCGTGCATGCAGCAGCGGCACGCTTCAGCCAGATATGCAATGCACATGGTTGTGTCTCGGTTACGCTTGTCTACAGCGCGCAAGCAGTGCTGTGCGGATGAAATGAAGCGAAATTCTAAAGCGCACGAGTGCAGCCGAGCAGAAATAACCGCACAGCTACCTTGTCCGTACAAAAGCAGCTGCGATATGGTTTCAGTTTACTTGCTTCGTAGCGTGTCACTGGAGTGCTCTACAAATGTAACCGAGTATGCATAGTGTGTAGTACATTTACTACGTTTTTGGCACTGTAGGTACACTTTCGCGACCCCCGTAACGATGTCTCCGCTGGAAGCGGCGACGGGAGAAAGGCATGCACGGAAAGTGCAGTGAAAAATCATTGCTGTTTGTGAGCAGTTGCAGCATTTTGTATGATTTTCAGGGTTTAACGTCGCAAGAGAACATCAAGTTTGAATAACTGGCGGTAAGTGCCGTGCATATTTCACTTTTTTACCCAGGGAACACCGCTCCTGGGAGCAAAAAGTGACAGCAATGCTTTCCGATTGTTTCCAAGGAAACGAGGCTACTCGGTATGGGAAAGCTTGCGAAGAACTGGCTCTAGAAGAGTATTTATTGTAAAGTGATGTCTAATGTTGTTACGAAGCTAGGGCTGCTTGTGAATCCCCTCGTCCCTTGGCTTGGCTACAGCCCAGATGGTGTTGTGTTCAAGAGTGACTGTCCTGCCACCCTGATCGAAGTAAAAAGTCCCCTTCTGGGAAAAACACAGAAAGCAGTTGATATTGCTCGTGAAGGAAAACTAAAATACCTGACGAATGACGGCGAAAATCTGGTTGTGAACAAAAGTCACAGTTATTTTCCACAAGTCCAACTTGGGATGTACCTTTTGAACCAGGATATGGCACACTTCATTGTGCATTCTAAGGTACAATCACTGATCATCAATGTCGCGCGATGTGACCACCACATTGATGAACTTGTGCGCAAACTGCAGTTCGTCTGCTTTAAACATCTATTGTCAAAGCTGGCAAAAGTTGCATAGAGTTTGGTTGCTACACTAACAAGTGCTCTTTGTAATGAATGAAGACTGCTTAGCACGGTATATGAGATTTTAATAAATGTTTTCATTATGGTGCACCAGTGGTTGTTTTACTTGTTGCACTAGGAACGCAAGGATTGCTAACTGAAGGTAGGTTCAAGATATTGCAGAAAAGATGCAATTTGTGACTTGTACACCGTAGGAACATACTGCTGCATGCAGCAATTGCAAAAGGTGAAAAAAGGGCAGTGAAGGAAAAATAACCAGTGCCAAAAATAGTCAGCCTGAGAGCTAGCCTTGCAGAAAGCATATATCCCAAGGCAGCACTAAGACAACAGTTTCAAAATCACTTGTATGACTGTGAAGCATGTACCCTACAACTCATCTTTCCAGCCCACTAATAGCTGCTCATTTGTGTGACGGTACCCACCGCGGCTGCTCGGAAGCTTTGGCGTTCAGCTCGTTAATCACAAGGTCGCGGGTGAAAATAAAAAAAAAAACGCCCCTGCGCTGTGCAATGTGAGCGCACGTTAAATAACACCTTTGACCAAACGTTATACACCTAAATTAGCAAATACAAAACAATCATAGCTGAAATCCACATCACAAGCTGCCAGCCAAACAATTTCATAATTGGCCTAGTATATATAATGGACACAAATGATTCTGAGTTTAGGCATTATAGGTATACACAAATTTGTGTGAAAAGTTCAGGAAGGCTAGCAATTGCCGGCTGATCATTAATGGTAAGTCACAAGTGGACTTCGTGGAAACTCTTCAATATAGTAGCATAATGAACACCAGCTAGAAAAACAAGAACAAGAATTATTCACTAACCTTCACTAGCAATTCGCGAGTTCCGTAGATGGTGGCACCGCACACCGGCGAGAGCGAGAAACGCCACTGGGATGATCGGCGCGGGCAGGCCAGAGTTTCTGCCTCCATGAATGCGGGCCGCCGGGAGCTAGGAATTCCATTTTTTTCCCCTTCCTTTGTTCGCCCTGCGCGTGATCGACGTCTTCAAGCTACTTTCGATGAAAAAAAAAGTAAAGTACACGAGTAACAGGATGTGCTGCGTGCCGCAGTGCACAAATCGGGCAGTGTGTGGACAAACAAGTCTGCATTCTTTTCCCGCTGACGCTCGTCTCAAGAAGTTGCGCATCGGGAAGCGTGTGACACCGCCGATGAAGGTGTGCAGTGTCCACTTTGTGAAGGACGACTTGGCCTGCTCTTATAATTAATATAACTTAACTAAGGCTGTTGCTAAATGTATGTTAAGTGGGCCGAATGTATTTTTTCTTTGGGTAGGTAGGACATTGAATGTCAGGTGCAGCCATAAAAAAATGCGATGTCATCCGCATAGACATACGTGCGAACATCTTGATGAGTGGGAATTGAACTCATTAAAATGTTAAAGAGCACGGGCGAGAGAACTGCCCCTTGAGGGACACCTCTGGTTTGTTGATATCTGCCAGAATGCACTCCATTCAATGAACAGTAAAATTGTCTGTTTTTTAGCAATGTAGATATCCACTCAATTAAATATTTTGGAAAACGTAGAGTTTCTAATCTGTGCAATAAAATTCGGGGCTCTACGCTATCATAAGCCTTCTCTATATCGAGAGTCATCAATGCAGCATGCGTTTTTTTTTGCGCCGCGCAAGAAGAATTCGACTCTCAAGGTCGGTATGTGCATTCCACATTGAACATTTTGCGCGAAATCCGATTTGACAGGGACTAAAAATATGTTCTTGTTCCACAAACTCGGTAACCCGTTGGAATACGACCTTTTTAATTAATTTTACCAAGTTTGATGTTCATATTTTTCTGATATTGTCCAAAGTATAGCCACCACCATTATGTTTCAGTAAAGGAATCACTTTGGCTAGTGTCCAGTAACAAGGTATCCAAGAATGAATAATTGAGTAATTTACCAACTCTAACAAGGAATTTGGAGACACCTCAGAAAGGATCTTTAACATTTTTAACGTTACTCCGTCAGGGCCAGGAGCAGCAGCTGGGAATGTCATTACAATAGAAGAAAGCGCAGAAAATGCAATTTTAGGAACATCCTTAACCGTTTATATTTGGCCGACAAACATAGGGGATTTGGGAAGTGTTGACAATAAACTCTTTTATAAACCTTTAGCAATGTTTTCTACTGTTTTGATAGCTTCTTTAGGAGTCGTAATACATGAGGGTGATTGTGAAAGGTAATTGAAATGCTCAGTATCATAATTATCTTTCACTTGAACGACTGTGCGTTTAAATGTAGCTGCAAAAAATTTATAATCATGCTAATGTTTGGGGCACTGGTTGTGAAGGAGCCTCTTCCATGCAGCCTTTCTTCTTCTATAATCACGCGAACAGTCTGCATTCTACCCATCTTGTTGATGTATTGCCTTTTGATGCACGCACAAAGACTTCACACTTCTTACGACAGGATGCAATAGCCTGGCATAATCTTTGCAATTTTAACTCTTCCATAGCCTTAACCACTGACCCAGGAGACGAACTCAAAAATGACTGAAACTCGTTATAATTAACGTACGATCTCAATTGACAGGTCGGCGGAGTTAAGCGGCAGTTAACCTCAAAAACAATAGGTATATGGTCGCTAGAGGTGCCACCATCGACTGTCAACCAATTGAGTATAGAAACACTAGTGCTGGAGAAAGTTAAATATATCTCAGATTGACTGTGAGCACGGACGATAGTAGGCAAACCAGAATTCATGCAATTAAGGTTATTATTTGAAAGCCAATCCCACAGACGCTTGCCGCAGAGATCCGTCCTGTAACCCCGCGAGACATGGTGCGAATTAAAATCTCCAGCCAAAATAACCGAATTTTGACAATTAACTAGTAAGTGGCCTAGCGATCTGGTGTCCTGAACACATTCGCTAATCTAAACGGACTGAACCCTGGAATTTTAAAATCTATGGCCAATAATTCAGAATCTAAAGTAGAATATTGAAAAGAAATCTTAGCCCTATGAGAAAATTTTGAAGAAACTAGAATTAGTAACCCACCACCTCTTGACTGCCGATCTTGTCGGAATGATCGATAATTTTGTAAATGAAAATGTTTTTCAGTTAGCTAAGTTTCTTGCAAAACAATTATGACTGGATACTGTTTTAAAGAAAGATAATCTAAATCTGTAGTAGCTGAAAGAAGAGATCTACAGTTCCACTGAAGAAATTTTAGCGTTCCTATGGTTATGTAATCCGGGCAGCAGCAACACTCTGCCCCAAAATGGTATCCTTTGGTTTAGAGCCTAGCTGTTGCTTTGTTTTTATTTTGCCTGAGGACGAGGTGGATAGCGGGTTAGACATCGGGGATCCACTGCGTTTAGGATTCGCGTGTCTGTTTCCATCATATCTGCATCACGAGCCTCGTCTGACTTGTCGGAATTTTGCATAGGTGATGCGGAAAGATTCATTCTGTGAGCAAGACATTGTAGCTATGGAGTGCTGCACTGTTAGTGAATGCGCTGGTGTCGAAGGATAAACCGCAGCAGTTTGCACAGCCTGAGAAATATGAGCTGCCAGAACGTTGGATATGCACTCTGTGACCTGTGACTGTTGTCAAAATGCTATCAACCATTTTGGCCATGGTTTCTTCCACAGCAGTTACCATGGCTTTAGACGGCGAGGAATGTGATCATGCCCCAGAACTGGCTGAGACACCTGCATATCAGTGAGCTCTCTTTTTAGTTTCTTGAATTGCCTCACGCCCCGAGCAACGTTCCCGGTCAATAATCCCCTAAATTTGCATTTCATGAGTTCTAGAAGGACATTCCAAAGAATTTGCTGAGTGAAGTCCACCGCAAAGACAACATATGACATTTTGATCTGAGCATAAGTGTGATTTATGGGCATCGACGCATTTGCAAAATCGCAAAGTGGACTTGCGACCTCCAGCAGTATGGCCATAACGCTAGCACTTGTTGCATTGTAGAGGCTTTTATGGTAGGGGATTTATACGGAATATTAAAGGCCACGCTTTAATCTCTGATGGACATACTGTACCTGCAAAAGTAGCAATTACCGATTCTGTCGGCACATTAACATTATTGCCTTCCCGGCTACAGCGATAGACTGCAGCAACGCCTGCCGCGGAGAGAAGGTCAAGGGTTTCTTCCGGACTTAATAAGGAATCCACACCTCGGGGTAGACCTTTTGTGCAGGTCAGGTGCGAAGGAATAAAATGCTTACCTGATGAGATGCAAAAGTAGAGCAGTTCAGAAGGCCCTTTATACATGACAGGTCTGGTGAATGGCAAAGAATCCCGCCGCTACCAAATTGGCGTACCTCGGCTATTCCTTCGTAGAAGGAAGTGGTTTTTTGAAGGGCAGCTCGAACAGCTACTGGATTGTTCATTTTAATGGTGCCACCATCCTTAGGAACGAGCGCCACAGGGATGTTGCGGACGCCGGAGCTCTGAAAAGCTTCCAAGGGCAGATCATCGATCAGAAGGGAAACCGACCAAGGGGAGCGCCCTTGGCCGGGGGACTGCGTCGACATTACCTTGTCAACATCACCGCGTGCGTTAGTCAACAGAAACAAAAACGCAAAGGGGAAAGACAAAACCAGGACCAGCAACCCAATGCTTAGCCGATCGGCGTGTGAGCAGCCCACGAACATCTTCAGCAGCCCAAGCGCGCAGCGTTTACCAGACACTTCAGCTTTTTCAGGCGATGCTGAGCACATGCCGCGCTCTCATATTTTGCAGGAGAACGACGACGACGAGTGAATGGGGTTAATATAAAGCTTAACAAACAGATAAATTATTTCCATTCTCCAGAATGTTGCGCCTGCGTGAAAAACCGATTTCTCAAAAGTGCAGGGTACTAACCGGATAGTCCGAATATCCTTTAAATCTCCCGCCAGGCCATATCCTTCTCCCTGCTTTTGAAGTTCAGGTGCCGTTTAATGAAAAGGCAAGGCTATTATTTAATGGCATTGCGCAGGCGCTTGATTGAGTACTCCATTTTAGTTTCTCGTCCTGTGAATTTTCAATTTGGCGCTGGCGATGACAACCGGCTGTGCGCAGGCATGACTCCATACTTCCGGGACCTCGCTGATTGGTTAAATGGTTTACGACTAGTAGTTGCGCGCCTTGAAAATCGAGCAGTGCCCCAATGGCCCGCGGCTATCGCTTTTCGACTGATGCGACCATTTGCAATAGTCGCTTTTCGACCAAAATGGTCGCACGACCTCCACGAGTCGAAAGTGTGAACAGGCCTTTGAGCCTTAGCGACGGTTCACGACGGCATCCTGGCTTGAATGACCACAGGCCAGTGCAGTGTCTCTTAGCTATATTATTTGAGCTGACGAGTCCAGAAGCAGCTGTCAGCGCGACCTAATGGGGCTCACAAGGTATTAATTTAGTTTTCTTCTTGGGCACATAGTCTGCTAGGTAGTAGTTGACGATTTTTTTATCATGATCTTTTGTATGCATAGTCTCAGGTCATCAATTTCACTTGAAATATAGCTAATGCTAGAAAAGTATTGCAGAGGATTTCTTCGAAGCTATTACTGAGCACTACAGCGGCTTTCACATTTTCTCTGACGCTGCCATGTGAAGACACGAGGACAGCTTCAGCTGCTCCAGAACACTTCCCTTTTACTTTTCCTTTCCACAGGAGTGAACAAGAACAATAGACTATTCGCAACTCTAGTTAATGACAGGGGGCGCTGCGAAGTCTGACCACACTGGGCAAGATGGCGGCAGTATTGAGGTCTGTGCGCAACTCGTCCCTTTAAAATGTATTGCTGTTCCTTGCTCGTGACGAAATTTGTGGTGTTTTGTGAAGAGTGGTCGTGCTTGTGACGGTTCACGCTTCATTCTGACACGCCCCAAATGATTTAAGAAGTACTTGGGACTGGGCTAGTTGGAACATCTTCTCATAAATGCTGCGCTGCTTAGTTTTACACGGACAAAGGAACTGGGCGAACGCTGAAGTTAAGCGCAATCTACCAACTGAAGTTTTATTTCCTAGATTAGGAAAAAGGAAACACAAGCACGCGATGTAATCTGAGGATTGTGAATACACATAAATCATAACAGTGCACTGTAACAGCAAGAACAACTAAGGAGTGAAACCATGAAAATGAAAATATGAAAAATAAACACCTTATCTAAAGGCGTTTGATAAGCCCAGCAAAGGTTCGCTTGATTGAAGTTCTTACACTGTAATTCGTCCTCATGACATTTCTTTGTGCTTAAATTTTTACGAGTGTTGCATGGCTATGCTGATGGAGATTGGTGTCCATTTGTAAAACAATACTTTGGTGAGTGCGATAATATTTTTCCACTTAATATGTTCTTGTTGTGCAGTAGTGATTTTGCAGGTCTGCAGTCGCATACAGATGCGTGCCTCCAGTACCTGCCTATGTATCTTCAGGTCTGTTCGATTCAGCTGCACTCTTTGCACTAGTTCCGTAAAGCTCTGCGGCGGTGCCGCAAGCGTGCAGCACCAGTTCCAGCAGTTCAGGTGCAGCATCGGCACCAGCTACTTACAAAAGAATGGTAGAGTGCAGGCCGGGCCGTCTGCTAGCCTTGGCGTCGCCAACACGCTGCGGCCGGCTGTGTGCAACATCGCGTCAGCGGACGCCAACGTTCCGGTTAACTTAATGAATTTTCAAACAGCACATGACAACGAAGTTTTGACATTATCCAGCCCAATGCTTTTGGCCTGTGCTTTGTAATAAACGGCACTTGTCAACGAGAACACGATCGAGTTCGCCAAGGTATCGGCTATGCATACTGAAGAAGTAGACACACGCATGTGGTGTGATGCATGCTGATTATATATTTCAATCATGACCATGTGCGCTTCGATCGCCGGCAGCCGCAAAAGGTGCATATATATGCATTTGCACAAGACGTACTTAATGCGATGAGGTATACTTGAAAATCTTCATTGTTTCTTTATTCATTCATGAATATGCGATGCATATATGTACAAAAGCTGACCGCATATGTGGTCAGCTATCTGTGAAATATATTTCCACTCACATCAACAGGCGCTAAAATGCCAAATAAGATAAATTTTCAAACAGCACATCGCAATGAAGCGTTGACACGAACCAGCCTCGATCGATGTATGTGTATGCGCACCATTGGCAGCTGGCACGAAGCGCAAACTTCGATAATGATTGAAGTCAGCATGAACCATAATGCATGCACGTGCTTACTTGGTAGACATGGTTTGAAGTACGCGTCGTCGTTTCTTTGGCAAACACAGCTAGGCACCATTCTCGTTGACGAGTGGAATAAGGGTCGCTTCACTGTTTATCACAACACGCAAGCCATCGTCGCGCAAGCTGTCGTCTGCTTTCATGCGGCGGTTGCAGCTGCACCATTTCGGCACTGACCGCTGAGGAAACAAACGGACCATACCTGTACTATAGGCAGCCCCCCCCCCCCCTTCCCCAATTTTGGGAAGGCGTTCAGCCACCCATTCCGCTGCATGGACTAACATGGGTGCCATTCAGGGATACGTAACAGCGCTTTGTAACAAGGGTCTCTTTGTAACAATACAACCAGTGCCATGGGCAATGCGCATTCTCCTTACCTTCTCTGGTGAGGCGACAGAGTGCCTGAGGAAGCATTTGAAACATCACTCTGGCATAGTAAAAAGCGTGAGAACTAGAATCTCCCATCCATTCCTGCTCCGAGCCCTCAATCGCCTTCGGCATAGCGGTTTTGCAGCCCTTCTATGTTGTTCTTGACGGAGCACAATCATAAATGACGCGTGGAAGCGCATCACTGGAAAGAATCAGTAGACCTGGGATTCGCATGTTCAGGAGTTAATAAACTCTCATAAGTGACAAGTGCAATTCCTCGTTGCCCTACTTTTCTTCCTTCTAAAATAAAACTTCAAATATATAATGCATTATTCGTCTCGCGTATGAATTATTGTTCTTTAGGTTGACTCAGAACTACTAAAACAAACATTGCCGCGAACTGTTTAAATCTTTATTTGTTCCTGTTCGACAGCCGCTGGCATGCGGCCTTATCATTGTTATTCTGGCGCACTTATCAATTCTGTATCCCGTGCTTGTTCATGCTTGTTGTCGCGATACAACGCGTTATCATTTTCTCTGTCACAAACGATGCGCGAGATCTGTCTCGAAGGTTCTGATCACTCGTGTATGTTTCTACAATGTTCCAGGTTGTGCTACCAGTAGTTTGCGACGTTATCTAGATTGTTCTGAGCAGCCTTTAAATTGAGCATTGACGAGTGCGACGCGCATTCTTTGTTCGACGATCGACGAGCACGATTGTTGCTATCGCCGCCGCCGAGTTGCTTAGTTCTTTTGTGGGCACAAGTCAGCCCAATAAAGAGTTAATTTCAGTACCATCAAGCTTGTGTCTTCTTTTGGTGTCTACGGCCTTATCACCACTACGTGACAATATAGAGAGAATTTATCTCCTTCAAAAGAAAGCCATTCGTCATATAGCAAATCTTGATTACTTAGCCCATACTCGACAAGCTCTCCAGACATATAATGAGTAAGGATTCAAAATATGCACAAATTTCGAGCTCCGTTGTTATATTATTTTCCTTCCAGCTTCAGTACTATAATTAAAGATGCCACCCTGCTGAAAGAAAATAGACATCTAGTGAACGCACGTAACACAGACAAGTGGCCGGTACCATTTTTTTGCACGGACTGTAGGCTGCAGACATTAGAATACAGTCTTCCCACAATTTTAAATAATTTAAAAGGCATAAATCAGTCCACTAAAGCTGCACTGCATCAGTGTTTTGTAATTATGTAACCCGATGGTATCGTCCACAGTTACACAGTTCTCTCTTATTTTCATTCGTGGTCTCTGTTATAATTTTGCACTTAAAGTGCTGTTAAAGTATGCGCTATCTGCGGTTATTTTTTTTTCAGTGATTTTGTGAATATATCCTGCTAGTTTGTTTTGCTTGGAGAACTGATGTTTAGATGCTGTTACTTACATTACTTACATTAGTGATCTCGTTAGCTGCATTTAAGCCACGAAAAAAATGTATTTGCTTCTTGATATGTATGTATATTATTTTATTGTATGCTGGCTTTCCTTAAACGGCTGCGTGGGTCTCGTCAAGCTGTTTACTCGCAGTTTTTAGCCCAAGCTGCCAACCAGAACATTCTGGGAAATAAAACTGAAATTGAATTGAATTTGACTAGCAACGCATGTGTCGATGGGGCGACAGGGTGCAGGAGGCAAGTAGGAAGACCGCCTCCCGACGGGAGAGGGTTCCATACCTTACCGGAGAAAGTGCTGCTGTATTTGTTTTTGATGTAGTTCATATAGTGGGGCCCTGGGTCGGGCCAGACTAGCAATACGAATTGACTTGTAGGCCCGGCCACTGGAAATTACTGCCCTTATTTCTTTGTTAACCAAGTGATTGAAGAAATAGTAGTTCAGTCCATTCTGAGCTTGGACTCCATGCTTAGTCTTGTAACATGTTTAGGTTGTAACCATTTAGGTGCTTAGGTCCCAACCAGTGAAGTAGCAGAAAGTAGTTGTATTTGTTATTTTTGGTCCTTCTAGTTTCATTCTAAATATACATTATGCTCTAAATAAATGCTCTGCTACCATCATTTTCAAGCATGACGCCTGGTCTTCCATGTCGAGCTACACGACTGATATGTATTCTGATGTTTGTTGAAGATAACATCTTTGACACTGAATGGTACTGTGCTCCTTGCTGAAAGTGAGGACAAGGACACTTTATGTGTTTGTCATAGCTGTTCAAAGATTAGGGCACAGAAGGACAGTGCAACTGTCATGGAGAAAACTAGTTTATCATTCCCTGGTTTGTAATAAAAATATTTCATGTATAATGTCTGAGTGTGCGTTCTCATGAGAAAACAACACAGTTCCTGCTCAGTGCAAGCTGATCGCAGCAATCACGGAGATGTAGCAGGAAAACACTGCTCTAAAAATTAAACATTGATAGATAATACTCATGTGTCAGCCCCAAGTGAAAGCATGAAGTGTGGTTTCAGTGACAGTTTAAACACTATGTCTCAGAAGGGCTGTGCTGATTATGTTGTCTATATATGGTAAGTAGTTTTGCCTCTCATATAAGCTGCACGGTAGAGCAACTAATAATGTGTACTTATGCTTTATGGTACATAGCTGCCATATCGCATGTTCTCTCTTTACCTGATGCTCATTTATAGTTTCGCGCAACTCAAACAATACCACGCTTGCTGCTGTTGCCTACATAACTTCAAAAGTTGTAAACTAGAAAAGTGAGAATGGTGCAGAAAGCAATACGTTTCAAGGGAACTATATGTCGGGCGCAGACACAGTCATGTACAGGATGTCGCTACTATTTAGACATTGCTGTAACAGTGCTTTGTTAACACAAGTGTGCAAGTTTACTGAAAGCAGTTTGTGGCGCCTTTAAGAGCTAACTTGTTCTCGAGACTGTGTGGCTTATTAGCGCTTAGCAGGATGCAGCAGAATGTGTGGCTGGGTGGAAACGTTGAAAATGCTTTGCTGTAAAGAGAACAACCAATCTGATATCAGGTGCAGGAGGCACACGGAAATTACTGCTTGTCCCAGATGATGTGCCTTGATCCTTGTAATTAGCAGTGCGAAATTACAGCATTCGAAAAGCGACAATTGGAAGCGTTGGACATCTAGTATCAAAGAAAAACAAGATTTGAGGGGAAGCTTCAGTTCGCAAGCAAACATTACACAACAGGACTTCTCTTCGTCCAGGTAAAGACTGATCCTCTTGTTGAAATGTTTGCTTCTAAACTTAGGCTCATGCTCAACCCTTGTTTGGCTTTTTAGTTACTGTGTATACATCTTCCCCTAATTCTGGTGAGTGCTTATGCATACTTGCAATACTCTTGTGCACTGCATATGCAGAAAAATGTTCAAGAATCTGCGGATTTAAGTAAATGCTAGCTGCTGTCGAGAAAGCTATCTCCTTTAATAGTGTGTCATTAAACATGAAAAACTAATGAGTGCGTTGGCTTGCTCATACAGCTGATAAAGCTCTTCTTGACAGCTGTTTTATGATACAGCTTTTAGAGCAGCCGCAAATAATTTCTTGCAATTAATTGCTAGGTGTCCAAGAAAGCACACTCTACTTATATGCAAGGAAGGATGTGTGCATCAGTTTTGTATGTCATTCTGCATTCACTTTCACTTATTCACGGGGATTATTTATGCTGCAGTTGGCGAGGTGATGTGTGGATATACCTGCAAAATGATTATTTGTTTTATTGATAACCTTTTCTTATTATGCAATGATTACTTCACTTTTACTTCGGCATATATCACATGTATGGAATATCCTAGAACTAAACTTGGTTGTGCCACGACGTATGAAGGGCCATCAGGAACTTGAGTTCAAAAGATGAGCTCATCTAAGTTGCATTTTGAGCACAGATAAGCTGTTGATTTCAATATCTTTTTGAGTTAATGCAACGACCCCTTGATTGTTTGATCAATATAGTAATTAAGCTAATCCTGGATCCTATGTGTATGTATATATACGTATAACTACATTCACTGCTCCTTTGGTAATTGGCGAGGTGCGAAGCGCATGCGGGCACTTGACCAAATGAACGCCCTGAAGCGGGCTTTGTCCCTGGCGAATTACCGTTTATTTGAGAATACATTAAAAATAAAGAGGTGCCGCGGCTCGATCGGTTCACCGCGCGTAGTCGTCACAGACCTAGCGCCGACAAAACTATACCAATTCGGGGATCTTATTCAAGTGTGATAAGCTGCGACGCGGAATGTGAGCGGCCGCATATAGTCGAACGATTACCCTACGGGCCCAATTCTCGTAACGTGCGCCGTCCAAGATCGAGCACAGTGTCACGCGCTGCGTGGACTGCAGATCTCGAGACGCCTGCTTGACGGGACGAATAATTTAGTCAATCGTCGTAGACTGCTCCCTTAAGCGCATTTGGTGATGACGTTCTTAGCAGAACAGGTTAAAAGCGCTATGATCAAGCTGTCACAACTAAGAGTTGTTCATACGTGCGCTGATAACGACTTATGTATGCGACGCGAGAAGTCTAGCTGCTAGTACGTATTGTTTACTGGTACTTATCCGTAGATTTTCCGTACCTGTAGAAGGCAGTTGATACCAGGAAAGAAATCGTTCAACAAAAACTGTCGATGGCACTTTCAGTGCGTTCAGCGGAGATTGGAAATGCATCGATACTCTGGCGCCGATCGCTAGAACATGAGGGAAATACATGAAACTATGTGGCACTGTGCTGACACGCACTGCGGAACGCTGCTGAATCTGTTTTACGTTTTTTTCCCTTTCGCGGTGCTACGAGCGCTGTGCTAGCGGGTTTCCATAGCGCGAGCGAGGGGCGTCTGCTACTGGACCTCTTTGGCGCATTGCATGGTTTCGCCGCCAGGTACCGGGTGGATTGCTGGAATAATAGGGAACCTCGATGTAGTGCGCCGCCGTACAGATGGGAGACACCGCCTTCGACGGCGCCATATTGGGGCAAGTTCAGACACGGCTAGCTATGGAGCGTCGGCCCGATTTCTTGTTCAGCACGCGCTTGCGCTAGCAGGCTCATGTATCTAATGTTTTTACATATATAATCGAAATGCTGAGCTCTTTTTGCTCGAAAAAAAAATAAATGTGAAAACAACTACTGCTTGCTAGCATGCGTAGTCCTCAGAGGAAATGATCATATTGCAGTTTGTAAGCAGTTAAGGTCTATTCACACTTGCGACTAGATGAGGACGCGCGACTACCAGTCGCGCGACCAGAGGAGAGGAGCTCGCCACTACCGTGTTCACACTTGCGACTGTCGCCTTCTCGAAAAACGAGTTGGGAGTAGGAGAGCTGCAGGGCGACGACAGCGAACGTCGGTAGCAGCCGCTTGCCAGCCACTTCAGCTTTTTCAGGCGAGAACGCCGACGACGAATAAACGGTGTCAGTATAAAATGTTGCGCCTGCGTGAAAACACATTTCTCAAAAGTTCATAGTACTTACCGGATAGTCCGAATATCTTTCCAATCTCCTCCCAGGCCATATCCTTCTCCCTGCCTTTGAATTCCGGGTGCCGTTTGTTGAGAAGGTAGGGGTATTCTTTAATTGCATTGAGAAGGTGCTCGATCGAGTACTCCGGGACCTCGCTGATTGGTGAAATGGTTTGCGACTAGTAGTCGCGCGACTGGAAATTCGAGCAGTGCCCGATCGGCCCGCGGCAGTCGCTTTTCGACCGATGCGACCATTTGCGACTGTCGCTTTTCGACCAAAACGGTCGCGCGACCGCTGCTAGTCGCAAGTGTGAACGGGCCTTTACTCTTTCGCCGTCGCGGATGTTCAGTGCGGTTATTTTGATGACGGACTGTTTTATAAAACAATGCATTTCATGCTACCGGACATAAGTTTATGGGGGGCATAACATGTAATGGGCTTCAGTTTCGTCTATCGCTACAGATCAACAACCGTGTTTACGTTTCAGCATATATGTGTATAACTTACTTACACATATATGTTACCTATTCTGTTTTTCATTTCTGTGCGCCCCACCCCTTATGTAATACCCTCTAATGAGGGTCTTTAAGGTATTAAAGTGAAGTGAAGTCAGCCGCGTATATCGAAAGTTATTTGCATCGCAATGGCCCATCGTAAACCGTAGAAAAGACAGCACGAAAAGGATGAGTCATGATGAAGAAATCAATCGTTAACACGTGTCCCACGCTGATGCACACGGTATTTTATTTAAAACAATCCTCATCAAGACTTTGAAGCTGAGATATTTTTGAGCCAGCAGACATCGCTTACTCAAGGTTGGCGCCAGCTACAGTTTTGCTGCCGTATCTATCATCCGAGTCTTCTGACTGACTTAACCAACTCAAATAAATGCGCATGCGCATCGTTACAAACCGTTCCAACAGTCTGTTCATCAGATTTGCATGTTCAGCGCAATCAATCACTGGAGTCGGAACGGTTTGTTGGATGAGGCACTTAACATATTTCACCGGATTCTTGAAACGGCAGATGTTTTGTTCCGATAGGCTTTTGAACGCACCTTCGCACGAAGAAGCAAAGTCGAGAACTTGCTCACTCACATAAGCAAGGTTACGTGCTCCGGCATTGTATTCTTTTAACTGTACTAGGGTATGCTCCTCGCGTACCTCTTCGGAAAAAAAGAATTCGCATGCACGGGGCGCAGGACTTTACCGCAAGCATGAAGGGCCTCACTAAGAACCCAGCTGTATGAGCGACGATGTTAGTTTCGGCTCTTGTCAAGGACTCTATTTCCACAATTTCATCACTTGCAGAAAGCTTTTCATGCCCTTCAGTTTCGCCCTGAACTTCTTTGATTTTGGCAGAAAAAAAATCCACCAGGTAGGTGCTGTCGTCGATGTCGTAGCCTGAAGTTTTGGGGACTTTGAGGAACTGGCTGACAGTTACAATCTTGAGAGCATTCTTGAGGTCATTTGAGCTCGGTACAGGTGAAATCATTCTGATGACCGAAAAGAGGTTTTCTAGGCAATCTTGCACCATCCTTCCAATTAAAACAAAACTGTAGCAGCGTTCCTTTAGCAAAAAGATATGCAGCTGCAAGACTACAGCTGTTGACATGAGCACCCCTGCCTGGCTTAGCTTCCACACTTTCTTTACACCTATTCCCAAGCCTTCGATGACTTCCATTGTGAGTTTGAGGTGAGCAATGGCTTGCTCATATTTGCTCTCATTCTCGAAACTCAGAGCAACGGAAGTATGGCGAGCAGTCGTTATTGTGAACCATTTAAAAATGAGTTCAAAACCAAGCAGTTGTTTCTGCTTCAGGTGACAGCTTCCCGATTTGGATGTAATATCTAATGGCTGCCGGGGCTTCGCGAAACAGCTCGACTGCTATCCCTACCTTCATTCTTGTAAAATGGCCATTAGATATATGAATACTGCTCAAGTTCGAAGCGGCCTTCAACTGGTCTGTGTCGAGTTTTAAGACAGCTTCCACATGCCCGATCGACACTTCGCTGCTGGGCAACTTGAATCTTGCGACGATGCTATCGTTAAGATTCGTCACATCTTTTCGCACTAAGTGCCCTCTCAGATGTTTGAGCACGTGCGCAGGGTCTGGCATGAAAAACAAAACATTTGCACTGTCACATGGATGCGGCACAGAACACACAGTTACAGAACAGCGAGAACTTGACAAGTCCAATGACCTCCACATGAAACGATTTGAACTGCCCATGTCGCATGTGACGCATACCGCCCGCAATGAGATCTTGGTGCACAACTGAATTAAATGAAAGACAAAATCTTTCAGCTTGTCTCCACTAACAAATGCACCAGTGTAATGGTAGGCAATTACTTCCACCTAGTATTTAAACCGCCTACCATGAAAAGATGAGCATGGTTGGCAGGCTGGTCACTTTCGGGGAGCGTGACCTTACCTAGAAAGCAGTCACTGCTACGGTCAAGTTAGACACCTCTCCGAATGTCTAGCTCACCAAGAAACAGGACGCAGTCCCTTTCAATATCGGACATTGCAGCCACTTTGGTCTCCATTAAGGTCAGAATTTCTGTTAGTACACCAGGTAGGAAGGTCAAGTGTTGCAATCTCCGGCATAGTGTCTTCTTAGAAGGAAGCGGTTGCCCTTGTTCCAATAAAAGGTGGTAGCCGGTTGAACCGCATGCAAACTTCAGCTGCAGTGCCTTCTTGATTGTGTCGGCACCACAAGAGCAACCTTTTCGATTTTTCTTTCCCAAAGCATCCTTTTAGTCCTGGTTTAAGAATGTCAAATTTTCAGTCAATGTTGAGAGATTTTCTTCGAGCTGCTTTGTTCTTCTATCAGCGTTTTTCAGCTTTTTCTTTGCATGCGACGAACTATCAACTCGCAGCATTTCCTTTTTGCATCTTGCAATTCTTTTCGCATTTCACTTGCGGACAGCGAGAAAATGCCGATTTGTTTTGAAACTTCATGCATATCTTCTGGCATTGGAAGGGTTTTTTCTTGATCAGGTGGTGCCTCAGATGTTGGCGAGGAGTCTTCTGTAGCGTCAAATGCAGCACTGGAAGGAAAAGGCGCCTCGGTGCAGGTGGCTTTCTTCGCTTCGGCTGAGCTGTTCGCGCAAGAAATAAATAAATTAATCAGCATATTTAAATAACCGAGATCTTATTGTGCCTCAGACTATCTGATGCGAATACTGGGCTGAAAGCGGAAGGCAGGTGTACACTTACGTCTAAAATCAAACAATGTCGGGACAGCCGTTGATTTGAAGAGCCGCCGTCCATCCGCTCTGTTCTCCTCAAACTGATCTTTCTCGAAGTGGCGCTGAAATGAGATAGGCGGCGAAACAGCCATTTTGCGTCTTTTGTAGTGTGCACGCTAATGAATGAATAAAAGCATTATGGAGCAATACGATAATTGCATATACGATTGAGCAATTTTTTTCATACATGCCAAACAAATGAATTCGGGTGCCAGGCTGGCAAATTTAGCTTCACATAAATTTGGCTTCTCTTTTCGACTTGTCAAACCGCCAATCATATGCTTCAGTCGACTTAATTTTCACGAGGGCCTAACTTTTGGTATTATTGTGAAATTCAAAAACCTCGCAAAAAACTGTTCTTGAGTATATTAAAAAAAAAAAAAAGCTCCAGGGGACCTATAATCTATGCTTCGCGAGATGCTTCACTATACTTCGTCTCACAAGATACCTGCAGCACTGCGAAAGGCAGAGGAGCCCTTGCAATTAATTGTGCTACTGAGGGCCTCTCGCCCCTGCGCACTATAATTGAGAATTGTGCTCCTACTGTCACCCCCGCCAATTTGGGGGGGGGGGGGGGGCGAGAGTCATGTATGAGCACAATTGCCTATTATACTGCGCAGGATCCTGATTGCACCGGGGTGCCTCTGCCTTTGGCAGCACTGCAAACATGTTGTGAAACGAAGTATAACAAAAAGCCCAATTGCCAAATTCCAGCACGGGCAACTCACGGGGAGCGTTTTTTGCAAACAAAATAATTGTTCACAAACTGCGTAAACTTCCTCCTCTGTGGACAAAATTGGTGATAGCGAGATGACATGCCATCCGTCGTCCTCCATTGTATTATTTCCCGAAAAGGAGAGAGGAAATGGCCCCTAATCTGCGTGAATCTTAATCTCGGCGGCTGCCACCAGCTTTCAAGATGGAGTGTAAAGGTTGAAAGGGCACAACGCTGCATTCCTTTGACCGCTTTGACAAATACCAGGCTCGACCTTCTCCACGTGTTCATGGGGCGGCTTTGACACAGAAGGGTAGATCCTAAGCCAATATAGATTATTTTGTGACACTCTGCGAATGATAATGAAGTCGAGTGTCACTCCCTGAAAGTTACACTAAATTTTATCAAATGACTAGAATATACCAGGCGCAATTGTCCGTATATTTAGCTTATAACCCCTCATGCACGCCAAAAATGTACATTTTACACCTGAAAAGTTGCATCGCATTGCCCGATGCCAGGCAATGCGATGCAATGCGTGCGATATTCATGATTTTAACGATGCTTCCACCTGCTTCAACGCTGAAGTAGGGAGATCCAAGTCTTTGTTGCGCACAATGCTAGATTGGTGAAGCCAAAAACCGCACAAAGCTCGTGCTTACAACCAGATGGATGAAGTGGCGTGAGATAATGTCATTCCAAATGGAAGTGGATACCTGCGTTCGACAAGTACAAGATTATCTTGTAAGACGCTTTAGTATTAACAGATACAGACCGCAAGAAAGACGACACGTGCACATACGCAAGCGATTTTGTGCGTGTGTTTGTCATCTTTCTAGGGGTCTGTATCAGCGCTAGACCTTTTTACACAATCAATATGCACCTATTCCCTCAAACGAAATTATATGAATGCATAAAAGCAGCACAGGTATTGTGACTTACCTCACAGATCTTCGCGTTGTCATTTGCTGTCCAGTTTTCACGCTTCACTTTTGTTTCCCATACTTTTCTCCGTCTCTCATCCCGTGGAAAGCGAAAACATCCGGCGCCTTTTTTTGCCGAGCAAGGACACAGTGGCACACAACAGCCTGGCATGCTAGTTTTCGCGACTGAACACAGTTCAATAGCCCAGCAGCCGGCACACTAAACAACCGCTTCGGACACTCGGCAGCAACGGCGCGTAGCCTGGCGTAGCGACTTGCCCCAAGATGGCGAGCGCGGAGAAAGCGGCGGCGCTGCATGTGCCAAAGGGTGTGAACACCCTGTTTGGCGGCGCTGGCATTGAGGCACCCTATGGAATATCGAATAGACATGACTGGCGTGTCTATAGAAGCGGAACAATGACAAACAGAAGCTGCAAAAATAAATATTTAAATACCCAATATAAACACAATGTTGCACGCAATTAGCACCTTATTTTTTCTACAACTAGCGGCATTAACTACATGATGAATAACAGTCTATTCAACTAATTCATCACGTACACATATTTTACCTTCAGGGGATCATATTTCAGCTTGCCAATCAATAAGCCACAACGGTTTACTGACTGTCGGCTTGGCGAAAAGGAGAGGCCTTCGATAGTAGTGGTTGTACTCTGTTTCATCAAGTAGGTTGAGAATGTCCTTGATGACCTGTTCAAAGAAATTAATGAGACATGGTCAAGGCCCTGTGACACAAGCCTGTGTCGGTATAAAAGTATACTGAGAGGCCTAGAAATTTCACTTGTTATCACACTCCCAACGCAAAATACCTGAATATTCGACGAGTTAGCACGGATCTTTCAAGCAGTGTGTTTTACGTTCAGTGGATCAACCCATTGTTCATTCTTCGTTCCCTCTTGTTCCTCTGCTCCTTCCTCTTGTCATCATCATCAGCAGCCGCAGCCTGATATACCCACTGCAGGGCGAAGGCCTCTCCCATATTCCTCCACTTAACCCGGTTCTGCGCTAGCTGCATCCACTTAACCCCTGCGAACTTGGAGTTGGAGTTTATTTTCTTTCTTTCTTTTACAAGAAAGGGGAAGCCAAGGCAAAAGGCGGCAAGCCTGACTGGGCCTTGGCTCCCAAAACAGATAACAACAGACAACAGCACACACCTCTAGTGTATACAAAATAAAAAAAAAAAAAAACATTATGCAACACTTATATACGATATGTAAAATATATGCATACATGCAGTATTCATTGGATATATACAAATCAACAGATCACGCTGTCAATAACATAAATATTTACACTAAAAGCAAAAAATATTTACACAAAAAAGATTACATATGAGAAAAATACAGTTACTACCACCATTGCAATTATAGGGGATATTCATTTAAATATTGTTTTAAGTTCTTTTTAAATACCCTAGGTGCCAATGAAAATTCCACATTTGGTGTGTTGTTGATTAGGGATGGCACCTGAAAAGTTAATTTCTGTTTTCCATAGTTGGTTCGGGTAATAGGTACAAGTTTTTTTCGTGTTCGCAGGTCATACGTTACTGTAGATCTATCAGGTAGAGTAGTATACAGCCTATTATGGTGAATGTGCTGCAGAAGACGAAAGTAGTAAATCTGACTGGCGGCTAATATGGCATATTTTTTAAATAAGGGTTCTGTAGGCAAGTCGCGCGGTATACCGTAATAACCTTCAATAGCTCGAAGAGCTTTTTTTTGAAGAACAAGCAACTTATTAATATTTGTAGAAGTTGTGGTTCCCCATATGAGAATACAGTATGTTAGTTTGGAATAAAAAAGAGCATAATAAATTGAAATTTTTAACCAAACGGGTACCAAATTAGAAATTCTGTAAAGACATCCTACAATTCTACTCAAGTATTTTACTAAATTTAAAATGTGCGTATTCCATGAAAGGTTTTCATTGAACCAAACGCCTAGAAACTTGTGATTCGTAACTTGCTTTATAACGTTGCTGTTATATTTAATTACTATACTACATTGAAGAGTGGTGTTGATTGGCCTAAATATAATGTAGGTAGTCTTATTAAGATTCAAACTGAGTTTATTTGCCGTCAACCAAATCTCTAAATTGTTTAAATATTCATTGACCGTAATTTCTAATCTAGACAAGGCACAGTCGGTAAAAAAAATATTGGTATCATCCGCGTACATGATCAAATCAGGTGAGTTAGGAATATTTGTGATATCATTAATATACACTATAAATAACAATGGTCCCAAAATTGATCCTTGGGGAACACCTTGCCGTATAACCATGTTAGTAGAGCAGCAGTTATTAACTCGTACAAACTGTAGCCTGTTCCACAGATAACTTCTTAATAAATCTAGTGGCACACCACGGACTCCATAATCAGCCAATTTACTTAATAAAATATCATGTTGTACACAATCAAATGCTTTTCGAAAATCCAGGAATAAGCCAAGGGTATATTTCCGACATTCAATGTTATCAATTATTTTTTCTTTTATGGTTAACAATGCTTGTTCAGCGCACCTTTGCTTCACAAACCCATACTGAGAGCTGGTTATAATGCTGTATTTGTGAAAGAACTTTTCGAGCCTAGTATTGATTACTCCCTCGAACACTTTGGATAATACGGGCAATATGGAAATTGGACGATAATTAGAAATTTCATTCTTATTTCCACCTTTATGTACCGGGCATACTCTAGCTATATTTAACTGATTAGGGAACGTTCCAGTTTGAAGCATTAGGTTAATGATATACGTCAGGACATCACATATAAGCATTGATACGTGTTTTAGTGGCGATGTTTTGATATCATCATGCCCTGCCGATGCGTTATCTTTCAAGTTTTTAATTAAATCATTGACTTCTTTTGTAGTTGCAGAATAAAAGTTAACAGAATTTGGTAAAGGATTAATTAAATTTGAGTACGTTGTACATGAGACTGGATTATTGAAAGCTGCGCTGCCAACGTTAACAAAGAACTCATTCATAGCTGTGGCTAAGTCGGTGCCAGCCATTATCCCATTACTGGTAGTTACTTCTAAGTAATCGGAGCGCGTTTTTCTATTGAGTAAATTATTTACTTGATGCCACAATTTTCTTGCATCATTACGCAGCTGTGAAAAGCGATCAACATAGTAAATGGATTTGGCACTTTTTAGCTCCTTATTTAATTTATTCCTGTATTGCTTGTATTCAGTAAAAATATCAGCATTTTTAGTCTCAATAAATCTATGGTACATCTTATTTTTTATCTTAATTTTCTCGTATAGCGCTTTAGTAATCCATGGTTTTCTAAACTTCTTACTTTTCACCTTTTTGTCTTTCAGCGGAAATGCTTCGTCATAATATGCAAGAAATTTGTGAATGAAGCCTTCGTATGCCTCATTTACATCGCTCATCTCATATATATTATCCCAAGAAGCACCCTCAATGAGTAATTTGAATTTATCGAGAGATCTTTCATTTATATCTCTGACCTTATAAGAAAACGCGGAAATGTTTTGCTTATGCATTCTAAGAGGAACAAAACAAAAAACAGGTAGATGGTCGCTGATATCATTAGTCAACACACCAAACATGGCTTCAGAAACTAACACATTTGTAACGCAGATATCTAGCAAGGTAGAAGTAGTTGGAGTTATTCTTGTCGGTAAGGTTATGTTGTTAGAACACGCATATGTATGAATGATACTGTTTAGTTCCCGTGAAATGTTATCATCGGAACTTATATTTATGTTAACATCACCCATAAGAGCAAAAGGAAGCTTGGTGGAACTCAGGAATTCCATTAGATTTTCCAAGAACCGAAAAAAGTGGGATCTGCTGCCAGCAGGTGGTCTGTATATTGTAGCAACCATGATGTGGGGCAATGCTATTACCAAGCATTCAACATTTGGCGTCATAATTGAAAAATCTTCAATTATGCTGTGCGCATAACAGTTTTTTACATAAATTGCAACACCACCGCCTCTGCCATTTGGCCTATGTAAACCGTTGTAATTATAACCAGGAAACGAAACATGATCGTCATTACAAGTCAGCCAGGTCTCAGTAAACAAAAGTGCATCAAAGTTTACTTTTAAAGATTCCAAAAACAACGTGAGGCAATCGCTTTTATTCTTCATACTACGAGCATTGATATGAATTGCAGAAAATCTAGTTTTGTCTGGGCCAAACAGTAGGTTGAAAGCATCATTATTATAATACTGACACGAGGGTTCAAAGTCCATGGAAAAATATCAACAACGATATATCTCTACAGATGCACAGATTATTCAGTCATCTTCTCCAAATCAGACAGATCACGGATCCTCAGCACATCCCCCGTCTCATTCTGGCGCGCAAGAACCTTACATCCAGAGGTCCAAACAAATTTCCATCCTACTTGCCTTTTGCGCGCAATAGCAGCTCCGAGCAACTTTTTGTTGGTTTGTGTGAGGTGCTCATTAACAAACACTGGCTCTTTCCCAGAAAAACCAAGTTTATCGTTTGAAATCCTTTGTTTCCTGGCTTTGTAGAGAAAGGCATGTCGCTTGTCCCTTTTCACAAATCGAACCAGAATATTGGTCTCGGAACTTTGTGTCGGAACCGTGTGGCACGTGTCGATGTCTGCTTCAGAGACAGGCTCGTCAATTAGTTCCCCAATTTTCATTACAATGTCCACTGGGCTTTCATCTGAGTCCACACCTTTTATCTCCAAGTTGTTCAGGCGGCTATATTGTTCAAGCTCATTTACTTTTTCGGTCAAGCGCTTGTTTTCCTTTCTGAGGTCTTCATTACATTTCAAAAGCTCAGCAATTTCTTTTCTGAGTGCTTTAACGTCTGTGCTAATTACTTTTGTTTCATCACACGTATCGCTACAGAACTTGACACTATCCTTGACACTGCGCAGTTCATGCCTCATTTCTCGTTTAAAATCCTCAAGTGCTTTCATGAACTCTTTAGACATGTTTGAAGATTTCACTTCACTGTACAAGACTCAGACAAGGTTCAAGTTTGGCAGTAGCGCGCAAAAAGCAGCATGAAAAGGCGCTATAAATGAATAACTCGCTTACCTGCAAAGCAGGAAAAGTTAGGTGTGATGCATGCAACGTGCGCACCACTGCCAAACTGAAGAGCAGATCGATGCGGTGTCCGTTTTAAAGGCAGCTGACAGCGGAAGTCCCACGCAGACAGGTCGTCGCAGCCAGAACTGTGGTACGCTTATCACTGCGGTGACACGGTGGTGCCCACCCGTAGACGATATACCGGTCTCGATCTTGTTCCACGATGTAGGAGCAGCGTCGTAACAATGCGAAGTTAGGTGTGATGCATGCAACGTGCGCACTGCTGCCAAACTGAAGAGCAGATCGATGCGGTGTCCGTTTTAAAGGCAGCTGACAGCGGAAGTCCCACGCAGACAGGTCGTCGCAGCCAGAACTGTGGTACGCTTATCACTGCGGTGACACGGTGGTGCCCACCCGTAGACGATATACCGGTCTCGATCTTGTTCCACGATGTAGGAGCAGCGTCGTAACAATGCGAAGTTAGGTGTGATGCATGCAACGTGCGCACTGCTGCCAAACTGAAGAGCAGATCGATGCGGTGTCCGTTTTAAAGGCAGCTGAAAGCGGAAGTCCCACGCAGACAGGTCGTCGCAGCCAGAACTGTGGTACGCTTATCACTGCGGTGACACGGTGGTGCCCACCCGTAGACGATATACCGGTCTCGATCTTGTTCCACGATGTAGGAGCAGCGTCGTAACAATGCGAAGTTGGGTGTGATGCATGCAACGTGCGCACTGCTGCCAAACTGAAGAGCAGATCGATGCGGTGTCCGTTTAGAAGGCAGCTGACAGCGGAAGTCCCACGCAGACAGGTCGTCGCAGCCAGAACTGTGGTACGCTTATCACTGCGGTGACACGGTGGTGCCCACCCGTAGACGATATACCGGTCTCGATCTTGTTCCACGATGTAGGAGCAGCGTCGTAACAATGCGAAGTTAGGTGTGATGCATGCAACGTGCGCACTGCTGCCAAAATTAACCTCATCCTTCCACCTAACGTTCTGCCGCCCCCTGCTACGCTTTCCTTCCCTTGGAATCCAGTTTGTTACCCTAAGCGACCATCGATTATACTCTCTTCGCACTACATGTCCTGCCCATGCCCATTTATTCTCCTTAATTTCCACTATAATGTCGATAACTTGAGTTATTTATCTGACCCACTCTGCACGCTTCCTGTCTCTTAATGTTACCATTACCATTTATCGTTCCATAGCCCTCTGAGTTGTCCTCAATCTAAGTAGAACTCTCTTGGTTAGCCTCCACGTTTCAGCCCCATAGGTGAATACAGGTAAGGTGCAAATGTTGTATACTTTCCTCATGAGCGATACCGGTAAGCTGCTAGTCATAATCTGCAAGTGCTTGCCAATTGCGCTCCATCCCAATCTTGTTTTTGTTATTTCCTTTTCATGGTCCGGATCTGCGGTTAATACCTGTCCTAAGTATACATATTCGCCTACTACTTCCAGTACTTCGCCTCCCTCTTGTACGTACTTTCTATTCTTGTTCCCTTCGTGCTAACCAGTTCGTCAACACCGCCTTATCTTTTGACCGGCGGGTCACTGGCAGTTCTCAAACTTGTCACGATTCTGGTACATGCCCGAGTATCAAGGCTCCGACTACACAAGATGAAGTGAACGAAAGGTGAATTTATACACTATTTATAGTAATGATACAAGGGAAACAATATCGGCACGGCGGATGAAGGTTACTGGCTACTCGCAACTGTCCGCATAGCGACGGCCAGGGAGGATCCGCCACTTCCCTTCCAGGCGAGCAGCACTGCACTCGAAAACGCGCTCACAGCGGTCTCTCTCGACAAGCGGCAGCGCCATCTTTTATAGACAAGCGTCAGCCCTTGACGTCAGTAGAGATGCGGCGACGCTGACGACAGTAGTGACTTTCGGGGTGCAGGCAAAAGCCCGAGCCGTCTGCATTGAATGAGCGGCGCTTGCTGTGTTTTCGAGCATAATTCTTCATATTCCTGCATGATCTGGTGTAGTATGTTGCGCCACGAGGCAACAAAAAGAAAATGGCACCTGTATTCTACATGTTCCTTGCAGTCGGATAATGATGAGAGCGTATGGCAGCGGCGTTGAGCGTGACGGATTGTCCTCGCGGCTAACGTGCATTGGAACTGGATCAGTTAGTTTGCAACTCTTATTTTTGTGGTTGCTGTTCTGCCGCACGACTAAGAGTGCATTAGCAAACGCGTGTAGCTCGTGCACGTTTTGTTGTATATACTATCAGGTCATAAAAAGTTTTGACGCGATATTTCGTGTGCGTATTTTCCTAATCGAAGGCAGGAAAGCCGCGCTGTGACATCCCATTCACCTGCAGTACTGTCCGTGTAAAAGGGCACAAACTACTGCGAAGCTAACTGCAGTTACCTTGAGTGGTCACTCCAGCGCGATATTGCTAAAACAGGCCCGGAAGTATAGTTTTTCCGTTCACTTTCGCGAGCTTCAACGAGTGACTGTTTATCACCGGCCCTAGAAAGCGAGTAAACAATATTACGATTGCGGTAGTCACGCAGCAAGGCTTCACAAATTATTAAATTTTATTTTGAAGGATATTAAGAACCTGAAGAACGAATTAAATATTTATGTACAACCTAGCTCTGAACGAGCAGTATATTTAAGTATGGTATGTATGGTATACGAAGCCTAATGTCGCAAATTGGATTCGGCTATGAGGGGTGCAAAATAGTCAAAATAAGATGATAAGAATTTGAATGAAAATGTTCTAAGTATATTAAAAAGAAGATCAGCAGATCGCTTAAATTTCGCTGCAAACGATCGCGGTGAACATTGCATTCGCGCTCATGCACCTCTCCTATGGAGCAAAAAGAAGAAAACGAGGGCATTTTTAAAAGCGCTCATGTATATATTAACCTGTGAATGACCTTGATACGTCTATACGATGAAACAAAACGTGAAAACTTTATTTTATTGACCAGGATAAAACATGTTGGCAGCGCACTATAGGCGAATGGTACAAACAACCAAACGATTGAGTACTTATTCGCTTAAATTCTGTCATTTAAGTTACAGGCACCGAGAATTGTTTTGTTATAGTTCCCTATAGGTGCCGGAAATATTGTTCTTTAGAGTGAAGGTGCTTCGAGCAGAGGAAAGGTCATCAAAATAGTTGTCATATGAAAAACACACTTTCAGTCATTCATATCGTTGTCCTGCTTTAATGCGCTAGCAATAAGCCCGGATTTTGAACAGTGTTGACTATTAGTTTTTCTTGTATATTGCGATTTCTCATTTTCAATTAACTTAATGAGTAACTACAGCCGTCCACCGTAGCCGCGCGCTGTTGAGGAAACGGCGAAGGAAATCAATGCAGCTCATCGCCGGATAATTCTAGCATTAATCGGCTCCAAAAGTGCTGAACTACTCTCCAGGCATGAACAAAACCACTTCTACACACAAGCACGCGCCCCGCAGGGGGCACCTGTTAAAGCAGGTGTTTGCGTGTACTGTGCGACACCACGGACCCCAGCACCCACGCTTAGCCGTGCGTGGCATCGCCGTGTCTGGGGAAAAGGGGATCCTGGTGGTTGAGCCGATGCCGAGTGTTTGGACCTTCATGGCCCCTCGGCGGAGGCAACACACCACTTTGGCCCGCGCTTCCCATAGACGGTACCCCCGGGCTGACCCACTTTCCGGGGGAAATCGGCAGTCGCCTTTCCTGTCCTCCACTTCATCTTTCACTTTCCTATCTCTTTTCTCAGCACTGTCCTGTCTCCTCCTCATTTCTTGTTTTTCCTTTTTTCTTGGCGGCGAGGGTTAACCTTGTGTGGAGTAGCTACCCTGAGTTGCCCATATTTGGTTATAGTAGCGGTGTACTGCTGGCGTGGGCAGGACTTCTTGCAAGTTCCTGTCCCGTCCCCTCGTTGGGCTCCATGGTGGGTTGCAGGCACAACTACCGAAAACACAAACCCTTTCATGGATTCTTTCTCCCAAACAAATGATCGCCCTCCAAACAAACGAGGGCGGACTGATGCTACAAGCCATTTCTGTGTGAAAACTTTCCCAAAGTTCCATGTCATACATAGCGAGGAGCTAGAAAAACCCGCTCGAAAAATCTCCCCTTTCATAGTGTCAAAGTGTCTCACTAAAGACCTGGGCCCTGGATACAAAGTATCAAAACTTGCAAATGGTGACCTCTTGCTAGAAGTACAAACCAAGTGCCAGTCCTCCAACCTGAAAAACATTGTGTCGCTTGGGGACATCCCCGTCGTCATCACTCCCCACCGATCCTTGAACATTGTAAAAGGAGTAATATCTGAGATAGACTTCATTGCTCTCACTGAAGATGAAATGGCAGAAGGACTAGCAGACCAAAACGTCATAGAAGTTCACAGAATAAAAATCCGAAAGGATAACAAGGAGATCCCTAAAAAACATCTGGTTCTGACTTTCAATAGCTGCACCCTCCCAGAGTCAATTGTAGTCGAATACATCAAAATAAACGTCCGACCGTACATCCCAAATCCGAGGAGATGCTTCAACTGCCAGAAATACGGCCATGGTTCGCAAAGTTGCCGTGGCCGCAGAACTTGTGCGAAATGTGCTGCGAACGACCACAACTCTGATAACTGCACCGCAGACCCACGCTGTGCAAACTGTGAGGGGGATCACCCCGCATACTCTCGATCCTGCCAAAAATGGAAAGAAGAAAAGTATATCATAACACTAAAAACAACAAAGAACATCACATACAAAGAGGCACGTACCCAGTACAACAAAACCAAGAACACATTTCAGTTCACAGCGAAACCAAATCTCGCCGATGTGGTGCGACAGGGCGGGGCACCACAACGGCCTTCGACACCTACCCACACCTCAAACGAGGCTGACGTAGTGCCATCCCCTGCCCCGGTGGAAGCAGCTCCCGCTCCTCCACCACCCCCAAAAGAGGCTACGCGTCCCTCAGGGTCGGCGGGCCACAAGACCTCCGCCCACGAGGCATGGCCTAAAAAGAAGGAACACGTGCCTCTGGCACGTTCGTCCAGCACCTCAGACGAGGTAATGGACATAGGCCAGGACAGCTCTTTGCCGTCTTCGTCACAGAGACGGCGGAGCTCCTTGGAACGAACCAAAACAGACAAGGCCCGAATCACGGGCCCTGGAAAAAACCTAACTTAATTTCCAAGCTTTCAACAAAATAAGATGGCATTCCTAGTACAGTGGAACTGTAGAGGACTTCTAAAGAATATGAATGACATAAAAGACATTCTAGATACAGTCTCGCCAGTTGCACTGTGCGTACAGGAAACAAATTTAGGTTGCATGCACTCGAATATACTGAAAAAATATCAAGTCTTCCGCCGAGATCGAGAGCAAGCAAGTTGGCTTTCGGGTGGTGCGGTCATCATATTGCAAAGTGGAGTTCCAGCTCAAGAACTGAAATTAAACACTCCCTTAGAAGCTGTAGCAGCCACAATAATTGCCTTTAAAACTCTTACTGTGTGTTCTGTCTATCTTGAACCAAATCTTAAAATAACACTTCATAATCTAGAAAACTTTTTTTGCCAACTACCAGAGCCCTACCTAGTAGTAGGAGATTTTAATGCACACTCTCCTTTGTGGGGAAGTGAAAAAAGTGATACACGTGGACAGCTTATCGAGGATTTTATTCTTAGTTCATACATTTGCTTGTTGAACTCCTGTAAGCCCACGTACTGTTCACCAAGGTCAGGAAAAATGAGTTTTTTAGACTTGGCTTTTAGTTCACCTTCCCTTTTTAATGATTTTAAATGGGATGTTCTGAACAGTCCGTATAGTAGCGACCACCTGCCAGCAATAATCAGCTTATCATCCTCACCATCAGTCATGCCGACCAAACCGAAACGGTGGAAACTTCACTTAGCAGATTGGGAGCTTTTTAAAGTAGAGGCGAATCTAGGAGCAGTTTTCTCAGATGCCCTTAGTGTCGACAGACTAAATGAGTTGTTCACGACTTGCATTATCACTGCCGCTCACCTCGCCATTCGACAGTCCTTAGGTGTGGTGCGACAAAAACACAAGACGTGGTGGTCTCGGGAATGTAAGGAGGCCAAAAAGCGACAAAATAAAGCATGGGGTGTTTTCCGAAGGTACCCTACGCACGAAAATCTTACAGCTTTTAAAAAGGCCAAAGCTAAAGCTCGATACATCCGTCGCAACTCTGAAAAAGAATCCTGGCAGAAGTATGTCACGTCAATAAATAGCTCAATGACTTCTAAGAAAATGTGGGAACAAGTTCGTAAACTCAGTGGAAACTTTTCCCCGTTTACAATTGCCATCCTCACAGCCCCTGGTGTTCAGACTAGCATAGAAGAACAGGCCAATATACTAGGCGAACATTTCACACACGTTTCAAGTTCGTCACACTACACAGAAACATTCTTAAAATACAAAAACATAGCTGAGAAACAAAAACTCCCAACAAGTGGTGGCAGAAATGAATCATATAATAGTTTTATTACACTCCAAGAAGTAAAGAACGTCCTTGCTGCTGGAAAACAGACTGCGCCTGACCCTGACGAAATTCATTACGAAATCCGAATCTTCTGTAGAGGCACTTGTGAAATTCTTTAACAAAATTTGGACTCTGGGTAAACTCCCAGAGGCTTGGAAACAAGCCGTTATTGTTCCGTTTCTGAAACCAGGAAAGCCGCCGACCTCAGCGGGCAGTTACAGACCCATAGCTCTGACCAGCTGTTTAGCAAAATGTTTTTAAAGTGTTTTAAACATCCGACTAACTTTCATCTTAGAATCTCATAAACTTCTTAATGTTGATCAGTGTGGTTTTAAAAAAGGGTGCGCAACGACCAACCACTTAGTGCGTCTTGAAAATACTGTCAGGGAAGCGTTCATACATAAACAAAATTGCCTGGCCGTTTTCTTTGACATGGAAAAGGCATACGACACGACTTGGAGATTCGGGATCCTACGCGATATAGCAGATTTGGGCATCCGAGGCCAGATGCTAAATGTTCTGAAGGACTTTCTATCAGGTAGTTCATTTCAAGTACGTCTTGGTACCACCTTCTCGAGGAACTTTATTCAAGAGAATGGGGTACCTCAGGGGTGCATTTTAAGTACAACTTTGTTTATTGTAAAAATGAATTCTATTAGCAAGGCAATCCCAAAATCCATTATGTTCTCGCTGTATGTCGACGACCTTCAAATAGCCTGCACATCCTCAAAAATATCAATTTGTGAAAGATAAGTACAATTAACACTAAATAAACTAGACTCATGGGCTTTTAAAAATGGGTTCAAATTTTCCCCACAGAAAACAGTGGCAGTAATGTTCTCGCTGAAACGAGGTATACAGATCAATCCCAAGCTACACCTAAATGGGATTGAGTTGCCAGTAAAGAGCGAACATAAATTTTTGGGTGTAACGTTCGACAGAAAACTAACATTCCTGCCTCACATAAACATCCTAAAGAGGAAAGCCATAAAATCTCTAAACATACTGAAGGCTCTCTCTCGGAAACACTGGGGTTCTGATAGGGCGTGTCTTCTACATATATATCGATCTGTCGTGCGGTCTAACTCGGACTACGGGTCCATAGTCTACGGGTCAGCTAGACCATCATATCTAAGGAAATTGGACCCGGTACATAACTTAGGTTTACGCCTTTCTTGTGGCGCTTACAGAACATCCCCTGTTGATAGTCTGTATGCAGAGACGAATGAGCCTCCGCTGAAAGATAGAAGGGCTTCATTCACATGTGCTTATGTCCTTAGAATAAGGTCACAGAAAAAACACCTCTGCTATCCAATAGTCTCAACATGCCGCTCACGAGTAATTTTCACAAATAAACCACAAGCAACGAGGCCACTGATAATGCGTTTCGAAGACATTTGCAGTGAGCTAGAAATTCTGGACACCTTGCCCGACACTGCACCAATAAACAGCCCCCTACCCCCATGGTACAAACTTCCAAATGTCTGTGATCTCACTCTAACACATTTCAACAAAAGTCAAACTCCTAAAGAGCATATAATACAAGAAGTTCGCACAATAAAAGAAAAGTACAGTAATTATACAGAGTTTTATACAGATGGATCAAAAACTTTTACTATGTTGGCTGTGCCGTAGTTGAAGAGAACTGGGAACAAATAATTAGGCTTTCTCAGTGCGCATCAATCTTTACAGCTGAATCCTATGCTATCCTGACAGCTGTAGAAAAAATAGTGAATGAAGGCATTGGGAACAGTGTCATCTACACCGATTCATTGAGTGTACTGACGGCTTTAAATCACAGAAATGCTGCCATGCCTCTAATCGGTGACATAATACATAATGTAAAAATGATCACGACACAAGGACATAACAGTGTTCTGTTGGGTCCCTAGTCACGTAGGCATTGACGGCAATGAAAGAGCAGACAAATGTGCTGCACTTGCCCACAACAAATTGATTCAGAAAGTAAACATACCACATAGTGATTTCTTGAAATTAATAAAACATAAACAGATGAATAAATGGCAGTCCAGATGGAACAACCAAGAAAATAATAAGCTGCGTCTCATAAAGCCTGTACTAGAAGAATGGAAATCGAGCACACATCAACAACGTTTTATGGAAGTGATAGTATGCCGTCTTCGTATTGGACATACACATCTTACACATACCTTTCTGCTAATGAAACATAACAAACCGACCTGTGAAGAATGCGACGAGATACTCACTGTAAACCACATTCTAATTGCATGCTCAAAACTTGAGGCACTACGGAGAAAACATTTTACTATATTTTACAATCATACCATCCCATTCCATCCCACCTTGCTTTTAGGAGAAAGAGCACTTGTAAACCTAGCATCTGTTCTCAGTTTCCTAGAAGAAGGAAACTTTTTAAATAAACTATAGATTTAACATATCCATTTCCTCTTTTGCAGCCAAAACATACATTAACCTTGCTCTTGGCGCATGATAGCCTTAGTTGCTTATGCGCCATAAAACCCAACACAACACAACACACAAGCACGCACAAACTGGTTTCGAAGGCAGCGCCACTTGGCGCTGTGTATAGACCTCCTTCACTCCGGCTACGTCACGAAAATGCGGTGGCGCTGTCGTCGTTAGTGACTTTCGCCTGGTAGGCAAAACAACACTTCTGTCGCTTTGCCTACCGTGATTACGCGATGGCTTGCTGCTGCCGGGAAATGCAGAGCACCATGCCGACTTATCGCGTCGCTATGACATGTGCTGAAAGGCACACTAGAGGAAGTTTAGTAAGCTTGCACAGGTTTCTTGCCCTACAATGGTCGCCGTAAACAGTGGTGGGCCGCCGCGGTGAAGCGCCAAGGCTGGCTACCGATGCCTGCTCATCGAATATGCGGCAAACACTTCGTCACGGCTAAGCTGGAGCTTATTCACCTTTACGCCAGAGCGGTCTACCGGATTAAAGGTCGCGAATAACTAGGGTTCGGCCTTCTTACGACGCGTGATGGGATCTTGGTACTGTTTTAGTGCCGGTGCGGGCGCGGGTGCGGGTGCGCAGGTAACATATGTAGACGAGGCCGTCATATATATGTTATAATGCGTAGGCCTGTTTCTTTGTTGGAGCATGCATATATGTTTTACCTATGTAAACTGTTCCTCAAGCCCGTTTTTTCTTTTTTTTTTTACTTTGGTAATTGTATGTATGCGCAGTGAGCTGCTACGCGAGAGATCAGTGTTGCACTCCTCGATCCGTGGTATATATATATGTTGCATAACCTTGGCCACGTTCACGTCAAATTATTTTAATCTACTTCCTGATGAACATTCCCACTTCACGTTGGCAGCTACTAATCAATTGGGTTGGAGCTGCATTTTTTTATTTATGCTGAGTGCTTTTATTTGTATTCACCGCGGTTGATTGTGAATGCGAGTTGGGAGGGCTTATCCTACATTAACGCGGCCACAGTGGCCGAGACCGAACTGGGCCGCCTTAACTACGGAACCACGGGTGAAAGTAAAAACGACCCCAGAAAAGAGGTCCACAGAAAATACAGCCCCGAAAAAGAAGGTCCGTGGAATATACGGCCCCGAAAAAAACGTGCAGAAAGGTCCCCCCCAGGAAGCGGCTCCTAGGAAAAAATGTCACCGAAGAAATTGACTGAAAATCTGCCCGGAACTCACTTCGCAAAAAACTGAACATCTTATTGGATGCCTTTTTTTTTATAGAATAGATATAACCATTGTCGGGGCACTGGGTCATCTGGGTGCTTTACACATTTACAGGAACTGGAGAAGGCTTGGCGAGAAAGCATTGCGAAAAAAAAAAAAAGAACCCCACCACTATATAACATCCAGCAAGTATTATGCAGTGCATAAGTTGTCAGTATCCAAGCTGGGAAATATCTCTCATTATTATAGGTCTAATCACTCGGGTAATATTACACATTCGAGAGACGTGCTTGTCGTCGACCGCACAAATTTCGGCGCCATAATGAATTTTTTTTTTTTTGTAAACGCATGGCATCAGTACCATGTTTTGCAAATTTCAAGCGGACGGGTAGAAAGAATCACTGTAGCATACATTACTGCGGCTATAGACACGAGGAAACTCAGTCTATGCCTTTAGTAAACAGAACTACAAAACGTGAAAAAAAAAATAAAACGGCGGGGTTCAAGATATAAATAATGTTCAAGCTAAAATCACAAACGCAGACGTAAGATAAGAACAGTAAAAGTTGATTAGAATGAGCGCTATTCATCGCTGATAAGCCAAGCTCCTGGCAAGGCGAAAGCTCGACTTTGCAGTACGTTTGATTCCATCTGTTTGGGGACGTTTTATCTGGGGCCATTTTTTCCGGGACCATTTTTTCCTGGGACGATTTTGCCGGAACCCACGGAACCACAGCGGCCGCTGCAGCTCGTAATGGTAATGGAAGCTTTAAGCGTGACTACCCGGGATAAAATTGCTAGCATTAACGACGACAGCCGCCCACGAACAGAGCAGATATAAAAGAAGCGCCGCTTTGTGATTTCAACGAATTGGTACGCAAATCCGTGCGGTGTCAAGGCTACTGTTGCCGTGCTGACCTAAATCATCCTAACCATACAGCCACTCGACGCTAGCGAGGTGCTTCGTGCTTATCAAAAACGCTCATTTGCCGCTCGGTGTGAAGAATCATCCGATAACGCAATGATGCTTCGAGCGGACTATTTCGTACGCGGTTTGCGCGCGCTATTTATGGCGAGAAAAATCACCGTCAGCTTACTTGGCTCAAACTAGTTGTAAGCATCCGAAGCTTTGTAATTCTCTATACGTTCCGCGCCTAATTTTCTGGGAGAAAACAGCGAATAGATGTCAACGTCGGTCATTTTCTCTGGCTGGCAGAAACGCTTCTCTTGGGCGCCTTGAACCCAATCTCCATCGGTACGGAGTGCGGGTGCGTACGCTGCACGCCGTGTACGTTTCAATGTATCGTATTTGTCCTCATCGCTGAGGCTCACGAAATACTAGCACATGGTCATTTCGTCTGCCAAGAAGGCGCCTTCAGATCACAATAACACGGCCTTGGCAAGCTTAGCCACAGTGCCGCGGCCGCGGTCGTGCTTTTTGCCTACCGTGGGATCGCTGACGAGAGCAGCGCCACCTCGATCGTCTTGTTTGTTTGCAAACATGAAGGAGGTCTATAGGAACGCTGAGTTTTTGCCTACATGCCATGTCGCCGCCGATCGCAGCGCCACCTTTGTTTACAAACATGACGTTTGTCTATAGCCCCGGACGCCGTTGGAATTTGAACTGTTCAATCCTGAGCAAGCAGCCGGTGGCGGCCAGAACGTCCAATAGCGAGCTCGTCTCCCGCCGCGTATCATCCGCATCGCGCATGGGAAGAAGCAATTATAGTACCTTTCCTAAAACCTGGCAAATCACCAACTAGTCCCATCAGTTTTAGGCCGATAGCACTCACTAGCTATCTAGTAAAATCGTTCGAAAGCATTTTAACTAATCTTCATACTTCAGTCCCCGCGATTTATAGATATACACCAATGCGGATTTAAAAAGACATGTTCCACAACCGATCACCTTGTCCGCTTTGCAAACACCGTCCGGGACGCTTTAAGAAGGCATTATCAACAACCGATCATCTGTCCGTCTCGAGAACATTGTTCGGGAAGCGTTCATTCATAACCAACACTGTATCGAGTTCTTCGACTTATAGAAAGCCTACATCACATTGAGCTTCGGTATCCTCCAAGACCTAGCTGACCTAAGTATCCGCGGCAGGACGCTGAGCAGTTTGAAAGACTTCTTAACTAATTGCATATCAGAATCCGCATAGGCGCGACGTTCTGCAATACTTTTACTTAAGAGTACAGTGTACGCCAGGGGTGCGCCCTTAGCAGAACCCTCTTAGTAGTCAAAATGAACTCCATAGCAAAAGTGATCCATGAGTCCGTAATGTATTCAGTATACGTAGACGATCTGTAAATAGCCTGTACATCATCCAGCATATCTACTTGTGAGCGAGATAAAAGTGTCAATGAATAAACTGGCTACCTGGGCAGTTCTAAACGGATCTAGATTTTCTCTCCAGAAGACAGTAGCAGTCTTGTGTTCATTGAGACGAGGCTTACAGGTTGATCCCACACTATATTTGCAGTAACACTCAAACAAGAATATAAATATTTAGGCGTCACTTTTGATAAAATGCTAGTATGTTTACTACACAAAAATAATCCAAAGAAAGAAACGTCCCAGGCCCTCAATGTGCTCAAACTACTGTCACGGAAACATTGGAACCCTGACATGACATGCTTATTACATACCTATCGTTCCCTCAATCGTTCTAAGTTAGAGTATGGGTGCACCGTATCTGGCTCAGCAAGACCATCTTACGTAAACAACTACATCCAGTGCACAGTATTGGTTTAGGATTATCTTCCGGTGCTTGTAGAAACCCCCGATGGCCAACCTTCATGAAACATATGAACCTTGCTTAGTCATTCGAGAAACGGCGCTAACTTGTACATACATCCTCAAAATCCGCTCAAAACCTAAGTGTCGTTGTCATTATATAAAAACAAAATGCTCATCTAGGATTCTCTTTGGAAACAAGCCCCGTGCAATACACCACTCCTACTGCGTTGTGTACATGTGCTCTATCGCCCTCCGCGATAGCATAAGCTACACCTGTTTCTCCAAACACATTTCCTCCTTATCACTTGCTACTTGAGTTTGTCCTCAAACTTTTGTTTTGTTTGGCATGTCAATTGTGGTTCACTGTGCGGTCATTATTCCTTTTCTTTGTCCTTCTCCTCGCGCCCCCGGCCGCTTTGCAGGAAGTTTTAAGAATTGCTCCCCTGTAGATATATTCCCTATCAGGGCCCTTTGCAAAGCCTGTCCCTTTTTACGAAAGGTGTATCTGCACCAAACCTGCTTAAGTGGTGACTAATCATCCACCCGTATTGTAGTTTTTTCTGGTACTGGGTTTTTATTTCTTTTGCTGGCCACAGGATCCCTGGTTCCAGGCTGAGAAACGCATACTGAAAAAACATTTTTTTATATTGTTATATATTTATTCACTCCATGACCCACTTTCGTCTCCCCATCCTCCCCCTCCACACTGCTTGACCTACTTTCTTCTCACCCACTTTTTCCCTCCCCAGCATTTCTTCGCAAGCAAAAGCGTATTTAAACCCCTGCCAGTGATGATCGCTTTGCCCAGACGAAGACAAGTCCACTGTCGAAACGTTGGCTCGATTTGCGAACTGAAGCTTCCCCCCTCTACCCTTGTTCAGTGCTACTCCACACCGTGTCAGCCCACTTCCTCTCGTTCGATTTGGGACGTTAAACCACACAAACCAAACCAACCAATCAACATGGCTTCATATCAAGTCGCTCTACTTCGTAGTTACGTTTATGACTTATTCCTCTGCAGCAGTCCTTCAGAAGTCTGATTGACACTGTGTACTGTGCTATTAGCAACGCTTTAGACATTTTTACTCACTCAGTAATCACTCAGAATACCTCGGTAATCTGCGATTTGCTGATGACATTGCCTTGCTAAGCAACTCGGGGGATGAACTGCAAATAATGATTGGTGACCTAGACAGGAAAAGTAGAAAGGTAGGCTTGAAAATCAATATGCAGAAGACTAAGGTAATGTTCACCAGCCTCGGAAAGGAACAGCAGTTTACATTAGGCAGCGAAGTACTGGAAGTAGTAGGCGAATATGTCTACTTAGGACAGGTAGTAACCGCAGATCCGGACCATGAAAAGGAAATAACAAGAAGAATAAGATTGGTATGTAGGGCATTTGGCAAGCACTCGCAGATTATGACTAGCTGCTTACCGGTATCGCTCAAGAGGAAAGTATAAAACAGTTGCATCTTACCTGTACTCACCTATGGGGCTGAAACGTGGAGGCTGACCAAGAGGGTTCTACACTGCAGTGCGACTTGTGGCCGCCATCTCTGCTTTGACGCTTATACACAAAGCTGACGTTTTCTGTTTTCATGATACTGTAGTGGGTCAGAGAAATAACTCAAGTTACCGACATTCTAGTGGAAATTAAGAAATGGGCATGAGCAGGAAATGTAGGGCGAAGGGAGGATAACCGACGGTCGCTTAGGGTAACAAACTGGATTCCAAGGGAAGGAAAGCGTAGCAGGGGGCGACGAAAGTTAGGTGGGTGGATGAGGTTAAGAAGTTCACAGGGGTCAAGTGGATGCAGCTAGCACAAAACCGGGTTACGTGGAGAAATATGAGAGAGGCCTTCGCTCTGGAGTGGGTATGGTCAGGCTGATGATGATGACTCACTCAGTATTTCTTGAAACACATCTACACTCTGGCGTTGAAGTCTCAATCGCAGCCCTCCTCCTTGATCGCTCCTGCTTTGTCAGTGTCAGTTTGGACGGACTTCCTTCGTTTACCCTTCAACCAGTTGAATTCCTCAAATTTCAGTATTAGGCCCGTTTCTCTTCTCCTTTTTTGTTAATAGGGGGATTTAGCATACTGCGATCCGCGATCCGCCACCGTGAGGCGCTATGCGCATGCACGTGTTCTACCACGGCGGTACAGCGGCGGTACTGCGCCGGCTGTTCTGCGAGCCGAAGACGAAAACGCAGGCAGAAATTTAGTCAAGCCCGGCTGAGCCAAAGAGTTTCCTGCGCACGTTTTACGCACGTTGTTTTGCTGTGGTTTTGTTGCGGATGCACGCATCTTTATTTTGCCGAGCACCCATGCACATCCAGCAAGCCCCATGTCTGCCAATAAGGAAAATATTCCATCCAATGCCGCATGCACAAGGAGGCATTTCAATTTAGCCTCTGACATATTACTTCTCCATGTAGTGATCGAAGTACGACCATTTTCAGAATAAGCAAAGTGGGCCGATGTGACCGCTAACCTTATTTTGATAATCCCAGCGTCCGATTGTGCGCCACGCAGCGTGAAAGAAAGATTGGATTTGCTGCTGGCCCAATTCGAAAGCCAAGACTACATCAATCGGAGACGGTAAGTAATAAATTATGTTGTCACGCTCCTTCAGAAATGCGAAGTGACGAGAAAGTATATATTTATATATATTATATATATTTATTGGACACGTGCTGACTTGCAAGCTTCGCAATATGCTTGTTAATGTTAAGGACCCCATGCTGGGAAATTCACACGGAGATTGAAAGAACACCAGCGTGACGTCCGGAACAATAAGATTGCTGCAAGTGCACTGGCAGAGGACGCGCACAAGACGGGGCACCAAATTGCCTGGAATGATGCTACAATCTTAGCTAAAGAAAAGAATCTGACAACGCGGCTGCTGCTTGAGTCGTCTTTGATCCAGACGACAACCGGAGTCATGAATCGCACAACAGGAAACATGCCATTAATCTATTCACAATCATTACGTCACCAGCTTCGCCTTTAAATTTCCATTCCCTCGCCTTGTCCGCCTCATTGTGATCAAGGAACCCGTAGAGGTTCCGAAACGTCTTCTTTTGTTATGTTGACTTGGTCAGTGACTGCAACTCCTTTTACTCAACTACCGTGCCTGACCAGACGAACCTTCGTCGAACCCTTGACTACATATATTTATGTGTGTGTGTGTTTTGTATAATGGCTGTCATTCCAACTAGATCTGGCACAGAAGAACAGTAAAGTGAATGTGAAAAACTCCTCCAAGGAGCTTAGGACATTGCGCGGGAGGCCAAATATAAAAAAAAGATGTGCGACGCACAAGATCTTTGCAATGCGAGGCCCAGTCGCAACCTGCTGCTCGCTGCTCGCACGAAGATCAGCAACGAAATGCCGCGGCCGAAAGGATGGCTGAGGCGATAGAAGCCTACGCAAGCAAAGACACAGGTGAGAGCCCCTTGTTTGAAGGAAAAGTAAATGCTCGGTTTCTACTTGTGTTTCGTTTGCATTATACAACAGTGCATTTTGACGTAGGGTTTAGTTACGGCGTCGGTGACATCTGTACGAATTGCGCGATAACTGTCGTATTTCCGCCTATCTACAACATGCTGTCCTTCAGAAGGCACGAAACGGTGTGCTGGTGATGGGTCTGCGGGTAGAGATAGCCGTCTCCTACTCCAACCACAAGTGCTGTTTCTCTCTCAACTTTGTAATCACTCTGCCAAGCTGTAGATCATTTCACTATGTTTTCAATCCTTGAAATGCACTTTGTCGCCATAACAGCATTAATAATTCCCTCTCTGCATTGCATGTCCTGCCCAGATCAATTTCTTTTTGAATTCTGCAGGAACATTATAAGCCGAAGTTTATTCTATAATCTGCAGTGGAGTCCGTCTCATACAATTTTCTGCTATAATTTTCCTTTCCCCCACCGGGGTGGAGCAGTGGTTACGGCGCTCGACTACTGTTCCCAAGGACGCGGGATCGAATACCGGCCTCGGCGGCCGCTTTTCGATGGAGGCGAAAAGCAAGGCGCCCGTGTGCTGTGCGATGTCAGTGCACGTTAAAGAACCCCAGGTGGTCGAAATTTCCGGAGTCCTCCACTACGGCGTCTCTCATAGCCTGAGTCGCTTTGAATAAGAATAAGAATAATGTTTATTTAACATCTTGAGGATGTTGGGTGCGCCGGCAAAAAGCCAGTAGAAAGGCTTGACGAGGCCGACGCACCCTACAGAGGCATTGCAGTGGTACATAGCATAATATCATTTTTAGAAACAAGAACAAACATAAAACAATCGATTTTTCATTATTTATACATTCGTTCATACTGTTTATTTAATTCATGCGGGAGAGTGTAGCTCAGCATTTGGTAACCATAATTTGTTCGGATCTTAGGTACAAGCCATTTGGGTGTCGTTCGTGTAGTGTATTTGGACTCTTTGCGTTGCAATCCTGACAGTTTTATTACCAGGCAGTTGTTATTGTGAACACCGATTTCATACCGCCGCAAGAGTAATGTTTCGTATAATTGTGGCAAGCGGATAATTTGAAGTTCATTGAAAATTGGTTCAGTGTGTCCAAGTCGGGGAACATTCATAACATTTCGAACGGCTTTCTTTTGAAGGAGGTATAAGCGGTTAATATTAGTAAACGTCGTGGTACCCCACACCAAAAAGCAATACTTAACAACAGAAGAAAACAAAGCATTATACAATATTTCCTTAATACGCTTTGGCATAAAATATTTCAATCGACACAAGATACCGACAACTTTTGACAGTTTGTTCATCACCATATCAACATGATCATTCCAACTCAAATTCTCGTTGAAAATAACGCCCAAGCTTTTTACCGCCGAGACCGTTTGGATGCATGACGCACCGATCTTTAAACAGAGTGGTGGCATATTTGTCAACTTGTTTCGAGGCCTGAACAGCACAGCTTTGGTTTTTTCAGTGTTTATGTTTAAAAGATTATTTTGAGACCATTCTAGAAGCGACTGTAGGCATTTTGAGGCTTGTTTCTCAAGGTCTACCAATTGGGCAGCTTTGAAAAATAAACTGGTGTGGTCAGCATAAATCACAAAAGTTGGTAGATTACTGATACGGACAACGTCATTGACGTAAAGAAGAAACAGCAACGGTCCCAAGATACTACCTTGCGGAACACCAGAAACCACGTGCTTGACATCTGATAAGTGATTGTTTATTTTTACTTGTTGTGATCTAGAACTTAAATAGGACTGTAATATATGAAAAAACTGTCCGCGGAAACCGTAGTGTTCGAGTTTAGCCAACATTATTTTGTGATCGATGCGATCGAATGCTTTTGAAAAATCAACGAATATGCCAAGAGTTAGAAGTTTGTGCTCAAAAGACTCTAAAATTAGCTCTTTTTGTGTTAGCAATGCAGTTTCTGTTGAAAAATTCTTTCTGAAACCATGCTGACTCGGCGTTATTATGTTGTATTTGTCACAAAAACGTAATATTTGTGTGAACAAGATCTTTTCAAAGCACTTTGAGAAAACAGGTAAAATAGATATGGGACGATAATTTGAAAGATTATTCCGGTCTCCACCTTTGTGAATGACTGTGACTCTGGCAAACTGCATTCTCTTAGGGAATACTGCATGTTCAATACAGCAGTTAAAAATATATTCCAACACTGGACTGATTACATCAGCTACATGTTTGACAGGGCAAGTTTTGAGGTCGTCGATATCAGGAGACTTGCTGTTTCGTAAAGCCAGGATACAATTTTCGATTTCGTTAGCACTGGTTGGAGACAAGAATGCACTGGAAACAACCCGCGAGTCAATGCACTTCACGTTACTAGAACTGTTATTCCCGGAAACTGCCTGAGACACAAAGTAATTATTGAACTCATCGGCTAGTTGTTTCCCACTCACTCTTTCATTGTTCACCAACATTTCAAGTGCACTAGTAGCAGTTGTAACTCGATTTAAAACTCGATTTATATTTTGCCACACGAGATCGCTCCTTTTTAATAAATCTTGGTTGAATAGTTTTTCCATGTATTCTTTTTTCGCCTGACGAAGAAAAGACGTAACTTTGTTCCGGTATGCTTTGAATTGTACAAGATCATCCGATGACCTGGTTAGGATAAAGCGATTGTACAGGTCTGTTTTTGTTTTTATCATCTTGAGGCATTCAGCGGTTATCCATGGTTTGCGAGCTCTGCGCGGTTTTTTGGATGTTGCAAGAGGAAAACATTGTTCGTAAATAGATTTAAATATGGCAATAAAAGTATTGTAAGCCTCTTCTGGGTCCTCTTTGTTTCGCACAATATTCCAGTTAACATTTAATAATACTGCCCTAAAATGATCCACTCTGTCATGATTAATTCGTCGAAAGGTAGTAAATGGGAACTTACGATTTTTAGGACAGGAGACACTCTAAATAAGCATGTGTATTGGAAGATGGTCACTTATGTGGCCATTTATTACTCCAGAAGTCAGACCGTCAGCTGAGGAGTTAGTAAAAAACACATCGATTGCTGTCGCTGCTTGTAATCGCGTAGGGACATTTATGACGTTATTAAAGCCGTTGCACTGCAGTATTGACTCTAACTCTACTTTATTAGCTGAATGTGAAAGAAAATCTATGTTTATATCGCCCCCCAAGAAAGCGTTAAGATTGTTCTCTGTGATCCATTGGAGATATTCGTCAAGGAAGCAGGCAAAATTCAAGAAGTTGCTTTTTGGAGGGCGGTACAATACAGAAAAGATGTTTTTACCACTTTGCAAAGAGAGTATTTCATAGTCATCATTAGTTGCAGTGAAATCGGTAAGAACGCTGCATTTTATATTTCTGTCTATCGCTATCATAACGCCCCCACCTAGTCTATCAACGCGATTTTGCACATACGTGTTATAGTTTGGCAATTCTAAGGCTTCATCACTGCTTTGATACCATGTTTCAGTCACCATCACTATGTTGAAACGAAAATTAAGTGCAGAAAGGAATGATTCAAACTCGTCACCTTTGTTACGCAGTGATTGTGCATTAACGTGAAAGAAGGACATGCTTTTCTTTTTCTGAGTACACGGAGGGTTTAGAATAGATGGCATGAAGAACTGAGGCTTTGCTTGGCTGAAAAGGGAAGGAGGCGGGTCCATTTAGGGTGCGCAAAGTGCTTTACTCCCCCTGGCCCTGGCCCCTAAGTAGTTCATCAAGTTTACTTTCCTTTGAGATGACTATCGCTGACAAGCCGTCAGATTTCCTCACCAATATTTTGACATTTCGGTGCCAGACATATTTGAAATCATGTTGCTTTGCCCATTCCTTTGCGTGTTTCAGCAGTTCGCGGTTCCTTTTTGTCAGGTTTTCAAGCACGTGCACTGTACCATCTTCTATTTTTTTCCTGTTTGCCCACCACAAATCCCGGGTTTTGTGCTTTGCGAATCGGCAGATAATAGCAGGGATCGTATCTGCTTTTGAAGGCATACGATGTATGGCATCCACATCGTCACAGGAGAGTGGCGGGAGCTGAGTCTTAGCAGCAATGGCATTAATTTTTCCTAGAAGGTCCTCTTTTTCAGTTTGGGGAATCCCATGAAATTGCAGGTTGGCGCGCCTATTCCGCCATTCCAAGTCATTAAGCTGAGTTAGGAGTGATTCAGTGCATTCACTTTCCTCTAGCCTTCTAATTCTTTTCCTGATTTCTGTTATTTCTTGCTCATTTTTTTCTACTCGTTCCAGCAAACCAGTCAACTGATCAGACATGAATTGCACAGCTTTCTCCACATCATCAACAGTTTCTTTCAGTGGCATTAACACTTCCAGTTTTTTGTTCATGGCTAGCAGCATATTCCACATGCTCTGTAGGTTTGGTTCTGCATCTGCGCTCTCAAACGGTTGCATATTGGCTTTCGGCCCTCTGCATTTAGGACATCTCCAAGTTTTTCGATAGTCTTTTTTTGACTTCAGTGTTGCTTCAGAAACGCCTGCACACTTTCCTACGTGGAACACAGTGAGGCATATGCTGCAGGAAACGCCATTTCGATATTCCACCACTGACTGGCATTCCGGACATTCAACATCATCAGGCATTGAAACACGCTTGGCAGCAGCAGCGGTCAAAGCATTGACTAAAGGTACGCATAAAAAAAGGGGGAGCACCAACCTGCGACAGTACAGAAAATGTATCAGAAGTATGTCGTCGTGACCAGTGCTGCCGCCAATGTGATCCTAGATGCCACGGTGGCCGCTTTTTATCCTCGGTCAGTCGATGGTACCGCCGCCAAACGGATCACCGATCCCTGGTTCCGATGACGAGAAGTTTGGGCGTGGCACGAGGACAGGCTCTTTTTCTTCGTTTTCTTTTGCTGTTGAAGTTATCGCGTGTATCAGCGGAAATCTGCGACAGTACAGAAAATGTATCAGAAGTATGTCGTCGTGACCACTGCTGCCGCCAGTGTGATCCTAGATGCCACGGTGGCCGCTTTTTATCCTCGGTCAGTCGATGGTACCGCCGCCAAACGGATCACCGATCCCTGGTTCCGATGACGAGAAGTTTGGGCGTGGCACGAGGACAGGCTCTTTTTCTTCGTTTTCTTTTGCTGTTGAAGTTATCGCGTGTATCAGCGGAAATCTGCGACAGTACAGAAAATGTATCAGAAGTATGTCGTCGTGACTACTGCTGCCGCCAATGTTAAAACCCCACAAACCAAACCAATTTCCTTTCAGTGGCTTGCTGTGTTGTCCGAAATCTAAATAATGATAACCTTCAACTGAGCCTCACATATGCGCATTAGCAGGATACATCGTGTTTATGCTTTTTGTGATACAGCACACTGCTCCTCGTAAGCTTGGGAGTGCCTGCAAAACGGTTTGTAGCCAGTTCTCATATTTGTTTCACAGCATCGATCTGCAATCATTGCTTGCTCTTGATAATGTACTCTGCCTAAGTTGCGCTAAGATTAGGAACCTACCATTTTATTTCCTTAAATGCCAGTTGCATTGACTAAGACTTTCTGGAAAGTGAAGGCCCTCTAAGGTATTCAGGGGTACCTCGTCTTCCATGCACTACTCATTTCACGACTCCACCCAGCCAACGCTGCGCTGTTCAATAGCACGTTTCATATGTTCACATTGTGAAGCAGTGCTCCACACTCCTTATGAACGCATAGGCCCTCTGAAAGGTAGTGTTGTACTTTACCCACAAAAGCACAGCTTGTGCACATATGCAATAGAACCTGCATCTTATGCAGCGATGCGAGCATAGAAGCCAAGTCAGTGTGCAAATGAACACTTTAGATGACTGTCTTTCAACAATAACAGGCTGCCTATGCAAAGGAGCACATATCGAATTGATAACTGAATGCATGTGAATACATTCAGTGTTGTTGTGCAGAAGCAGCATAGGCTGTTATGAATCAAAGACAAGGTTAGAGAAGTCTCACTGCTGTGTGACAGACTATGACATTTCCTTTTTTAAATATAAAAACATACACTCACACAAAGACTACTATCTCACTGCTCTTCCAGGAGCAATTGAAAGGTACGCTTTTATCATCAAGTACTGTTAAATGTGATTCTCATGCATAAATATAAAATGCCTTGTGACCATTTCATGTTTCTGTTAGAAAAGGGCTTTCCATTTTCACGAGTAGGAATATACGTGCAAGCTGTGCAAGACCAATGTGAATGTGGCTTGAGATGTCAGTGCAAAATTATTGCTACTGATACAGCTTCTATTTACGAAGCATCGTCTTTACAGGAACAGTTTGTTGTTGATTACTTGATTCCATGTAAAATGCCATTATCAGGCAATATTTACTTTTTCTACTTTGTCACCAACTAGGCAGACATGACTGAGACCCACCACAACTATATTTTGTCCATGTGTTGTGGCTGTTGCTATATACTGATAATAGCTCGAAATACTGTTATACTGCTTTTCTGGCATGACGTATTAACTAATACAATGTTCAGCGAATTGTTTTTGTTTAATTATAGACAGTGTGACAACAGGTGTAAAATTTATATAATGTGGTAACAGTATTGCTTTTTTTACTTTTCATGTAGCACTACACTTCCAACTTGAAGAGCTGGTCTTATATCGTTGCTGTATATTGCATATATTTAAACCGATTTAAAATATAAATATCACCTATTTTTGAGATTCAAGTCCTTCGGAAGTTTCTCTGCTGCCTACCTCGAATTAGCATTTTAGCCAATGTAATCAACTTCTGTATTACCAGCAACTATGTTTTATTCATTACAGACCAAGGCGGCAACAGCCATCATGCAATTAGTGCAGAGGCAGTGATGGGGTCAATGTACTCCGAGATACCAGAGGCAGAAGACGCTGCCTCTGTGCCTGACATGCAGTAGTCTCCTGGACCATCCAGTGAACCTTCCGAAGACCTGCCTTCACAAATGACGACAAACAGCCCTGCATCCAGCACACCACGTCTGCTTCAAACAAGAGGTTAGGAGATGCCATAAATTTACTTTGAACATTGCCGAACACAGTGAAGGCACCTGTTCGGATCCATTTTTCCTGGCTCGTCTAAATGCACGTAATCCTAAAACACTGAATAGTCCTGCCTATATCCAATGACAGTCTCTTCAGTTTTCAGGCCAGATATTTAATTTATGAAGATAGCTGCTGAATGCTGAACAAAGGCTTAGAATGCTGTTTTTTGTTGTCCTTCCTGGATACTTGCAAACATGCCTGTTCAGTATACACAAAAAAGGCTGCTCAGTAAAAAGCAAGTTTGTAGATGGGCCATTCCATCCAAACATGCCAGACCCCAAAAGCAACCATCGGAAAATATTTTGAAAAATAATTAGGTGTATTGGTGATAAAATGGATGACTCTTATCAAAGTATTTTCTTGAGAAATTTTTCCCTCGTAATCACTGTGATGTTTCTGCAAAGAACAACTTTGAAATATTTCACTTGCATTATTCTTTCATATGGCTCTGTGAATGAAATGACGTAAGAATTGTACAAATTCTGCAGGTTTTTTGTTCAGTAAAAAGGACAAAAATGTGGAGTTATAAAATTCTGTACAATAACCTTGGTAATGTTGCGGGCAAAACATTTTTTGCATGCATTCATATTGATGTAGTTCATGAAAGGAACATTCACGGACTTAGTGAAGCAAGATGTACCTCAAGTAAATGCTTTTATAGCACTTTATCACAGTAAAAGGAAACAATAGCATGATACCAGTAATTTATTGGAACAATAAAGGCCTTCACAAATTCAGACTGCAGGTGCATGGAATGCTCTAGGTGGCATAATGAAACAAATGGCGACAATAACAAGATTGCCATGGTCATATCATGGCGGGATTAAATCGCAAGAGGGTGTTTTGGAATCCACATGGGCCAGAAACAATCTAAAGATACAGTAATCTAGCTGCCAAGTTCCAAAATAGCAGGGAAAAGGAAAAATGACTTCGAAATTCACATTGGAAACTGCAACCATAGAAACACTACCATTCAACTTCAAACCACAACAATTAAAATTCAGACCAGTAATGGTTTCATTCTTTATGCTCAGACCACACAGTAATCTGATAGTGAAAAAATGCATATAAAGAAATTGACATCGATGCTTACATGTTTGTGACAGTAATGGTTCCAGCATTGAAAAGGTGAACTAAAGTGGATAAAAAAATGGCAGTAAAAAGAGATAAAAGAAGAGAAATTGTTTGTTGGCAAGATAGTCTACAAGATATGTTATGTAAACCCTTTGAAGCACAGAATTCAGGTGTCAAATGCCAGTGAAATGCGCCTCCGTGTCAGAGGCAATTATGCAAAGTTGGCCACAAGCGGCAAATGCTCGCAGCAATGCTTTGTTGACTTGCCTCAGTACCCGAAGCCACAGAACGAGATATGGCGAACTGACGGAGATATGGTGCTTACGGTGAATTTATAATAATAATGTATTGACACAGCATAAAGAAGGACTGCTCTGTACTCGCAATGTTCACAGTTTCAATAAAAATACCGCTCATGTAATGCTTCTAGCGATGCATGAAATAATAACAATAGAACCAAGTTGATAGGTTATTCACAGTTATTTTGATCGTCCCTGTACATCATTTACACCTTTTATTTATTTATTAGAACCTCAAGGGCCCCCAGATGGGACATTACATGAGGGGTGCATGGGCACTTGAACGGCGGTTAACAATGGTTTTTGTGAAGTGATTATAAAGATGATGAGGCTTCTTCGATGGCAGTCTTGAAATGAGCAGGGTCGGAGATTAGGGCAAGTCTGCTGGGAAGGTCAATCCAATCGCGAGCTGTGTACACGAAAAAAGACTTCCGGAATGTAGTAGTGTGGGCGCGATGCGGGAGGACGCTGTTAGAATGGCCTGTGCGGGATGTTCGACGTACAGGTTGGATGAGGTGGCTGTCACGAGGTGAACTATGAAAGAACTTGTGATAAAGGCAGAGGCGTGAAATTTGGCGACGGGAAGCGAGAGAAGGAAGTTGAAGCTTTAATGCAGATATGCTAGAATATCTTGAGTAGTTTGATAGGATAAAGCGAGTAGCACGGTTCTGTACAGATTCAAGAGCTGTGATAAGGTTAGTTTGATGAGGATCAAAGATAGCACTAGCGTATTCAAGTTTAGGTCGCACAAGTGTTTTGTAAGTTAACAGTTTTAAGGAAGTCCTGAACACACAGAGCAACAACCATAATTACTTTCCAGCCATGCCAGCGCGGCACTCGCAGCTCTGGCATCACTGACTCATTGGCTCTTATGGACTTAAAATTTCTACGATACTTTTTAATTGTCATCTCAATGACTGCGCTCACGAAAATAATTTCCATGAGCAGTGCTGTCATATAAATGCAATAAGTATGCTTGATTTCCACTGGTGGCATGTTGACTTTTTTTTTTGCAGAATTTATTTTTTGGCGATAACCAGCTTCATGTAGTAAGTGTCACCTTTTCAAGTCTTCAACATGATAAAAAACATCCACAAGCTAGGGATTCAGGAAACCTCTGTCAAGACTACCGGCTGGCTGAATATCCAACCTAGCATGTGACACACATTCTTACGCCACCCCCTGAGAGCACAGTAGCGGCTTCATGGTTGTGTCGCACAGGAAGTGACAGTAGTGTATCCTGGCAGGTACAGGATTTCTATAGCTTTGACATAATATCAATCTGTGAGATAAAGGTTGCAGTTATGGACACATGGTAAGGTAGCCAGCTACGCTTATTGACTGCACTGCACCTTTAACAGCTCATTATGTGTTTTGCAGTCGCGCATCGAGAGAATGCTAATACACTGACATATCTCAGGATGCGCGGCCAGCGGACACAAGAGATTGATGAAAAAAATTCCTGGCACTTTGAGAAAAGCGCCTTGCGCTGGACTTGCAGCGGCATGAAGATGACATACTTCAAACGGAATTGAACAGAAAAAAGAAAGAAGAACAATGGCAGGCCATTATGGTCAATCAAGAAGCACAACTGAGGTTGCTTCATGCACTTACAGAAAAGTTGCTGAGGTCAAACTCTGCAGACTCTGCGTAAGGAGGATATTGTGTTCTGTTGTACTCCACATGGCTTTTTTTATGGCAATTGGATAGTGAACTGATTACGCAGTACAAAAAGAATAAGGGTGGAGCTAACACTTATAGACATTATGCAAAATTACTGCCACCTATCGGCCGCCGCGCGCGTTTCTGCCATGTTTAAGGGTAGCTGAATCGAGGACGGGATAGCGTGGCCAGCTGCTTTAATGCTCGTTGTCGCCGATAATGTCGACATGTTGCGTCCCTTGTTGTACGCAGAACTACAATAAGAATGTAGAAGAAAAGCAGCAAGTTATATCTCTTGAGCTTTTTTTTTTCTTGAGGATTGTGTTAATGTGCTCTCACGTGGTTGTCGTGCTAGGCGAACTTTCGATCAACCACGCGCCTGAATTGTAAAAGGGTATCTTATTTAGTGTGCTTTGGAAGATTGCAAATCCGTACTCGGCGTTAAGGCAGACAAAATATATTTCCCATGGTATGTTAATTTGCCTGTCGACGGACTGCACATCGCCTTTTCGCATTAACGATCTGCAAGAGTATTGTTCCTAATTTCCTTGTTCGCCAACTCATCCCATCTTGTACGGTTTCATGAATACAAGCTGTCAAGATTTTGCCTGTATGTATGTCCAGGTATCCAGATAGAAAACGTTTCGGCCCTTCAAAGGCGCTAGACTGTTTTCTTAAATTCCAGCGCGATATTCTAACCTCTTCACGCGTTCGATTCATCGATGAATTGAATATAGTCGACTACGCCCAGGCTTCAGTTGCTGAGATGCGCCCCCAAAACACGACTTGCAAAATGAATAACAAAGTACACGTGGCAGCAACTGCCTCTACCATTTAACTGCTCTCGTCTACCGCGAGTTCGTATGATTGTTGTTTCTATCGTGATGGCGGTCACCGTGCTGTTTACTTTTTTTATTAGTGCGAGATTTTTTTCTCTGCGAGGTATGTGAGGCGCATCGAAAAGGAGTTACGCCTTAATTTGGACCATGCCAGTTTTGTTTTCTCCCATCCATATCACATAATAATGCCGTTTTTTTTTCGTTTAACCTTAATGGTGCGCTCTAAAACACTGTAGTGAGGTAGGGATTGAAACTGTCAACCATTTGACACTATCCACAGAGCAATATCGTTTGTAGCGTGCCTTACCGCGCTTAGCAGTGAGGTTTGCTACTGCGGCTATCACAGTAGACACAAGAATGAGCGCGCATGTCTTCCAGCACATGTCTTTATCTAAAAATTACCAGCCCTATAAGTGTATGTATGACATTTTCTGTATGCCCATTGCTCGGTACATTCCACTATTTCCCTGAATTACAGCTGGCAAATAATGTTTGTTGTTTTGCAATATCACCAAAAACAAAACTTCCATGCATCACAGCTCCACACTGATAATATTTTTGTTCTTTGAAGTGTCAACTGACTGCATTCCCCATATAAATTCGGACTTTACAGAATATGTTTGGCAGCTATAAAAAGAAAACCGCCATTTAACATTACGCAGCTTGTATGTGTTTGCTATGTTTTCACAAAACGATTCTGTGAAGAATGGCGTTAACATCAAATATGCAGTGCTATTAGTTTTAGGTTCAAAATCTTCACAAGGAAATAAAATCGTTAAACCTCGCGTTGCCCCCCCCCCCCCCCCCCCTCCCCGAGACTTAAAACAAAAATGCTTTTCTCAAATGCTAGAAACTGGTGCAGACTCTAGGCGCCGATAGTTGATGCCTGTCTCACTGCTGAGCTTATTTATCCATGACATAGAAAGAAAATGATATACTTCAATTCCGTGAAGGATTAAGCACAGAAAAATAAAAAAATGTGGCATTGGAGAGGAGAACGACTTTGTTGTAAACACTGCACATTGCACAAAGCACTGTTCGAATACGCGTCCACAAAGGAGCTTAACATTGCGTCTGGGTATAAGGCAGACCTCTGCGATGTGACTTCGCAGACAGCAGTATCTGCTATATATTGATTTTCACAAAATAGAGCCACAATGTGACGGCAAAAGGAGCTACATATCTGAGGAAGATCAGCGCGCACGAAATCACGTCGTTGACCTGTCACGTTTCGCCGCCAAATTCATGCGGTTGGAGATTTTAGCCAGTAACATATAAAATATGGGATCTGCTATAGGGTTCTTTACACGCTAACGAGATAAATTCGCGGCTAAATGCTCAGACAGAGCATGGGAACAGTAGTGCGCGCGCTGCACTGGTAATTGTGAAGATCCATAGGAGCGCAGTGTTTATTAGGCATCAGTTCTTTCGTGTACGCGCATTCGTACAACGTACTATACGGAACAGCAATGATCACAGCCAGGCGCCGGGCGCTGTAACAAGTTGAGCCTTGCCAGTGCTCGACTCGAAAACATCCTGCGGCGGCTGACGCACCGTAATGACATCGCAGACATGTTTTACACTTTCATGGACGCATATTTGAGCAGCGTATCAAGGAATGCGCCTGAGCAGCAACGAATGTTTTGCCGTTTGTAGATACGCTGATGCCACCGTTCGCAAGAAGTTTTGACAGTACAGTATCACTTCACGAAGTAAAATTGGAATGTAGGCAGAGGTAACGAGTCAATTGTCTTATTCCGCCATATTTTGCTCTTAATGCGAAGAAATAGCACGGAAATCACAGCACAAAGCAGATGCAACTAGCATGATGGTAGCATCCGTAAGCGCAGCCGACTCACTGAACCCTTCAACATCGCCTCGCGTAGCACGGTTCACTAAAGGTCCGATAGATGGCAGCAATTTCGCATAAGGTCTATGCAAGGGAAACTGTGTTGATCTGAACAAGCTGCCACCTGTATTTGTTCAAAGAGAACGTTCCTTTACAGAATATTTGCCGCCAGACTAAGACACCTCCCTCAATCCTTATTCATTTTGTTTTGTGATGTCAAAAGCACTATCTTCCAGCTTTCACTCTATGATGCTATAAACTCATGACTGCACTGACCAAAAATATCCGGACCATGACTGCATTTACACAACCCGTGAAAACTGAAATGCATGTCCATTGTCGTATTAGTCATCATTAGCAAATGGGACACGATACTCTTCAAGTGATGGTGGATCGAGATAAAAACAAAACTGCTCACTTGACTGCCATACAGACAAGTGTGGCAGTTTGTCAGCAATGTAGCCACCTTGTACATTCTACCAATCACTTGACTATAGATTTTTTTATTCTTATGAAAATCCACAAAAGCAAAGTCTGTGGCCACTTTTTTGACCCCCCCCCCCCCCTCCACTTCCTCACGAACAGTACTTATTTTTCTATTAAAGTACGGTTCATGCGGCTGCAAATGTAGGCCTCCAAAAGGTTTCGTCTGCAGGGGTCGCAGGGGTAGGCAGGATCTCCGTAGACCACAAACTTTGCACCACCGGCCACCATTTCCAGGTTGTCGAGAAGTTTGTGTCTTTGAGAATACCTTTATTAGGACGAGGGATCACGCGATTGCATAGGTTTGATAACTTGCCTGGAGCGGAGAATATCAACTCTACTTTCACACGGCTCATTATCCTCTTAAGAGTATGGGAAATTGTGTGGCAATAAGGCAAGTTATAAAACCTATGTAATCGCGTGAGCCCTCGTCCCAATAAAGCCACAAGGTGTAAAAAGAAACACAAAGATCTATATGTCCATGTAAGAAGAACGTAATCTATTCTATACCACTAAAATGCGACCGGAAATACATAGGGCAGACAGGCAGATGCCTCAATGATAGTTTACGGGAACATAACAATTATGTCAGGAATGATGTAAGAGGACATCTGGCTGGTCACGTCAATGAAAAAGAAAAAGATGGTAAAACAAAAAAGAGTCCTGATTGTCATCCTTATTTTAAAAGCTCTTCTGTCATTGATTGCCACAAAGATCAGCTCACCAGGGAAATCGTAGAAGCGTTCAATATACTATCCCAAAAAGAAGCTACGTGCGTCCTCAGTGTTCTTATTTGACAAGGAAATGCAATTCCTCTCTGCCAATCTGTGAATGTCGCTCGACGATAACACTGATTTCTTCCATGTATTTTCAATCGTTTGATGTCTCCTCTTCATTGTTAAGATAGTGCTTATATTGCCTTCTTTCATGCAATAAAAGTTCAGTTGTAAGTCTCACTGTGTCACTGTCTGTTTAGCGCTATGCTGCAAGAAAACCGTCACCAACTCGCCCAAACTTCCATCCTGGCAAACTTTAGTTCTACAAAGGGCCCTTTTCCATGTAAGTCTTTTCAACCATGCACTATAGTCTCCCTCATCGCCTTGGCTGCCTGCAAATCGAGGGTGCTTGGATTTTACATTCGACACAAGATTCTACCGCCTGAACTGCGGTGGTGGTTTGGTGTCCTTGGGATCAGCTATCCCAAGGACACAGTGTCAGGATATGCAGGATCATGAGATAAGAATGGCAGGACATAACTCGCCTTCACAAGAGCGCTCTGCTCCTGCGACTGCAAGCTGTGTGTGGCCCTTTTCAGACTACACAGGCCTTCCGGGAACACCTCGTCATCGCAGGAAGATCCACTGAAGTCATCTGGCAGCAATGCCTGCCGGCTCTGAGGTGTCTGCTCTCTAAGAAGGCATTCATAGCGGTGAGCAACGTCTACTGCACAGAGGGAATTTCTCTTCCTCGTGAAGTGTCCAGTGCACTTGGGCTAGGACCAAAGTTCGCCATTCCGCCCAAGAAAATACCCACAGAACTGGTCGCAATGGTTCACCACGCCTCCCGTCTTGCTCCCGACTCAGAGAAAGACATGCACTTCCGAGAGTATGGACGCTGTGAAGCGGTATGGGTATGCCATATGTAATATTACTATAAGCCGCACAGTCTTCTATTTAAGAGAGAACTCGCCTTGCTTGTTGATGTCCGACAAAGAAGGAAGATTTGCCGTCATACCTAAAGCCACCTTTGACTCCAAGGCCTCTTCGGCCATTAACTAGTTCTCTGACAAGAAAAGTGTCTCTACAGCATCTGTGAAAAAAAAAGAAAGCGATGCAGTTATGCTCCGAATTGAACTTACGTGGTCTTCAAAAGAGTATAGAAAAAAGTGAAAATGATACTCTGAATATGTTTTTCGCAGCGAAAACCCACAAAGTTGATGCCCCCTTCGTGTAACTATATAAAAAAAAAGGTCATGCAAAAATCGATATCGACCTTTCTCAAGAAGCAATTGATGACGCTTAATGTCGAGTACCCGTATATAACAAAAACGGATGGATTACTTGCCTTTTATATTGACGTCAAAGATTTATATTATTCTATCCCCCAAGACAAGTTACTTTTGTGCTTAGAACAGTGCATAGACCGTCATGGCTCCACAACCTTCCAAAACCGCCTCAGGGGTGTCGGTGCAAGGGTTCATGTAACTGCTTACAACGTACCTGTCCTCGACGTTTTGCTCCTGGGATGGAACCACACACCTTCAAAAAAACCGGAGTTCCGATAGGCTCTTGCATCGCACCAATTTTAAGCATCATCTTTCTGGTTTCAGTGGACAAACAGTTAGCTCAAATTCTAGAAAGTTACTCTGTGGTTAAAATATTTCGGTATGTAGATGACTATTTGGTTTTGAGAAATGTAACTCAACAAAACTTTCATGCGACTGCTCAACAAATTTTAAAATGCTTTAGCACGGCCATATCTCCTTTAATCCTAACTCATGAGATGCCAGCTGATATAACTACTCAATTTCTGGACATAAAGATACACCTCCAATCACGTCACACCTGCTGGTCCTATCAACCACGGTGCAAAAAACCGGTCCTTCCGTTCCATTCGGCTCATTCTAAGATAGTGAAATGTGCTATAGCAAACCTCTGCTTCTCCAATGCAATCAAAAAGTCTTGTACACAATGTAAGGCATCTAGTTTTCTTAATCAGTGCAACAGGCTAAAGGAAGCAGGTTACCCGCCGTATCTTCTGGTATCTGTCTCTCAGAAGTTGCTGAAGCATACCTTGTCTGAATTCGGAAAGGCCGAACCTAATGCGCCGACACCAGAGAACAAAAAGAGAGACCAACGAAAATTGACAGTTATTCCTTATTGCCACACACTTTCCCATAATCTTAAGAGGATAATGAGCCACCCCGCCGGGGTGGTGCAGTGGCAAGACGCCCGACTACTGTCCAAAATACCCGGGTTCGAACCCGACCTCGGCGGCTGCGTTTCGATGGAGGCGAAACGAAGAGGCGTCCGTGTGCTGTGTGATGTCAGCGCACGTTAAAGATCCCCAGGTGGTCGAAATTTCCGGAGTCCTCCACTACGGCGCCTCTCATAGCCTCAGTGGCTTTGGGACGTTAAACCCCATAAACGAACCAACCAGGATAATGAGCCGCGTGAAAGTAGAGTTGGTATTCTCCGCTCCAGGCAAGTTATCAAACCTATGTAATCGCGTGAGCCCTTGTCCTAATAAAGCCACAAGGTGTAAAAAGAAACACAAAGACCGATATGTCACACGTAAAAAGAATGTAATCTATTCTATACCACTAAAAAGCGGCCGGAAATACATAGGGCGGACAGGCAGATGCCTCAATGATAGGTTACGGAAACATAACAATGATGTCAGGAATGGTGTGAGAGGGCATCTGGCTGGTCACATCAATGAAAAAGAAAAAGATGGTAAAACAAAAAAGTGTCCTGATTGTCATCCTGATTTTAAAAGCTCCTCTGTCATTGATTTCCACAAAGATCAGATCACCAGGGAAATCGTAAAAGCGTTCAATATACTATCTTAAAAAGAAGATACGTGCGTCAGTGCCGCCTCAGTGTTTTTATCTGACAAGGAAATGCAATTACCTTCGGCCAATCTGTGAATGTCGCTCGACTATAACACTGTTTGATTGCTTCCATGTTTTTCTATCGTTTTATGTCTCCTCTTTATTGTTAAGATAGTGTTTATAATTGCATTCTTTCATGAAATAAAAGTTCAGTTGTAAGTTAGTGCCCGTACCGTGTGTCTCGCTGTGTCCCTGTCTGTTTAGCGCTATGTTGCAAGAAAACCGTCACCAACTCGCCCAGGCTTCAATCCTGATAATTATGGCATTGCGTACAATGCACTTGATGTTCTAAATCTAATAAATAAATACACCACAGAGTTCAACAAAAAGAAAGAAAATATGAATAACTCATTCATGCACATAAAAGTCAACCAGGGTTATCACCACGAAGCGGCACTGGTTTCCCAGCCCATTTCTCGGGCCAACCACCCACCATTGGCCACCAACTCCGCTCTTCGACTATGCTAAGTTCAGCAGGACCATTGCATTTAAGGCTGCTTCACTGCGCACTTCCAACCCATGAGCAACGCAATGACTCCATGTACACAGCTGCCCCTGCCCTGTCCACATTTCAGGACCAGTAGAGGGGGAGGGGGAGGTGGAGGAGTTCACCTGCCAAAATTTCTGGGGAGAATCCTAACACCAACCAAAGAAGATTCTAATTCTAATTCTTCTCCTATTTCTTTTCATTTTGCAGACAATGCTGAGGGGCTGCTGATACATGCATCCCTTGACTATGTGATTTGGGTAGGTTCAATTATTTATAGGGTTAATTTATGTCTGTGCGGCTTAGCGCTTCAGTTTGAAGTATGGCTGGCAAGCTTTACTTTCAGTCTTTGCAGTGGCTGCTGCGTTGCCCTTGAATTGATTTGTACAGATTGTTATTGTTTTTTGGGCGATCGTTAGTGAATCTTCCCACCTGGCCAGCATACTGTTTGCCACATGATAGTAGGATGGAGTAGACGATGCCGTCTGGCCTGCGAAAAAATGATTTCCATGTTTCACGGTGCACTTCTGTGGTGCAAATTTGGCATCAACTTGTTTGCGTAATATTCCAAGCTTTTCGGGAGCTGGAAAGAAATTCCAACGTGGGCTTTATTATCTTTAAGTGTAGGTGAAAAATATTGATTACCGGGAACAGCCATTGCCTTCTCTTTTTTGACAATGTCTGTCAGTTCATCATAGTTGTTTTTGGTTACACTACCGAGCATTGATTCTGATACATAACTAATCACCTTCATGCGAGGAACGTTATGTCAGCCAGAAAGGAAGATGCCTTGAGGAGTGCCTAAAAGCGCATAATAACAATGTGTATGAAATGATTAAACGGCATCTCGGCATCCACTGCAGAGACTGAAAGTACAGATTGCCAGGCATACTTTCATAAACAAAAGTGTTAAAAAGGCGAAGCCCTCCCATATCGCCTGGTCCAAGGATACACATGTCAGCAGCCCCTCCTTAGCACTTTCAGCAAAATAATGAGGATTTCTGGCTGCAAAGAAGTGAGGATGCTATCTCATCTCGTTCATATTGGTTATGTGCATCAGTGAATACGATTTTTCAGTTTTTTTTTATGTTGTTTGGAGCCTGATCTATTTCTTTCCACGTTCTAAGCAATAAAACTTCAGTCATAGGCCTATCCATGAGTCCCCCTTTGTCTTTGCTAAATTTGAGCTGCTTTTCATGAAATAGCATATCTCCCGGAGCCCCAGTTCTAGAAACAGCGGAGAGGTAAGTTCTGCTACCAGTACAACGCGGAAATGAAGTGAGTCACTGTTTGCCATGCAACTACGACACTTTGCCGCCACGAGTGCATTACGGCATTATCTGGACAGCACACTGCATGATAGGTTTGACACGGGATTCTGTGATCCTGCCGTTCAAGCAGCACTACTAAAGAAGAAAGAGAGACTGTTTGCAAGTTAAAAGAAGCACTGAACTCTTAAAAAAGGAGTGGAAAGCTTCAGGACATTAAGAAGTAGCGAGTTGGCAGAAAGGAGCAAAAATGCTGTCAGCAAGACAGGCAGAGGGTAACACAAACTCATGGTAAGCATACTATCAATTTTTTTTTCTAGAACTACCTATAAATGCGGTAACAAGTACGATGTTACAACATGCATGTATCATAATTGCAAGATATCACTGGTACAAGGCCTTGGGACACTAATAAAGGAATTCATTAAGAAATAAGCAAAATAGTAATTGTGATGTAAGTATGGACATTACAAACTTTTTTCACGTAAGGAAGCAAGCGCTTGATGAGTCTCTACTCAGTAGACAAAAATCTATGAACAGCCGGTGACTATGCAATAAAGATACAGCGCAGAAGTGCCTGTTATGGACACACAAGTGTAGATGAATCGACTGCAACAAAAGCTCAAGCGGAGCTTCAAAGTTACCTGTTAAAACTAAAGACATTCAACACTGTAAGAAACAGCAAGCAAAAATTAATTAGAAATATGAGTGGCAAACAAAACAATTGTTTGTTGTAGTTCAGACCGGATCATTGCTATGTAGCTCAAGCTAAACTGGATTAATCTTTTCATCTTCTAAATGGACCATAAAGTTTGGTACTTGCTTCAGAAGTATGTCAATGTTCAATCTATTTTCAACAGAAGTAGGTTTGCTAGGTTTGCTTGGCTAAATGAGTGAGCCCACCAGTGTTCTGTAAGGCTGAAGAAGTTTCTTACTCAGTTAGAGATCATGCTGAACAGAAGCTACAGGTATCGCAGAAACGAGGAGGTCTGGAGCAGTTCTACAGAGCGAGTGGACCACACTTTTGGTGATCGTGCAGAAAGTCAACAGAATGGTTATACATTGTGGAGAGTACAACGCTAAAAAGACCGATCACTATCCATTGCCTCCATTAGAAGACATTTTTACAGCATCAGCAGAAGGGGGAAGTGTTTACGTTACCTAACCTGACAGCTGCATATTAGCATATTAAGGGGCATGAACCCTCCCGAAATTAAAATTTACGTGCACTCAGGACTGTTGAAGTGTCTGCATATGTGTTATGGAATTTCAGGCAGTGCTAACAATTTTCAGTCAGTCATGAATGAGGTGCTGAAGTATATTCTTTAGATGCCATCTAGACTATACTACCCTATACTACCTATTCCGAATGAAACAGAGTATTCACACTTGGAAAACAGACACTGGCAGTCGTGCACGGGACAAAGCGCTCCCAGAAGTATTTTCGGCAGTACAATCGAGGTCTACTTAGCCTACTCAATTCACACAGCAGTCCATGATGTTCTTTAGCTAGTTCCAGAGCCTGACAAGAGTTCGAGAGCTGCAGCACAACCAGATTGAGACCAGAACAAGCCTATGATTTCATAGGTGGAAGCCTTGGACAAAGGCCTGCTGGAATTTCCTGCTTTCCACAACGCTGTTAAGCAGCAATGTGGACAACCTGTGCCATCTTCCCGGTTCGTCAGTGATGAAGCATGAGAGTCGGATGGCAACCAGAGTGCTAAGGCTATAACTGAACAAAATAGGAGATGAAAGATTGTTGTGGTTTAGTGCTAAGAAGCTTGCTGTCAGTGCACGTGTGTGACCTGCTTCTCTAAATGAAAGCCAGTGCTTCCCCCTGCACATGGAATGACGTACTAGTATCATTCCACATCAGAGATAAAAATGCTTTAAAGGATATCGAACACAGCGCAGAAATCAGAAATGCCGGGGAAAATGTTAACACTCTGAATGAGAACAGCATGGATTAAAAAATAAATGCGAGTTGATGACTTTCTAGCTAGAAATAAAACAAAAAGAGAATTATACATAGAATGCATAATACAGCTGTTGACGATACGGCAGTGTAAACAGACGCAGTCACAACAGGCAGATAATCAGCTGAGGTGACGTGCATAGAAAATGCCTAGGCGGATGGTGATCGTCTATGCAAAATAGCTACTTGAAGAGAAATTAGACACACATCCGTTCTGTATTAGGCTTCGGTGATTATGACAACACATGTGAGTGGTCAAGGCTATGTTAGTGAGAGCTAAGCACATGAGAATAATTGATGAAATAAAATACAGTCCAGTCCCCAGATGAATAACAGCTAGCCGGCCTACCAAACATAATTGGGGCATAAAGTTGAAAGAAGAGTTAACAGACTATACAACGAATGCAACATAAGCGTGGAAAAGTTACTGTGCTTGCCTTCATCATGGCGTCGCCCAGCAAATGGTCCATCTAGTTGGCAGACTATCCCATTGGCGCACATGACGGCCTGGTATTTCTGTACGTGTTGGCGCTTATTTTTTATTTTTATTTAGTACATACTGCAGGCCGTGAGGCCCAAGCAGGAGTGGATTACAAACAAGTTATTACGAGTGAGCAATAATACCACGATGCGAACAGAACAAAGCACAAACAGCGGTAAATGAAAAAGATGCCCCAAGAAGTGTTTTTGCTGATCTGTAGATGGTCGGCAGATCCGACCAGCAGTGCCGTCAATAAAACCCCAGCACCGCTTCAGTGGGGCGCCTTTTGCTTGCACAGTCTGGAATAAGAAAATATAACCAAGTCTTTTATAACACGATGCATTCTCATTCAAAATTTCAGCGCAGTGACAATTTTTGAAACAAATCACATTCTTACCTCGGAGAACAGCTCCAAGCTGTTAGTATTCAGCCATTTGTGAGTGGTCAACTCTGCCAGGAGGTGTCCAAAGTAATATTCAATGCACAGCGCCTCATGTCCCGGCACCGGTACGCTGGGCACTTCGCACGATCTGCGGCATGAGGAGTTCACTTGCGAGGTAGTCTAAATCAACTTTTTCGAAGCGGAACCACTTCTTAAATGCTGAACAGTCCATTGCAGGTACGTTTATAAGCCCATACTGGGCGACGCTGCTCTACCGCGGAGAGGCGGCGGATGCGCAAAGGAGGCCCGCGATCGCGGAACACGGTGACGGATCGCGGTATACTAAATCTCTCTAATGACGTTTCCTCCGTCGTCAAGAACTCCTCGCTTCTCTTTCATGCTTATGGTGTAAATATTGAAAGTAATACATTATTTTCAAGATTGCTTGTCTTTGCAATCGGACATACCTAATTTCTCTAATTGGTGTGCGAATAATGGGCTTACCCTCAATTTCTCCAAAACAAGGGTTGTCTCATTTACTCGTAAAACGCACTGATTTCTCTACAAACAATCTGTGAATTCCTTGCTATTGGACAGGTTTGAGGAAATTATTGACCTTCGTGCACGTTTTGTCCTAGCTATCTTCAGCTTCTCTTATACTAGACCTATTGCTTAGCGGGCTATGCGCACACTCGGATTCATCTGCAGACTTTCGAGAGAATTCCGTGCCCCACTTCCGTTCTTAAAGCCATACCTGTCTATACATGCTTGCCGCTTTTGGAGTACGTGTCGGTAGTTTGGAATGGTACTTGCAGAACGAACTGTGACAGGTCGACAGAGTACAGCAAAAGTTTTTGCGGACATTTCGATATCGCTTTCCTTGGGCAACTTCCTCTTCTCACTCCACAGGGAATACCCCACCGCATCTTCCTTCTCTTAACTGCCGTCGTGTCAGCGTAAATATAATTTCCGGTATCAACTCCTTTATGGCCACATTCTGTGCCCTCAGCTCGTAGATCGAGTACATCCTACTGCGCATTTCGCCAAAGAGCATGAGGGAATTGAGACGTTTCAAGTTTTTCCTTTTGCATTCTCACTCCCCGCTGGACAGAATGCAGAGGTTGTTTAATTCTCTTTGTCCTCACGTTGACATCATGCGAAAGTCGCTGTGTTCATTTATTTTGAATGTTTGTAGCGTTGTATTCTAAACCGCATTTTATCACAAATACTTTCCACTTTCTAGCCACTTTCTAGCCTTCTAGTATTGTGCTTACTTCACTTTTGGCATTTTCTCCTGTTCAGTGCTGCCTGTAGCTTTAACTGCTTTTTTGTCCGTCTCTTATATATATTTTAACTTTAAAACTTTACATGTGAAACTTGCTGTCTCGCGTTCAATTGTGTTTCTTTATTGCATTCCCCTGTATTCCTAGCTTGTGTTTTACGTACAGCATATTTGTTGCACCCGGAAGGGTTGCGTATTTTATGTATACTTGATTATTACTATAGTCAGCAACTGTTCTGTTCTTTTTCTCTATTTACCGTTTTTTGCAATGTGGTCTAACAAAACGTGCTACTCACTGGTTTTCATTTATTGATTCATTGATAGATTGGTTATTATTATTATTATTATTATTATTGTTATTATTATTATTATTATTATTATTATTATTATTATTATTATTATTATTATTATTATTATTATTATTATTATGAGCAAACAAGCCTAGCGTGAATGAAGTTCTTCTCATGACCGAGGACTCTTCCAATGTTTTAAGGTGCCCGGATGAAACTTGTGCGCTTCTTTACCAACTGGATACGCGGACCGGGCATGGAAATATGTTTCGTTCAAGTACTTGTGCGCCCCATTAGGCGTCTATGAGTAAGTGGAATCTGTTGCAAATATTATATACCGGTTGTACACCACTTTTTCAGCCAAAAACTTAGAAAAGTTTCGTTAACAAATCTCAGCTGTATCTAGGGAAAACATACTTCTATCTAATAATGCAAACACATCTTTTGATGACTGTTTTCCTATTTAAAAACATATATGAATCAAGCTTTTCACTTCGGCATATTTCCCAGTACAAAAAGCTCCGAAAACCATGGATCAACCGAGATTTACTTGGGAAAGTAAAAACAAGTATACGATGTATGAGGCATTCTTACAACAACACGGTCGTGAACTACTGCAAGCTTTTAGGAAATATCATAATAAACGAAATAAGGAGCCCAAGTATGCCACAGATACATATTTTAATCATCTTTTTCTAGGTTAAGTTCAATATTCCAAAATGTGCAAGTGTCAAAAAGAATTCATGAAAATGTTATGAATGGCAGAACGTTTTCAGGTATGCATCTAGCTAATGTTTTCAACGAGTAACTAGTAAACTTGACTTTACCTGCTAAATCTGGGTGCTGCACTCGATACTTGAGAGACAGTTGTCCTGAGACGATTTATATGAGTCCAATTTCAAAACAGAAGTTTTTTCTATTGTCGTGGAATAAAAAAGACTAGCTCCAGTGATATTTCTGAAATTCAAGTCCGTCCGATCAAGTTCATTGCTGATATTATTGCTATTCCCCTTACCCATATTTTCAGTATTTGTCTGACAAGCGGAGTGTTTCCAACAACGCTTCAATGTGAGAAAGTGTGCGTCATGACAAGAAAGGCTACAAAAATAATTTGGCAAATTACCGAACAATTTTCATACTACCTATTTTGTCTAAAATTCTCCAAAATGCAGTTCATTCCCTTTTAGTCTCATTTCCTTAGATGGCATCCTCGAGGCGCTGCAGATGAAGTTATCTAATGTTAGGAAGATAGTGAGAGACCGGAAAGCATGGCGTGATATGGTCCACAGGGTCACGAAGAGTCGGACACGACTGAACGACTGAACTGAACTGAACTGAGTGTCGTTTACAGATAAATGCAAGATTATGACTGAAAATCATATGAACTCAGAAAAACCCCTTCCACTGAGCCTGCCCTGCTTCATCAAAAAGAGTTTTTTCCACAAAAACGTGAAGACGTTATATGTACTGGCTGTGCTCATAGACTTCACAAAGACACTTGATTTCCTTAACCGGAGTATTTTACTGAATAAATGAGAATAATACGGTTTTCGCCTTGAAACTAAATCAATCTTACCTTGGAAATCGTATAGGCAACCTGCAGTGGCCAGGCGGCGCTAGTGGAGCGCAGCGTTCAGCGCCGCCAACGGCGGCGCCGCGTAATCTGAGTAGGCCGGCGCGGTCGGGTTGCGTTCGCGTTGTACGGCTGGAAGCATCTCAGCTCTCATTTTCTGCGGTTTTAAGGCAATCGAATGTCTTCAGAGTTACTTCCGAAAACCAATACTGACGAAAGGACACCGCCTGTTCTAGAATGCTCATGTTTAAAACGTGAATGGTGTCGACGTCACCGCGAAGTGCGTGCCGCTCGCGACGGTACACCCGCGCGCACAGCTTTGAATTTCGCGTGAGTAGAAGGAGATTTTTTTTTAACGAAGTTTATTCTCTCAGGGCATCAGTCGGATATGTGATGATGGATTAAGAAATAATTAAATGAATGAAAATGCTGTAGAATGCTGTAGAATGAAATGCCCAGAAGAAATTGATCGCCATTTCTTCTTTTTTTGTTCTTCCTGTTTGATTACAGCAGCATAATAATTTCCTCGCGGTTTGGCTTTACAGTTTATTAATACCATGACGAACACTTTTGTTCGTGGTGAACCTTTCGACAGTGCCGCGGAAGTTACAGGAGGCATGGTGCGGTACCCGCTACGGATGTGGCGATTGCAAGCACTGTGCGGTTGTAGCGTGCGTCATCAACGAAAACTGTGCGTACCGGGGGCGGGGAGTAGGGGGCCTCCTACATCGTTGGAAAAAATAAAGCTCTTAACAACAACTGGCATACATTTTGTACCGATTCGTACCTAAATCTTGGGGAAAGCCGGCGAGTAATGCTGGCACTCAAAGGCAAAGCTTTCGTAAAGGAGGTCGTTAAGAGTTAGAATTTTTACTGTTGCTACTAATGATGAAATAGCCTATCGTCTGGGACAAGAGGATCTTGAGTAGCTTGAGCAGTCGGCGAAAGAAATATTTGGCGCGGAACGATAGAACGAAGTTCTATTCTCAACGTACACAGTATCATGGGCCTCTACACTCCGCCACTTCGACTTTTTCAGCACCTTAAGAACTAATTTACAGATAAATATGCTTATTGAAATCTGCAATTGGAAGTGTTGAAGATATTTTGGCTTTGTGGTTCCGAATAGAATACACCGCATTAGAAATCCGGTTCACAGATCCACGAACATTTTTTTTTTATTTCGCCTCCGTTGAAATGCGGCTGGAACACGATGCTGCGACTGCACGGCTTTGTTGCTTTTCTGGACGTATGCCACTCGATCTTCCACAGCATATACCAGTACACGTCAAATTTTACAGCACGGAGCGCGTACTGAGTAGTGTGCCCCAACCAGCGTGCGACTCCCCGAGTCAGAAGTTTATACCGTTTCTTCCGCTCACGGGCAATCGTCTTATTTTAGCTTCTTGGCGTCTGTACGCCAATGGCCCCATAACAAAATGAATTTCAGTTACATTACTCTCTCGCAGCTAATATCTCCTTCTTTCATCATTCTCCCCAGGTTCTCCCAGCAAGCGGTACACTTAGCTTTCCTTCGTGATTGTGGCAGTCTTTCTGGCCGCCCTTGCGCTTATTTTTATTCTTGTTCACATCCGTAGTAGTCGAAGCATTGCACGAGACCACTGAAGTCACTAAATGAGTAAATCACACTCACTGGGATAACAAAACGCGAACGCAGAAGAAACACAGCGGCCGCAGCATATACGGCGTCAGCTTCTGCGCCGCCTCAGTATTAGCTCCCGTCGGCCGCCAGGTGGCGCCACATGTCTCAGCAAACTCCATTGCAGGTTGCCTATACAGTCGATTGTATAGGTAATAGCTCCTTTTCACGTAAACCTACGGTTTTCAGTGTCCCCCACGGTAGCATTTTGGGACCATTTTTATTTTATGTTTATATAAATGATCTTGATCTTGTTAACATTGATGATGACACAAAATCATAACTTAAACCGATGACTCCAGTCTGTTGTTTGAGGGAAATGATTACGGAATTCTTGTTAGCCACGCTAACGGTACTTTAAGCAAACGACATGTTTGGTGTCCCTGCAATGGATTGGTTGTTAATGCACAAAAAACTAAGGCTATTGTCTTTCGAGATAAATGCAAAACAATTGTATCAAAACTATTATCTGCGCATAAAGCAACAGCCTATTGAAATCGTCACGGAGTTTACAACTCTTCGAGTAATTTTCTCAGAGACAAGTGCAGTTGACCATAAATAAACTAGCAGCATGGGCAAACACAAACGGATTTCAGTTTTCTCCTCAAAAAACAGTAGCTGTCCTATTCTCTCTCAAACGAGGCTTACAAAAAGATCCTACACTACACCTGAACAAAACGAAATTACCAGTGAAAAACGAACACAAATTTCTAGGCGTAACTTTTGACAAAAACTCACCTTTCTTCCTCATATAAATGTCCTGAAGAAAAAGGCTTCCAAATCTCTAAACATACTAAAAGTTCTTTCCCATAAATACTGGGGCGCTGAGAGCACATGCCTTAAACACATTTACAGATCTGTCGTACGCTCCTCCTTACACTATGGCTGCATAGTGTATGGGTCAGCTAGACCATCATACTTAAAAAAACTAGACCCGGTACATAACACAGGACTTCGACTCTCATGTGGAGCATACCGAACTTCTCCTATATCCAGTCTGCTTGTGGAAACAAATGAACCTCCTCTTGAAATCAGAAGAACTTCACTTACATGTGCCTATATATTTAAAATCAGATCTCTGCCAAAGCATATCTGCTATTCCCTAGTAACTAAATGCCCTTCTAGAACACTATTCACCAACAAACCCAATGCAGTGAGACCACTGCTCCTAAGATTTGAGCAAATATGTAAAGAGGTTGAGCTACCGGATTGTTTACCTAGTATTGCTAAAAGACCTAACCCTCTGCCTCCTTGGTACCTGGTCCCTGCAGTTTGCGACCTCTCTCTTACACAGTTCCAAAAAACAATAACCCCACAAGAGCACATCATACAAGATTACCTTCAGCTGAAAGAAAAATACAGTAACTTCACAGACTTTTACACGGATGGCTCGAAAACAGATCATTATGTCGGAAGCGCAGTTGTTCAAGGCGAATGGGAGGAAATAACACTTCCACAGTGCGTGTCCATCTTTACTGCTGAATGCTATGCTGTCTCTGTTGCCATAGAGAAAATAATGAAAGAAAACCTCAGGAGAAGTATTATTTACACAGATTCCCTAAGTGTAGTCACAGCCCTTCACACAAGAAATGCAGTTATACCAATACTGGGAAACATCACACACAGCATAGCAACACTTTCAGATGAAGGACGAAGCATAAAAATTTGCTGGGTACCCAGTCATGTAGGAATCCGAGGTAATGAAAAAGCAGATATGTGCGCTGCCAAAGCTCGAGACAAGAAAATAAAAGAAGTGCAGATACCATCTCAAGACTGCATGAAATTGCTACAAAGTAAACTGATACAAAAATGGCAGTCCACTTGGAACACTGAAACAAATAACAAACTACACCTCATAAAGCCTGTAATAGAAGAGTGGAAATCGAGCACCCACCTTGAACATTTCAAAGAAGTGGCTCTATGCCGTCTTCGAATAGGACACACACATTTAACACATAGCTTCATTTTAACTAAACAGGATAAACCCCTGTGTGGTTCATGCGGACACGAGCTAACAGTCATCCACATTTTAATCATGCAGAAACTTGAACAACTAAGAAAAAAACATTTTACACAGTTTTACAAACAACACATTCCTCTTCATCCAGCATTGCTTTTAGGTGAAAATGCGCTCGTTGATTTGCCCTGTGTTTTCAGGTTTTTAATAGAAGCAAACGTCCTAAACAGAATGTAAGTTTAAATTACATAAATACAACACTCTTAACCATGAAATTGGCGCATGATAGCCTAAGTTGCTTATGCGCCACTAAACCCAACTCAACACAACACACATCTCACAGTAGATGCTGTGCTACGCTCTTACAAGTTACGTCATGGCAAGCTTAGGTCGCATTATAGGAATATTATATATAAATAGAGATTTATTTCCGCTTAGAACAAGACTTCTCATCTATCATACAGTGTTTTTATAAAAAAACTACAGTTTTTTTGGCACGGGGCAAGACAACATCAGCAAACGTTAGAAAACTGGCAGTAATGCAAAATGGGATAATCGGATAATTACAAATATATTTTGCTTAGGTAATTGAGACTAATTAACACGAAGAACTTCTATAAATATCGCCTCTGTAAAATGCTAAGAGATGAAAAGAAACAGAACGTTAATCCTATAAGCAGACAGGGGCATCCTCACGAGGGTGAACCCTCATGAGGGCGTCCTCACCCTCACCTCGTGAGGATGTGACACGGTGAAGTGATGGCGAGGGAGGATCGACGCTGAAAAATTCGTGAGGACGAGGGTGAGGGAGGGCAGAGGCGGTGAGGGGAGGGTGAGGGAGGGAAAGATACAGAGTTTGAGGGGCGAGGGCAAATGTTCTACGTAAGGCGTAGTTTCTGCAGTAAGAAGAAACACGCGGCAACCCGAAAGGCATGAGGGACAACACACTTTCTCCTCCACTGGGCATGTGTTGTATAGAAAACAGATGTAATGGAACGGGGCACAGGCGCTGCAGCTATAGAAGATGCAGGAACGAAAGCCACAAAATTGCCCCGGCGCTCGTGGTGAAGAAAAGTCCAAAAACGACCCTAGGAAGCTCCAGGAAGTCACCGAGAACGATGTCGCCTTTTCCAGCCTCACAGAACACGACAGGACCCGCAAAATACACAGGACCCCCGTTTCTATCTGCTAACGTTTCTTTGACATTTAGGAAAAAACACGCCCCCCAAAAAAAGCGCGTCTGAAGTAGAGGGGACGCGCAGAGAAACGTTGAACACAAAAGACCGAGGTGGGGTGATCTTATCTGCTGGGACCCTGACACATGTTTTTTTTTTTCCCGTCCAGATAGCTTGCATGAGTAGCCGACGCATGCCAAATGTTTCTTGACAGTGTTACTTGACTATTGGTTAGCAAGGTTTTACATAAAACTTTCACAAGTTGTGTAAATTACAATTCGCAACAAAACCAACGGAAATAAACAAACAGCATTGAATTTGTGCTGATAATAGCTGCAATAAAATAAACCGCAGTTCAATATTTGTTGCAATCTTGGTCATGTGTTTGCAGGAACAAGAAATATTTTCTTATTTATTTTAACGATTTTCTTCCTGTTGTGAATTATCAAAATTGTCAAATCGTTCATTAATATGTGCGGCTCGTATTTACAGCGCATTGTTTTTTCCGCAATTTCAATAGCATTAAGTTTTACTTTTTCTATTTTCTTAAGACAGTTTTCTTGAGATGGTGGTTAACATAGCATCGATTTGAAAGTAATAACTACAGCGTGTGAGCATTTAGCACAATTCCGCGAAAGTGTTGTTTCATTTCCAGTATCCAAAGTCTATAGAGTGTTCTCATTTCGTGCTAACCTGTTGAAGTCCTGCACCGGAGAAGGTTCTTTATTTATTCTTTGATTGTAGCATCTGTTCTGTATTCAGAATAAGTTTAATGCATCAGAATGCCCGACGATCATAAGGCTGAATCCTGTCATAGACTCACGCATGATGGGGAAATGACAATACTGTACCAGGTTTAATTCTTTGCCGAATGCGCATTCGGGTTGGGTGCGCAAGGGTGCTTGCAGTTCTTAGATACATGTGTTGCTGTTCGCAAAATCAAACCATGCTTGAGGTATCAGCCTCGCTATAAAAAAAAGAAGGTATTTTAAGCCAGCAGTTAGCTCATTCAAAGGTTCCTAAGAAGAGCATTGCTAAAAACTACCTGCATGCCGCTCTTGACAAATCCTGCCTACGTGAAATGACACATATAGCGTGGATGTCTGAATGCAAACACTGACCAGTGCAAGATTTGCCTCTGAGGTGGTCACCTTTGTTTTAGAGGACCTTGCCAGGGATGCTAGGGATGTAGAGCAGCACCGCTGCGCTGAGGAAGCGCAAGGTACAAGATCCGTTGTCATTCCATATAACTATCAAATTTCCCACCGCTTAAAAAAACATGGCTCAGAAAGGTGACGTATTGGTAGTCATCACTGTGCACGAAAAACTGGCTAGCTTGTGCAATATTGTCACGTAGCGGTGACGAGGTTGACGACACAAATGAAGGGGTCGATGATTGCACTAAAGAAACTCTTTATTTGGGCTGACTTGCGCCCGCAAAAGAACTAAGCAACTCGGCGGCGGCGATAGAAACAAACGTGCTCGTCGATCGTCGAACAAAGAATGCCCGTCACACTCGGCAACGCTCAATTTAAAGGCTGCACAGAACAATCTAGATAACGTCGCAAGCAGCTACCAGCACGGGCTGGAACATTGTGGAAAGACAAGCGAGTGGCCGGAACCTTCGAGACAGATCTCGGTGCGTCTTGCGCTACAACAAAACTGATAAAGGTGTGACTCGCGACATCGAGCAGTAACAAACAAAGATTACGGAACTGATACGCGGTCCAGAATCAGAGTGATAAGCCTGTATGCCGGCGGGTGTTAAAAAACAACAAATACTGTTTTGAAGGTTTCGCGGCATTACTCCCCCCTTAAAAAAAAACATCGCCTCGATGTTCCAAAACAAAGCAACTTAAACATAAACGCCACACTTTAACGCGCGTAATATGGCTTCAGTCGTACAACATGTACGATTTCTGGGCGTGCGCGTCGCCGTTGTGATGCTGACGTTCCGTCGGGAATGACTTCATAGTCCAGTGGGCCGACGCGGCGAATGATTTTGTACGGCCCAAAGTATCGACGCAACAACTTTTCACTTAATCCGCGACGGCGAACAGGTGTCCAAACCCACACTTGGTCTCCTGGATTGTACTCTGCGTGGCGTCGTCGTAAGTTGTATCGTCGGCTGTCGGTGCGCTGTTGGTCTTTAATACGCAGCCGTGCGAGTCGTCGGGCTTCCTCTGCACGCTGCAGGTAGGCGGCGACGTCGAGGTTGTCCTCGTTGGTTACGTGCGGTAGCATTGCGTCGAGCGTCGTCGTGGGCTCCCTACCGTACACAAGCTTGAACGGAGTAGCTCTGGTCGTCTCCTGGACTGCCGTGTTATACGCGAAGATCACGTACGGCAAGATGGCGTCCCAGGTCTTGTGTTCAGCGTCGACGTACATAGCGATCATTTTGTTCAGGCGCTCCGTAAGGCCATTGGTCTGGGGATGGTACGCAGTTGTTCGTCGATGGCTTGTGTGACTGTATTCCAGGATGGCTTGCGTCAACTCTGTCGTAAACGCCGTTCCCCTGTCCGTGATGAGCACTTCTGGGGCGCCGTGTCGCAAGAGAATTTGTTCGACAAAAAACTTGCCGACTTCTGCCGCGGTACCATTGGGTAGTGCTTTTGCTTCGGCGTAACGGTTAAGGTAGTCAGTGGCCACGATGATCCACTTGTTACCCATAGAAGAAGATGGAAAGGGGCCAAGGAGATCCATCCCAATTTGTTGAAAGGGCAGGATTGGTGGCGGAATCGGGTTTAGTAGTCCTGCTGGTCTGATCGGCGGCGTCTTGCGTCGTTGGCACTCACACGTCTTCACGTAGTGGGCAACTTCGGCAGGCAGTCGCGGCCAGTAGTACTTCTCCTGGATTCGATGCAACGTGCGCGCAAGTCCGAGGTGGCCTGCTGTGGGCTCATCGTGCAACGCCTGCAGAATTTCTTGCCGGAGGGTTTTAGGCACTACGAGAAGCTGCGCGGTCTTGTTGGGTGCGAAGTTCTTCTTTACGAGGAGGCCATTGCTTAACGCGAACGATGATAAATGTCGCCTGAACACACCAGGAGGGGAAGCGGTCTTTCCTTCCAAGTAATTGGCTAGCGCTTTCAGTTCAGGGTCTGATCGCTGTTGTTCTGCGAAACTGCTGGCGCTTACCGGTCCCAAAAAGGCGTCGTCGTCATCGTCCTTCGGGGGAGCGTCGACGGGAGCGCGGGATAAGCAGTCTGCGTCGGAATGCTTCCGGCCCGACTTATAGACTACAGTCATGTCAAATTCTTGAAGTCGTAGGCTCCATCTGGCAAGGCGGCCGGAAGGATCTTTCAAATTAGCCAGCCAGCAGAGCGCGTGATGGTCGCTTACCACCTTGAATGGTCGGCCGTATAGGTATGGACGAAACTTAGAAGTGGCCCAGATGATTGCAAGGCACTCCTTCTCGGTCGTCGAGTAATTGACTTCGGCTTTTGTGAGGGATCTGCTAGCGTAGGCGATTACTTTCTCCTGTCCGGCATTCTTCTGGACAAGAACGGCTCCTAGGCCCACACTGCTCGCGTCGGTGTGATATTCGGTCTCGGCGTTTTCATCAAAGTGGCCAAGTACAGGAGGGCATTGCAGGCGGCGCTTAAGTTCGTCGAAGGCTTCTTCTTGCGGCGCTTCCCATTTAAAAGGTACGTCAGCCTTTGTAAGCTGCGTCAATGGTTCGGCGATCCGCGAAAAGTTTCTGACAAATCGTCGATAATAAGCGCACAGCCCAAGGAATCGGCGCACAGCTTTCTTGTCGGCAGGCGGTGGGAATTGTGCGATTGCAGCTGTTTTCTCCGGGTCTGGGCGAATACCGTCCTTGCTAACGATGTGACCTAGGAACCGGAGTTCTTCGTAGGCGAAGTGACACTTCTCTGCTTTTAGCGTTAGTCCCGATGACTTGATGGCTTCCAGCACTTTCTGTAGTCGTTTTAGGTGGTCTTCAAAGTTTGACGAGAAGACAACAACGTCGTCCAAATATACCAAACAAATTTGCCACTTCAAGCCTGCCAGGACTGTGTCCATTACTCGTTGACACGTGGCTGGTGCGGAGCAGAGGCCAAATGGCATCACCTTGAACTCATAAAGGCCGTCCGGTGTGATGAATGCGGTCTTTTCGCGATCTCTTTCGTCGACCTCAATTCGCCAATATCCGCTCTTCAGGTCCATCGATGAGAAGTACCTTGCATTGCAGAGCCGGTCGAGAGTGTCGTCGATGCGGGGAAGCGGGTAGACATCCTTCTTCGTTATGCTATTCAAGCGGCGGTAATCAACGCAGAAGCGAAGTGTGCTGTCTTTCTTCTTGACCAAAACGACTGGTGCCGCCCAGGGGCTGTTCGAGGGCTGGATTACGTCATCACGTAGCATTTCCTCAACTTGATCGCGAATGGCCTGGCGTTCTCGCGGCGATACAGGATATGGGCTTTGGCGCAGAGGTCGGGCGTGTTCGTCCGTTATAATGCGGTGCTTGGCCAGTGGTGTTTGTCGTACCTTTGACGATGACGAGAAGCACTCCGCGTAGCTTCGAAGAAGATTGAGAATCTGGTCTTTCCTGCTGTGGGTCAATGCCGGGTTGATGTCAAACTTGGGCTGACGGAATTGGTCTGGTGAGTCTTCCAGCGTTTGGTCGTGGAGGGCGAATACATCTTTGAGGTCGGCTAATTCGTCGAGAAAAGCGATCGTCGTGCCCTTGTTGAGATGCCGGTATTCTTCGGTGAAGTTTGTTACCAGCACCTGAGTTTGACCTCTCCGGAATTTCGCGATGCCTCTTGCGATACAGACACCTCGTTCTAAGAGCAATTGGATATTTCCTTCGACGACGCCTTCAGCGGTTTCGATGTTTGCGCTACCTACGCAGACTGCGATGCTTGATCGGGGCGGGACGGTCAATTCTTCATCGAGGACGTTTAGAGCGATGTGTTGCATCGACGTCGTCGTAGCAGGAATGGCTTTGTCTGCAGAGAGCTTGATGACCTTGGATCGCAGGTCGATGATAGCCCTATGTTCATTTAGGAAGTCCATGCCTAAAATCACGTTGCGGGAGCACTGCTGCAAGACCACAAAGCTGGTGGGGTAAGTACGCCCATTTACGGTTATTCTTGCAGTGCATCGTCCCGATGGAGTAATCAGGTTGCCACCTGCGGTGCGAATCAGCGGGCCATCCCAAGCGGTGGTAACTTTTCTGAGCTGAGAGGCTAACGGTCCGCTGATGACTGAATAGTCAGCTCCGGTGTCTACTAGGGCAGTGACGCTGCGACCGTCGATATCAACTTCAAGGTCACTTGTTCGCGTCCTCGCATTGCACGTGGGCCTTAGTGTCCGATCTCGGCTCCGTCGTTTCTTCAGGTCATGGCCGGGGCATACCGTTGTTACTTCGCTGGGCGGCGGTGTCTGCTTGCACTCTGGTCGTGTTGTCGTCGATGTCGTCGTGTGGAGCGGCGATGAAATGTTTGCGTCGTCGTTAGTGGTCATCGGCGGCGGAAGATGTTCGTCTTTTCGCCGTTGAGCAACCTCACCTCCAAAGGTTGCTCTGTTTAGTTTCCCCTGCGCGGGCTTGGGGACCTTCCGCGCATACTCTCATCATAGGTACGGCCTGGCGACGCAAAGCGGGCCCTGTACGGCGATGGAGACCTGAATCGACGGATTGGTGGCGCAATCTCACCGCTACGCAGATAGTTGTCAATTTCTTGTGGTCGTTCACCTGGGCGTGGTCGTGGAGCGTCGACTGCAAATCCGCGGATACCGATTCGTCGGTACGGGCAGTGCCGCAGAATGTGGCCGGCCTCACCGCAGTGGAAGCATAATGGCCGGTTGTTTGCAGTCCTCCAGGCGTCGCACTTCCTGGGGTTTGGGGGTCGTTGGTAGGCTTGGCGGGCGGGGGCCAAGGGGCGGTTTTCAGGAACAGGACGGTTGCGGCGAGGGCTCGGAAAGTCATTACGTCGGGGCGGAGGGCGACGTAATGCACCAGCGTAGTTCATCGCTGTTGCCTCGTGTGCTGGAACAGTCGCAGCCGTCGCTTGAGGAACGCCCAGCGCCTGCTGGACTTCTTCACGGACGACGTCCTCGAGCGTCGCCACCTGCGGTTGTTGCGATGATGGCATCAGTCGGCGGAGCTCCTCTCGCACGATCTCCCGCATGAGGTCCCGAAGGTTCTCTCCGCTTGTAGATGCGCTGGGGTAGTGGATTGAGCAGTCCGGCTGAAGTGGTCGCTCGTAGTGGCGCGTTCGGGTGGCCAACGTCTTCTCAATAGTAGACGCCTCCGTTTCAAATTCCGCCACAGTTCTTGGCGGATTTCGCACAAGACCCGCAAAGAGCGACTCTTTAACGCCTCGCAATAGAAGTTTGACTTGCTCACCTTCGGTCATATTAGGGTCGGCGCGGCGAAAGAGGCGCTTCATCTCCTCAACATACGCCAAGACAGGCTCGTTAGGGAGTTGAAGTCTTGACTGAAGGAGGGCCTGGGCTCTTTCCTTTCGGACGGCGCTTGAAAAGGCAGTCAGAAACGCTTCCTTGAAAATCTCCCAATCCTTCATAGCTGCCTCATGATTTTCGAACCAAACTCGGGCATGTCCTTGAAGAACAAAGTAGACTTGCCTGAGTTTTGCGGCGTCGTTCCAGCCATTGAATTCTGCAACACGGTCGAAAAGGTCCATCCAGTCTTCTGCATCTTCGTCCGGTCGTCCATGGAAGCAGGGGGGCTCACGGGGTTGAACGAAAACAACCGGTGCTGTAGGCTGGGCCATTGTCAGCGTCGATGTCTTCCGAAATCGAATGGGGTCAGGTAGCAGACCGTGCTCTGGCTGTAGGCCTTGAAGTCGGCGGCTGGCTCGGTGACCTGTAGGCTGGTCTTCCAGGGCGACAGGAACACGGCTTGGGTCTTCGCTTGAAGGATAAAAGGCAGCACCTCCACCAGATGTCACGTAGCGGTGACGAGGTTGACGACACAAATGAAGGGGTCGATGATTGCACTAAAGAAACTCTTTATTTGGGCTGACTTGCGCCCGCAAAAGAACTAAGCAACTCGGCGGCGGCGATAGAAACAAACGTGCTCGTCGATCGTCGAACAAAGAATGCCCGTCACACTCGGCAACGCTCAATTTAAAGGCTGCACATAACAATCTAGATAACGTCGCAAGCAGCTACCAGCACGGGCTGGAACATTGTGGAAAGACAAGCGAGTGGCCGGAACCTTCGAGACAGATCTCGGTGCATCTTGCGCTACAACAAAACTGATAAAGGTGTGACTCGCGACATCGAGCAGTAACAAACAAAGATTACGGAACTGATACGCGGTCCAGAATCAGAGTGATAAGCCTGTATGCCGGCGGCTGTTAAAAAACAACAAATACTGTTTTGAAGGTTTCGCGGCAATATAGTGCAAGGATATAGTGCACAAGCAGCTAAGTATGCAGTATCGAACAGGCAGATTCGTGCCGAGGGAGAGTGCCGTCATTTACCATATACCAATCTCCCGTGTCAGAAGCGACACAGAACAAATTGGATGTTGCAGAAACGTCGCGCTTCAGAGCTCCACGCAGGATTAGACGCACTGGCGGGGTGGTGGGGAACTGGCCGTCTATGTCGTCAGTGCCGTGGTTCTGTTCCAAAAACGTGCACCTCCATTCTGCGAAACGACAATCTTGAAGAAGTTCGCGTTCGAAACAAGCAGAAAAGTATACGAAGCATACTACATTAAGATGGAATCCACTTGTGTTAGCAATTGAAGCCTCCGTCGTCTTATCCGATAACTTAAGGAGTCGCACGTACGGCAACGTGCCAGTGTTCTTATTTTGCCATTACTTAATTTGCCAAGATCAGCTTCACTCTAGGGGTGGACCACGTTTATGTCGGCTTTCAGCACCTTCTTATCCAAAGCATGATTTACTGTGCTTGGTACGTCACGATATAGAAAGTGATGTAGGCTCAATGCTGCAGAATAGGGCAACCGCTGAACTGAAATTTTTAACTGACGTTAAGCAGGGTTTTAGATTCCAGGAAAGCTACAAAACATCAATTCACATTTGGTTATAGAGGTCCGCACTGAGTGCTTTTGACCTATGCGATGAGAGGGTGACGTCGAATTCCAGCCCTCCAGGACGCTTAGACCTCGAGTAAGACCCACTGCCTCAAAGCCAAAGCTTCGCACTTTATTAGAGCGGTTTAATAAGTGTCCCTACATTTTCTTAACATAAAGATGACCAGCTGAGATACATGCCGCTAAGGCTAAAGTCGCACCAGAGAGCACCCGTCTCGCATACTGTTAAAACGTCTACCAGGTCCGAAGAAGAGGAAGACTTTAGGGAAGAAGGCTTCGAGGGTTTGCGTGATACTTGCTCTCGAACGCTCAACACTACCTCTCATCTTTAGCGCCCCACATTCACTCTAAGTCTGACTCAATATTAATAAACCAGGCAGCTGAGATAAAAGTAAGCCCAATTCCGGGTAGTCGTGGTATGTCCTTGGATCTCCAGCTGGCAGGTTGAAACTATGACAGCCCTGATTTTTGTGCACCTGATTGTGCTTAGCCATTTCTGTGGAAGGAAAGAGGCCTCCTTTCTTCCGCGGATTTCCCATGTTATTGTGCAAGCGGTTGATTGCTTCTCGTGTGAAGCAGTGAACGGGTTCGAGAATGGGTTCGAAGCAGTGTGAAGTGTGAACGAAACAACGAACGCCACTGCTCGTACTAGGCCGCGGGAAGATGTTCCATTCGGCGGGCTACAGTGTTCTACAAGGCTGTAAACCGGAACGTTGTTAATCGGGGTGCACCTCAGCCTGCATGCCCGAGAGCTTTGGTTAGCGGCGCTTCGTTTGAAGACCTCTTGGTAGGGCGGATAACGCACAAAACAATCAGTGTGCGCCTAGCTTTGCACCCTGTGGCAATGCGCCGACGACAGGCGCTTGACTCCTCTCCCCCCCCCCCCCCCTCCCATAGCGAGAGCAGCTGTCATTAGGAAAGCTGTTAAAAAAAAGAAGAAAAAATATCAGAGCGGTGGGCAGACCACGCACGCTGGTCCACGGCTGGGCTCAAAAGGCGGCTGTGGCTGGTCTTATCAGATCTCCCTGAGGCACCGGGTGGAGACATGGATGGACGTGGCAGCATTGCTCTCGGAAGGATACACATGCGTTCACCACCGCGTGTTCCTTTCCCGCTCTCTGTCCAAAGAAAGGGTCTTCCTACAGCTCAGTCCCCCCCCCCCCCCAAAAAAAAAAAAAAAGAAAAAGAAAAGAGCGAACGGCAGGAATGGCTGGGGAAGCCCTTCAGTTTGTGTTGCTGTGTCCTTTCGATCGGACCGCTCAAGTTGTTGACGCTTGTTGAAACAACACTTTGGTGCGCTGTTGCAAATTCTATATGCTCAAGGACGTCTGTGTACTATGTGCGCGAATAAGTTTCCATTGTGACAGTGTCCTCGGATATTATTGGGAAATGCGCGGTCCAAGTGAAAGGTGTGTAGGACGTCATGCAGGTTCTGGGTGAGTTTCATTTTTTTTTTTTTTTTGCCGCTCTTGCCTTCACAGTGCAGACAATCCGTTTTCCGGTTTTTGCATATGCGGGTTTGTCCGGAATGAAGCAGATCAGCTATGGAGTTGTGAACTTAGGCGAATTAATGCAGAGTGCTGATTTAGGCTAGTTGGCGCATATGTGTTGCTCTTCTGTTCCCGTTCTATAAGCACTGCTTTTTTCATAAGTGATCGTAGATTTAAGCACACTATTCAGGAAGCATAATCAAACCTTATGTATGAAATTCTGGCCTGTTCACTTTGCACATCGTACTGTTCTAGTTCGGCGCTGTCTGGTCCTATTCTCGTATAGCCTTAATAGAAATTGGAAAAAAAAAAGATTTTACGCAATACTGAGGCGGAGTTTGTGAAAACCAGAAGCGCAACAGAGGTACGTGTTTCACTTTGCGTTTTCGGTTTGTTCTTGGACGAAAGCGGGATGCGATACGGCGCCGTGTCCTAACAACAGCATTTTTACGCGGCGTTTCCCAAATGACACTACATGTACATGTCTGGAGTTATCGCGCACGGCCCCGGGCTCGCATGCTATGTCCCCCCATCCCAACACCCTCTGCGAAGCGATCGAGGGTCATGACCCCCTGACTCCCTCGAAATTTACGCTTCTGTGTGATAGCGTTTTTCTGTTACTTGAATTAGATTACATTGTTCTGTTGTCTAATATGCCGTATACGCCTCATGCCTTCCGTCTGCGGCTGGTTAGAAGTTAGAACCTCCTCCTTCCTCATGCGCTGTGTAAATGTATTTGATCACTCTATCTCCTTCAAACACATGGCGTGTGAACCGATGGGCAGGTTTGCCCGGTGAACTATGGCAGTGGTTATTTTCCTTCCTCCTCGAAGTTTCGCCTTTGATTGGCATGCTTAGGGCACTGCAATAATTGTTCTTTGCACTTTTCACAGCCTCTGGTTTCCATGTGCAGTGCATATCTTAATCTCCCCAACTGTCGGAACAAGTACCAGATGGCTCTTGCCAGTGATACGCTACAGCATGAACGCAGCCCCGTCATTTATTTAAGTGCATTGTTAGCTTCTAAACATTCGGATTGCTAAATGATCAACGCGGCTTGACACTGCCGAAAACAGACGCAGATAAGAATAGTTTGCACCTACTTTGACTCGCTGTAACGTTGTCATGGATCGAAAATAACGAAAAATAACTAAAATATTCAAACTGCTGGGCATGAGGTTGAGGGTGAGGGAAGGCAAATGAGATGAGGGTGAGAGTGAGTGAGGACCAGCAATATTTTTTAAGTGAGGATGAGGGCGAGGGAGGGCGAATAATTTTTTTAAGCGAGGGTGAGGGAGGGCTGCCGATTGTAAATTGAGGGCGAGGGAGGAAAGGCCAAAATGAGGGCATTTTCCCACCTCTGCCTATAAGTAATCTGGCGAACTTAAAGGAATATAGACTCGTACATTGCCTGTTCCGGTATTTGTGCTTTAATCGATTCACAGTGGTCCAAAACAGAGGGAATGCGACCCAAAAAGGCCCAGCACAGCTCAAATAATGAATTACCAGTGCATTTATCAGGACCAGTTACGGTTTCGATCTTTCTAGGCACGATCCCGCGATGACGTCAAAGATACGTTGGATGGATGGATTACGAGAGCATCCCCTTTGAAACGGGGTGGTAGCAGTAGCTATCATGCTCATTTTTCTCCCTATATCTTAATTATTGTTTTAGATTGGTTAACTCTACCATCATTTAATTTATTACATTTTTGTTTCGACATTACTAACATTATGTCACTTATCTGCTTTTAAGCCACCAATCTTCCAGTCGTTTTTTTGTTAGCTTCCACCGCCAGTTTATTCACCAGGTCACTGGTATGTCTAAACCCCAGAGCGTCAGGAAGAGTGACTGTGCCTGCATCGACTTCCGGATGGATACCGTTACATTCGAGTATAATATGGGCAATTGTTTCACTGGAGTTACCACATACAGCACATGCGTCATCTTCATCGTTAAATTTCTTTTTGTAGCTGCGTGTCCTAAGGCACCCTGATCTAGCTTCAAAAAGTAGGGCACTGCCTCTTGAGTTATCAAAGGAAGCTTCTTTCGTGATCTGCCTTTTCCACTTTCGGTGTAGTTCCACAAGCTGTTTCTTTTCCATCGGATTTATCCAATTTTTACCTTCTTTGTTTTTCACCTGTTGCTTAACACTCCATATTTCTTCGTCCTTGTGACCAGTATACTTACTGGTTAGTTTCCTAGTTCTTTTCCTCCATTGTGAGTGAACGCTTTTTAGGTACAGGTATTTAAATACTTTAGCTACCCATCTGTTACTGTCCAATTTCCTCCGGCCTTCCTTATATAATATTTTACTCTGAGCTTCCCGTAATTCGAAATATGCCGAGCCCATCTCTCCCTGTACCGCCTAATTTGTGGCTTTGCCGTGAACACCTAGTGCTAATCGTCCCACGGCTCTCTGATTTATTTCTAATGTCGACTATACCTCTGATGTTAGGCACAACACCGCCTTTCCGGAAGCAAGCCCGGGCACCATAATTCCTTTCCAAATACCCCTCAAAACCTCATACCTGTTGTATCCCCACAATGCACTATGCTTCATTATCCCGGCATTTTTTCGCCCTTTGGCGTTAAGTGGTTACTCATGTTTTCCAATGTATGCCAATCCTTCGTTTACCCATACCCCGAGATAATTATATTCTGCTACTCTGGGTATTTCATGGCCTTGTATATAAAGACCCTGATCAGTTGAGCGAGAGCGCCACACGAGCGCCCCCTACTGGCAAGGTCGCTTAAACACAAAATCTGATGACGCATTCAGGTCGCGTTTTTCGTCTGCTTGCTGTCGCATGTGCAAAAAAATAGGGTCGTCGAGCAGCGCTCCAGCGTAGCATAATTAGTACTGCGAAGTTGTTTCGTCCAATAGCGTGTATGTTACTAACATTGCCGGGCACTTTGATCCCGACCCGGTCGCCTGCGACTCAAGCGACGAAGCAGGAATCAGCAGCAGCCACGAAGACTTGATGGGTTGAGGCGCAGGAAATGTGAACTAGTAGGAATGTGGAACAAAGGAACTGATTACTGCGAAGATGCCGCTTTATCAGTCCGGTTGGCCAGCGATGTAAGCCAAGCTGTTGTTCCAAAAGAAATGTTTTAGTAATGACGCGATTAGCCGCCGTAACCCGTAAGCTCTCCCGATGGCTCCCGTGCTGACGCCTGTTGGCGCGCTGATTGGCCTCGATGGGGCAGGCCTGCTTGCCGCCGTCCAAGCTTGTGGCGCCGTATGGCGCTGTCAAGGCAATCTGGGTGCGTAAAGCCGTGGCCGCCGCGATCGGCTCCCAAGTCATAGCGGCCTCATAGCATATACGCTATCGGTAATCTAGCTATCGCGGATCGCTGTTTATTCGCTTACATAACTATTTTTCTTTCTTACTGATCTGTTGCGTTGCTTCTTCAGATTTAGGCTAATTCAGGACCTCACCATCCTGTGGTCACTGCATCGCACTTTCCCGATTACCGCTACAGCTTGCATAATGGCAGGGGTTGAACACAGTATGAAGTCAATTTCATTTTTAGTCTCCCCGTTAGGACTTTTCCATGTCCATTTCCGGTTTTTTCGTTTGCTGAAGAAGGTATTCATAATTCGTAAGTTATTGCGCTCTGCAAACTCAACTTGTAACTCTCCCCTGCTATTCTTAGAGCCTATGTCATAGTTACCTACTGCCTGGTCTCCTGCCTGCGTTTTCCCTACCTTGGCATTGAAGTCGCCCATTAGTACAGTATATTGTGTCTACTTTTCGCATTGCCGATTCTACATCTTCGTAGGAGCTTTCAACTGCCTGGTCATCATAACTACATTTGGCAAGCACTTGCAGATTATGACTAGCAGCTTACCGGTATCGCTCAAGAGGAAAGTATACAACAGTTGCATCTTACCTGTACTTACCTATGGGGCTGAAACGTAGAGGCTAACCAAGAGGGTTCTACTTAGGTTGAGGACTACTCAGTGGGCTATGGAACGAAAAATGGTAGGGGTAACATTAAGAGATAGGAATCGTGCAGAGTGGGTCAGAGAAATAACTCAAGTTATTCACATTCTAGTGAAAATTAAGACGAAATGGGCATGGGCAAGACATGTAGTGCGAAGAGAGGTTAACCGATGGTCGCTTAGGGTAAAAACGTGAATTCCAAGGGAAGGAAAGCGTAGCAGGGGGTGACAGAAAGGTAGGTGGGCGGATGACGTTAAGAAGTTCGCAAGGGTCAAGTGGATGCAGCTAGCACAGAACCGGGTTAATTGGAGAATTATGGAAGAGGCCTTCACCCTGCAGTGGGTATAGTCAGGAGGATGATGATGATAACTATTTTTACAAAGGACTATGAGTCACGATTAAATTGCGAGGATTATTCGGCCAATACTGAGGTCCTGGTAGATGTAATTACAGTGATACAAGCGAACTTTGTTTTCCTACAGCTGCTGCCCAGTGCGACGCATCTGATGTTTGCTAGCTCCGCTGCTGAAGGGGTCGCGCAAAGCAAAAAAATATTGTACGATATGGGCTTGCCAGTAAAGCGGCGCTAAAGTACGATGTTTATTACAGCGTTAGCCCGTTCCGAAGCACCGTTCGCTGGCGCTGCGATGTGAAACCAGCTAGGGCTAGCGACGTCTAGGGTAGGCGGGGAGGGGCGCAGTTCGTTCCCGGCGCGCCATCGAGAGGCACCGTTGCCGTAAGCCCTGCACTTGTGCAAGCATGCTGTTGGGGCCCGAGTTCAGCAGGAAGTCTCCATATGTACACCGGTGAGGTAATTGTAACATGCATCAACGAAGAAGCCATCGAGTAAAGCGAGCAGAAGCATAGTTCTTTCTCAGGGCACGGCCGGAAGCGGCTGCGGTGCTGCTCGAGTCCGGCTATGTGTCGTCACTGCTCTTTGCTTTGCCGACGCCACGTCACAGTTGTTTGATTACGTCATGTTGCTTACCTATGTACACGTTTTCGTCACAGATATTTCGATGCCTATGGGTTTTGAAAAACGGAGTACTTGCCTGGCTTGGTTTTAAAATCAAATTAAAATATCTTCGCGGCAACGTGCGAGGTTGGGATTGCTTGGGGAGCATCTCTGTGTAACCAGGAAAGCAATCGTATTCCTTCAGACGTTCAAATAGGCATTTTTAAACACATAGGCGTCCTGAGCACTGGGTAGTGCAGCGGAGCCGAACTAACTATGGCGACTAAATGATAAGACAGACAGTACCAAGTATATTAAATTTTTTATGCCAGAAAGATGTTGGCTTGATGAATGGTTCAAAATCAGTGTTCAGATATACCCTCAGTAAAAATTTCTGCAATTGCTCATAGTCGTGATATATGAGCACTATACTTCACAAACTCTTTTTTTTTTTTTCTGTTCTGATTTTCGTATTGAAAGTACGTGTAATTCATTCTCCTCACACATGTTTGACTTTTTATTGTTGTATTATGCTTTGAAGTGACAGGACCATGTTGAGCGTAAATGTATACTGCTTTCGTGTGTGTTGCATGGAGGATGTAGTTAATTCTCATTGCTTTAATACTGTACAGATTTTTAACTGTATGGTTTCTGTATTGATGATCTGTGTGGACATGTCTTTTGTATGCTCTGCTGCTGTCTGTGAATACGGGGGTGAGGGCTTTTCAAGCTGCTGTCCAAAAGCTTTTTTTTAATCTTCCCATATTAAAAAAAAACATCAAAATAAACTATCTATCTATCTGTTTTCAGAAAAATTTCACCAATATTCAGCAAGGTCACTGTCGGTAATATTTTCATCAAGAAAAATTAACTATGCTTTCCAGATTAATTACTATGCCAGGTTTTCTGCTCGCCATCTTCGCAAATCATCTGCAACAATTTGTGCTGTTTATCACTAGAATCTTTGTAACAAATCTTTTCTGACTTTTCAACGCTGAAGGATCCCATCTTTGCGTGGTAGATTGTCGTCGGCTTTGTTTTTCTATGACAGTTGCCATCTCGTCACAGTTGATTGTCGTCATTAGTAAGCAAGGCTGTTTTCAATCTACGGCTCAGAAATACAACACCACACAATGGTTTTTCCGAGCTGTATAATTATAGCTTGATATCCGTGTTATATAACAGAGATTTTGCAACGTTGGCTAAAATATTCGTTGCATATTGCAAGTTTTCCACTTCGCATGAGTGCAGGCACATCGACGCGTATTTCTGTTCCTCCATAGCCCATGCCACAGTGACGTTACTACCCTTCACGACGAGCCCTCAGCACGCGTCGGAGAATAAATTATACGTGAAGATTTCTAGGATGGAAAGAGGATACCTGTTTAAACACAGCACTGGGAGTGTAGTTGAGCACGTAAAGGTCTCTCTTCTACTCTCCTCAGCTGGCAGTCCACCAAAATGAGCGCTACGGCGTGTTCCCGAACACGTTTGCACTTCCCGGTCCAAAGAGGGCAATTAAATAAGCTGCTGTTGGATCCTGACTACATAAATGGCGCTTCGACTTCGTTTCCTTAATTTTCAAGAATTTCGGTAAAAATGTCTTGCAACAGCGCAGGCAAGTAGACTGAGCATGCGTTTGATAGCTTGAGTAATGGTTTGACTGCGGATGTGACATTTCGGGAACTAGGTGACTTACAGTAAGCAATATTTCTTGTAGGAAGAGGCAGTGTATTTTCACATGCTCATAACGATGTTTTTCCCCCTCCTACTGTACACTGGCATTATGCGAATATTGTATAATATTGCAGTGAAGTAAAAAAATGGCACGTGTTTAGACCTAGAACGGTGTGACTAGTACAAGTGACCAAGAGGAAATTTTCTTTATGATGTCTTTTGTAGAAGATTCCGTTATCGTAAATCAAGTCAGGCTATCAATTTCTTGGGTACGCCTGCACTATTTGCAAGACTGAAAGCTGTACAGGCATGTGTGAATTGCAGCGAGGTATGATGCTTCTGTGTGCTCACAAACGCAGTAAAAGTGGCCACGTCAAATGCAGCTGCAGGAATTTTAATATGTCAGCGCCACAGAAAGAACACAGGACCAACTGCTGCCGTCGGTCAGTTGAACATTGCTGTTCGAGATAGCCAGAGGCATCTACAGCGAAGACGTTTGACGCCGTGCTGCTGTCGCCGCGCTTTGCATTAAGGTAATTCGGGGGCAATGATGACTGTGAACTTGGGGCATTTATATCGAATGTTTTTTTTTTTATTCCTAGCTTTTAGAAGTTTAGATCCGGAAGTGACTATGGCTGGCGGCGCTGAAGGGCGCTGCGGTAAATTTCGAAAATATGAAGTGCTTTCACGTGAGGACGTCTCAGAGTACGCCGGATATTTGAGTTTGTCTCCATCGAGTAGAAGCGGTCATGCTCGATATCAAACAAAGGCCATCGGGCCCAGTAGTCGAGCGCCATAATCCCCGACACCCGCGTAAGCTTACAAAAAAAAAAAAAAAAAAAAAAAACGATGTTATGGCTTCAATAGCAATCAAACGTTTTGCGAGTAGTGAACAATGAAGTGCAGAAAGCTTTAGAAAATGTGAAAGGGCGAAATGAGCTGGGGATGGTCAGGTAAGTGCAGGTAATATTGAAAGACGGTGAGGATATCTGCTTGAAATAAACGCCCCCCCTGTTTACCTAATGTCTTAAGACATCGACTGTACTAGTATCTTGAAAGAATTTTAATAATTTCTCTTTTTGTAAGGGGACGCTGAGGAATTGAAAGCTGACTTATCCTATTATATCGTTTACATACAAGATTGTTTATCTTGTAATCGCTAATAAATCAGGCCGACCTTCATTTCATTAAACCGAATAATTATAGTCTTGGAAAAAGGTGCTCTTCGTGGATCATATCCATAATATGAACCAGGTGATAAAAATGCACAGAATATAACCCGCACCTTTATGTAGCCTTATACCCATGCCACACGGGAAAATTATTGTCATTTCCACCGAATGACATTCGTTCAGTTTAATGTCATTTTTTCGACGCGCTGCTACACGACCAAAACAAATGTCATTTGTAAATGATGGCAATTGCGATAGATACACAAATGTTGGTGCGCCTTTGCGAGAATGATGAGAGCTGTGAACGGAAGGAGCGTTTAAAATCATATTTATGTCTTGCATGAATCGTAACCAACCTGTTGATTACGACTACCCATTACAAGTTAGCGACTGCGCCTGATGCCTTTGTTTACGAAAGGGTAGGGAACGTGCGCGCATCGGTGCCTGAGTGTGGAAAGCGGACTAATTGTTTCAACAACGTACATTTTGCACACTAAGTGCAACACGTAAAATATGCAGCGGCTAGTGTATTGACCGACGACGCTTTTATTGAATCTTCGAGTATCGCCCGACGGCGTAGCGCACCACAGCCCCGTAGAGTCTCGTCATCGCAAGATCGTTTGCTCGGCATAAGTGCCCGTCGAACAATGCCGGACCCCAGCCTCAACAAAAAAGCAGACAACAAAATAGCATCACTTGCTGTGCCGGATCCCGAGACCTTACCGAAACGGTGCTGCCCGCGAAAGCGGTGGACGACGGCGCTCTGGCCGTGAACTACGCCCTTCCTCCACGGCTACGCTCTGGTCGTCGCTAGGCCTAAACGGTTTTGCATCGAAGCCACAGCGGTCGGCGCGTTCGGAATAGTCAGTTGCCTATTCGTGGAGCTGCTTACTGTAATTTCAATGGTGTCATAAATTTTCTGACGGTAAACGGAAGGTGTAATTTCGGCGACGTATTATCATTGGAGCTACGAACGTACAGCACGAGATCGGATGAGCTGCCTCACACCGGCGCTGGGGCTGTGAGCAGAAAATCGCTCTGGTTACTTATCACCGATCTTCAGCAAAGGTTATTTTTGAGGTTCCTTTATCCAACCGCGTATTATTTAAGGTCATCAGATTTGGACATGTTTTCTGACGGCTGCGAAAGGGAACCGCTGTGCCGGCGCCCATGGACTGCGGCTGCCGCGGTCAGTGCCGCTTGCGCCGAGGGCGGTGGCTGGTTGGCCGGTAGCGAGGGTTGAATTTTTTTTTCGCGATGCTATTTGGCATGTTTCACATAATTTAATGACTAGTTCCAACATTGTTGATGCACACTAGTATTATAATGCCTGCAGTTTATTTTGAGTATATATTCTCACTGTGTATCTGGTGTTGAGATAACACATGCCCTCGTTTGTCGCATTCGAATGAGTTCCTCAAACTCATTTGGTGCCTAATGTCATTTTCATCGAATGTCATTACATTTTCCCGTGTGGCAGCAAACAAATGTCATTTTGAACAAATGTCATTCGATGGAAATGACATTAAATTTGCCGTGTGGCAGGGGTATTAATAGATTATGGGAAAGCATGTTGCGTTGTGTGGTGTTTAGTCGTTTTACTGGCGCACAAGTTACTGAGGCTGACATGCACCGAACGGGAGAATAAAGAGATATTTTGCTAATATTTATTGCACTATATTTATTTGGTCTACACTTTGTGTAAGATATCTGATTACTTCAGAAACCTAAAACATAAGTAAGGCAACAACTGCATCAAAAACTTAAAAACAACATTGGCTGAAAAGGATTTGATTATCCTAAAATTATCGGAAATGTTTTTCGAGATTTAGATTTTCGTGTAATAATTTAAAATATGATTTATTATGAGATTGTCTACACATGTTCCTAAAATGGTTTGTCAGTTTTTGCCAGAAAAAGTTGCAAGGTGTGTGTGCCAATGCGAACGCGGCATAAGGCTACTTCAGTAAAACGCTTATGATGGTCCATTTCCTAAGCTCGGCTCAAAAAATTATTATTGTTATGTTCCTTTTCCCACGCCTTATGCAATTTATCTTTTAATTAATGTGTATTGACTTCGTGCATTCTTTATAGGGCTTGTTCAGATTTTTCTATTTTAGCAGTACGCGCTTGTGCATAACAGTTATGCGCTCTTTCGTTACCTTACATGACGATGTTGTTTAGCTCCCAGCAGAATCCTATTGTATGTCCTTGTGTTCTTGTGCGTTGTTGCGTACGATATCACCTACTGAAGGTTGAACAGCGCCTCTTGATTGTAGTGCTATGTGTAGACTCAGCGAGCCAGTGCACATTATACTGTCTTTAATCTCTCATTTATTATTTTCTCTACAGATGGGCACATAATCAAGCATTCAGCCGTAAAAATTGATGCCCAGCGTTACAGTAGTCGTGCTATTCAGAATGCGTTCGCTGGAAGTCGCTGATTTCTTCTACTCGTTCACCTGAGTCGGGTCATGGAGCATCCAGTGCGGAACCGCGAAGTCAGATCAGTCTGTTCGGGCAGTGGCGTAGAGTGTGCCGGGCCTCGCCACAGTGAAGCGGGCGGTGGTTCGCTGTCCTCCAGGCGTCGAACCTCCTGGGGCTGGATGGTTGTTCGTAGGCTTGGCGGTCGGGAGCCGAGCTCGGGCGTTTAGGAGCAGCCTGTTCGCGTCGAGAGGTGCTTGGAGGGCCTCGTCGAAAGCAGGTCGGATTTAAGCAGTTGTATAGTTCATTACTGTGGTTTCTCGTAAGAAGGCGTGGGATGCCCTCTCTAGATGAACGCACAATGCTTGCCGCACTTTTTCACGCATGGCATACGTGAGCGTCGAAACCTGGCACTGTTTCGGAGGTGGCAGCAGTCGGCGCAGTTCTTCGCGAACGACTTCACAGATAAGCTTTGCTTAAATCATTGGTGGTGTTCACCATGTCCAGGGGAGCTGTGTTGACTTGTGACAGGTGGCTGTACTGTCGAGTCTAGGCGTCTAGATTAAGTTCTATGGCGAACGCTCCTCTTGCAAATTTGGCCACGGTTTTGGGCGGGTTTCTTGCGAAGCCAGGAAAAAGGAATTCTTTGACGACTCGCAACAAATATTCACTTTTATTTCTTCAGTCATTTCAGGCTCTTCGCGGCGAAATAGGAGCTTCGTTGCTTCAGCATAACTCAGGTCGTACCCAATTGGCAGCTCTATCTTGGTTTGGGGAAGCATTTCCGCTTTTTCGCTTCGGAAGACACTTGCAAAGGCCGTTAGAAGCTCTGCTTGAAATATGCCTCAATCGTCCGGAGAAGTCTCATGATTTTCAAGCCAGACTGAAGCAGGTCTTTGAGGTGCAAAGTATGCTTGTCTCAACTTTGCAGCGTCATTCCACGCGTTGAATCTCGCCACGTAGACGGAGAGGTCAAGCCTTTATTCCACATCCTCTTCAGTTCGTCCGTGAAGGAGGGGGCGGGGAGCTCACGAACTTTCCTGCAATAATTTCAGACTGATATCGGCGCATCTCAAGATAAACAGAAAACGATAAAGGTGTGTTTCGCGGCAACGAACAAATAACACAAAATCGTTCCGTGCACGCCAGTCACAATGATAAGCCAGCATATCAGCAGCTGTTGGAAGGAAGGAAATAAAGATTACAAAGGTTCTAGGTGGTATTTAATCTTGCTGACTATGCTACTAAGGTATCACGTTCGGAGAAAAACAAAAATAGTTTCCAAAATGCAAATTTTCAGGTTGACCGGAAGTCTTCGTGAATGACCATGCAGTCTTCGTGGAGCAACATCTTCACTCCTGTGGTAGTCATTGCTCTCTTCGTAACGTGTGTTCTGGACCACAGTTCTTCATGCAATACTCAGACACCGCGTAAGTGACATTTTATATCATTTTATGTGCTTATTATAGCACTTTCTGGCACAACTTTAGCAATCATAGCAGCTTTTTACGAAGTTTGCGCGGAAGAGAGATGCGTCAGGAAATACGGTCATATCTAAGCACCGTAACGATTTCAGCACGAGGTTGCATTGTTGGCACACCTTGTGTTCTGGATGAGCAGAGTAACATGTGTTTTGATTTTCGTTCATGGCCACCTTTTCTGGACACCTGTAGCCATCCCCATCCGATGGCCGACTGCCGAGAATCATTGCAACTGGTTAAGATATTTCCAACTCGTAAATCCGAGAAAATGAGAAGACCTCCGGGAAATCTTTGGGAACAGTTACCTGCCGTGTTTCCTAGCCGCTTGATACACTGTTGTTAAAATATGTGTGCTGATATAAGGTAAGGCCATTGCTACACAGGTTTAATTGGACTGATTAGCATTAACGTTGACATCGTTATTGCTATTTATGGTCATCATTGTCAAGAAAGTCATCGCATAACTATTCAGAGTACAGCTTGATTGTTGGAATAACTTATAAGGTCATTTTGTTAGACAGACGGAATAATGAAATCACACAAAGATCTGGCCATCACATAATTAAGGCTTTTAAAATGGTCATGGCAGCTAGTATTTTAGTTTAAACGGATTAGTGAATTTTATTTCACACATGTGAAGTTATAATTCCGCGAAATTGGAGCTGATTTGTTGCTGTAGATATTTTTAAAATGAACTTCTTTGTTATTTCGAAAGCAACTTCCATGGTCTGACACATATTGGCCACTGACGATACAACAAAATATTATTCCCATATCGTCTGCTATTCGCGATGTCGGCTGCACTACTGCGTGCACGCAAGGACGGTTGTCGGTCAGGTTTTTTTCTTCAGCAAAAAGATTTATATTTCCGTATTCTCTTTTTTTTTTTCTCCGAGAAGCCTTCACTATAATATTGTCACGGACAACAGGGCTAGACTTGACTAAAACGACGGGACGAAGCTGTACCAGCAGGCAAACGTTCGGCGCACAGCACGAGAGTCAACTTCAGTGTCCTCTTCTTCCAGGCGCAGCTAGAACATGGTGACACCAGGTGGCATTACTCCCCCTCTTAAAAAAAAAAAGAAATAAGGGACGGAGCGTGAGCGATGGCCAATGTAAGCGGAAAGAAAGATCAGCACATGGACAGCATAGATAACGGAGGAGGGGTAAGATGTCCTACGCGACAACGAAACAAACGCATAGCGCACTACCGCGTGAAATAGGGCTTCATGCGGACAACATGCACGACCTCGGAGCGTGGTTGCCGACGCGAGGGCTGCACAGTACCCACTGGAAGAACTTCGTAAGTCACTTCCGTGACTCGGCGCAGAACTTCGTAAGGTCCGAAGTAACGGGAAATCAGTTTATCACACAAGCCGGGCCGACGCACCGGGGTCCACACCCAAACTTTCTCTCCAGGATGGTATGCGACGTGCCGATGACGGAGGTTGTAGCGGCGTGCATCCGTGCCCTGCTGCTGTTGAATGTGAATGCGGGCAAGTTGACGTGCTTCCTCAGCGCGCTGAGCAAACTGCTCGGCGTCTGGCATGAGTGGATGATCATCTGGGCAGCTCGGAAGCATGGCATCCAACATCGTCTGAACGTCACGTCCGTAGACTAGGCGAAATGGTGTAAAACGCGTCGTCTCTTGGGTGGCCGTGTTGTAGGCAGAAGTGATGTAGGGGAGAATTTCATCCCAGTTTTTGTGCTGCGAGTCAATGTACATTGCGATCATGTCGGCGATGGTTTTGTTGAGTCTCTCCGTGAGGCCATTCGTCTGCGGGTGATATGCAGTAGTTTTTCGGTGGCTGGTATGACTAAGCTCGAGCACGTCGTGCATGAGCTGTGCCGTAAACGCGGTGCCTCGATCGGTTACGACTAGGGACGGTGCGCCATGACGCAACACGATTTGCTGCATAAAGAACTGAGCGATCTCAATTGATGTGCCGCGCTGCACTGCCTTGGTTTCCGCATAACGTGTGAGATAGTCGGTCGCAACTATAATCCATTTGTTTCCCATCGATGACAGCGGAAATGGGCCCAGTAGGTCGATGCCGACTTGGTCAAACGGCGTCCGAGGTGGAATAATAGGTTGGAGCAAACCCGCGGGCTTGAGAGGAGGCACCTTTCGACGTTGACACTCGCGGCAGCCTCTGACGTAGCGATGGACGGCGTCAGAAAGTTTAGGCCAATAATAGGCTTGACGAACTCGAGCGAGTGTGCGTGCAAAGCCCAAGTGGCCGGAGGTGGGCTCATCGTGGCAAGCAAAAAGGATATCGTCGCGAAGGTCGGCCGGCACGACAAGGAGGTGCGCTCGATCAACAGTGCTGGAGCTTTTCTTGAATAAAACGCCATTCCGAAGACAGAATGCAGACAGGTGCCTTCCAAACTGGCGGGGGACGTCAGCAGCGCGACCCTCCAGGTGGTCAATGACAGGTAGAAGGTCTGGGTCAGCTCGCTGTCGGGTCATTATGTCTGAGGCATTCACTAGTCCAAGAAAACCTCTGTCATCCGTGACGTTATCGACAAATCCGACGGGTGCCCGGGAGAGCGCGTCAGCATCTTCGTGCTTCTGACCAGATTTGTACACAATGCAGTAATCAAATTCTTGGAGGCGAAGGCTCCATCGTGCTAGGCGCCCCGATGGGTCACGGAGATTGGCCAGCCAGCACAAAGAATGGTGGTCAGTAACGACTTTAAACGCACGGCCATAGAGGTAAGGCCTAAATTTCATAGTTGCCCACACAACCGCGAGGCATTCCTTTTCCGTAGCGGAATAATTTGTTTCAGCGCGGGAGAGCGTGCGGCTGGCATACGCAATGACCCTTTCCACGCCAGCTTGGTGTTGAACGAGTACAGCGCCAAGGCCGATGTTGCTGGCGTCGGTGTGGACTTCGGTGGCAGCGTCTTCATCAAAGTGCGCAAGAACAGGGGTAGTTTGCAGTCGTCTGCGCAGCTCCGCAAAAGCCTCTTGTTGCTCGGCGGCCCACACGAACTGTGTATCATCCCGCGTGAAGCGGGTCAGGGGTGCGGCTATCTTGGAAAAGTCGGCGATGAAGCGGCGGTAGTACGCACACAAACCCAGGAAACGTTTTAAACTCCTCTTCGTGGCAGGAACGGGAAATTTGGCGACAGCGGCAGTTTTGTCGGGGTCTGGCCTAACGCCTGCGGCACTCACAAGATGACCGAGAAACTTCAACTCTTTGTAGCCAAAGTGGCACTTCTCGGGCTTCAGCGTCAAGTCAGCTGACCGGAGGGCACCTAATACTGCGCGAAGGCGTTCGAGGTGTTCTCCAAAGGTTTCAGAGAACACGACAACGTCGTCGAGATAAACTAAACAGATTTGCCATTTCAGGCCGGCGAGAACGGTGTCCATCATGCGCTGAAAAGTAGCCGGCGCTGAACATAGGCCGAATGGCAGCACTTTAAACTCATACAGTCCATCTGGGGTGACATAAGCTGTTTTTTCGCGGTCCCGCTCGTCTACCTCAATCTGCCAGTACCCGCTCTTCAAGTCAATGGAGGAGAAGTACTGGGCGCGACGAAGCTTGTCGAGCGAATCGTCGATACGGGGCAGCGGGTAGACGTCTTTTTTAGTGATGTCGTTCAACTTTCGATAATCAACACAGAAGCGAAGAGTGCCATCCTTTTTTTTTCACCAGCACGACAGGGGACGACCACGGACTGTTGGAGGGTTGGATGACACCATCACGAAGCATCTCCTGAACCTGTGTCTGAATCGCTTCACGTTCCGTCGTTGAGATGCGGTACGGCTGCTGGCGTATAGGGCGGGCATCGTCGGGAGTAATTATACGGTGCTTCACAAGAGGCGTTTGCCGAATTTTCGATGACGTCGCGAAACAAGCACTGTATTTTAGAAGGAGAGAACGCAGGTCGTGCTGCTGTGTTTCCGAGAGATCTGTACTAATATCCAGACGATCAAGGGATGGACGCACATTTTCAACTTCTCCGAACGTAAAACATTCAGAAACATCCGCTAAGGCGTCGGCGAATGCGATTGCGGTAGCGCGGAAAAGATGGCGGAGTTCGTTCGTGAAGTTAGTCACCAGGAGCTCAGATCGGCCGTTATGCAGGTGGATGAGACTCCGCGCCGAGGTGATGCCGTGGGTGAGCAAAAGGGACTGGTTGCCCTCAGCGACGGCCGTTCCGTCACCTAGTTCATCGCACTTAACAGTCACAAAAACACTGGAACGTGGCGGAATATAAACGCTCTCGGCAGAAATTCGAAGAGGGGCACGGCTTTGGCGGTCTGCGGTGTCAGTATCAGCAGCTTTCTCGGTCGAAAAGGTCTACCAATGCGCTAACCTTATAGCCGTCGAGGAGCACGGGTATATCGAGCGAGAGTCTATCTTCACGTGTACGAACTGTCGTCGGGGCCGTCAAGTCGCGGTCGCTCACAGGTCGCGTTGTCGGGGGGTCTTCGTCGCGTCGATTTGAAGCGGCCTCGCCCCCTGAGGTCGCTGTCTTTAGTTTTCCCGGCTCGGACTAGGCGACCGTCGCTGCGCCATCCCGGAGGAGCTGGGCTGCGAGGATGATCGGCGTGGAGACGGAGATCGTGACTGTCGTCTAAAAGTTGGCGCCATGCGCTGCTGGGCTACGTAGTCCTCAATATCCCGGGGTCGTTGGCCTAAAGGAGGGCTACGCATGTCGATGGGGAAACCCTTCAGTCCCAGTTGACGATATGGGCATTGTCGATACAAGTGACCAGGTTCTCCGCAGTGGAAGCACAGGCGCTGCCGATTTGGGGCACGCCACAGGTCTGCCTTTCGCTGGGGTGGTCGGCGGTTGTCGATGTACGGCTCGGGGTGGACTGAATACAGTGAGCCTTGGTCGGGTGGCAGTAATTGTGTGGAATCAGTTGGGGGACGTCGCAAGATGTCCGCATACGTTGGTCGAGAGGACTCGCTGGAAAAGGATGGCGGGTTAGCAGATGGTAACGAAGGCCGAAGAACTTGCTGGAGTTCTTCTCGTACAATGCTAGCGACAGAGGCGACCGTCGGCTGGGGAGCACCGAAAAGCTTCTGGAGCTCTTCACGTAAAATGGAGCGGATGATGTCGCGAAGAAGATCCGGACTAGCCCCGAAGGCCGAATGCGGCTCCGTGAGCGAAGCGGCGATTACCGGCCTGTCGTAGGTCGTAGACCGCTGCTGGAGCATCCTTTCCATCGTGATTGCTTCCGAAAGAAACTCGGCAACTGTGCTCGGCGGATTGCGCACGAGCCCAGCGAACAGTTGTTCCTTAACGCCGTGCATGAGATGGCGCACCTTTTTCTCTTCGGGCATGGCCGGGTCAGATCGTCGGAACAGCCTAGTCATGTCCTCCACGTACATGGTTATGGTCTCGTTCGGCATCTGTATGCGAGAGCGTAAAGCTCTTTCCGCTCGTTCTCGGCGATCCGGGCTGGTGTAGGTGTCCAGGATGCAGCGGCAGAACTCGCGCCACGATGTTAGGGCGCCTTCGCGATTCTCGTACCAAGTACGAGCGCCATCTTCCAGGCTAAAGAAGACGTTCCTGAGCTTTGCGGCGTCGTCCCACTGATTAAATGCGGCGACGCGTTCAAACTGGGAGAGCCAGTCTTCGACGTCTTCCGTCTGACAGCCGTGGAAAGCCTTAGGCAGTCGCGGGTTCTGCAGAGTGTAATACGTCGGAGTTTGCATGACAGGTCGAGGGGCGGCTGCGGTGGTGAATTCCAACGGCCCGTGCTCAGGTGGTAGGCCTAGGTTCCTCCGGCTAGCGCGGTGAACAGGAGTGTCGATTGGCACAGGACCTGAATCCTGGGTATGCGGAGGAGTTCGGGACATATACTGGGATCGATACCCTGCGCCGACACCAAAATATGTCACGGACAACAGGGCTAGACTTGACTAAAACGACGGGACGAAGCTGTACCAGCAGGCAAACGTTCGGCGCACAGCACGAGAGTCAACTTCAGTGTCCTCTTCTTCCAGGCGCAGCTAGAACATGGTGACACCAGGTGGCAATATGCTACCTTAGTCTTGCTCGGAGAACTAGAGTTGTTTTAGGCTTCGTCTGTAGACTGTCGAGGAGGTCGGAATCGATGGGCTCATTCTGTATTATTAAGCATGCAATTGGAAGCATATTATTCATACAATATGAGAGCGTGTTTCAGTAACAAGCGCTCCCGCGTATAAAAAGGGGCACATCCAGTGTTTCCTAATTCCACCGTGTGTGCCGCGAAAGGGCGGAGGGGTTAGCGTTGCGTGGCTGATTGTCGAGTTACCTGTCGCTCTTTCGGTCCGAAAATAAAGAATAAAACCCTAACAAGCTGACACGAGAGCGCGCCTTACGACATTAGAACAGACAAAGCATTTGAATGAAGCGGTACGTCTGTATATGCGCGTGTTAGTCAAACTTAATTATTTCGACCGATAAAGCCTTTTTGCGAAACTAATATACTCTGGCCACAGCCAGCACACCCACAGCCGCCACTTCAGTCCCACCATCTCAAAGCACAGCGCGACTCGAATGCACTCCAGTGCCCGCACCGAACAAGAGCCTCTCAGCCGCCGCGTCTCCGTCTCGCCTCCCACGCGGTCGAGGGCGCGCGACTGTGACCGGCTCTCGAGCCTAACCTGGCGTACTTCTGGGGCTTGCTCAGCGAATGACTTGTTACTGCTTCAGTGTAAACATTCATCATTTAGTATTTAGCATGTGGGCTCTAAACTCCCACAGTAATGCGCCGATGTGCGGATTAAGACTGCGCATCCAGCGTATTTGTTTAGATGTCTTTTACGATGCTCGTCCGCACGGCTTAAAATGCAAGCACAGCTAGCAAAATGAAAAAAAAAAATTCTTTTCTTTTCGTACCACTTGCACCTTTATTTGCTTACAACTACAACTACAAGAAGCGCCGATGATGCTACGCCTCCTGCCTGCGCTGGGTACCCACAAGCGGTGGCGACAGCTGTCAGCTGCCCAATGCGCTCGCGCTTTTGGATGTAAGAAGTCGTCAAACTCGGGCCACTAGTGCCAGAACTACATTCGATGGCCACATGTAACTGCTGTCTATTGAATGCACGCTCGGTAATGGTCGGAACTGCAGACCCAAATCTCGCGTATTCGCGCAAGCCCTACTCGTCGCGGAACGGGCCGGCAGTTCCGTGCTGACTGACATTTCCGACCAAAGTCATTGCTGATGATGGGGAACATATAGAGCGTAACTGTTTGTTTACATTTTAAAGCGAAAGGCTTCACTGGGCTAGTCAGCTCCGAGTCTCGCGTGTGCTCCGTCGTTAGAGACACATATAAAGCCCCACTTTAACCAAGTCGTATGAACGTGCCTTAGTGGCCTATAGTGTAATGTGAATGCAAGGGTCCTGGCAGGCTGAGTCTGACATAACCGTCTAATGTGAAACGAGAGAACCAAGTTGGCAGCTCCTGCCAGGGAACCACGGTCATGGACACGGACACGGCACATAGCGACAAGCGGATAGACCTGGCGTAGTATTGCTTTCGCAATAAAAGCCACAGCTGCGCATGCGCAAACCACGTGACGTCACAGGAGAGGCGCAGGGTGTTGGAGCTGCCGCTGCCGCCGCAACCGGCGCCGCGACTCCGCTGGTTGACCTTTAGCCGGTGCCACGCGCTTTCACCGGGCTGTGTTTATGCCTATACAGCTGCTGCTGCGACTCTGTCGACTCTGTCGGTATATAGTATGTAGAAGCGCTCTCACAGGAACTTAGGAGGCATTCGCTATGGAAGACAATTTCAGATAGCAACGGCGCAGCCTCGAACTTTCCCTGGCCGCTGTCGATATAAATAAAAATTAAGGTGATACGGCTTGCGCCAATATTTCCCTGGGAACACGCCCTAAACCGCGCCGAAGACAGGCACTTCGGTGCCAGTAGCATCCTGTGCAGTTGTCACCCTGCTGATGTGCGTGTTTAGTTGTGAATAGCATCTTTTAGTTCCGTTGACCTTGTCGAGGCGTTTCCTAAATTACTTGTGAGGGAGAGTTCAGTGGGCCCTCTCCAAGTGAATGGCCACAAATAAAAGCCGAGTTTTGGGCGTATATCCGCTTCCCAACCGGTGCGCGGACCACTCATCGCTTTGGTGTTTTTCATTAACAGCAGGGACAGAGTATTCGACCAAGGGACTCCTGCCCGTAGTGATGAGCTGTGCATTTTTCGCTGGCAGGCGTTCGAGCTCTTATACTGTGTAAGGTGTTTATGGGAACGTCAGGCGAATATTCAATACAATTAAATTGTTATTTTTCCATGAAATATATGGAGAAGGCCAAGGAAAAAAGCTACACGGAAGCAGCTTGAAGGGCCCTTGACCCACTTCCAAGCAACAGTGCAGGACCGAAGCACGTACGATCCCCGAAGACATTGACAAATGTTTTTAGATGATAGCTATTCTAAACATTGACAAACAGTAAAATTAATACACAATCATAAATCACTACACTTAAACATTTGTAACAAAAAGAAAAAAGAAGATTGAGCAGCAGTGTTTTTAAAACATGTCGGAGCATTTCTTCACATAGGAATGAAATTAATACTGAAAAAGCATGGAACACTCATTTCTTGCACAAGAAGGTTAGTGAAAATATCGGAGTGTAGGAAGGATTTGAATTCTGTAGGGGTTAAGTTAGAGCACTTATGCCTTGGTTTTCGAGACAGTTTAGGAGTGTAGGCAAGCTGTGGAGAAGCATATGGAGCTCATAGCTTGTTCTAGTTCAGGGTATTTGCCAGAATTCTGTTCGTCCTGTGGAACGTGAAGAGACTGTTTCGCGTAGAGTTGAAATGTTAGCTAATGCTGGGCTATTTTTTTATTGCCATAATAAAACTGTCGGAGCAAGTTATATCTTTACATATTGTTACATATATGCAATGCCACGTATCAATATGTTGAATTCTTTTTAATTTATGTTTCTGAAAACATTCTGTAGTGTGTTCTGTGCATGATGCATTTTCAATAGCATGGAGCCTTCTTCTGTAATAATAGTATCTTATTGAGGTTCGACTGAGTTGTTGTGCCCCACACTAAATAACAGTAATTAATGTAGGAAGTGAAAAATGCTTTATAGAGTAGCAGTTTTACTGACGATGGAAGGTATAACGATTCCTATTGATGAGTCCCACTGTACGACAAATTTTTGGAGAACAAAATTCATATGATTATCCCACTGAAGTGTTTCGGAGACAAACTCCCAGGGTCTTAAGCTATTTACGATTTCGATATTATTGGAGTTAAAAGATAAGAGAACATTTGAAGGTACTCGCGTACCTCTAATCCGGAAAATGATAGCTTTTGTTTTTTTTGCATTCACTTTTAATGTGTTGTATTTCGAACTATTGTTTCGTTCGCCTTACTAGTTAAGTCCGTTGGAGAAACAGATGGATTAAGTATACTTATGTCATCGGCATACATTATGAATTTTACATTTTCCTGAATAAAGACAATATGATTAACGTAGATGCTGAAAAAAGTGAGCTAAGAATGCTTCCTTGCGGCAAGTCTGATTCCATACTTGGGAATTTACACCGTTTATACAAACAAGCTGGTGTCTGTCCGCTAGATAAGATTTTATTTCATATGGGGGGAGGGGGAGGAGATCTCTTATTCCGTAGCGTTCAAGCTTCTCAAGTAAGAGTCTGTAGTTTATGTGGTCAAAAGTCTGTGAAAAATCAACATATATTAGGGCGGTTGCGTTAGGGCGGTTGCGACGACAGTACCGAGCGAACCAGCTCTCAAGAGTCAACCGGGCTTCGACTCCACTTCGTCGAGCCCTTCGACGTGTCGCATGAGCTGCCGCTTTTCGGAATTATTACAGTGCCTCCGCGGCGAAAAAGGAGCCATCCTGGCGACTCATGGTAAGGAAACAAACCAAAACGTTGGAAGGAAACCAAAACATTAGGAGTTGTCTTTTCCAAACATTTAATCTGGAACGAGTTCGCGAGGGCCTGTGGAATGCTTTGTAGACTGCGACAGGTGCTCCCACAGAAACTCAAATTTCTTCTCTACAATGCCATATTAAACCCGCATATAAATTATTGTAACCTTGTATGGGGGCATCACAAAATAACATTCACAGATTATTATATTTAAAACAGAAAAATGCTGTTGGCCATATTTCAAATCTGCCCTTCGATGCTCACACACAGGACGTGTTTCGGCAATCGATTTTGCTTTCAGTCCAACACCTATTTTTAACTTGTTGATAAAATACAAACGCAGTTTAAAAAACAACAATAATTATTTTATTCAGATGTGCAATCTCAAAACAACAGTGCAACTGCCATATATAATGATTCAAACACAAGTGTGGCAGTTGCCATTTTGTCGCTCTAATATGGCTTTATTAGGCTGAAATACCCTGTGTCTTGTTTGTTAAATACCCTGTAAAGGAAAAATGTAAATTTTAAAATTGTGATTACAAGCAATTGCAGGGAATATTTGACGTCAAACGATGATCACGAAATATGAATTGTGTTCCCCTAGTAAAGTCATCTTCCTTTGCAACATGAAACACTTGAATTAAGAAACCTACTTAAATAACTGTATATATTTTGATGTAATTGTTATTATTGACAATGCTCTGTTCGTTTGGCTTTCTGTTGAGGTTTATTTCGTATATGTGAATATTTATTTGCGATATTTTGTATAATAATGGTTTCTTTACTGTTGTGAAGTACAACCTATGTCTATGTGTGTTGAAATATGGAAGTATTTCTGTGTTTACCGTGTACATTAAAATCCGCGCTGCCGAATGACAAAGGGGCAAAGCCTCGTCAAGCTCTTTATAGCAGCTTTTTTGTTCTTGTCCTGGCATTTCTTTTGTACACCGCGGAACAATGCTAAATAAAGATTGATTGATCTGATTTGAAAGGGAGAGCGGATCGTAATAGGGCTTGAGGCGGTCGACGTGTACAGTTTATCAGCCAAGTCGATAATGGTCTGGCAGTTGTCTTGGCAATTGCCCAGATGATGGCCAAACACTCGTTTTCTGTGACGGAGTAGTTCGATTCCACTTTGGTGAGGGTGCGATTAGCATACGCGACAGCATACTCTGAACATCCAGATTTCCGTTGGGCCAGAACAGCGCCCAGACGCAGCCGCTTGCGTCAGCGTGTATTTCAGTCGGGCACGCAAGGTGAAAGCGCGGGAGTATAGGAGGAGAGACCAGTAGGCGTCGTAAGCTATCGAAAGCAGCATCATAGGCTGGCGATCAAGATTAGAGGGTCGGTATCCCAGCGAGAAGTTACGTTAAAGGGGCGATGATACAGGCGAAGTTGCGGACAAAACGGTGTAAATATGAGCAGAGACCGATAAAACAGCGAATGTCTTTCAAGGTGGTCAGCTTGGGGAAGTCCGCGACGGTACGAAGATTGCTAGGGTTCGGTAGAACGCTATCTCTGAAGATGGCGTAACCAAGTATCGTTAGCTTGGTAGAGGCAAAGTAACATTTTTTCAAGTTGAGTTGCAGACCGGCTTCAGTAAGGCACGTGAGTACGCGCTGAAGGTGCAGAAGGTGGGAGGGAAATCTTTAGAAAAAATGACGATGTCATCAAGATAACAAAGACATGTTTCCCATTTGAACCCACTGATGATGTTATCCATCGTTCTCTCGAAAGTGGCTGGGGCATTGCACAGCCCGAACGGCATCATGTTGAAGTCAACAAGCCGTCGAGGGTGGTGAAGGCTGCTTTCGGGCGATTAGCGGAAGCCATCGGTACTTGCCACTAGGGGAAGCGTAAATCTAATGACCAAAAGAACTCCGTTCTTTGCAAACAATCGAGCGCGTCGTCAATTCGTGGTAGTGGATAAACATCCTTGCGGGTTATTTTATTCAGACGGCGGTAGTTTACACATAAACGGATCGTGCCATCTAATGAAGAAAAGAACTTAGCTCCTTCAGGCAGTCAAGGCGTCGTCGATACGAGGGAGAGAGTAAACGCCCTTGCATGTGACGTTGTTCAGTAGCGGTAGTTTATACAGAATCGAATGGAACCGTCTTTTTGTAGCGAGAGCTACACTACGCCAGCAACTTCGCCTATTCGCTGTGATCGCACTGTAGTCGTGGTCGCACCTTGGCAGTGGTAGCATTGACCTTGAGCCGTTGCCTAGCAACCGCTAGAAGAAAAGGAAGTTGTGGGAGGCGGTAGCTGGCAGCTGATATGGCCGAGCCCTAGCTGGACGTAGGGCTTCCTGATATTACGTGTGGTAGGAGCTGTCAACTCGGGCCTCTCCTTTCATATGGGAGGGTCATATCACAGCCTGCCGAAACTCTTGCATTCAGGTTATCCCTAGGCCACGCAGGCACGTTCAAACGGCTCGGTTAAAGCGAGGCTTTATATGTTGGCTGGTAGCTTACGCTATCGCGTCATCTCGAAGGTGAGAGTGAAAACAGAGAAAAAGTTGCCGTAGTGGAGGTCTTCAAAACACCGTCCGATAGAGGCTTTCACCTCATCGCATTTTAGTTTTCGGAAGTGCCCCCTATAGCATAAATCAAGCTGAAGCCATAGAGTAAACTATTATGTGCAAAAGCCATGTCTTTACTTTCAAGCCGAACCTAAGCGCAGCCATGCAGAGAGCTCTCGCATAACTGCAGGTTTAACCACAAGCTAAACGACAGCTGATGTTTTCCTTTCTTATTTTATTTATTTTTATTAAAATCACTTGAAGCTTGAATGGTAGAGATATCAGGGCTTTCTCATTATTCTTGACTTTCCTACAACACTGACATCACCAGAGGTGCAACCTCGAATCCCTCAAAAACCCCGTCGCTTGCCCCTGTCCCTTCGCTTCATGTTTTCTAGGAGCATTATCTCAATTGCGTTAATTTGCGAGATTTGAATTATTCCTGGACCTAGTACATCATGCATTCCAGTGATGATGCCACGTACTCGTGCGCCGCCTGTTTGTTCATCTCGTGCAAGCAAACTGTCCGGAGAGCAACAGGTTGTGTGGAGAACATCCAAACCGTACAGTCCCTAGCCCATACATCGTTTCGCAATTCCTTAATTCAGAACTTAACATAACGTGTCGTTTCCGCGGTCAAATAATATCATTAGGTTACGTAATTTAGGATCGTTGCACAAATGCCTTATACCTTCCCTGATACGTGGAATGAAGGAGAGGCCAGCAACGACTCAGACGCGTAGTCCGGAGCCGTGGCACGAGTCAGTGTCGCCCGGGATCTCCAGGCCTCGGATGGACGGGCTGAACACCTTACCGATACCCGCAAATTTGCAAATTTTATTTCCACTGTAAAGGTCTACTTGACATTTAAAAAATCGTCGTCTTCATCTCGCGCAGTGCAGCCAACGTCATCGTCTTATTACTTTGTAACCGTAAACCATTATGTAGTAGAATGAACACTGTCGTCTTCGGTGGATTCCGCCTGCGCAGATCGTTCATTTAGCCTTGGTAAATACGCCGTGCACATAGGCCACCTCACTAAATACAGAGATCGAAGCCGTGTCCATCGAACAACGTGAAGCCGGACTAGCCCGTCACTGAGGCTCTTATTAAAGCGCAGAAGTGGGCCAAGGCCCAAGAGTCAGCAGCGACTTCGGCTGCGGTCAATGGCCACAGCTTGTGAAAGTTGCTTCACTGCAATTTTAGAAGTGAGAGCTTCCCTACGCTAGGTAGTCGCAACAGTATCAAAGGCTGCTTGTACGTTCCTGGTGTTGTCCAGGAAACTACTTTACCGCTTCCGTGCGTTTCAGACAGTTCAGTAAATTTCAGTGGGACGGTTATTGCCTGCGTATACTGATTAGTAGAATAATGATTTTGGCGAAGCCGCCTCCAATTCTTGAAAACCTTCTCACGGATATTTCCATCCACTCGTGAAAAGTGTCCCAAACGAATACTTTTTTCAAGATCCCTTCAACATGATGCTTCACTTGCGTGCAGTTCAAGTCGAGCAAAGCTGTACTCTGAAGATACCTAGAATCAAGCTGAGACAATGTCAGTTTGGCTTTGCAGCGCTGGAGGGTCTAGAAAAGACGCGCATCTCCACTTATGCTCTCCTTGAGCTGCTGCTTTTCTTCGCCCCTACGCTCATAAACCACCGTATTATTGGGCATTTTATTCATTTCCTTGATGTCCAGTTTGAACCTGCCTTCAGCTTGACAACATATGCGAAACGCGTGCATTTGAAAACTATGCTCAGTGTTGTAGTACTTGCATACTGCTGGCTTTATCCAACAGCCGTTTCACACGCAGAAAGTGCTTCCGCACAATGAACCACGTGCGAACCTTTCACAATGTTTGTGAAAGGTTCTCTAATCGACCCTCATGAACGTTTACGTTTCTCCTATGTTTCGTTTGAAAGTATACGTGGCATTTCTTATGGTTGCTTTAAATTTGATTACTTGGCATTTCGAATATATATGGCGTATAATTATCGTGTAGCCTTTCCGAAAACAACCGATACAACAACCAATATCACCTGCAAGAAAGCCTGCACCCAATAAAACAGTAATTTGGGTAGAAGTTCCTTTTTCTTCGTATTGTGCTGCGTTTATCACGTTGCAGCGTGTTCAGCCATTTTGGTCGACTTAAGCCGTGAGGCAAAACATTGAATTGAACTAGTAATGTTGAATAACAGCTTGAGGGGCGAGTTGGTGCTGCAAAGTACCCCGAACTGCGCCACAACGTAGACAAAGACGTAGATGCAAACACAACACAGGTAGGATGTTGAGCCTGGCGCATCCATTTGACCGGCCTTCAACCCACTTTCTCGCGGTATGCATGGTTGAAAGACAAAATCTGAAAAGGTTATGACATAGCCGTTCGTGCACTTAATGCAGGGTAGACGCAAGGCGCCGGTGTGATGTTGGATTTCAGTGCATGTTATAGAACAGCATTTAATTGAAATTATCTGAGCCCTCCACTATGCGTCTCTCATTGCCGATTCAGCTTTGAGGCTTTAAAGTACATAAAATCCTAAATAGAGGCGATGAAAATTGCTGTCAGCTATCTCTTAGAAGCATATTGTAGCGGCCTGCAAGCCAAAGAAAAAAATTCTAACCTAAAGAAAAACAGTCGTTAAAGTTTCAAATCGAATTTTAGAACATTTTTGTTCCTTTTTAAGCGGATATAAAAAAAAGAAAACAAAACCATTTTTCGCAAAATTTCAGGCAATTTCTTTTTTTTTTTTTTTTTCATCTCGAGTCCCGACTCGACGGTTTAGGTAGCCATCTTGGCGGGGGCACCTCTTTTGTACGGCCTTTTCGTTGCCGCGGAAGGCGCTCTGCTTGAGTTAGGCTCCCTGCTACCGCTCGGGACGCGGTCACTTCATGTAGGATGTATCGATGGCCAGCAAGTGCAAGGGGGCACCATAACTGTTCGCTGCGCGCCTCCTGCAGTGGCGGCTAGTGGTTTCATACTGGTATCGCTCGATCAACTGCTGATTTTGTAGTGAGCGTAGCATCTAAATGAAAAAAAAAAGGAAGGCATTTCTGCATGTCGCTAGTGTAGTCCGTACATAATTGAAGTCTTTATAACAAAATGTGGTCTGCAGAATAACCGCAGGGACGACTCATTCTCCTTCATCAAAAGTATAACGAGCATAGTGTCACGTGGCGGATGACGGATATATGACAGATATTTCGGAAATGCTCAGTGTAGTGCAATACTAGATTCTTTTTTTTTTTCCAACGGTCTCTTAGTCAATATATTGAACTAGCGAAAGACAGAAACACAAGAAGTACTCAACTAAAAACAGTTTTACTTGAAAGAAAGGCCATGCAAGGAACCAATAGACATATGCGTATCAAACGCTCTCAAGAGGACCAGTATGTGTCGATTCAACACATTATTACGAAGACGCTGACAATTATAGGAAAACAAACCTTCACTTCTGCCGTTCGCTACCTACATGCGCACACAGTCGCTTAACAATAGAACCTCTTTATTTGCGAGTAATAACAACAATGCGCTAATGCACTTGTAACTGCCTTGGATCCTAATGTGATTGGTCCCTACAAACTAGTTTTCTGACTTCTCTTTCCTCTTCCGATTACGGAAATGCTTTCAAAGGCACGAACACAGCTTTCACATTCTCAGTAATAACGAGGGAGCTTATATAAGTCTGGCACATTTTCAGGGAGTTAACGGCTTCACGGGAACGGTCGCTCACGCATCTCTACAAGAGAGGAGAACCTTATATGCGACACGAGTGGCACAATTAAGGGACTTGTGGGTATGCTTGCCACAGCACCCGCTAGTAGCTTGATTTCATTTTTTGCTCTTGGTAATACTTGAACTGAAAGCGTATAAGGTGCCGGAACGACTACTTTCATACCATGCCGTCGTGCTACCTTTCTTAGATAATGTGAAATGCCGTGAAGATAGGACACCATTTCGACTTTTTCTTTCTCCACCTGAGTATCTCTTGATTCCGTCCTGCTCTAGGTTTTCATTTTCTGCAGCAGCGACTCGGCGGCTTCTCGCAGAAAGCGATCCGACCTCTTGCAACAAGTGAGGAGGGGCTCAAAAGGTACTGAGATGGAGAAAGAAAACGTCAAAGTAGTGATCTATCTTCGCAGTATTTACCATCGCCTAAAAAAAGCAGCACTACGGTATCAAAAAAGGAAAGCAAGCTACCAATAGGTGTTCTGGCAAGCATTACAAGTTTCTCAATTATGCACTCGTATCATATGTAAGATTCCTCTCTCTTGTGGAAGGGGATACACGGGTCAAACTGGCAGATACGGGAACGACCGTGCACGTGAAAATAAGCTCCCTCGTCATTGCAGAGAATGTGAAAATGTGGTTCTTGTCTTTGAGAGCATTTCAGCAATCTTAAGACGAAAGAGCAGGCAGAAAAGGGAACTTGTAGAGACCAATCACATTAGGATTCAAGGCAGTTACTAGTGCATTGGCGCATTGTCGTTATTACTCGCAAATAAAGAGGTTCGATTGTTAGGCAACAGTGTGCGTATGCATTAGTGAGCGACATAAGTGAAGGTTTGTGTGCCTATAATTGTCAACGTATTCGCATGTGCTGAATCGACACATACTGGTCCTCCTGTGATCGTTTGATATGCATATGTCATTTGAGTCCTTGGCAGGCCGCTTCTTCGAGTAAACCTCAGGTGCTAGTCCAGCGCTGTGTGTTTCTGTGCCTTTCGCTGGTACAGTATGTTAGATTCGCACCAACTAGATCAAATGGTTACCATGTCTATTATGCAATTCCAGACTGGCAAGTAGAAGTAAGCTTGGTTAGTGCGAGTTTGGTGTGTCACTAGGGTTTAAAATCCTAATTAAAGCGATTCAGATAATGATAAGCACCGCAGTAGAGGGCCCCGAAAATTTCGATCACTAGAGATGATCGATATGTAGACAGGAAGAATGCAATCTTGTATGCGCCTGTCACTTCTTCGTGTCCTGCCCTTTGAGTTGCGTTTTAGAACAATTTCGTAAGGCTTCTCAGTACGATAACCAGCACGATACCAAATTGTTTAAATTGTCACACATGTGATAAAACCGTCAGCATGAGCGCCAGTCGGCCCCAATCCAAAAACAGCACTGCTACCCTATTTGAGGCACATGATACCATACTCTCACCTGCATTGCATAGATATCACGGTAAATATATGAATTGGCTTACTGGATTAGTGGTGAATGATTTTGAATACAATACGCATATTTATCAAACCATCTTCACCATTACATTTGATGACAACCGTCAACGGAACATAAATTGATTAGAAACTTTATTATTACCAAAGCTATAGTACCTAACGTTTCTCTACGACATTCATTGCTATTTTGTAAAATGATGTCTACTTTATCTACTGTTAATTCGTACCTTTCGTGGGGATTTTTCTTTTATATTTGAGTAATGGCTATAATTTACGCATTTGTACAGGAAGCCTTCTAAACAGTTCTACTTATTTTACATTCTTATGTGCTACCTTTTTTATACATCATGTAAAAGGTGTTTGCCCCTTCATGGATCACTGAATTGTCGTGGCGGAGGGGCTTGCGAAACTCGATGAAGTCGTGAGGTCTGCTGTGTAGGGCCACGCAAGATAGACAGGTCACGGCGGAGAGTTCTGACAAAATGTGATTCACTGGAGAAGGTAATGGCAACTCATTCCAGTATTTCCTGCCAAGAAAACCCTATGCCCAGCCACAATACCATTAATGATATGGCGCCGGAAGGTGAGCCCCCCAGGTTGGAAGGCGTCCCACATGTTACTGGGGATGAACAAAGGGCGATTCCTAGTAGCTCCAGGACGAATGAAGCGGCTGGGCTAAAGCCAAAAGGACGCTCAGTTGTGGATGTGTCTGGAAGCGACCGGAAAGTCCGATGTTGCAAGGAGATATATCACATATCAACATGGAATATAAGATTTATGTCGAAAGCTAAACATTTCGACAGATTTGCCTGTCTGGTTGGGTTGATAACTAAATAAAACTTGAAATTTCTCCAACCAACACTTTTATTTTATAAAACCCGACGTTTCGGAGCCGGCTCGGCTCCTTCTTCAGGGGTGCATGACGCGGGACTGCGTGCAGTTATAAGTAAAGGAATGGTCGAGGGGGAGAAGAAGGTGGGGGGGGGGTAGAATGGGGAGGGGGTGAGATGTGTGTGAAAGAAATGGGAAGGAAGGAGGGGGGTTTAGAAGAGTGAGGGTGCCGCAGGTGCAGGTGTGCTCGCTGGCGACGTTTTTCTTTTCTTCTGTGAAGTGGTCAGGAGAGAGCGAAGACCTTGGAAGTATACAACAGGGAGGTTGCCTATTGTCCGGTTGATGTTATTTGCGGTCGACTGTATGTGCCATGACTCGAGGAGGCGTCTTTTGCGGTAGTTGGTTTCGGTCTCCAGGATGAACGTTTCTTCGAAATTTATTCTGTGCTCGGAATCTTCTGAATGTTCAGCTACGGGGTTTCGTTCTCTTGAAAAATTTCGTACATCGTTCTTGTGTTGCCGAATTCTTTCTTTTAGGTTTTTTGTTTCGCCAATGTAGCTAGCATCACAATCGGTGTAGGGAATTTTGTAGACAATGCCTTGGGCTCTTTCTCTTGGTGGTCGATCTTTGGGGAAGGGTAGCAGGCTCCCCAAAGTGTTTGAAGGCTTGTGCGCCACTCGAATTCCCTCTTTTCTTAGAATACGGGCGATGGTTTCGCAGGTGCAGGTGTGCACCTGCGCCAGCGAGCACACCTGCACCTGCGGCACCCTCACTCGTCTAAACCCCCCTTCTTCCTTCCCATTTCTTTCACACACATCTCACCCCCTCCCCATTCTCCCCCCCCCCCCCCCACCTTCTTCTACCCCTCGACCATTCCTTTACTTATAACTGCACGCAGCCCCGCGTCATGCACCCCTGAAAAAGGAGCGGAGCCGGCTCCGAAACGTCGGGTTTTATCAAATAAAAGTGTTGGTTGCAGAAATTTCAAGTTTTATTTAGTTATCAACCCAACCAGACAGGCAAATCTGTCGAAATATTTAGCTTTCAATCTATACGTGCAGACTTCGGGCTGCAAGCTATGCAGCTTGCAAAGAAGTACGTCAACACTATGAAGAGTATCTCGGTGTACCAAACACACCTGGAGTTCAACCAGAAGTGCAAGGATACCAAGGTCATACCGCACTGCCTACGTCTCCAACGCCCGGTCTCCACACCGGAAGGACGAAACATCATCGACAAGGCAGAACAGCACCTAGTAACTGCTCGGATACGGGAGTGCCGCACAGTGATCAAGAAAAAAGAAACAAGCGCCTTTTTAGCTCGTCGACAGCTCGAGCACAGGATGCCCAAGCTTCTGACACCCATTGAGGCCTTCGCCCAGGAGACAGCAGCTTCCGAAGCCAACAAACACCGCACCAAGCAATTGTAGAAGCTGGCAGAATTACAACCTCGACCTGACAACGCCCCTACTGACCATTCAAACGTGGTCACGAACCTGTCTTCCAGAAATCTAACACCCGCCGAAACTTCAATTCTGGCCAAGGGACACAAATTCAATATTCAGGCTCACGGACCTCCTCTCCCGAAAATTGTATCTGCTCTTGAAGACGGCCTCCAACAGCTGAAAACAGGTCCTCGAGAAGAAGTCAGGCTCAAAACAGTCGGAGTACTGAAAGGTCTGCATTCACGCCGAAAAGAAGAGAATCTACCACGGGATGAACTGCAGGCGCTCAAAGACCTCCAGAGAGACACGACCATCGTAATCCTCCCAGCGGACAAAGCCAACACAACAGTCGTTCTGGACAGACAGGACTATGACGAGAAAATTTCTTCTCTACTCAACAGTCAAGAATACGAAAAATTGAAGAAGGACCCCATAACAAGCACCCAGGCAAAATTGAACAGGGTATTAAAAGAAGTTTTCAAAAACCTCCCAAACCACCGAAACCTCTACCTGCAGTTATCGTCCACCAACGGATCAGCCCCAGCCTTCTATGGTCTGCCCAAAGTCCATAAACCTGGGACTCCTCTACGCCCAATTGTCGACTTCAGTTTCTCCCCCCTCCGTTCGTTGTCGGAATACCTGCACAGGCTCATAACACCAATCACGGGGAAAACCGCGACCCACGTCCGACACGCCGGGCATTTCATCGATCTCGTATCCCAGGTGAGCCTTGAGGCCGACGAGTGCCTTGTTTCCTTTGACGTGGTGTCCCTTTTCACAAATGTCCCTGTAAACCTCGCGTTGGCCGCCACTCGAGAAGCCCTACAACGCGACGATACACTCAGCGCACGAACCCCACTCAGTGTAGACGAGGTATGCCGCCTTCTGGAACTATGCTTATCAAACACATACTTCTCATGCCGAGGAGAATTCTACAAACAAGTTAAGGAAACATCAATGGGTGCCTCCATCTCTGTCGCTATGGCGAATATAACTATGCAGCACATCGAAGAACGAGCTCTCAACTCTTTCCGCCCACCGCCAAAAATTTTTCTGAGATATGTCGATGACTGTTCCTCAATTATTAAGAAATCTGAAGTCCAAAATTTCTTCCCTCATCTAAATTCCATACAACCGGAGATTCAGTTCACCCTAGAAATGGAGAAGCGAGGCGCCCTGCCGTTTTTGGACGTTCTGGTGACTCGAAAAAACAACCGTCTGCGATTCTCCGTATACCGAAAACCCACCCACACAGGGCGATATCTGCATTTCACTTCGAACCACCCGACAAGCCATAAAGCGTCAGTTGTGAAGACCTTATTACAAAGAGTGGAAACACATTGCACCACAGAGCCCGACAAAGCAAACGAAAAACGCTTAATATTCAAGGAACTAACCATGAACGGCTACCCAAAAAAATTTATCCGGAAAATCATTCGCCGCCAAAAACGCAACGACAGGCCCCGGGAAGAAAATAACCAGCAGCAAACAACTACATCTCAAAAGTACGTCACTGTCCCCTATGTCCGAGGCGCCAGCGAAACCATCGCCCGTATTCTAAGAAAAGAGGGAATTTGAGTGGCGCACAAGCCTTCAAACACTTTGGGGAGCCTGCTACCCTTCCCCAAAGATCGACCACCAAGAGAAAGAGCCCAAGTCATTGTCTACAAAATTCCCTGCGCCGACTGTGATGCTAGCTACATTGGCGAAACAAAAAGCCTAAAAGAAAGAATTCGGCAACACAAGAACGATGTACGAAATTTTTCAAGAGAACGAAACCCCGTAGCTGAACATTCAGAAGATTCCGACCACAGAATAAATTTCGAAGAAACGTTCATTCTGGAGACCGAAACCAATTACCGCAAAAGACGCCTCCTCGAGTCATGGCACATACAGTCGGCCGCAAATAACATCAACCGGACAATAGGCAACCTCCCTGCTGTATACTTGCAAGGTCTTCGCTCTCTCCTGACCACTTCACAGAAGAAAAGAAAAAAGTCGCCAGCGAGCACACCTGCGGCACCCTCACTCGTCTAAACCCCCCTCCTTCCTTCCCATTTCTTTCACACACATCTCACCCCCTCCCCATTCTCCCCCCCCCACCTTCCTCTCCCCCTCGACCATTCCTTTACTTATAACTGCACGCAGCCCCGCGTCATGCACCCCTGAAGAAAGAGCCGAACCGGCTCCGAAACGTCGGGTTTTATAAAATAAAAGTGTTGGTTGGAGAAATTTCATGTTTTATTAAGATCTATGTCGCAAGGTAAACTGGATGTCGTCAAGCGAGAAATGGACAGATTGAACATTGATATCTTGGGTATCAGCGAGCTCAAGTGGACCGGAATGGGAAAATTTAACTCCGGCGACCATTATGTCTTTTATTGTGGGCACGAATCCAAGAGAAGGAATGGGGTCGCTCTCATAGTAAACAGAAGAATGGGCAAAGCAGTGCTAGGGTACAACCCCAAAAACGACCGAATGATTTCACTTCGGATCCAAGGTCACCCTTTCAACATAACAGTTATCCAAGTCTATGCACCGACCACTACTGCTGAAGAAGCTGACGTTGAGAGATTTTATGCGGACCTACCATGCATTTTAGACCGCACCCCATCTTCAGACGTCGTTTTTCTCATAGGAGACTGGAATGCTAAGGTCGGAAGTGAAGAAATATCCGGAATTATAGGCAAGTTCGGTCTTGGCGAGCCAAATGAAGCTGGGCAGAGGCTAGTAGAGTTTTGTCAAGAAAACAACCTGGCCATAGCGAATACTCATTTTCAACAGCACAAGAGGCGCCTGTACACATTGACTTCACCGGACAGTCTGTACAGGAATCAGATCGATTATATTATTTGCCGGCAGAGATGGAGAAGCGCTATACAAGCAGTAAAAACAAGGCCTGGGGCCGATTGTGGCACCGATCACCAGCTTCTTGTTGCCAAAATTAAGCTTCGATTGAGGAAAACGCAGAAAACTAGAAGGCCTTTCAGGTATGATCTGGATCAAATTTCATTAGAATATGCGGTGGAAGTGAGGAATAGATTTCAAGAATTAGATCTAGAAGACAGAGAGCCCGAAGAGATGTGGACTGATGTTCGTGATATAATACAAGAAGCTGCTACTAAGGTAGTTCCAAAGCAAAAGAAATGCAAGAAAGCAAACCGGTTATCTGAAGAGGCTTTGCAAATAGTTGAGGAAAGGAGGATGGCAAAAGCTATGGGGGAAAGAGAAAGATACAAGGCTCTCAATGCGGATTTTCAGAAAATAGCAAGGAGAGATAAGAATGCCTTCCTGAACATACAGTGCCAAGCAGTTGAGGACAACAGCCAATTAAGGAACACAAGAGCTCTGTATAAGACAATCAACGATATCAAAGGAAGCTTCTGTGCTAAACTGGGCGTGATAAAGGACAGACGAGGCAAGGACCTCACTGAAGCCTCAGAGATAAAGAAGAGGTGGCAGGAATACACAGAAGAACTGTACAAGAAGGACCCAAATGTGCAAACCCAACATAAGACGGTTGTGATTACTGATCTCGAGCCGGGCATCCTGAAAAGTGAAGTTGAATGGGCCTTAGTCAGCCTTGCTAAGAACACAGCTAGCGGAATTGATGGCATTCCAGCTGAGTTGCTTCAAAACCTCAACCATGACGCTGTTAACATTCTGCATACATTATGTCAGAAGATTTGGACAACCCTGCAGTGGCCACAGGATTGGAGGAGGTCAGTTTACATCCCCATTCCAAAGAAAGGCAGTGCCAAAGATAGTTCCAACTACCCCACGATCGCGGTTATTTCGCATGCTAGCAAGGTGATGTTGAAATTCCTCCAAGGCAGGCTGCAGCAGTATGTGGATCGGGAGCTTCCGAACGTGCAAGCTGGGTTTCGCAAGGGCAGAGGAACTAGAGACCAAAATGCCAATCTTTTCTGAATCATGGAAAAAGCAAGAGAGTTCCAGAAACCCATCTACTTCTGCTTTATTGATTATGCGAAAGCGTTTGACTGCGTATGTCACAGCAGATTGTGGCAAGCTCTCCAAGAGATGGGAGTTCCAATGCACCTCATCTGTCTCCTCAGGAACCTGTATGAAGGACAAGAGGCCACAGTCAGAACTGGGCATGGTCTTACTGATTTGTTTCCGATTGAGAAAGGACTGAGGCAAGGCTGCATACTGTCGCCCTGCCCATTTAACCTATATGCAGAGTGCACCATGAGGAAGGCCGGTCTGGACGAGTGTTCAGCTGGAGTGAAGATTGCTGGAAAACGTATCATCAATTAACCTTAGATATGCGGATGATACCACTTTAATGACAGAAAGTTAAGTGGAACCCAAGAGACTTCTGATGCACCTACAAGAAGAGAGTGAGAAGTTTGGGCTTAAACTGAACATTAAAAAGACAAAGATCATGGCGTCTTGCCCTATCAAGTCCTGGAGCATCAAGGGACAAGAAGTGGAAGCTGTGACAGATTTTCTCTTCTTGGGCTCCAAGATTACCTCGGAAGGAGGCTGCAGCCTTGAAATTAGGAGACGCCTGCTTTTGGGAAAGAGAGCAATGGTTAGCCTTGACCGCCTAGTAAAGAGCAGAAACATTAGTCTGCCAACCAAGATCCGTATTACTCGTGCTGTGGTCTTTCCAGTTGTGATGTATGGATGCGAGAGTTGGGCTGTGAAAAATGCTGACCGCTGAAGAATTGACGCGTTTGAATTGTGGTGTTGGCGAATACTCTTGCGGGTTCCTTGGACTGCCAGAAGATCAAATCAATCGATATTGTCGACCATAAACCCTGACTGCTCATTGGAGGGTCAAGTTCTAAAGTTAAAGCTCAGCTACTTTGGTCATCTGATGAGAAGAGAGGAGTCTCTGGAGAAAGATTTGATGTTGGGAAAGGTTGAGGGTCGCCGGAGAAGGCATAGGCAGCCAACGCGATGGTTAGATGGCATCCTCGAGGCACTGCAGATGAAGTTATGTGATGTTAGGAAGATAGTGAGAGACCGGAAAGCGTGGCGTGACATGGTTCATAGGGTCACGGAGAGTCGGACACGACTGAACGACTGAACTGAACTGAACTGAAAAAGTATTTGAATGAACTAAAACTGAAGGTTGGGTCGGACGAAGGCTTTTATTACACGTGCGTTATATTTCCGCGAGGAGATGTATAAGGCATTTTTATTATATAAAGATATATTTGGCATGACACATATTTGGGAATTAGAGTGAATGCCCGACAAAACAGCTCGTTTCGGCGGTTTTCTGTATTCAGAATCATTGCTGCATATGCCCTCACAAAACATTCCGCCCCCCCCCCCTCTTCCCCCCTTTCTTTCACGCAGCGTTTGGACCGCGGCTTATGAAAGCAAAGTCGATAACTGGATCCGTCATGCGAATGTGCTCAAAGGAATTCTTGGCCCAGGGAAAAACTCTAGCACCTGAAACTCTTCGCAAGGTAAGTGTGAACATAGACTAATATGCTACGGCTCTTGTTGAAATGGTCCTCTCTGCGAATTCCAATCTAGAATTTCGTACATCCAGCATACTTGCTAGCTAGGATACCGAAAAGCAGTGTCGTACCTGAACCGAAACCGATTTTCGCCCTGTCATCTTGGAACTGAACCCGAGCCGGAACAAATCGGATGAACCGTTACGAACTGGTTCGCTTCACAGTTGACCCACTTTTGGTGGCAACTTACTTTGATTATTTTTCTTTTATAGCTGCTTATAAAGCGCTCTTATCGCTCATTTCCAAAGCGCCACTGCACACAGTGAACATCACAACCACATTGAAAATCTTTCCTTGAAAAAGATGGCAAGAACAAAGGAAAATATATTCCCACGTGGATATCACCCATCTCTGGTGCCGGGCTATCGTTTCATCCAGAACATGGGTGGCCGCTGCACTGAGAAATTGCACCGCTCACAGAGAAAGTTTCCCCATTATATAGCCTTCCCAGGCAGTGAAATAATAGCACATAGTTCGCCCCAGCGGGGTGGCGCAGGGGTTACGGCACTCGACTACAGCTCCTGAGGACACGGGATCGAATTCCGGCCTCGGCGGCCTCTTTTCGATGGAGGTGGAAAGCAAGGCGCCCATGTGCTTTACGATCTCAGTGCAAGTTAAAGAACCCCAGGTGGTCAAACGTTCCGGAGTCCTCCACAACAGCATCTTTCATAGGCCGAGTCGCTTTGAGAAGTTAAACCCCACGAAACCTAACCAAACCAATAGCATAAAGTTCGTGAATGGAGTGACATATTTAAATAAACAGATATATATCAAGTAAAACTCAAGAACAAAATGACGCATCTGTTAAAAAATTTCGCGCAAATGATTTTATTCTCTTATCGGTCGACGACGTCGCAATGCGTGACATGTAACATAGCAGCCGTATGCGATGCGACACCAGCTGACGCGATTTGGTTCAACGAGACTTCAGAAAGAAAAGCCGACGCTGATGATGGAAAGGTCGCCTTGGACTGCACTTTACCGGTTTGTTCTTGAGCTGTATCTGAACTTTGTACAAAGATGATTCCATAAGTCGATTTCCGCTTTTGCTTTCTCTTCCTATTGTCCCTAGCTATGACTTTTATTTCGCTTGGTATGTTGACTGTTGAGGAGTGAAGCTCCGATTTTCAAATGTGAAGGCTGGGTGGACGAAGGTCCACCCAGTCCGTACAACTACTGTGTAAAAAAAAAAAAAGAATGCGTTTCATCGCTTTATTCATAGCAGTCGCCATAAAAAGGCACGAGAAGATTTTGTGGAGGAGTGATTAGTTCTGTGCAGCCATTGTTTTAGACCCTCGGTATCACATTGCGTTGACCAGAGAGGAAAGATGCCGAACAAGGAAGCATTTGGTTTCCACATGTAAGCGGCTTCGTAGGATCGCCGGCGGTGATCACGTAAAGCTACAGGTGGCAGCAGAGTCTCCCCCTAAGCGCTTACAAGCTGAGGATGAGATGAAGCGTTTTATACGAAAACAGAAGACTGCCAGCAAGAACTCTGAGACAGCGGCAGTTCTCTCAAAACTGGAGAAGTACAAGCCTGCTCGACGCATTTGAAAATGTGTCCAGTATAAGCAAAGACTCGAGTGTTTTGAAATTTCGGGAGGAAGGGAAGTTGCGGCGCCCAGAACTACGTTCACTGTCTACAGTGGTGCTTGCTGTGCCATCTGCACGTACGTCATCGAGAGAGAATTTCCTTGACTAAAGCATATCCTCTCTTGTAATGAACACGGATGACTTCAACAACCCCCGACAATGTCAACTGTCTCCGGTCTTTCTGTTCTGGCAAGTAAAAAGTTGGTAGCATTTACTGACAACATAACGTATTTGCGAGTAGCTATGCTGAAATGGTTATTTAGAGAAATATGGGAGAGGCCTTCGCCCTGCAGTGGGTATAGTCAGGCGATGACGATGATATGTCATGCTTGTTGTAAAGTATGCGACTAAACATACGAGTCTAGCCTAAAGTAGTTAATAGGAAGGTATATAGCGCGCCTATGCAAGCAACTATGACGCGGAGCAAGACCGTGGTCGCATACCATCGCGGCCAAAGGAGCGAAATAATTAATTAATCCTGTTCTCTGGCAAATACGATAAAGACTGAAGCTCCAATACGTGGCGAAGAGGACTTTTGTAAGCACCTTTCGGTCACAAAACATGCGTACCTTTGCGTTTTAGCTCCATAGAAAAGCGAAATCTAAAAGCGTCCGCGTGCTAAGTGATATATAGTCATAGGGTGGGCGCTTGGTTTGACCTTGATCTGTTTATAAAGTCCTTTAGTGGGAGCCGGGATAAACATTGTTGTACATGTAGTATGGGAGATGTTTCGCTCTAAAATAAAATAATGTTAAATTTTGCATGCTTGAAAAGTGCAGCACGAAACATTTTCTTTAAATATTCGGCGCGTGATAGCTTTAGTTGGTTATATGTCATTGAAATTAATCATTATTTTCCTCCATCCTACTGTAATCGTCGGTCCCCTATGGAAGGGGTTTGCTGAACTGTTTACAATCAAGTGGGGCTCGTAACCTCTGACGACAAAAACAAAAGACAGAATAATACGTGAATTTTGAGATTTTATTATATACTGGAACAAGAGTGAAAACTCAATATTAAAACTTAAAGTAAAAATATACGCCCGAAGCTTTTTTTTTTTTTTTTTTTCTGAATCAAATTGAACCCGTGTCAACCGATTCGGACAGGGTCGACAGTTCGAACCGGAACGGAATGTGTCTCCTGAGCCGGAACCGAACCCGAAACCGAACCGAACCCGAAAAAATTCTGGTTCGACATCCTGCCGAAAAGTCGTAAATGTATATTGTTTGGGCAAAAATAGAACACAAATTTCAGATATGGAATGGAAGAAGTGAAGTGAAGGTACTCTGGGCCACCGGGCACGCAGTGCGAAAAATACGATCAAACGCGTTGAAATTGCAGTTTTAAATGTACTCTTTTATAAAGCTTCAATCATCTGTGCAGACTGTTTTAGAAATTAATCCGGAGACAAACGTCTTTATAAACGACACCGCCATAAGGGGCGGCGGCTAAGTACCACTGTAATCCAACTTCCCACCTAAGATAGTTATTCAACTGTTAAATTCTGAAGGAGCCGCCAGGATGGCCTCGTTACTTTCTATTTCGACATTGATAGACAACAGTGCACTATTATTTATGCATATCAAGAGAAGACAACTTCAAAATGCCGCTTCATGTTCGCACATTCACTCAAATATTTCTTTTCGAATGTTTTAAATATATAAGAAGTGCGAATCTTTATTAATACATCACCTAATAATTCTTTTGCAGGTTGTTATTGTTTCTTGTCACTATTACAACGTGTGCAGGAGTCCCGAAAACGTGAAGACGGCGGAGGAGGTGAGCAGTTGCGTGTTCTGTGTTGGGCTAATTTTGCTGATCAACAGTTCCTTGTTTCAAGCAGAAAAACGCTTTTTAGTTTTACAACAAGAATTTTTCTGCAGAGGAATACGGCATTGGATGAGATAACTGCGATGTCTTCATAGTGATGTCTTCATAGAAAAGCATGTTTCATGAACATGTGTTTTGAGGTGCACTTGTCAAGGACACAAATTTATTACAGATATGTGGAAATGCAACCGTATTCAGCATAGCTACTGATGCGCCTACTTCAGTTACTTGCCTAGAATAAAATGGTATACACCTATTGACAAATACCATACCGTGACCTTACTGCACAAATAAAAAAATTTGCAAGTTGTTTAGCTTTGGAGAACCCTGGAGGGAAGAAAGCTACATGTACATGGCTACGTTCGTTGCCAAGCTTGGATCAAAGACGTGCTTCTCCAAACACAAAGCCCGCTCTTAATGGTCTCTTTGGCACACCGCCTTTTCAGGGCCTCATTCCGACATGCCTTCTTCGCGTTCGGACGCGCTACTGTGGCAGGTTGGTCGGCCTCCATCTCGCGCAGTGTTTTAACCTAGGCAGGAGATCGGGGGCTCCTATTTATACACGTATCGCCCCTCTAGCGCCGTCTACTTCCACTACACCTTGACCTTGACAGTTGGCACTAGCCACTTGGTGGCCTACGCGACTGCGCTCTGAAGTCACATGGCGACAACCAGGTCAGATGACCTTGACCTTCAGTGTGGTCAAGGGCACGGAGGGCACCGGTCACTTGGTGGCGACTGCCCTAGTCACATGGCGACCACCAGGCTTAACACAGAAGTTAGACCTCTAAATCTCTCTCAAGGCGAAAACCGTGCATACCTGACGGCTCGAAGTACCTGACGTAATGAAGCTTTCGCTTCAAGGTCGATGTGAAGCAGTGATCATTTTTATTGAAGCACGAATCGTCGGGGAAGGCGTAAGGCACAAGCCAGTACCATGAACAACAACTGCTTCAAGGATAAATGAGCCTTCTTCGTGGATGCAGCGGGTCCCTGCCAGGGCATCAACACTAGCCGTCGCTCGCCTAGACCTAACAATAGTGGGGACAATCAGGAAGAAATTGAGATGTCGTACAAATGGAGGAAGTGGTGATCGGGTTAGCTGCCACATTGATTGAATCCGTGTACATACATCGTTACCGACATTCACACCGCCTGCAGAAGCTACGAGTTTCTCCCTTTTCCCGAGAAAACCTTAATCCAAGCCACAGACCAGGCCTTACAAAAAGAAGTGGTGTGGACACCCCGTCATCAAGAGGCAGAGAGAAATGAGAGTGCAGATGCCGCGGCCAGGGTGTTCCTCTCCTGGAATTTCTGATCACACCACCCTCGTATGACCACCTCAGCCACTCACAACGCACCATACGATACATGAACGCATTTGCTTAGCGAGACAAAAATTTCTGGGGCCCGCTAAGGGGCTGGATAAATCAGAGAGATGTCACTTCAGGCGTTTACGATCACTGTTGTATACAAGAGGGCAGCTTGACTGCACAATCTTAGCTCAGGTTCTCGTCTAGCTGATTGCACGTTTACGGACAGGATTTTGTCTTGTGGTATGATCTGGCAAGAAAACCAAGCCATAATCTGTAAAGAAAATTGGACGTGGCGGATTGGGAGGTGACCCTGTGCTGCTCCGACGTCGCGGTGCAAATGTCCTTGGTTGCGTGAGCTAGGGAAGCGGCTCCAGCTAAAGCAGTCCCGGAAAAAAAACCCTTTGTGATGATGGTGATTGTGGCGAGCGTGCGGGTGGCTCGAAAGGAAGTGTGGCCGCGTGCGGGGCGTGCCAGTGCGCGTGAGTTTGTTCCGGCAAGCGAACGGGTCGGACGCTCCTGGGCGTCGCTGGCGGCGGAGTTCATCGTCCTGGGCCTGGCGTTCAAGGCCGGCTCGCCAGCACCTGTCGGGCACCTGGTCCGAGGTCTGGTACTGCCCAGCGCTTCGCCATCCGGCGAACAGCTTGCGGAGACAGCTCAACCGCTCCAGCGTGCCTGGCCGCCGCACTTGTGCTGCCGCACTGGTGCCGCACTTTGCAGTACCCGGGCGTGACGCGGTACCCCGCGGTACACCGCAGTACCCCGGACTGTGAAGCAGACGCCGGACACAGACGCCGGAGCGTGGCCTGCCGCGCTACCGAGTCCTCGGGTGACTGGCTGGTCTTGCCTCAACCGGACTCGCCTGCACCGGCATCTAGTCCACGAGCGGAAAACCAGAAGTAGGACGGTTTTGTGTTGGGACATATCCTATTAGGATAAGCTAGGCTGTATGCATGTCTGTGCCAGTTACGTTAATTGGTCAAGAAAAGAAAAGCGTCCGTGTGTCTGTGAACCTGCTCTGCTACCTGCCCAGAGCTCCTGAACGGACCTGGGCCCATATATAACATCACAATTTGGCGAGCCTGCCAGGATCCTAGAAATTAGTAGATTCAAGGAACTAATCATTCAGAGAGAGGGCAGAGAGTCGAGGACGGGTTCACACGCATCGCGACGTTTGAGCAAAGATGGAGCTCGAGGCGTTGGTGCTGATGAGCGAGCAGCTAGGTATGACGCTTAAAGAATTCCTCGGCTGGTACGAAGAACAGCTTAGCATTGACAAAGAGGAATTAGAAGCGGACTGGGCAGAAACGCGAATGGATGGGCGGCTTACGCCTAATGCCGAACCCAAGCATTTGCATGAGGTTACAGAACTCCGTGAAAGAGAACAGTGGTTGAAGGCGACCGAAAAAACACTATTAGAGCTTCGAAAACGCGTGACAGCGGAGGAGAAAAACGCCTCGTTTCATGGTGTTGGACGTTACATAGATAGAGCTACTGGGTTGGATCAGAGCAGCCCTGACAAAGTGACCCTACTGTTTAATGAAGCACATGGGGCATTACAGGCCGCAGCACCTGCTAGTAGTGTAAGATCACATCTAGAGCATGAGTACAAAGCTGTGAAAGACCTTACGAAGCCTTCAGCGCTACATGTGCTCTGTTTTGACATAGATACAGTTGGACACCGTCCTAATATGTTCACCTCTGTTCTTAACGAGGTTAAGAGCTCCATAAGGACATATGTCTGCATGGAAAGGTGCCTTACTGACTGTCACAGTAATACTGAAAACGTAAGCACCTTGATAAAGGATCACAGGGAAGGACTATGCATCCATGAGAAGGTTGAGAATAAAGTCGTTGTGAACAGGAATGTGAGCATGCGTGAAGATGAGAAAATGCATAACGAGAGTTTAAGAGTCAAGACTGTGGCTGGCCTAGGTTATATAAGGCTGCTACGAAATGTTGAGCGTGAGAAGCTCGCAAATGGACTGTTGAGCAGCACTGGAAATTCTCCGGAACGTCGAGATGGCTATCTTACTTTAGATACAGCTGCAGCGACTCACACGCCTGGTGAGGATCGCCGCCGGAAAGGTGGGCGACCGAGGCATACCAAGAAAAGTACATATTCTGATGTTTCTAGACTATCTGGAGAACAGGCGGAGGCGAAAGACTGGCCGCAGATCTTCCATGTTCCCAAAGCCGTAAAATCAGTGATGGTTCATCTCAAGAAGAATGTTGGTCGCCGGAAAGAACACCCCCTACGAGAAGCAAGCTGTGCGAGAAAGTGCAGAAGTGCGCGAAGAACCTCGACGTGCAAAGCTCATTTCCGCAAGCACATTCGGTTTAAGCCAAGGACGGAAATGAAACCACATGCCATAAAACAGTGGCATCGTACTCACTGCCGGAAAAAAGCAGCTTGTGAAATAACGGAGGATGTTGCGTCTTAGAATTATCGAGAAGTCGAAATCTCTCTACCATGCGCCAATTGTGTTTGTTAAGATGTCAGACAACGCATACGATTGTACAGTAACTTCCGGGAGTTCAATAACGTCCTGAAGTCTGACTGTGGGTTCATTCCGCGCATTGATGCCGTCTTCATCCTTGCAGGACAGAAAACGTTTTTCTCCAAGTTCAATTTTACGAAGGTCACTATGGTTGCTGGAAGCAGGAAAAAAAAAAACGGATTTTTCCAGTATTTCTGGACTGTACCACTTTCGATATATGCCTTTTGGCATCAAAACACCACCACCACCTAGAAAGGGCTCGCACAAAACAAGACATACTACGACCGCAAGAGTCGGCCGGGGAAGCTACAGCCTGGAGAGAAAGTGCTCATCTTCCTGCTGGCCTATTCAAACAAACTATCCATGTAATGGCGAGGTCCATTTGAAGTTGTGGGCGTGAGAAACGAGGTTAACTACCTCACTGACTTGGGAGGTGCAAAGGAACAATTCCACATCAACATGCTGAAAAAATATGAGAAACTGCGTACCAGTTTCCCCACCGTGGCTGTCGCCGCTGTAGAAGGAAACATGTCAAACACACATCCCATCTGTCGCAAGAAATGTGACTACAGTGACTGTATCCCGCTATTAAGTTTGTGCCACGCAAGGACTACCATTGATGCTTAGGTGTCGCAAACTATGGGAACGTGCATCCATATGAAGTGCGAAAGAGTATGTCAAGGAAACTGACAATGTGGGCGCTGACTACGTAAGCCGTGTGTGAACTTGAGCCTGCATTCTGCAGCCTTGTATTTCTTGTGTTAGTGTTTAAGTCCTGTGTCTATGTTACATGAGCAGCGTGTGAAAGGTGTGGGAGTGTGTTTCTGGTGTCCGAACAAAAATTAAAAAAAAAACGAACTCGTGTGTTGCATTGTGAAGTTTTGTGTGCTTCTGATTTGGGTTTATTATTGTTGTAGTTTGTTCTCTCCCCGCCACGTTTTCCCCCTCCCCGGCGCCAGAACAGTTGCAAGAAACTGTCTTGAAACGGGGGGAGGTTGTGATGATGGTGATTATGGCGAGCGTGCGGGTGGCTCGAAAGGAAGTGAAGTGTGGCCGCGTGCGGGGCGTGCCAGTGCGCGTGAGTTTGTTCCGGCAAGCGAACGGGTCGGACGCTCCTGGGCGTCGCTGGCGGCGGAGTTCATCGTCCTGGGCCTGGCGTTCAAGGCCGGCTCGCCAGCACCTGTCGGGCACCTGGTCCGAGGTCTGGTACTGCCCAGCGCTTCGCCATCCGGCGAACAGCTTGCGGAGACAGCTCAACCGCTCCAGCGTGCCTGGCCGCCGCACTTGTGCTGCCGCACTGGTGCCGCACTTTGCAGTACCCGGGCGTGACGCGGTACCCCGCGGTACACCGCAGTACCCCGGACTGTGAAGCAGACGCCGGACACAGACGCCGGAGCGTGGCCTGCCGCGCTACCGAGTCCTCGGGTGACTGGCTGGTCTTGCCTCAACCGGACTCGCCTGCACCGGCATCTAGTCCACGAGCGGAAAACCAGAAGTAGGACGGTTTTGTGTTGGGACATATCCTATTAGGATAAGCTAGGCTGTATGCATGTCTGTGCCAGTTACGTTAATTGGTCAAGAAAAGAAAAGCGTCCGTGTGTCTGTGAACCTGCTCTGCTACCTGCCCAGAGCTCCTGAACGGACCTGGGCCCATATATAACATCACACCCTTCTCCATAACTGTTTTATGTCACTACTATTCCACTAACATCTTCAGTAAGCGGAAGAGCCGGAAGTGGACATGGAAAAGTCCTAACGCGGGGATTAAAAATGAAATTGACTTCATAATGTGTTCTAACCCCGCCATTATTAAGGATTTAGAGGTATCCTGGAAAGTGCGATGCAGTGACCACAGTATGGCAAGGTCTCGAATTAGTCTAAATCTGAAGACGGAACGAAACAGATTAGTAAGAAAGAAATCCATCAATGAATTAGCGGTGAGGGGGAGGGCAGAAGAGTTCAGGTTCTCACTACAGAAAATATATTCAGCTCTAACCGAGGATGACATTAGCTTACAAGCAATGAACAATAATTTCAGAGGTATCATTACTGAGTGTGCTGTAGAAGTAGGCGGTAGGATAGTCATAGAGGATACCGGTTAGCTGTCTAAGGAAACGAAAAATTTGATTAAGAAACTCCAAAATATGGAAGCTTTAATTCCAACAGACAAGATAGAATTGGCAGAGATGTCAAACTAATCAATAAGCGCAAAGGGGCCGATATTAGGAAGTATAAACGGAGAAAATTCAAGCAACGAAGAAGAAATTGAGCATGGGCAAAAATCAGATTATGCACTAAGGGACAAGGTGTTCAATGTCATCACGAATATGGACAAGGTCGTGGAGTAGTCGAGGAGTACTATAATCATCTCTACTGTAGCCAAATAAGTCAGGACAATAATGAGATTGGTGGTAGGGAAAATAGCCAGACATTCCGCCAGTCTCGAAGGACGAAACTAAGAAAGCATCAAAAAGTATCAAAAGGGGAAAAACAGCTGGAGAGGATCAGTTAACATAAATTTTTTCTTAAAGGACGGGGGGATATCGTGCTAGGAAAACTGGCCACCCTTTATACGCAGTGCCTGGTGTCATCGACGGTACAGGAACCATGGAAAACCACAAACATCCTGATTCATAAGAAAGGGGACGCTAAGGACTCTAAGAATTACAGAGAAATCTGCTTACTGTCTGTTACTTATAAGGTATTTACTAAGGTAATCGCTAATAGAATCAGGACAACCTTAGACTGCAACAAAGAAAGATGTCAAGCAAGTCTTCGGAAAGAGTACTCTACTATGGATCTATCCATACCATCAACCAGGTGATAGGAAAATGTTCGGAATATGACCAGCCCTTATACACAGCATTCATTGATTACAAAAAAGCATTTGACTCAGTTGAAACCTAGGTGGTCAAGCAGGCATTGCGAAACCACGGTGTAGACGTGCCGTACGTGTAAGTGCTGGAAGGCATGTAAAGTATCTGCACAGCAACCGTAGATCTGCATAAAGAAAGTATCAAAATTCCTACCAAGAAAGGTGTTTGGCAAGGAGACATGATCTCCCCAGTACTATTCACAACTTGCATATAGGAAGTTGAAGGAATACTGAAGACTCTGAATACGCAGTCGTGGCCGAGTGGTTTGGGCGCCCGTCTCGGCTGCGGGAGGTGGCCAGTTCGAAACCCGCCGCCGGACACCCACCGGTAAAATGGGTACAAGCGTCTCCCCGCCCGGCGCCCGGCTCTCTCAAGGGTGTGCGTTTGGAAGAGGCTCTGCTAACCCTGCTGTGCTCCTTCGAGGGCTTAAAGTTTCGAACAAACTAATGACCTGCAAAGTTCGGGTTCACAGGTCGGGTTTCTAGCGTAGCTAGTAGGGCTAAAAAAGCGTGACTTTGTGGTAGAGCATCCGCCTCGTGTTCGGGAGGTACCAGGCTCGATCCCTGGTGCCGCCGGGTACCCACCGGCTTTTCAATGGGTACAAGCTTTCCCCCGGCCTGATGCTCGGCTCTTTGGTGTGAAATGTTTGGGAAAGGGGTCATAGGTCTCAAATAGTTGCTCCGATGTGGCAGTGATCAGTTCCGCCATCGGACAAACAATAGGTCCGCCTCGTGCGGTAAAAGCCCACTATGTGGCCCTTTTTTGGCCTTGTGGTAGAGCATCCGCCTCGAATTCGGGTGGCACGGGGTTCGATCCCCAGTGCCGCCGATTACCCACCGGTTTCCAATGGGTACAAGATTTCCCCCGGCCTAGTGCTCTGCTCTTCTGGGGGAAAATCTTGGAAAAAGAGGCCATGAACCAAAAATGTTGGTTCAAGAAGAAGGTTTTTCTTTACATCATAACTTGATCATCAACATGTCATCACCATCAACGTAATCTTGAACCACCTTTACAGGCTCACGTGTTCGAAACTGATTGTGCCCCGGAGGGCGCCGCGGAGTTAGCGGAGCTTCTTCCAAGCTCACCCCCTGAGGAAGCTGGGTGCCAGGCTGGGGTCTGCTAGTACCAATTTTTACCGGTGGGTGTCCGGCGGTGGGTTTCGAACCAACCACCTCCCGCCGCCGAGATGCACGCCCTAACCATTAGGCCACGACGGGAAGGCGTGAAGCGATTTAACGACTAATGCTTGATCGAAGGAAATATCAAGCGTACAGCGCTCCGTCGTATTAAATTCTTGATCATTTCGTTTATAATTCTTTATAATGGGCATATAAGATGTTAATGTGGTCAACTATAAAGACGTAGTTTTTAGCTACTTCAAGGTGAACTTTCTGCCACCATTTTGTGAGTCTCGTTCTTCTTGGCGTGCTTGGGGTAGATCTCAGCGACCACGGTAAGGGACTTTCTGCGTCGCTGCTCTACAACACCGCAGCACACCATGTCCCATAGCACGTTCAGCACCGTCACCAGCCTGTCCGTGATCCAATCGCCGACCACGAGGACGCCGATGCCCTGTGTAGGGATGCATAGGAGCCTTGTCGTGAGGATCACGCTCGTCTCTTTCTGGCCAGGAATAGGCGCCGTGGCACTGCTCACGAGCATGGTGACGGTGCTGCTAGCAACGAGAGATCGGGAGACGATGGCAGCAGTACATCAGAGGGCGCCAGAGAGTGAACTAACATTTTGATTCATGGCCCCTTTTCCCAAGCATTTCACCCCAGAAGAGCTGAGCACCAGGCCGGGGGAAATCTTGTACCCATTGGAAACCGGTGGGTACCCGGCGGCACTGGGGATCGAACCCCATACCTCCCGAATGCGAGGCGGATGCTCTACCACAGGGCCACGTTTCGTATTCAGAGACTTGGAATGGGAGCAGTTAGGAATAATGAGGGAGAATGAGGGAGAATACCTCAGTAACCTGCGATTTGCCGATGACACATTGCCTTGCTAAGCAACTCAGGGGATGAACACTAAACAATGATTGATGACCTAGACAGGAAAAGTAGTAATGTAGGCTTGAAAATCAATATGCAGACGACTAAAGTAATGTTCAACAGCCTCGGCGAGGACTAGTAGTTCACCACGTTAGATAGCGAAGCAGTGGAAGTAGTAAGCGAATATGTCTACTTAGGACGAGTAGTAACCGCAGATCCGGACCATGAAAGGGAAATAACAAGGAGAATAAGATTGGGATGGAGCGCATTTGGCAAGCACTCGCAGATTATGACGAGCATCTTTTCTGTATCGCTCAAGAGGAAATTATACAACAGTTGCATCTTAGCTGTACTCACCTATGGGGCTGAAACATGGAGGCTAACCAAGAGGGTTCTACTTGAGAACAACGTAGAGTGCTATGGAGCGAAAAATGGTAGGGGTAGCATTGAGAGATTGTAAACGTGCAGATTGGGTCAGAGAAATAACTCAAGTAACCGACGTTCTAGTGGAAATCAAGAAGAAGAAATAGGCATGGGCAGGACATGTAGTGAAAAGAGAGGATAACCGATGGTCGCTTATGGTAACAAAGTGGATTCCAACGGAAGGAAAGCTTAGCAGGGGGCGGCAGAAAGTTAGATGGGCGGATGAGGTTAAGAAGTTCGCAGGGGTCAAGTGGATGCAGCTAGCACAGGACCATGTTAATTGGAGGATTATTGAGAGGCCTTCACCCTGTAGTGGGTATAGCCAGCCTATTATGATGATAATTACTATTATTAAGGTATAAAATTTTTAAACTAATTCCTTTTCCAATACCGAATGTCACCTTCGCTACCTCTAAATCGCTTTGTTAGTATTTTTACACGGCAGATTTGTAATTTGCTAAAATGTGTAAGAAATCTTGGATTGCTTAGCAATTGAAGGTATGGTATCTGAGGTATTTTGTTACATTTGAGTGCGAAACTTTCTCCCAGTGTCTGGGAATATTCTCGTTTCTATCGTTTTCTTATTTTCCGATATTCTGAATCTTATTGTACCTTTCCACTCTCCAACTGCCCCTCTTTAGGGTTAGAAGTATTTGTAATAAAAAATAAATTAACATTAAGAGGTTTTGATACCAGCCAATCTCAGATCTGTTGCTTTAGGTAAGCATCTTCATGTTAACAAGTCGATGCAGAGGGGTTTCCCCTGAGTGTTTTCTCAGTGTTTTTTCTCGTGTTTCTTGTCCTGCAACATTAACATTTGTCAGTTTATGAAACTAAAAATAATTTATTCTGTGTTGAAACAAAGTGTGAGTAATGATGGCGCACAACGTTTACTTTCAGATTTTTTGTTGTTTTTTATCCCACGTTGATAATGAGGTAAGCGTTCATATTTTTTTGTGCTTTAACTTGCGAGAAATTTGACAAAAACCCTGGACAATGTCGGGACAAAGAAAGGTGGCCGATATCGAAAAATGTTTACCAGGTCGGGCGCATATCGGCGCTATTTATTATTAAAAATCTCGGAAAATAAACAAATCAGATTACTTTGTGTCAAAACAAGCAAAGCAATCAGGCATCGCCATTTTAAGTTCATTGCATATTACCGAGTACACGAAATGTTTGTTTCAAGTTTAGTTGTTCCCATGAACGTGCGGAGATTGGAACCCTCTTCCAGACTGCTGTGTCGCCTGCAGCGCTAACTGAATTCCTGCAGCATTTAGATAGTATTCTCTACTGCACTAACTCAGAGAATTAAGAGTAACTGGTAGTTATTGATGTCTTAGATTTTGATGCGTCGCATTTAGTTGTCGTTTTTGTGGTGTTGCATAGTTTTGATGTGTTTATTTAGTTTCTTGTTCAGATTTAGAGGGTGTATGCTATTGGCTGCTGCATACATTTGAATTTCAATGAGTCTCTGTTCTTATACTTCCAATTGTACGGTTCATTTCTGATTGTTTTCTTTCCACTCCACTAACAGCCCCAGTTGGGACTGACAGATTAACAAATGAAATTAAACACGTCAGTGATGGTTATGGCGACGAGTGCGTCCTGCGGCCGGAGAAGATTGGCATCAAAGCCGCTTTCAGCTGCTAGCGACGATAATCCACATGGAGCGCGGAAAGCAACTAGCAAAATTCTAAATATGGGTACAGTTGCAGCACCAAAGCTGAACTGTGGCAGGACAGTGCTTGTAAACACTCGAGGGCACACTCCTGTGATTTATCCAGTCCTTTAGCTGGTCGCAGGAATATTTATCTCGCTAAAAGGACTGGTCCAAGCATCTGGCGGTAGCGAGGGGCTGTGAGTGGTCATTTGAGGGCAGTGTTCTGGGATCCAGGGATAAAATGGTGCGTCTAGAAATAATGAAAGCGCCCCAAAGCTGCTATTGGCGTTTTTTTTTTTGGATAACCAAAAGGGATAGTTTGATTGCCACAAACGCTCGGACAATACATTTCATTAGTAAAAAACTTAAAATAAACCATCCCTGAGACTGTAAAAAAGTAAGTAAATTAGCGGTAGCGCCGTAATTATTGGTGCCAGAAAGCGTTCTGCACGGGTGCGTTCACATGGATCTTCCCCGCTTGCATATTTATCGTGGGCCCAAAGCAATTGAAGGCACTTTCGGTGCAGCAGATAAAACAATATTACGTGACAACATATACAAGTTCCGTCAAAAAGCTGTCATGGCGCCCTAACATCGACCAAACAGGGCGCAAAAAATGTCGCTTAGTTGATAGCGTCCTGATATTACAACTGCATAACGTCGTACAGGAATTTTAAGCTCCGCACATTCAAAAATGTAAAAAAAGAAAGATCGTCGAATGAGAAGGCGGCGTGTTCAACAGCGCGTGACTACAATGACTGCAGCCAACGTGGATGCATTCCGTTGTCAAAATAGTCATAAAGACCCATGCAGGAGGATTTGAACGTTAACTTTAATGGAAATTGAAATTATCCACATTTAAAATATAAAAGTGAGAAGAATGCCTTCACCCATGTTCAATTTATCGGTAGTCTTTGACCTCTGTGCGCCTCAGTGAACAATGGTTGAGTATATGCGTGCAATGCGGAAGATGCGGTATTCGACCCTGTCACCAGCCGAATTTCCACAAGTCACAAAAAGAGAGCGCAATTAATATTTTTCCAAGCCTTATGCTTGGCGTATATAGAATGGAATGATTGGGAAATGCATCTTGGGCCTCGCTTGAATGAACAAACAAACCTTGTACTTTTGGAATTCACTCGAGAGAAGTGGCCTTTCTTGAAAAATTCGCCATCTTTGTAAGTAGATCTCTCCACGTGCTCTCTCAGTGGAACGCATTGCCGACTTTCACCTCCCTACACTCATAGTTTCCTTGCCCAGTCAAAATAGATTCATTGCAACAGTTTTGCTACGAAGTATTAGAAATTAACCGCCTGCAGGAAGAATAAAGAAACGGGAAAACAAGCGGGAAAATAGAGAGATTTAGCTTACCGGGATCCGCGATCCGTCACCGTGACTCTCTGCCGCGCGTGGGTGGGGCGCTTAAGCTGATTGGTCCCGACGCGGCAGGTGTGTGTGTGTGTTTGTGTGTGCGTGTGTGTGTGTGTGTGTGCGTGTGCGTGTGCCGACATCCATTATGTGGCGCCATCTATCGGCGTTAAGGGGTGCCTGGGAATGCGCAGGGGAACGCGCGCTGGCGGATCATGCTAGCGGATCGTGGATCACGGTAAGCTAAAATCTCTAATATCAGGGCTTTACCGCGGCGAGACAAAACACACTGTGGAGAGAATAGGGCGAGCAATATGACCAAAACGCTAACGGCGGAACAAGGAACATTGCTCCTCGCGTGACAACTCACGCGAATACGCCTAGGCCGTTTCTGCAGGCACTACTTCCATCTTCGTGTCGCTGGTCTTCTTTCCGTCGTCTGTGCCACACCCCGCTGGCCCATCTTACGCGCTTATCCTCTTTTCGCCGCTAACATCATCATCATCATCATCAGCCTGATTATACCCACTGCAGGGCGAAGGCCTCTCCCATATTTCTCCATTTAAACCGGTTCTGTGCTAGCTGCATCCACTTGACCCCTGCGAACTTCTTAATCTCATCCGCCCACGGTACTTTCTGCCGCCCCCTGCTACGCTTTCCTTCCCTTGGAATCCAGTTTGTTACCCTTAGCGACCATCGGTTATCCTCTCTTCGCACATGTCCTGCCCATGTCCATTTCTTCTTCTTAATTTCTACTAGAATGTCGGTAACTTGAGTTATTTCTCTGACCCACTCTGCACGCTTTCTATCTCTTAATGCTACCCCTATTTTTCGTTCCATAGCCCTCTGGGTTGTCCTCAACTTAAGTAGAACTCTCTTGGTTAGCCTCCCCGTTTCAGCCCGTTTCAGCCGCTAACATCCCGCCCCAAAGATTGGCTGCTCGCTCATGTGCACTTGCGCTGCCTGCGCAAACAAAATACATTAAGAAAACGCGCGCGCGGTTTAAGGCACTTAGAGGGGCTGCGGAGCCCCACAAATGTAATGCGCGAAAAGCAACACTGCGAGGATCTGCAGTAATAATGCATTGCTCTAACGCTACTTCTTGCAGACATCTCTGTACTACACCCAGTTAAATTTATCAACAGATTTCAGAGACACAGCAACAAAGACTTTGGTAAGCACTACGCGCTTTCTTCTGAAACATTTAGGCTGGCTCTTCAGCATGAATAGTGCACTTTATCCGTGAAAATTTCTCATTCACCGGCGGAAACAGAATATAGAAAAGCGCACAGTCTTCGGAGTTCTGGGTGAGCATCCAGGTTATATTGTTCACACAGCATTGTATTGTTCATACAATATTGTATAGCACCATCATTTAGATAGTGTTATGCGTATCGAGGCCTGCTGAGTTTTCTCACAAATATATTTATTTCTAAGACTGCAGGAATGACTCCCAGAGAAAATTACTTGATCCACATACGATCGCTTTATTGTCCTTATGTGATGTCGTGTTTGTCGTATTCGGCAGCTTAATGGAGTTTAAAAAAATGAGATGAGAATCGAAAGACCTGTAGTAACATAAATTAGTCCCGATTTCAGTACTCCGACGTGACGGCTAAGGTCATGCTGGTGTAGTGTTTATTAGTGTAAAGGAAAATTTAAGAAGATGAATGCAATCACATGCTTAGGAACATACGACAAACGGAAAGCCTGCGTGGTAAGCGATTGGCCAAAAAATACTCTTTTCGCAGAGTTGTGATGGACTTCGGAAAGTGACCTTTTTGATCCATGACGTTATTAAAGTTGCGAAAGCACTTTTTTTCTTACTGCCTGGAAAATTCTGACCGTAGGCGCTTTCACTTGCACAACGACGTCGTCTGCTTTATCCTGGTTTGCCGAGCACTCTGCGGGCGACTGTCCGCTCGTACCAGCCCGTTAGACCTAGTGGCACGGGCAGAGGCACATTATTTTATGTTTGTTTTGGGTCACCTCACCATAATATATGTCCGCTCGTACCGCCAGTTCTATAGGAGGGATACTAGCATAGCTCCCAACCCACACCATCAAATCGTACAATCTTCTGGATTAAATTTGTGTGCAGTTAGTACTTAAAAGAGTACTTTTTCAGCCTTTAAAGTCCGGCTCGATTAATTAAAATTAGATTTGCAAGCAAATATGAAAAAGAACGTGCAAAAGGTGGTATTGACAAGTTGAAAACTGATGGTGTCATGTACGCATGGGATGACGCAACTAACATGAGTTATCGGTTGAGCAATTAAGGCTGGGGAGCGAAAGAAAACAGGTTGAGAGGAGCTACAAGTATTACAAAGGTGTGTTGAATAACTTTCCCTTTTCAACATTAATGCCAGAAGCCTGGTCAATAAGCACACCTCCTTTGAACACACTTAAGTTACTTCAACAAAGCATGGCATTTACGACGGGAAATGGTGGAATTCTGATATACTTGATTGTGATATACGTTCGCCCGGGTGCACTATGGTAAAGAACGACCGACACAGTCGAGGTGGGATGGCAGCCATGTTTCGTTATAATAGAATAAAGTATTCAACAATTCAAAGTTTGTGGAAAATAAAAACTGCATGGTGCAGGATTTCTTTTTGTGTGCGAGAACTGATCATAGCAGTCCTTAACTTTAGACCATACGTTCGAACTGTAATGTTAGAGAGCACCTTCAGAAATTCCCATTCCATTGATAGCGATAAAGAAAGTGTCACGGTCATTTTTTTTTCAGGCTGATAAGAAAGCAAGCAAAATACAAATACAGTCACGTGACTAGCGCCTTTCAACGCCACGATTGGGGTGGTCGCGATCGTGATTTGAGTGAACGAAATCACCTGAACTCACGCAGGCCTGCCTGCCTGCCTGCCTGCCTGCCTGCCTGCCTGCCTGCCTGCCTGCCTGCCTGCCTGCCTGCCTGCCTGCCTGCCTGCCTGCCTGCCTGCCTGCCTGCCTGCCTGCCTGCCTGCCTGCCTGCCTGCCTGCCTGCCTGCCTGCCTGCCTGCCTGCCTGCCTGCCTGCCTGCCTGCCTGCCCTGCCTGCCTGCCTGCCTGCCTGCCTGCCTGCCTGCCTGCCTGCCTGCCTGCCTGCCTGCCTGCCTGCCTGCCTGCCTGCCTGCCTGCCTGCCTGCCTGCCTGCCTGCCTGCCTGCCTGCCTGCCTGCCTGCCTGCCTGCCTGCCTGCCTGCCTGCCTGCCTGCCTGCCTGCCTGCCTGCCTGCCTGCCTGCCTGCCTGCCTGCCTGCCTGCCTGCCTGCCTGCCTGCCTGCCTGCCTGCCTGCCTGCCTGCCTGCCTGCCTGCCTGCCTGCCTGCCTGCCTGCCTGCCTGCCTGCCTGCCTGCCTGCCTGCCTGCCTGCCTGCCTGCCTGCCTGCCTGCCTGCCTGCCTGCCTGCCTGCCTGCCTGCCTGCCTGCCTGCCTGCCTGCCTGCCTGCCTGCCTGCCTGCCTGCCTGCCTGCCTGCCTGCCTGCCTGCCTGCCTGCCTGCCTGCCTGCCTGCCTGCCTGCCTGCCTGCCTGCCTGCCTGCCTGCCTGCCTGCCTGCCTGCCTGCCTGCCTGCCTGCCTGCCTGCCTGCCTGCCTGCCTGCCTGCCTGCCTGCCTGCCTGCCTGCCTGCCTGCCTGCCTGCCTGCCTGCCTGCCTGCCTGCCTGCCTGCCTGCCTGCCTGCCTGCCTGCCTGCCTGCCTGCCTGCCTGCCTGCCTGCCTGCCTGCCTGCCTGCCTGCCTGCCTGCCTGCCTGCCTGCCTGCCTGCCTGCCTGCCTGCCTGCCTGCCTGCCTGCCTGCCTGCCTGCCTGCCTGCCTGCCTGCCTGCCTGCCTGCCTGCCTGCCTGCCTGCCTGCCTGCCTGCCTGCCTGCCTGCCTGCCTGCCTGCCTGCCTGCCTGCCTGCCTGCCTGCCTGCCTGCCTGCCTGCCTGCCTGCCTGCCTGCCTGCCTGCCTGCCTGCCTGCCTGCCTGCCTGCCTGCCTGCCTGCCTGCCTGCCTGCCTGCCTGCCTGCCTGCCTGCCTGCCTGCCTGCCTGCCTGCCTGCCTGCCTGCCTGCCTGCCTGCCTGCCTGCCTGCCTGCCTGCCTGCCTGCCTGCCTGCCTGCCTGCCTGCCTGCCTGCCTGCCTGCCTGCCTGCCTGCCTGCCTGCCTGCCTGCCTGCCTGCCTGCCTGCCTGCCTGCCTGCCTGCCTGCCTGCCTGCCTGCCTGCCTGCCTGCCTGCCTGCCTGCCTGCCTGCCTGCCTGCCTGCCTGCCTGCCTGCCTGCCTGCCTGCCTGCCTGCCTGCCTGCCTGCCTGCCTGCCTGCCTGCCTGCCTGCCTGCCTGCCTGCCTGCCTGCCTGCCTGCCTGCCTGCCTGCCTGCCTGCCTGCCTGCCTGCCTGCCTGCCTGCCTGCCTGCCTGCCTGCCTGCCTGCCTGCCTGCCTGCCTGCCTGCCTGCCTGCCTGCCTGCCTGCCTGCCTGCCTGCCTGCCTGCCTGCCTGCCTGCCTGCCTGCCTGCCTGCCTGCCTGCCTGCCTGCCTGCCTGCCTGCCTGCCTGCCTGCCTGCCTGCCTGCCTGCCTGCCTGCCTGCCTGCCTGCCTGCCTGCCTGCCTGCCTGCCTGCCTGCCTGCCTGCCTGCCTGCCTGCCTGCCTGCCTGCCTGCCTGCCTGCCTGCCTGCCTGCCTGCCTGCCTGCCTGCCTGCCTGCCTGCCTGCCTGCCTGCCTGCCTGCCTGCCTGCCTGCCTGCCTGCCTGCCTGCCTGCCTGCCTGCCTGCCTGCCTGCCTGCCTGCCTGCCTGCCTGCCTGCCTGCCTGCCTGCCTGCCTGCCTGCCTGCCTGCCTGCCTGCCTGCCTGCCTGCCTGCCTGCCTGCCTGCCTGCCTGCCTGCCTGCCTGCCTGCCTGCCTGCCTGCCTGCCTGCCTGCCTGCCTGCCTGCCTGCCTGCCTGCCTGCCTGCCTGCCTGCCTGCCTGCCTGCCTGCCTGCCTGCCTGCCTGCCTGCCTGCCTGCCTGCCTGCCTGCCTGCCTGCCTGCCTGCCTGCCTGCCTGCCTGCCTGCCTGCCTGCCTGCCTGCCTGCCTGCCTGCCTGCCTGCCTGCCTGCCTGCCTGCCTGCCTGCCTGCCTGCCTGCCTGCCTGCCTGCCTGCCTGCCTGCCTGCCTGCCTGCCTGCCTGCCTGCCTGCCTGCCTGCCTGCCTGCCTGCCTGCCTGCCTGCCTGCCTGCCTGCCTGCCTGCCTGCCTGCCTGCCTGCCTGCCTGCCTGCCTGCCTGCCTGCCTGCCTGCCTGCCTGCCTGCCTGCCTGCCTGCCTGCCTGCCTGCCTGCCTGCCTGCCTGCCTGCCTGCCTGCCTGCCTGCCTGCCTGCCTGCCTGCCTGCCTGCCTGCCTGCCTGCCTGCCTGCCTGCCTGCCTGCCTGCCTGCCTGCCTGCCTGCCTGCCTGCCTGCCTGCCTGCCTGCCTGCCTGCCTGCCTGCCTGCCTGCCTGCCTGCCTGCCTGCCTGCCTGCCTGCCTGCCTGCCTGCCTGCCTGCCTGCCTGCCTGCCTGCCTGCCTGCCTGCCTGCCTGCCTGCCTGCCTGCCTGCCTGCCTGCCTGCCTGCCTGCCTGCCTGCCTGCCTGCCTGCCTGCCTGCCTGCCTGCCTGCCTGCCTGCCTGCCTGCCTGCCTGCCTGCCTGCCTGCCTGCCTGCCTGCCTGCCTGCCTGCCTGCCTGCCTGCCTGCCTGCCTGCCTGCCTGCCTGCCTGCCTGCCTGCCTGCCTGCCTGCCTGCCTGCCTGCCTGCCTGCCTGCCTGCCTGCCTGCCTGCCTGCCTGCCTGCCTGCCTGCCTGCCTGCCTGCCTGCCTGCCTGCCTGCCTGCCTGCCTGCCTGCCTGCCTGCCTGCCTGCCTGCCTGCCTGCCTGCCTGCCTGCCTGCCTGCCTGCCTGCCTGCCTGCCTGCCTGCCTGCCTGCCTGCCTGCCTGCCTGCCTGCCTGCCTGCCTGCCTGCCTGCCTGCCTGCCTGCCTGCCTGCCTGCCTGCCTGCCTGCCTGCCTGCCTGCCTGCCTGCCTGCCTGCCTGCCTGCCTGCCTGCCTGCCTGCCTGCCTGCCTGCCTGCCTGCCTGCCTGCCTGCCTGCCTGCCTGCCTGCCTGCCTGCCTGCCTGCCTGCCTGCCTGCCTGCCTGCCTGCCTGCCTGCCTGCCTGCCTGCCTGCCTGCCTGCCTGCCTGCCTGCCTGCCTGCCTGCCTGCCTGCCTGCCTGCCTGCCTGCCTGCCTGCCTGCCTGCCTGCCTGCCTGCCTGCCTGCCTGCCTGCCTGCCTGCCTGCCTGCCTGCCTGCCTGCCTGCCTGCCTGCCTGCCTGCCTGCCTGCCTGCCTGCCTGCCTGCCTGCCTGCCTGCCTGCCTGCCTGCCTGCCTGCCTGCCTGCCTGCCTGCCTGCCTGCCTGCCTGCCTGCCTGCCTGCCTGCCTGCCTGCCTGCCTGCCTGCCTGCCTGCCTGCCTGCGTGTGTGTACGAATCAGCTGAATTCGTACACACACTCAACGAGAACATTATCCCCGCCCTGAAAGCTCCAGTGCTAACCCATTAAAGACGAATTTCAAAGGCGAACTCGAATTAACTGCGAGTGTCTAATGACATGTATTGTCTATAGTGCTACATTTCAAGGCCGCTTAGCGTGTTTCGGGGTGGAGAGGAAGTCAATCTGGCGTCATTTAGCGCGAACCATGGCGTTGTGGCAGAACAACATGCGCTTCTTGCCGCAATCACCCGACAGGCATAACTTAAAAGCCATGGGATATAGCAGTCCTTGGGATCTGTTGACCACTTCTGCTAGTCGCCACCAAAATAGTGCAGCCGTGCATTTTCTTGCAAGCGTTGTCTTCTTCCTTTCGTTCTTTTACGTTAACGGGATGTGATACACAACCATCCCTCTTTTCCTTTTTCTCTCCTCAGCTATGCGCGTGGAAAGCCATACGCTCCACTGGCGCTGACAACAATAAAGACATTGAAGACTTCATTGCATTTTTCGCAAAGCAGTAATGTCGTATGGATGGTGAAATAAAATGCAATTATGAAAGCCAACATATCGTTGAACTTATTTCTCTTTGTAATATTGGTTTTGTTATAAAAATAAGTAGAACACCTCCCATCGTGTGCACAATTGCAATCCGAGGTATATGTATAATTTCTGTTTTATTCGCTGCACATGTCGGAGGAAGGGCAGCCTCAGCTTCTTATCTAGTCCTGACCCCCATAATCTCAACGACAGAAGCGAAACACTAATACGTGTTGTTTGTTTTTTGCTCGTCCATTAATAAATTCCTTTTCTATTTGATCACTATTCAATGCTTCTTGAAGCGCACTGTTCACTTCTTGCTACTTATTCCCGCCCATTCAAATTACGCTATTTTGTTAGAGAAGGAAAGACCGGAACAGTAGTAAACAAATGAGTAGAGGATCTAATTGAGTGACCCTTAAAGCCGATTCACGCTGCGGAAACATTTGGCGAACTCTGTCCGCAAACAGTGCGTTCGCGTAGTGCTGGCGACCTTGTCACATCGCTTCAGCACGAATCAACTGAAAACACGTCTCGATCGCTCGGGAACACAAATCGAACGCTTGCGCTAAAAGTTGACGAACTCCTTGTAAAACCGGAAAAGGAATTTCGACAAAGCTCCTCCGCTGCCTCTCCAGCGCCGCCGCTCACTTGCTCTCTTCCGTGCGTTATTCTTGGATGCATGCACACAGCAACTGCTTAAATCGGAGAGATCCACGCAAATGAGCTGCATGTGCGTTTGGTAGTGATTTGTTGGACGAATAACTGCATTACTTACGCAGCTGCGGCAGCAGCAGCTTTGCTAATGTTCTGCACCGTCAATTCTGGCTCGGAAGACACATGCACGTGGGATTAAACGCACGTCCAAGTAACGTCTTCTCATGTCCTTTTTTTTTAAACGCAATTCCCAAGACAATCAGCTGAGAAGATCGTGCTCACCTGTGAAATCCCATTTCATCTTCATAGCGATGTTTTCAAATGATCTATCCTTAACTTGCGCCGATTCCCGGGACCAAAAGTATGGCTTCTCAATGAACATCATGATAGTGCACACTCTTGGCTAAAAGGACGACTGCATGTACAGCCTTTGCAAAAGTTTAAAGCCCAAGAGTCTGCTTCTGAGCCGTATAGTGGAGCTGATTTATCATTAGTGGAGATCCTCCCACTGCAGAGGGTAAGCAAAACATCATCTTGCCATCAAAAGATTCCGAACACTGGGAATCCACTACAAACCGCAGTGGCTCAGAAGCAGAGCCCCACGGCCCTAACCTATGACATAGGCTGTACATGCACATTCCTGGCCGGCATGAGCGCAAGAATATATCGCGACCGTAATAGTCTATAAGAAGAGCGTCTCTTCAACATTCTCTTTCTTTCTGCTTTCTTGGCCGGTCTAGGAGGGCAAAGACGGCGGCATGCCCATGTGCAACTAAATGACTCTTTACGGTCGTTTTTCGAGCGATGCGACCGTGCGCCCGTCCGCCCGTAGGCGCATGCGTTCGGGCGTGGGAGACGCATAGGTGCTGTTTGGTGGTACGCGACGGAGGCGGACTACCCCAGCGCTCTGAGTGGCGCACCAGGCACAACAGCCAGCTCGCTGCCTTGAAACAGTCATGTCGGCTGCGGCACGGGTTTGGATACATTTTTTTTTCGCGGTGGGTCTCATCCGCTATCAGATTAGTACTTCAGCTGCAGAGGTTTTGAGCCCCTGCATCAACAACGCAAACAGTATTACCAGTATGCAAGAGAGAATTTAAATCACCGACGATGCAATCGGCCGGCAACAGCGTAGGCGTACGCGCCAGCGGCGTCTGCTTTCGCAGTCTACTGGTGCATTTACGTTAGTACCGAGGAGAAGACGGCAGCCATTTTTTCGAGTACTCCCGGATGTATACGTCGAAAGGTAAAGTGTATATATTCATTTCTCCCCTGCCTGTGTTCACGCGTTCGCTCCGAGATCGCACTCGCGAAAAGATGCAGGAGCGGGTGAATTAACGTTTTCACCCGACATTACAGCTGAAACGCATTTTATCACAAGCCTGTTTTATTGTGAGGAAATTGACTGCAAAGCATAAACAAATATGCACACCGATTGTAACATGCACAGAAGTACTATATGTCGCGCGGTTGTCCCCGGCGGTAGCAATACATTATTAGCATGCATTTCGCCGCGTAATTCACATTTTTGACTAATATCTGTTCAGCAATTGTCACACTAGTTTCCATAAGATCTCTCAAATCACTCACAAAGCAGGACAAACATTCATTGGTGCATATGAAGGGAAACCAATGCGAAACAAACTTCACCAACATTGAAGGGCAGGTGATCAGCATTTGCAACCGTGCACTCTTTTAACCACAGTTGTGTTTGCAAGATCTTTGCGAAAGGTATACCATGTATGTTAAATTTCCACTGTAGCTGACACTCCCTTCATAGCATGTAGCGCTTGCTGTAGGCCACATGAACATCCAAAGTGGCCGTATTTCATCGGTGGAATTACGGCAATATGTGCAACAACTGCGGTTGCTCTTGCTGTCAGCAAACTTCCAGAGTCCGAAGGGAAACCCTTAAAGCAATTGTGTTTCTCGACAATCTTTAGCAGTGATGTCGCTGCCTTTTGTGAAGTGTTTTCTTATAATATCCAATGACGTAATCATTTCAGATGTCAAATTCAAATTTGCGCTCTAAATAAATGCTAAACCCAGAATGTGTTCTAGGATCCATCCTCTTCACAAAGAGCCAGGTGCAGAAGGCACTCCCAATTCGTGGGCATCGTCGATTACACTAAAACTGGATCGAAGGCTTTGAGCATATGAGGCCCCGTCTTCATCACTCACTGTGTTGGATGACAGGATGTCACCCTATTCCAAACAAACAGCGTGACGTACACTAGTTGGTTTCTATGAATTCTCGACAATGGCACATTGCCAACTGGATTATGGATGATCATATGTGCTTCTAACCAGTGACCCCGCTGTCGGCCCGCGCTGCCCCGTCGGGTTCTCATAATTTTGAAAAGAAAATTACTTCTCTGCCATTAATGTGCCAGCGTGAACTGGCCAGGATTTGTGCTTCGTGCATCATTTTCGGCATGACGAGATATATGTACAAAAGGCATAATTAGGACATGTCACTTGCATTTGGTATGTGTCGCCGTTGGGTTCAGAAGAAAGCATGAACACAACAAATGACAGCACACAGCAGTCAGGTACATATTGTCACGTGGTGGTGACCAGGGTCGATGACACAAATGAAGACACAGGCTTGATGGTACGGAAATTAACTCTTTATTGGGCGGACTTGCGCCCGCAAAAGAACTAAACAACTCGGCGGCGGCGATAGCAGCAAACGGTTGGTCGATCGTCGAACAAAGAATGCCCGTCATACTCGTCAACGCTCAGTTTAAAGGCTGCACTGAACAATCTAGATAACGCCGCAAACTGCTAGTAGCCCAACTTGGAACATTGTGGAAAGACGCCCGAGTGGCCGGAAACTTCGAGACAGATCTCGGTGCATCTTGCGCTACAACGAAACTGATAAAGGTGTGACTCGCGACATCGAGCATTAACAAACAAAGATTACGGAACTGATACGCGGTCCAGAATCAGAGTGATAAGCCTGTATGCCGGCGGCTGTTAAAAAAAAATACAGTCTTGAAGGTTTCGCGGCATTACTCCCCCCTTAAAAAAAAACATCGCTTCGATGTTCAAAAACAAAGAAACTTAAACACTGCAAAGTTTAAACACCACAGATTCTTTAACGCGCGTAATATGGCTTCAGTCGTACAACATGTACAATTTCTGGGCGGGCGCGTCGCCGTTGTGATGCTGACGTTCCGTCGGGAATGATTTCATTGTCCAGTGGTCCGACGCGGCGAATGATTTTGTACGGCCCAAAGTATCGACGCAACAACTTTTCACTTAATCAGCGACAGCGAATTGGTGTCCAAACCCACACATGGTCTCCTGGATTGTACTCTGCGTGGCGCGTCGTAAATTGTATCGTCGGCTGTCGGTGCGCTGTTGGTCGTTAATACGCAGCCGTGCGAGTCGTCGGGCTTCCCCTGCACGCTGCAGGTAGGCGGCGACGTCAAGGTTGTCCTCACTGGTTACATGCGGCAGCACTGCGTCGAGCGTCGTCGTGGGCTCCCTGCCGTACACAAGCTTAAACGGGGTCACTCTGGTCGTCTCCTGGATTGCCGTGTTATACGCGAAGATCACGTACGGCAAGATGGCGTCCCAGTTCTTGTGTTCAGCGTCGACCTACATGGCGATCATGTCCGCGATAGTTTTATTCAGGTGCTCCGTAAGGCGATTGGTCTGGGGATGGTACGCTGTTGTTCGTCAATGGCTTGTATGACAGTATTCCAGGATGGGTTGCGTCAACTCTGCCGTAAACGCCGTTCCCCTGTCCATGATGAGCACTTTTGGTGCGCCATGTCGCAAGAGAATTTGTTCGACAAAAAATTTGGCGACTTCTGCCGCTGTACCGTTTGGTAGTGCTCTTGCTTCGGCGTAACGGGTAAGGTAGTCAGTGGCCATGATGATCCATTTGTTACCCATAGACGAAGATGGAAAGGGGCCGAGGAGATCAATCCGAATTTGTTGAAAGGGCAGGATTGGGGGCGGAATCGGGTTTAGTAGTCCTGCTGGTCTGATCGGCTGCGTCTTGCGTCGTTGGCACTCACGACACATCTTCACGTAGTGGGCAACTTCGGCAGGCAGTCGCGGCCAGTAATGCTTCTCCTGGATTCGACGCAACGTGCGCGCAAATCCGAGATGGCCTGCTGTGGGCTCATCGTGCAACGCCTGCAGAATTTCCTGCCGGATGTTTTCAGGCACTACAAGAAGCTGCGCGATCTTGTTGATTGCGAAGTTCTTCTTCACTAGGATGCCATTGCTTAACGCGAACGATGATAAATGTCGCCTGAACACACCAGGAGGGGAAGTGATCTTTCCTTCTAAGTAATCGGCTAGCGCTTTCAGCTAGGGTCTGATCGCTGTTGTTCTGCGAAACTGCTGGCGCTTACCGGTCTCAGAAAGGCATCGTCGTCATCGTCCTTTGGGGGAGCGTCGACGGGAGCGCGTGATAAGCAGTCTGCGTCAGAGTGCTTCCGCCCGTCTTATAGGCACCGTGCAGGAGTAACTCGGGGTACGACGCGCGCGCCCCTCGCGGCGGGAAGAATAGCTTGGTAGGGAGACGTGCGCCCGGCCGTGCAGCAGAGACGTGGCGGATCTGCTGTGCGTGGGGTGCTTTCGCCGTTCGTTCTTTCGATTCGCGGCATTCTATGGTCACAAATGAATTGCTAGATTGCAGTCCTTGAATTGCTGCTGTTGCACACATTTTCACTGGCCTGATAAAATATTTTTCGCGTCACCGAATAAGCTTTACGAAGCGAAGCGACGCTAAGTGCGAATAGCTGCCTTCCACCGAGCAGTGAGCTGGTAATCATGCCCAGGTACTGCCGCGTCCAGATTTACCGCGAAGCATTTTTCCCGAAAGAGGACACACTGTACCTTTACCTGCATTAGCACCCTTTCTCAACCCGCAAAAAAAATATTTAAAGAAATTGGGCATCTCAAATTGGCATCAGCGCTACTAGGACCGCCGTGCGCGCCCAGTGGGCCGCGCTCGTGGATGCAGTTGTTCATTGCATAATTTTTATTTATGCTGTCCTGTGGTCTATATTTCCCTGTCTACGATAGCTTGCATAAGCACTAGTACAATGCAGACAGTAATCAAAAGGAATGGAGCGTTTTAATGGCGCATATACTATGTTTTGCGCATTAGTTTCGCGAAATTACCTTGGCAACTTTTCTTTTGCTTGCTTGCATCATTTTTTTTCTTCCTCTCAGCTCGTTCCTTTTTTTCTTTCCACACCCTTTCCTTCCACGCTTATGCCGCTACATTCCTTCTCCTCTTGGGCAGCTTCCGTTGTCCGTCCGCCAGCCTGACATTTTTTTTTTCCTCGCCATCCTTCGCTGTCCGCTTCGCCCTCCTCTGTAGATGTGATTCATAAAGCCCCTGTCTGTCATTCCATACGCTTTATTCATTTAGTTGTGCTAATGACATTTTGATGTCTACTGAGCTATTGAACCTCGAGTGATAATTATGCTGTTTCTCATGCGATACTGCTCAATTGAGACTATACGCCATGCGCAGCGCCTATAGGGGCGCCACTGAAAGCCGCGTAGCGGCGGCCGTCGGAACCCGAGGCGGGCCTCGTGCGGCAAGCGTGCAAGTGGTGCGCGCGTGCGATCTGCCGTTTGTGCGCTTCTCGCGCGGGCACTTCCGCGGTGACAGTGTGCGCAAGGGGATCGCACTTTATAATAGTGTACATGTGTTCGATATCACGGCCGTCTGGAACTACATCGGCTCCGTATGCATCAGTGTCTGCTGCAGACGAGCGTCAACAAGGTTGCGTACGAAGTGGAGCTCATAATTCGTCCATTCCTTGACCTATGAACCAATGTTCTTTCTTTGCTTAATGGTACACGCTTGCTTCGTTTATATGCAATATATTGCTACAATAAACTAGGCAGCGTCGTCGAAACTGCGACCGGTTTCGTACCGGTGCGACCGCAGGAAAAGCCAGCGAGCTTGCAAACCAGCATTCTGAGCATCAGAAAAATAGCGCATATTGGGCTCCTGTAATAAGAGTTCAGATTTTTCATGCTTGCGCTTTACCACTGCCTGTACGGCATGAATTGCACATATTCCGTCGTCAAAAAGGCAGAGCGGGTAGATAATTTCATGGGGGATTGAGATATCAGCAGAAGCAATATCTGAAAAGCTGCATCATCACAGGTTAGCCAAGAGCATATTAGATTTAAATTTTATATCCGATATTATTATTGTAGTATAATCTTCATTTCATTTGTGTCACCCTCGCGCCCAACTGCAGAATTACAAGGTGCTTTATAACAAGCTCTAGAGCCCTTAGTCTGAATAGCAAGTGCAGCGACATGTTATGTTTTCGTAATCTTGCCAGACAACAGGAACACTGCAGACAACAGGAACACTGGCTCTAGTCTTAATGTAATTGCATGGCAAGTTTCAAAACGGACATCGGCAAATATCTGTTCAATAACCTGCCGAAGTGGCTCAGGCTACTGAGGAGGATCGAGTTATTCGGACCGAAGTCGACCGTGATGCCCGCGTTAAGGTGGAGGCGAAACGCAAAATGCAACCGCGTGCTGTGCGATGTCAATGGACGCTAAAGATCGTCTGGCTAAGCGATTCACAAATCTAATGCGTATTGTATCTTTTCGGCTAGCGGAGGCGACCAAGTTTAAACAAGAAGTGTTCACGGAAGGGGCAATGACAAGCAGAAAACACTGAAAACATAGTTGTCACTCAGCCCTGCTACACGGCAAATTTAATGTATTTTCCATGGAATGACGCTCGTTCAAAATGATATTTGTTTGCTACTACATGGGAAAATATAATGACATTTGGTGAAAACGACATTAGGTATACGAGTTTGAGGTACTCATCCGAATGCGATCAACGAGGAAAGGCGTTATGTCGACACCAGACACTCGGTGAGAGGATACACCTAAAATAGACTACAAAAGTGCCATCTGCATTAAATACTACTGTGCTCCTGTAAGTTTGCAGCTAGTCATCTATGTGAAATATGCCAAATAGCATCGTAAAAAAAAAAAAAATACTGCCACTCATCGCTGCCAGCCAACCCGTAGCCAACTCAGCGCAGGCGGAACAGGTCGCTTCTGCTGCCACGGTCCGTTGGCGCCAAGTCGCCGACACGACGGATTTCTTTCGCCACCTTCAGAAAAGCATGCTCTGTCCATCTTAAATATCAGGCGCTTATTTTGAGGAAGGAATCTAAAAAATTATCGTTACTGAGGAGCGCTGTTTTGTAACGAGATTTTGGAAGAAGTGACAAAAGCAATACAAGCAAATTTCTGCTTTTAGCAGCTGCCGCCGGTTTGACGCAGCTCATCCTTGTTTCGTTCTCTAGCTGCTAAGGCGTCGCCGAAGTTACACCTTCCGTTTACTGTAAGACAATTTGTGAGACAATTGAACAGATAGTAAGGCAGTTTATGAATAGGAAATTTACTATTTCCAAAGCACGTCCAGCTACGGCTTTTATGCGAAACCGTTTAGGCGTTTAGCCTAGCGACGACTAGGGCCTTGCACACGGCCAGAGCACCGTCGTTGGCCGCCTTCGCGGGCAGTAAGCTCGCGGCATCCGATGTAGCAGGCGTTACGAATTTTCGATATTCTATTTTGATGAGGCTAAGCTCGAGCATTTTTGACGGGCCTTAATACGCCGAGCGAACGATTCGGCGAAAACGTACGGGAGTCAACTGGGTTGTAGTATGCTGCGCCGTAGGGCGATACTCGAAGTTTCTATAAAATCGCCGTCAGACAGTACACTATACTCCCTATTTTACGTGTTGCTCTTGACACTTGCTTTAGTGCGGAAAGTGTACGTTGTTGAAACTCGTACGCGTTTCACTGTCGAGCGCAGACGTGCGCACCTTCCGTACCCTTTCGTAAACAAACGCCGCCGACACAGCCGCTAACTTCGTAATTGATAGCCCTAATCAAAAGGTTGGTTACAAGGTATGCAAGACATGAATGTCAATTTAAAGGCTGCTTTCGTTTACAGCGCCTTCCCCTTCGCAACATATTGAAGGTACTACAATATTTGCATATCAATCACAATTGCCATAATTTGGAAATGGCATTAGCTTTGGTCGTGTAGCAGCGTGTCGAAAAAATGACATTAACCTGAACAAATGTCATTTGGGTGCGATTGATTGCTTTCTGCTTCGAACAGCCGCGATTCACGGCCCCGGTCGTTCTCGTGAAACATCACTGAAACTTATACCAACAAGTTCCTGGTAAGGTTTATTGTGTGTTCGAAAAACCAACTACGCAGCAATTCTTCCCGGACATTGCTAAAGGTTGACAGCGGCGTTATATCTGTTAAACCGCAACCAAAGACGAAAACACGACGCGCGCGCATAGACGCTGACACGAACAGCGCCCCGACCGAGCCCGCCTACGCTTTGCGGCTTTGGCGATAGGTGGCGTTGTCGGCGTTTTGCGCATCGCGTATAGTAAATAAGCAAAATAAATCAATGTTATTTTCTTTTTTTACTTATTCGTGGACGCTCTGAACAGATCTTGCATCTTGCATTCAATACATGCCATCCTGCTCCAAAAAATTTGTCGAGCGGCTGGCTGCCACCTGTTACCTTACCCTGTCAAGACTTAACTTTGTGGCAGAGGACTTGAAAGTATACCGTTAAAAAGGCATTAAGAATCGTTAATAAAAACAACGAAAGAAAACTAGCATTCAAGTCCGGATGAGGCGGGACGTTCTTTCAACGAAAAAGAAAATTAAGCATGCTGCAATTCTGACATGTGACAGAGAGAAGACATGCATGTGTATTAAACTGTAGATCGCTTGAGCAGTACTACAAGGGAGTTTCCATTCTCATAGCTGTGGCGCTGTATCAGCGACCGCGTGCCATCTGCCATCTTTTCCTTTATCGTCGAGAAAAGTGGCAACCGCCTCACCAGAAAACAGCTAAAGCTCTTCAAAATCTGTCTGCATAATGTGACTGCGGCATTTTCAGGCCCCGGCAATCGTATTCTCAAGTTTTGAGGCTTGTCGCTTCTTTTTAGGCTTTTTCTCTTTTTCGACATCTATTCCTATTTTTCTCCCACACTCGTTCCATCCTTCTCGGCCGCTCGATTCCCCGCAGCTTTCTTTTTTTTTTTCTCAACCACTCCAGCTTGGGGCGTTCGAGCTGGCCTTTGTGAAGCTGTACCACACTTCGGAGGAGGGGCGTTCGCCACAAATGTTTTTTGCATTTTCTACATTTTTACCGCGTTTTTTACGCCCCCCACCCTTCCACCCTCTTTTTGCTCGGCCTTTTCCAACTGCGCGTGCTTCTCCTGTCGTCCTCCGTTTCCCGTGTTTCCAGCCTAGAAATAAACGCCCAGCGGGCGGCCAGGGCTCATGCCTGACTCTTCGTCTTGTGTCGTGTGGCTCTCGCATTGTTTGTGCTTCTCTACGTCACTCGAGCAGGCTGGAACTGCTACCATTTCGCTGCGCAGGCCGCCTTTTTCAAGCGCGCGCCCAGCCCAGGCGGCCGCGCCGACCGTGCGTCTCCCTATCAAACTGTTCCGGCGCTCACTCGTGGCGCTGCCTGTTCGCCGCGAGTGCTGCCCTCTGGGTTTCTGCACGGTGCCTATAGACTACAGTCAAGTCAAATTCTTGAAGTCGTAGGCTCTATCTGGCAAGGCGGCCGGAGGGATCTTTCAAATTAGCCAGCCAGCAGAGCGCCTGATTATCGCTTACAACCTTGGATGGTCGGCCGTATAGGTATGGACGAAATTTAGAAGAGGCCCAGATGATTGCAAGGCACTCCTTCTCGGTCGTCGAGTAATTGACTTCGGCTTTTGTGAGGGATCTGCTAGCGTAGGCGATTACTTTCTCCTGTCCGGCACTCTTCTGGACGAGAATGGCTCCTAGGCCCACACTGCTCGCGTCGGTGTGAATTTCGGTCTCGGCGTTTTCATCAAAGTGGCCAAGTACAGGAGGGCACTGCAGGCGGCGCTTAAGTTCGTCGAAGGCTTCTCATTCGGCGCTTCCCACTTAAAAGGTACGTCAGCCTTTGTAAGCTGCGTAAACGCTTCGGCGATCCGCGAAAAGTTTCTGACAAATCGTCGATAATAAGCGCACAGCCCAAGGAATCGACGCACAGCTTTCTTGTCGGCAGGTGGTGGGAATTGTGCGATTGCAGCTGTTTTCGCCGGGTCTGGGCGAATGCCGTCCTTGCTAACGATGTGACCTAGGAACCGGAGTTCTTCGTAGGCGAAGTGACACTTCTCTGCTTTGAGCGTTAGTCCCGATGACTTGATGGCTTCCAGCACTGTCTGTAGATGTTTTAGGTGGTCCTCAAAGTTTGACGAGAAGACAACAACGTCGTCCAAATATACTAAACAAATTTGCCACTTCAAGCCTGCCAGGACTGTGTCCATTACTCGTTGAAATGTGGCTGGTGCGGAGCAGAGGCCAAATGGCATCACCTTGAACTCATTAAGACCGTCCGGTGTGATGAATGCGGTCTTCTCGCGATCTCTTTCGTCGACCTCAATTTGCCAATATCCGCTCTTCAGGTCCGTCGATGAAAAGTACCTTGCATTGCAGAGCCGGTCGAGAGTGTCGTCGATGCGGGGAAGCGAGTAGACATCCTTCTTCGTTATGCTATTCAAGCGGCGGTAATCAACGCAGAACTGAAGTGTGCCGTCTTTTTTCTTCACCAAAACGACTAGTGCCGCCCAGGGGCTGTTCGATGGCTGGAGTACGTCATCACGCAGCATTTCCTCAACTTGATCGCGAATGGCCTGGCGTTCTCGCGGCGATACAGGATATGGGCTTTGGCGCAGAGGTCGGGCGTGTTCGTCCGTTATAATGCGGTGCTTGGCCAGTGGTGTTTGTCGTACCTTTGACGATGACGAGAAGCACTCCGCGTAGCTTCGAAGAAGATTGAGAATCTGGTCTTTCCTTCTGTGCGTCAGTGCCGGGTTGAGGTCAAATGTGGGCTGACGGAATAGGTCCGGTGCATCTGTCAGCGTTTGGTCGTGGAGGGCGAATACATCTTTGAGGCCCGCTAATTCGTCGAGAGAAGCGATCGTCGTGCCTTTGTTGAGATGCCGGTATTGTTCGGAGAAGTTTGTTACCAGCACCTGAGTTTGACCTCTCCGAAATTTCGCGATGCCTCTTGCGATGCCGACTCCTCGTTCTAAGAGCAATTGGATATTTCCTTCGACGATGCCTTCAGCGGTTTCGATGTTTGCGCTACCTACGCAGACTGTGATGCTTGATCGGGGAGGGACGGTCAATTCTTCATCGAGGACGTTTGAAGCGATGTGTTGCGTCGACGTCGTCGCAGCAGGAATGGGTTTGTCTGCAGAGAGCTTGATGAGCTTGGATCGCAGGTCGATTATAGCCCTATGTTCATTTAGGAAGTCCGTGCCTAGAATCACGTCGCGGGAGCACTGCTGCAAGACCACAAAGCTGGTGCGGTAAGTTCGCCCATTTACTGTTATTCTTGCAGTGCATCGTCCCGATGGAGTAATCAGGTTGCCACCTGCGGTGCGATCAGCGGGCCATCCCAAGCGGTGGTAACGTTTTTGAGCTGAGAGGCTAACGGTCCACTAATGACTGAATAGTCAGCTCCGGTGTCTACTAGGGCAGTGACTCTGCGACCGTCGATATCAACTTCAAGGTCATTTGTTCGCGTCCTCGCATTGCACGTGGGCCTTAGTGTCCGATCTCGGCTCCGTCGTTTCTTCAGGTCATGGCCGGGGCATACCGCTGTTCGTCGCTGGGCGGCGGTGCCTGCTTGCACTCTGGTCGTGTTGTCGTCGATGTCGTCGTGTGGAGCGGCGATGAAATGGTTGCGCCGTCGTCAGTGGTCGTCGGCGGCGGAGGATGTTCGTCTTTTCGCCGTTGAGCAACCTCGACCCCAAAAATTGCCCTGTTTAGTTTCCCCTGCGCGGGCTTGGGGACCTTCCGCGCACACTATCGTCATAGTTACGTCCTGGCGACGCAAAGCGGCCCTGTACGGCGATGGAGACCTGAATCGATGGCTTAGTGGCGCAATCTCACCGCTACGCAGATAGTTGTCGATTTCTTGCGGTCGTTCACCTGGGCGTGGTCTTGGAGCGTCGACTGCAAATCCGGGGAGACCGATTCGTCGGTACGGGCAGTGCCGCAGAATGTGGCCGGCCTCACCGCAGTGGAAGCGTAATGGGCGGTTGTTCGCTGTCCTCCATGCGTCGCACTTCCTGGGGCTTGTTTGTCGTTGGTAGGCTTGGCGGGCGGGGGCCAAGGGGCGTTTTGAGGAACAGGACGGTAGCGGCGAGGGCTCGGAAAGTCATCACGTCGGAGCGGAGGGCGACATAATCATCATCATCATCATCATCAGCCTGATTATACCCACTGCAGGGCGAAGGCCTCTCCCATATTTCTCCACTTAACCCGGTTCTGTGCTAGCTGCATCTACTTGACCCCTGCGAACTTCTTAATCTCATCCGCCCACCTAACTTTCTGCCGCCCCCTGCTACGCTTTCCTTCCCTTGGAATCCAGTTTGTTACCCTCAGCGACCATCGGTTATCCTCTCTTCGCACTACATGTCCTGCCCATGTCCATTTCTTCTTAATTTCTACTAGAATGTCGGTAACTTGAGTTATTCCTCTGACCCACTCTGCACACTTTCTATCTCTTAATGTTACCCCTACCATTTTTCGTTCCATAGCCCTCTGGGTTGTCCTCAACTTAAGTAGAACTCTCTTGGTTAGCCTCCACGTTTCAGCCCCATAGGTGAGTTCAGGCAAGATGCAACTGTTGTATACTTTCCTCTTGAGCGATACCGGTAAGCTGCTAGTCATAATCTGCGAGTGCTTGCCAAATGCGCTCCATCCCAATCGTATTTTTCTTGTTATTTCATCGCTGTTAGTTCATCGCTGTTGCCTCTTGTGCTGGAACAGACGCAGCTGTCGCTTGAGGAACGTCCAGCGCCTGCTGCACGTCTTCACGGACGGCGTCCGCGAGCGTGGCCACCTGCGGTTGTTGCGACGATGGCATCAGTCGGCGAAGCTCCTCTCGCATGATCTCCCGGATGAGGTGCCGAAGGTTTTCTCCGCTTGTAGATGCGCTGGGGTAGTGGCTTGAGTAGTCCGGTTGAAGTGGTCGCTCGTAATGGCATTTCCGGTGGTCCAACGTCTTCTCGATGGTAGACGCTTCTGCTTCAAATTCCGCCACAGTTCTTGGCGGATTTCGCACAAGACCCGCAAATAGCGACTCTTTAACGCCTCGCAATCAAAGTTTGGCACGCTCACCTTCGGTCATATTAAGGTCGGCGCGGCGTAGGAGGCGCTTCATCTCCTCAACGTACGCCAGGACAGGCTCGTTAGGGAGTTGAACTCTTGACTGAAGGAGGGCCTGGGCTCTTTCCTCTCGGACGACGCCTGAAAAGGCGGTCAGAAACGCTTTCCTGAAAGTCTCCTAATCCTTCATAGTTGCCTCATGATTTTCGAACCAAACTCGGGCATGTCCTTGAAGGACAAAGTAGACTTGCCTAAGTTTCGCGGCATCGTTCCAGCCGTTGAATTCTGCCACACGATCGAAAATGTCCATCCAGTCTCCCGCATCTTCATCCGGTCGTCCATGGAAGCAGGGGGGCTCACGGGGGTGGACGAAAACAACCGGTGCTGTAGGCTGGGCCATCGTCAGCGTCGATGCCTTCCGAGATCGAATGGGGTCAGGCAGCAGACCGTGTTCGGGTTGTAGGCCTTGGAGTCGGCGGCTGGCTCGGTGACCTGTAGGCAGGTCTTCGAGGGCGACAGGAATAAGGCTGAGGTCTTCGCTTGAAGGATCAAGGGCAGCACCTCCACCAGATGCCACGTGGTGGTGACCAGGGTCGATGACACAAATGAAGACACAGGCTTGATGGTACGGAAATTAACTCTTTATTGGGCTGACTTGCGCCCGCAAAAGAACTAAGCAACCCGGCGGCGGCGATAGCAGCAAACGTGTTGGTCGATCGTCGAACAAAGAATGCCCGTCATACTCGTCAACGCTCAATTTAAAGGCTGCACTGAACAATCTAGATAACGTCGCAAACTGCTAGTAGCCCAACCTGGAACAGTGGGAAAGACATCCGAGTGGCCGGAAACTTCGAGACAGATCTCGGTGCATCTTGCGCTACAACGAAACTGATAAAGGTGTGACTCGCGACATCGAGCATTAACAAACAGAATACGGAACTGATACGTGGTCCAGAATCAGAGTTATAAGCCCGTATGCCGGCGGCTGCTAAAAAAAAAACAAATACAGTTTTGAAGGTTTCGCGGCAATATCAAGCCATCGGATCGAGAAAGCACAGAGCGGCAGCGGCTAGCAGACGTGCGTAAGCAGTTCTTCTTCCAATATATCTGGGAACGCAGTCTCCATAAATGATTTCAACTGTAGGTTTGAATACGGTATGGGAGCCCAAAGGTACTTATTTCGGGACTCTTTGATTATCTGCCTCTTTGTGCTTTCGTCTCGTTAAATATTTGAATGCACACGGACGGCGTCGTATGCCATTTTACCATTTTATTCGTCCTCTCGAACTGGAAAAAAAGACAAAAAAAGGAGAGGGAGCGTGGACTAGCAAAAGCTTTGCCAGGCTTAAAACCAATTAAAAATAAGTAAAAGGGAGCAGAAGCGCGAGATAAAAAAAAACTTAAAAAAAAGCGAAAGAATGTATTTACAAAAAAACAAAAAACAAACAAACAAGCAAGATGGCCACGCTGGCTTAAGAAGAATAAAAATAAAAAAACCAGAAGGTAGCATCGAGACCTGCAAATGAAAAAAAAAAAAACAGGAACCAGAAAAGAAGGACACAGCAGCAAAACAACAGTCATACAAAATGACAAATAACGTACGGAGAGAGAGGCAGACGTACAAAACCCAAAACAAAAAAAGGGAGACTGAGGTAGAACAGTAAACAGGACAGTCCCCAACAAGGAAATAAAGATTGGGTTAACAATAGAGAATTGCAGTCTCATACAGCATTGTAATCGTTGGTCGACAAATTCACAAAGAGAGAAAAAATACTAATTGTAGGAGCAGAAAAATCAAACAAACAAAAATTGAGAGAGTGCCGACACCGCCGACAGGGGGGAGGGGATGAGAAAAAATTGTAAAACCTAGACAAAACATTAAGAGAAAAAAAGAAACTATTAAATCTAGTCTGATGCGAAAGACGTCCGTCACTAAACCAGATTATATTAACCGCAAAATGCGCGGGTAAGAGAAACAATGAAGGAAAATACATAAAATATCTACTGCACCACTATACCGGACTCGTGTGACAACTGCAGGAGAAAAGGCAAACAGGTAACATATCACAGAGGAAAAGAAGAAGTTGGCCTTGTTTGCTCTTTCATGCCAAACCTCTGACGATTAAGGGGGCGATTTTCAACACAGGAGCAGAAGCCATTGCTACATAAGAAGAAGAAACCGAGAGCATGGTGCTTACCTCTCACGTCTAACGTGCGGCTAGACGCCAACGCCATCGCCGGCGCGAAGACCTGACCCTGCTCGGGAGGCGCCTTGTCTCTGGCACGTTTCTCGTTCGAGTTGTTAGGCCGCGTCCGCAAAGTGGACATCTTGCTAGACGCCTTTACTGGTGGTTCTTCGAGGCGAGGTGGGGACACGGAATTGTAAGCTCCAGCGGAGCGGCGATAGCGGCCGTTTCTGGCCGTTGAAACGGGATCAACGCCGAATATAAGGATTACGAGATTGTACTGCCTACTTTCGCTGGTGATAGAGCGCTCACCGGCGTTGTGGTGTTAGGGGCTGACAAAATTAACCACGAGTGTGCGGTAACGTTCAGCGGCGCGGAAGCGACAAGGTATACCTGGCCGCTGTCAAGGAGCTTCAAGTCAAATGAGGCCGCTGTATCGTTTTATTGCGAAAACAATACTGCTAGCACTTCGAGCCTTTGGCGTGTCGTGTCGCCTCCATACATGACCTTTCACGTGACATTGTGACGTCACGCCAGACCTACAGACGGGGCCCAAGCTCGCGCCATCGGATGGTGGCGGCTAGTCCATACACGGCGCTGTGTCGCTGCCGAGAGAGTGCACTCGCTGTTTTTGACGTCACGATAGCAGAATAAATGGGGCTGTGCCTCGGCTCCTCGCAGTAGTCGGGGCGCAGCCACCGAACAAGGCGCAGCCAAGGGTATTGCTTTCGAAATCTTCCAGACTTAACCAAGCTAAGCCTTCAATCAACGTTTCTGATCCCGAGGACCAGCAGGTGAAGCTTCACCTGCATTGGATGCTTCACGGCGTCGCTGACGACGACATCCGTGCTGCTTTCGCGGCGTTCGCGAACGTGAGCGAGGTGACGTGGGAGCGCTGGCGTGTTGCTGGCATGAAGGAGAAAGGGCCCACCACAAGAATAGTGATGCTCAAGCTGAAGCCGGGCAAGAAGGTGGAAGACCTGCCCCATCAGATTTGAGTCGCCGGTGAGTTGGTTCTAGTGTTTGTTCAAGGGCGGCCGATGCCGCGCCTGCGTTGCCACGGCACAAATCATGTCCGCAGAGACTGCAAGGTGCCAGGTGCTCGACGTGGAGGCGCTGCGGGCATGCGGACGAGGACTGCGTCCGCACCTATGCGTCAGCAACAAGCCTTGGAGCGAAGGAAGATAGGGAGGAGATGATGGGCGTCGTTGAGGCTAAGGACGCAGTGAGAGGTACGGACGACTCAGGCAAGCCGGTCGGATCGCTGGGCCGGTCGGTGGCTGCCCCCCCCCCCCCCCCCCCGCCTATGAAGCTGCACTCCAGCCATCAACGGGAGAACAGCCCAAAACAAGTGATGCGGCTTCAATGGACGCGATGGTTTAGTTTGGTTTGGTTTGTAGGGTTTAACGTCCCAAAGCGACTCAGCCTATGAGAGACGCCGTAGTGAAGGACTCCGGAAATTTCGACCACCTGGGGTTCTTCAACGTGCACTGACATCGCACATCACACGGGCGCCTTGCTTTTTGCCTGCATGGAAAAGCGGCCGCCGAGGCCGGGATTCTCTCCCGCATTCTTGGGAACAGTAGTCAAGCGCCTTTACCACTTAGCCTGCCAGAGCACAAGGGTGCTGAGGCAAAGAAGGCGACGGAGGCCCACCAGCAAATCAGCAGTGGCCGCACGAACTCTGTGCCGTCCGCTGCGAAGCGTCCCCATGCCGTTACCCGAAACGCCGGTGAGAAGGCGACAGCGCTACGCCCTAGATCGTGAAACGCTCTTTATAATTCCCCTTGTTTACAGTGAGAATGTCCCCACAGGGGCACCTTGTGTAATGAGGTGTTGGTGCTTGGCGCCACCATGGACCCTGAGCCCCCATACCGAAGCTGTAATCCGTACCGTGGCGATAGGTTGAAAGGTGGAGGGAAGGAATCGAGAACGGTGGCGGTCGAGGTCGTGGTCAAGCCTCGGCCGACGGTCTTCCCGCCTATACCAGGTGAGGGGCTCCGGTACCTTCCTCTGCATGTAAGGGCAAAACAGCGGCGACAGAATATTAGGAACCCTTAGATCATCTATAATGCATGGAAAAACAATCATAAAAAAACTTGGTCGACCTCAGAAAAGGAGTCGCACCAAAGTCACACAAATAATAGCACCAACTGAGAACTTCTCAAAGTTCCTTGTTCTGCGCTCTAAAACAGTCTAAACCCGTGAATGAACTACCAGTTTTTCTGATTGCCAGCTCGCTGAAGGCCATCATTGGGGCAAACTATAAAGCAAAGAAACTAGGATCTGGTGACCTACTAATAGAGGTATCAGACAAAACCCAGTCAGAAAAGCTCCTCATAACAAAGACATTTGCTCACCTTGACGTTCAAGTATCGCCTCACCGCAGTCTTAACAGCTGCCAGGGAGTGATTTCTGATCGGGACCTCCTAAACGAAACAAAATCGGACCTCCTTCAAAGCCTCCAGAACTAAGGTGTAACTGCGGTTCGAAGGATAACAATCTGGCGAAAGAACGAGGAAATAACGAAACATATTGTTCTCACTTTCAACCGGAGCACACCTCCTGAATTCATCAACGTGGAATTCATCCGCTGCAATGTTAGCCTGTACATACCAAGCCCCCGCAGGTGTTTCAAGTGCCAGCGGTACGGGCATGGCAGCCAGACATGCCGAGGACGCCTTACCTGTGCAAAGTGCAGCGCACACGACCACACAACTGATGACTGCAGGGTAACTGACTACAAATGTGTGAACTATGAGGGTGCCCACCCTGCATACTCCCTGTCCTGTGCGGCCTTTCAGGCCAAAAAGGAAGTAATCAATATAAAGGTAACTGAGAAGGTAACATACGGAGAGGCGCGAAAAAAGCACAGAATGCTTTCCTCCGCTCCCTATGCTGACGAAGCCTGCAGAGGGGCCAGGCCGCGTCTAGTAACGGTGGGCACGCAGTGCAATGCTGCTGACGTGCTCCCACCACGGCTCCTCACTAAGCAGCCACCGGCTGCAACAATCTTTGCAAACCCGGAGGTCATTTTCTCCCAGACGTCCGAGACACCGCTGACATTTGAGAGGGACTTGGTTCCTCTAGAAAAATCTCCTGCCTCCATGCCTTCACTAGAGGCGATGGAGGTGAGCATGGACTCCGCAGCGTCAGCGGCACCTAGGGAGTCCGCCAATGAGAGACGGGGCCTGCTAGACGGCCTCAACTAAAACACACACACACACACCAGTTAAGCCTCCTGATAAGGGCGGCGAGTCTTAATTCTACTCTATATTCTTTCCACACTAACTAAAATGGCTACCGAGAGCATCATTTATTGGAACTGTCGAGGACTCTTAAAACATCTGGATGACGTTTATGAAATCCTTGCCGAACACCAACCAAACACAAGTTTTATGCAAGAAACGCATTTGAAACCAACAGACACAAGTTCTCTCAAGCAGTATCGTGTATTCAGGAAAGATAGGCAAGGCAGTACTCGCCCCTCCGGTGGCGTTGCCTTTATAACACAAATGAATCGCTTGTCGAAACATCTCGCTTAACACAGACTTAGAGGCAGTGACAACACAAGCCTTAATATTCGATAAAATAACAATGGTATGTTCGCTGTTTATTCCGCCAGATCATAGACTATGTAACAAAAATTTTGAAAAGCTGATTGACCAACTTCCAGAACCATGGCTGCTGGTCGGATACTGTAATGCTCACCACCCATTATATTCAGCTCAGCGCACTATACAGATTCCTTTTTGCGGCACAAGGCAACTGAGTAGAGAAAGCCTATATGCGATAAAAGACCGTGCACAGGAGGGTACAACAGCCCTTTCACCATGCAGGAGCTGAAGATTGCACTTGGCACATGTGGGAACACAGCACCAGGTACTGACAGGATCACATAGGATCACATATGGAATGCTCAGACACCTGCATACGGACACGCTTGAAACCCTGCTCTGCCTGTATAATAAAATATGGGCTACAGGACGCTTTCCTAAGGCATGGAAGGAAGCGATCATTATCCCGATATTAAAACTCGGAAAAGAACCCACTCTTGCTGCCAGTTATCGGCCTATTGCTCGAACCAGCTGTTTATGCAATACAATGGTCTTCTTCATCAATGCCAAGCTGGTTTTAGAGCTGGGCGGTTAACAGCTGATCAGCTCATTGCATTTGAGTCGTATGCAAGGGATGCTTTTGCACACAAACAACATTGTTTATCTTTTTCAATCTTAAAAAAGCATATGATACCACTTGGCGCTATGGTATCATCCGCGACCTCTCCTCTATTGGTATCACAGGGAACATATTGAATACAATACGAAGTTACTTGTCTGAACAGACCTTCAAAGTTCGTGTTAGCTATGCATACTCAAAGAAGTACATACAGGAAAATGGTGTCCCTCAAGGTGGTGTTCTCAGTTGCACACTTTTCATAGTCGAAATGAACCCTTTAAAAAGTGTGCTGCCAAAAAGCATTTCTGGCTCTGTATTTGTTGATGATATCCAGATAAGCTTCAACTTTTGCAACTTGGCCATCTGTGAAAGACAGATTCAGCTAGATGTTAACAAATTGTCCAGGTGGGCTGATGACAATGGGTTTAAATGTAACTCTGAAAAAAGTGTTTGTGTACTTTTCTCAAAGCAGCGTGGCGTCAGACCTGACCTCAACATTACACTGAATGGTCACAGCCTTGCCCTTAAAAAGAAACATAAATTTCTTGGCGTAGTTGTTGACGAAAAACTTTCCTTCAGTTGCGACTGAAGTGTTTCACAGCAATGAATCTGCTAAAAATTCTCTAACCTTTCATGAGGCACAGACCGCGACTGCCTTCTGAGCCTTCTGAATAGTGTAGTTCTGTCACTCATTGACTATGGCTCGATGGTCTATGGGTCCGCATCATCCTCTGCTCTAAATTTGCTTGATCATGTGCACCACCTCGGCCTTTGCCTCACCACGGGCGCTTTTCGATAGCCTAATTGCTTATCTTTATGTCGAGGCGAACCGATGGTCACTGCAACGAAGATAATTTACTTGTGCACCTTATGCTATGAAGGTACTATGCCAACTGGATCATCCATGTCGCCGGCTCCTGCTTGACAAAACTAGCACAGCACTTTTCTCAAGAAAACCATCTCTGATACCACCATATCCAGTCAGAGTTGCCACGCATATTAAACATCTAGACGTTCCGGTTACCAATCTTCATACAACTTGCATAAAAAATTCAATTCCTCCTTGGGAAATACACACTGTTAATTGTGACCTGTCGTTTCTTGAAATGGGGAAACATGCATCCCCTGTTGCCATACTTCATGTCAGTTCAGGCGAAGTACACTTGTGATAAACATTGCACTGATGCTTCGAAGTCTGCTTAAGTCTCTTGTGGAGCACATGGACCACAGTTTCACAGTAAAATACACTGAACAGACATACAAGTATATTTATCGCTGAATGCCATGGTATCCTTTTAGCTGTGACACCACATTATAGAAAATAAAATACAGACGTCGATCATCTGCACAGACTTCCTCAGTGTTTTAACGTCCCTATCTTTTTAGAAGCGGCATAATAAGAACCCAGTCCTGAATTCTCTTTATAACACCCTTATGTTTGCCCATAAACTAGAAATTAAAATTGCACTATGTTGGGTGCCAGGCCCCCGCTGTATACCAGGTAAACAGAAATCTGACAGGCTTGCTGCATCAGATGCCCATCGAAACACTACACACATTGAGAACATATCATATTAGGACCTCAAGCCACACATCAAAAACATGATTCGACAACAATGGCAAGAGGAGTGGGACACAGCAACTGAGAATAAACTACGCACAATAAAACCAGGTACACTGCAGAAAAACGAAACAGATTCAAAAAAGTGGCTCCGTGCAGGCTGAGGATAGGTCACAGATGTACAACACATTCATACCTTTTAACAAACTCTCCTGCACCACATTGTTCGAGATGCGGTGACCGGCTAATAGTAACCCATGTTTTAATTGAATGTCCGAGACTTCAACAGCAAAGGAGACATCATTTCCCCGAATTACACAAAAAACATATACCCATACATCCATCCATCTTTGTACTATAAAAGTTAGGTAAATTCTGGACAATAGGGGTCGCACTGTTGTTATTTCCTCATTCAAAGACCTGCATTTCCCAAAGGCGGCACTGGCGTTAGTGCTAATCAGGTCGTTGGTGCCTACGTGCAGAATGATTGTTTTGTAGTAGTGGCACTGGATGTAGCAGGGACTGGACGTCAGAAATACCAGCTCCAGGCTGAATAGAAAAGTTGGCGTACATTTGCGATGGGGGCAGAATGGTAGTTGAGATGCTTGATCTAAGAGACACCGATGAGTATGGTCGAGGTGATGGTCCTTGATTAGATCCGTGTAATGTTATTCCGCGTGGTCAATGCAGGGCTCATGACGGGTAGAGTAGAAGTGAGACACTGAGTCCACTATAAACCAGAACTGAAAGAGTAGGTTTACGCAAGCTTCAAAGCATGGCTATGTTTATTTTATTAATGTTCGGACTGGGGACCAGTGTTCATCAGAATGATAAAAATATTTACAAGCATGTATTTATAGGGGTAGTGAAAGCGTGAGTCCCTTGTTTGATGGTGAGCACACACAGTGACTGTAGAAAGAAAACGGGAATAAAAATGGAAAAGAAACAAGTCAGAACCACACCAAAGCAACACGTATACTGAAAAAAAAAACGCACTAGCACGTGCACGTCCTTCGCGTTATGAACCCTGAGTTGAGTGTTCGTCCTTTCATAAATGTTCTTGTTTCTTGAGTGTTCGTTCGTTCGCGCACTCGGCCAAGAAGCCTCCCATTCTACCATTCGGGACGGCCTCCTCCACAAAAGGAACTGCAACTCAGACGGCAAAAAATGGCTTCTTGTCAATCCTCCCCACCTCCGCTCCGATGTTTTAACCCACCATCATGCTGACCCGCAAAACGCTTATGCTGCTTCCTGAAAACCTATAATCAGATTCGTCAGAGGTATTACTGGCGTGAAATGTACAATTTCGTACGGCGCTACAGTCGCTCTTTTACAGCCTGTCAACAACGGAAGACTTCTCGCCACGCCGCAGCCCTTTGCAGCGTTTACCATGTCCATCTCACCCGTTTTATCACGTGGGAATCGACCTTTATGGTCCGCTACCATGCAGCACCGCTGGCAATCGAGGGTTCATCGTCGCTGTCGACCACCTGACCGGTTACGCGGAGACCGCCGCACTTTCCGCTGGGACAGCTCGATAGGTACCCCATTTTCTTCTGGATCACTTCGTTGCTCGACACGGCACCCCCCGCGAGCTTCTGAGTGGTAGAGGTTGCATCTTACTTTCCGAAGCAGTCCAAGAGTTCTTGTCCTCTTGCAAATTGATACATCGAGCTGCGACCGCGTACCATCCACAATCGAGCGGTCTCATGGAGCGCTTCAATCGTACGCTTGGGGACATGCTGGCAATGTATGTTACATCTGACTCTGGGAGCTGCAACTGAGACCAGGTACTGCTGTGTGTAACGTTGCCGTACAACACTGCCACCTAAGCAACAACTCGTTTTTCGCCCTTCTTTCTTTGTACTGCCGTGAAACGCCTTGTACTCTTGACACGATTTTGCCATGCCATCCAAATGCCTCTGAGCGCAGTGCTTTATGAGATAAAGTAAAGAAAGCCGAGGAATGACGTCAGCTATTTCGCACGTTTACCTCCAGCACTCAAGGCTATCACAAAGGTCAACATAATAGCGACACGCCTGCTCCGATGTTCCTCGCCGACAGCTCCTTTTCGCTCTACGTTTCCGTCTCCTGCAAACTTGAAACCAAGTACCATGGACTTTATCAAGTCTTGGAATGCAAGTGCGTATAAACTGCGTCATCGAGCCAGTCACCCCTTCCTCCGAGCACCGTCGTCACGGCAGAAAGGTTGTGTATGTTAGCCGCCTCAAACCGTACTACAACCCTCTTGTCGTCTCTTCCCCGTGAGTCACCAGGATGGCTACTTCTTTACGCGGAGGCATGTAATGAAGACAAAGAATAGACAGTGCCGCGGAAACGTCATCGCTTGTTTCCGGTGCCCATCTCTCGCACTGGAGCTGTGTCCTGCAGCTGGCATATCTATCCTGCTGTGCCCGAACCAGCGCTAGGTGTTGAACCAAGCTATACATACATACATACATACATACATACATACATACATACATACATACATACATACACACATACGTACATACATACATACATACATACATACATACATACATACATACATACATACATACATACATACATACATACATACATACATACATACATACATACATACATACATACATACATACATACATACATACATACATACATACATACATACATACATACATACATACATACATATAGACATGGTTTGCCTGTTACTAATAGGCCAGAGTTAAATTCAAACAAGATGTCACACAACTTTCCGAATATCTATTTTATTCCAACAGGTTTGGACGGTGGACCGTCCTTCTTCAAGGCATAATATATATATATATATATATATATATATATATATATATATATATATATATATATATATATATATATATATATATATATATATATATATATATATATATATATATATATATATATATTGTAGAAGAAGTACGTCATGGACGGCTGGGAAACGGGGCGATAAAGACGAACACAATCTGCGCGATCGCAATTCCACAACTTCTTCCTCTTCGTCAGCGTCCAGTGAAGGGGCCCAACTTCTTCTTCACAATGCCCCCCAGGAAAAAAGGAGCCATCCTGGCGACTTAAGGGGCCGAAGATACTATGGGATCGTAGAATGGCTTAAGGCGCTGCACATGAACAGTTTCACGGCCACGGCGTCGCAAATCGGAAGCTGGCGTAAGCGGCTCAACAATGTAGTTCACTGCTGAAGAGCGCTCGACGATGCGGTAGGGCCCATGATACTTGGAGATCAGTTTCGTTGAGAGGCCGGGGCTGCCGGATGGAACCCAGAGCCACACGAGTGAACCAGGCTCGAAGGGTGGTGCATTCTTCTGATTGGTGTCATGCCGATATTTTTGGCGCCAATGAGAGTCGGTTGTGAATGTCCGTGGAATCTGGCGGCATTCTTCTGCGTGTTGTGCAGCTTCGGTCACTGTGGTACATTCTGATGCGTCAGGGTTGTAGGGGAGGACAGTATCAAGTGGAGCAGATGGATGCCGACCGTAAAGCAAAAGGAACGGAGAGAAACCCGTGCTGCATTGCGCAGCAGTGTTGTGCGCGTAGGTGATATAAGGAAGGACAATGTCCCAGTTTGTGTGTTTGGATCCGATGTACTTTGCGAGCATGTCACCGAGGGTGGGATTAAATCGTTCAGTAAGGCCGTTTGTTTGCGGATGGTAGGCGGTGCAAGTGCGGTGAATGATTTGACATTGAGCGAGCAGGGCTTGAACGACGTCAGATAAGAAAGCACGGCCTCTGTCGCTGAGCAATTCACAAGGAGCACCGTGACGGAGAATGAAATTCTTCAGAAAGAAACCAGCCACATCTCGGGCTGTTGCAGCTCGGAGTGCGGCGTTTTTCAGCATATCGCGTCAGATAGTCGACGGCAACAATCACCCAGCGATTGCCATCAGCTGTGTACGGAATAGGGCCGTAGACGTCAGTTCCAATGCGGTCGAAGGGTCTAAGCGGGCATGTGAGACGCTGTAACTCACCAGCCGAGCGGTGAGAGGCAGGTTTGCGGTGTTGGCAAATCAAGCACCATCGGACGTATCTTAGTACCGAGTTGTACATACCGCGCCAATATTAGCGAAGACGGATTCGAGTGTACGTCGTAAACACTCCGGCGTGACCGCACTGCGGATCGGCGTGCAAAGCTGTACATATTTGAGTCCGTAGATGGCGCGGAACAAACAAGGAGCCATTTCCTTCTACTTGAGTTGTAGTTGCACTGGTAAAGGAGGTGATCCCGAATCTCATAGTGGGAAGCTTGACGGCGAAGGGTGCGTGAAGGGTAATCGCTGAATTGTCGGAAAGGTAGTCAATAAGGGATGCGATCCATGGATCCGTTCGTTGTTCGGAGGGCATGTCTCTGATGTCGAGCGGCGGAGTCAAAGACGGAGAGGCTGGCAAGGCCGGCTGGCAGCGGTAACGAGACAAAGCGTCAGCGTCTGTATGCTTGCGACCAGATCGGTAAATGACACGGATATCATATTCTTGTAGACGAAGAGCCCACCGTACCATGCGGCAGGATGGGTCCTTGAGCGATGAAAGCCAGCAGAGGGCATGTCTCTGATGTCGAGCGAAGATGCCGCGGAGTCAAAGACGGAGAGGCTGGCAAGGTCGGCTGCCAGCGGTAACGAGACAAAGCGTCGGCGTCTGTATGCTTGCGACCAGATCGGTAAATGACACGGATGTCATATTCTTGTAGACGAAGAGCCCACCGTACCATGCGGCTGGATCGATCCTTGAGCGATGAAAGCCAGCAGAGGGCATGTCTCTGATGTCGAGCGAAGATGCCGCGGAGTCAAAGACGGAGAGGCTGGCAAGGTCGTCTGGCAGTGGTAACAAGACAAAGCGTCGGCGTCTGTATGCTTGCGACCAGATCGGTAAATGACACGGATGTCATATTCTTGTAGACGAAGAGCCCACCGTACCATGCGGCTGGATGGGTCCTTGAGCGATGAAAGCCAGCAGAGGGCATGTCTCTGATGTCGAGCGAAGATGCCGCGGAGTCAAAGACGGGGAGGTTGGCAAGGTCGGCTGGCAGCAGTGAACGAGACAAAGCGTCGGCGTCTGTATGCTTGCGACCAGATCGGTAAATGACACGGATGTCATATTCTTGTAGACGAAGAGCCCACCGTGCCATGCGGCTGGATGGGTCCTTGAGCGATGAAAACCAGCAGAGGACATGGTGATCTGTGACTACATCAAACGAACGGCCGTAAAGGTAAGGGCGAAACTTTGTGAGGGTCCTGACGATGGCCAAGTACTCTTTCTTTCGTTACAGTGTAGTTCGCTCCGGCTTTTGTGAGAGTACGGCTGGCGTAAGCATCTACGTATTCACCGAAGCAGGAGGGGCGTTGAGCAAGTACAGCGCCGATGCCGACACCACTGGCGTCTGCGTGCACTTCGGTGGGCGCCTCAGGGTAAAAATGGCACAGGATGGGCGGGGCTGTGAGGAGGCGGCGCAATGTGTCGTAGGCGTCGTCGCATACTGGTGGCCGCCGCGAAATATTGTAACCCGCGCTAACCGTGTCAGTTCTGGAGGAAAAAGAAGACGAAGTTCCACGGAGTGCGCGTTGTTCTGGGACGCCGCTGCTTTTGCCTGGTCAAGCGCCTGCTCTCTGCCTCCTGTGCCTCAACCCCGTCCTTTGACCCTGTCCTTCTAGACTGCCGTCTGGGTAGCGATAGAACCCGTGACATTCTGGTGGAGACGCGGGGTAAATGCAGCACGGCCCCTCAAAACCCGCTACTCTGAGTTCGCCCCCAAGTCTCAGCCGCCGCCCCTTCGACGAGGAGGCCGAGATACGTGCCAGCCGGCGACTTCAAGGGTTTGCTCCTGAATTTGGTCTGTTGCCGAACTTCGGCTCTTCACGACTTACAATGGCCCGGAGTACCACGACCCAATGTCAACAGACGGACTCGTTTCTCGCACCGTCCGTGGTGTACCTACCGATGGCTCCTCGAGCGGCTGCCGCGTTCCAGGGCGATCCTCCGAAGATGTGGAGGATTGGCTGGAGCAGTACGAACGTGTGGCCCGCCACAATGGCTGGAATGCCGAAAACCGTCTTCAGAATTTGTATTTCTGCCTGGACAGTACGGCTCAGCACTGGTTCGAAAACCACGAGGCCTCCTTTACATCCTGGGACACCTGTAAGGAAGAGCTGCGACGGACGTTCGCAAATCAGCATCGGCGACAGAGAGCAGAAGACCTTCTGTAAACAAGAGTACAACGCCCCGACGAAACTGTAACGAGTTTTGTTCAAGACGTCCTACGACTTAGCTCCCGTGCCGACCCCCGTGCCACCGAGGAAAAAAAGGTGCGTGCACTCATGCGGGGCGTCAAGAGTGACATTTTCGGCGGGCTTATTCGTGATCCGCCGACTACAGTGGCACAATTTGTAAATGAGGCGACGAACATTGAGCGAGCCTTGGTTACGCGAGCGGACCATTATCGTCGCCTTGCTGGAGGTCCCAGCGTTTCGAACCTTTCAGCTGCTCGCTTTCCTGTTGGTTCCCTCGACACCGCAAACCTACGCGAGATCATCAGCGAAGTTGTACGCGAGGAAATACGGCAGCTGCTTCCACCTGCTGTTGGTACGGCATCCTGCGTCCTCACGGATGCTGTCCGCGAAGAAGTACAACGTACCCTTTATCCACTGTGCTCCGTTGCTTCTTCGCCTACTCAGCCCATTCAGACGTACGCGTCCGTTGCTAGTCGCCCGTCGCCGCAGCAGCCCCCACCGCCGCCTGCTCGCCGTCAGTACTTGCCTGCACAACCCCGTATCCCTGTGTACGATCTTCGTCCGCAGCAGCAATGGATGACCAAGGCTGACGCGTGGAGGACAACCGACCAACGCCCACTATGCTTCCACTGCGGAGAAGCAGGCCACGTCTACCGTCGCTGCCCTTACCGCGAGCTTGGTCTTCACGGTTTCCAGCGGAATGCTCCCCGCCCGGAGTTCGGCGAGCAACCCCGCGACATCGCGGATTATCTGCGCCGTTCACCACCACCCGACCGGTCTTCACGTCGCGACCTTCGCTCGACACCGTCCCGCCGGTACGATTCTCCCCTTCGCAGCAATCGACGGCAAAGCCTGTTCCCTCATCTAAGCCCGGCGTCGGCTGGAGGTGACGTTGCCGAACCCGTTCCTGTTAAAGAGGCTCCACGTTTTTCGCCCCACTCCCCCACGCGAACCCACGATCAACCCGACGATCTTCCCGACGAACTTCGCGCCGAACTTCTTGCCGAACTTCTCGCCGAGCTTTCCGACGAGCTTTCTGACGAACTTCACGACGAACTCCCCGACGGAGCCTCCGACGACCGTCGCGCCACAGTGTACAATAACCTCGATGTTGTGATCGACGGATACAACGTGACGGCACTCGTTGACACCAGTGCAGACTATTCTGTTATGAGTGGGGAGCTATGCCGCCGACTTCGCAAGGTAACGACGCAGTGGGATGGCCCCGATATCAGAACCGCTGGAGGCCACCTCGTGAGACCAATCGGCAGATGCACTGCTCGTATTGAGATTAACGGTCTCAGGTGCCCGTTACCTTTGTTGTACTATCGAAATCTTCCAGAGACATTATTCTCGCCATGGATTTTTTGAGTGATTGCAGAGCTGTAATCGACTTTACCGACCACCGCCTCACGCTTCGTCAACCTCGATATCAGTTCAGTTCAGTCGTTCAGTCGTGTCCGACTCTTCGTGTCCCTATGGACCATGTCACGCCACGCTTTCCGGTCTCTCACTATCTTCCTAACACAACTGAGCGTCCTTTTGGCTTTAGCCCAGCCGCTTCATTCGTCCTGGAGCTACTAGGAATCGCCCTTTGTTCATCCCCAGTAACATGTGGGACGCCTTCCAACCTGGGGGGTTCATCTTCCGGCGCCATATCTTTAATGGTATTGTGACTGGCCATAGGGTTTTCTTGGCAGGAAATACTGGAGTGGGTTGCCATTACCTTCTCCAGTGAATCACATTTTGTCAGAACTCTCTGCCGTGACCTGTCTATCTTGGGTGGCCCTACACAGCAGAGCTCACGACTTCATCGAGTTTCGCAAGCCCCTCCGCCACGACAAGGCAGTGATTCATGAAGGGGCAACCTCGATACCTCGGCGCAAACAAAGCCCCAAGTTTGCACGGCACGCGTCTTGGCGGAGCACGTAACCGTACCGCCCCAGTCTTGCGTTTTCTCCCTGTCGCGTCCGACCACGTTGCTTCTGGCGAAGTTCTACTGGAAGGAAGTGCTCAGCTGCTTCTTGAACGGGGTCTTGGTGTTGCTCGAGGTATCGCGCAGCTGGATACTGGCTGCGTACACGTCCTAGTCACCAACTTTTGTGGCACTCTACAGCGCATTACGAAAGGCACGGCTCTCGGTACCATGGAGAGCATTACCGTCCATATTCAAGTTGTTGCCCTGTCCGAAGGTGCTTTCTCCTCCTTCTCTTCGCAGCAGAACGATGCACCTTTGGGTGTAAGCATTGCACCTAATCTCTCTGTGAGCGAGAGGGCCAAATTGATAGCGCTGCTTGCAGAATTCCAAGACTGCTTCTCTACGTCATCCGGAGTTCGCCAGACGACCATTTCCAAACACAGAATAATTACCGATGACGCTGCTCACCCTGTTCGTCAGTCGCCTTACCGAGTTTCTTTCAAAGAACGTGAAGTTATTCAGAACCAAGTGCAAGAAATGCTGGCCGACGATATAATCCAACCCTCGCACAGCCCATGGGTAGCTCCAGTGGTACTAGTAAGGAAAAAGGATGGCACTCTTCGATTCTGTGTTGACCATCGACGTCTCAACGACGTCATCAAGAAGGATGTTTATCCCATTCCTCGCATTGTTGACGCACTTGATCATCTACGACATGCCCGTTGCTTTTCATCCATAGATCTGAAAAGTGGTTACTGGCAAATCGAAGTTGATGAGTGCGACCGAGAGAAGACTGCTTTTATCACCCCGGATGGTCTATATCAGTTTAAAGTGATGCCGTTCGGCCTCTGTACCGCCCCAGCAACCTTTCAGCGCGGTATGGACACCGTCTTGGCCGGATTGAAGTGGTAAACTTGTCTGGTCTACCTTGACGATGTTGTAATCTTCTCAAGCACGTTCTCCGATCATCTTCGTCGCCTGAGAGCAGTACTACAAGCTATAAGAAGCGCAGGCCTCACTCTGAAGCCAACAAAGTGCAAGTTTGGCTACGATGAATTAAAATTTCTTGGCCACGTCGTCAGTAGCGCGGGTGTTCGTCCAGATCCCGATAAAACAGCCGCCGTCGCCTCCTTTCCTACACCATCGGACAAGAACGCCATACGGAGTTTTCTGGGCCTCTGTGCTTACTATAGGCGCTTTGTTCCCAATTTTTCTCATGTCGCTGCACCACTTACTCATCTCACGAAGGAGAACGTCGCCTTCCAGTTGTCGGATGAACAGCAGCGTGCATTCCACCGCCTTAAACAAAGCTTACAGACCTCCCCTGTACTCGGGCACTTTGACCAGGACGTCGAGACTGAAGTTCATACAGACGCCAGCAACAAGAGCCTCGGAGCCGTGCTCATTCAAAAACAGAATGGGGCCGAGCGTGTAATCGCTTACGCAAGTCGAACATTATCGAAGGCGGAGACTAACTACTCGACCACCGAAAAAGAATGCCTCGCGGTAGTTTGGGCGATTAATAAGTTTAGACCCTACTTGTACGGACGCCCATTTCAGGTGGTTACCGACCATCACTCTCTATGTTGCCTCAGCACTCTGAGAGACCCTTCAGGGCGACTTGCACGGTGGGCCCTTCGGTTGCAAGAATTCGATGCTACTATAGTTTATAAGTCCGGTCGCAGGCACACAGATGCTGACTGCCTCTCGAGAGCCCCTATAGAATCAGCATCTGAGGGTCAAGACGACGAGTATGAAGATGCTTTTATAGGTACCACAAGCACGGTCGATATGGCAGCGCGGCAGCGACACGACACTGAACTCCGTGAAGTAATCGCCCATCTGGAAGGTCAAGAAGGCACCATTCCACGCGTCTTCTTGCGCGTTCTACCCGCATTACGTCTTTGCAACAATGTGCTATACAAAAAGAGCTTCGCAGCGAGTGCGAGGTCTTGGCTACTGGTTATTCCGGCTGACCTACATAATGAAATTATGGACGCCTGTCATGACGACCCAACTTCCGGGCATTTGGGATACAGCCGAACACTCGCACGAATTCGTTCCAAGTATTACTGGCCTCAACTTGCTAAGACTGTTCGTCACTATACCAGGACCTGCCGCGAATGTCAAAGACGTAAGACTCCGCCCGTACAACCCGCAGGACATCTTCACCCCATTCCGCCGCCTATGACTCCGTTCCAGCAGGTAGGCATGGACCTCCTCGGACTTTTTCCTACGTCCAACTCGGGACGCCGCTGGATTGCTGTTGCTACGGATTACCTCACACGGTATGCTGAATCGCGAGCTTTACCTTCTGCAACTGCGGCTGATGTAGCGAAGTTTTTCGTCGAGTCCATCGTCCTCCGTCACGGTGCTCCCGAAGTCTTGATCACAGATCGCGGTGCCGCGTTCGTGTCCCAGCTAATGGCAGAGATCTTGCGTTTAAGCAACACGCACCACCGCAAAACTACCGCAGACCACCCCCAAACGAATGGGCTCACTGAGCGCCTTAATAAGACTATGGCCGACATGATATCTATGTATCTGGACGTCGAGCACCGTACATGGGACGACATTCTTCCCTACGTAACTTTCGCTTATAACACCGCAACTCAGGAAACAACCGGGTTTTCGCCGTTCCGTCTGGTGCATGGCCGAGAGGTGATTACCATGCTTGACGCCATGCTTCCCCATGAGCCAGAGGCCTACTCTTACGACGATGTCCAACTGGTAACCCAGCACGCAGAAGAAGCCCGACAGTTGGCCCGACTACGCATCCAAGACCTCCAGCACGTCGATGCACGCAGGTACAACCTCCGGCATCGTGAAGTTCATTTTGCACCTGGTGATAAAATGTGGGTGTGGACTCCCGTTCGCCGTCGCGGTCTCAGCGAGAAGCTGCTAAAACGTTTGGCCCATACGAGGTCGTTCGCCGTATAAGGACGTGAAGTACGAGGTGATCCCGATTGTTCCGAGCACATCTAGTCGGCCAATCATCCTGAAGTGGTGCATGTGGTTCGCCTCAAAACTTACTGTGAACGCTAGAAACACGTATTCTGACTCTGAGCTCTGCTCGATTTAACGTTTCAGTTACGCTGGAGCGTGCATCGGGACGATGCGCCTTTCAGGGGGAGGAGTAGTGTAACCCGCGCTAACCGTGTCAGTTCTGGAGGGAGAAGAAGAAGTCCCGCGGAGTGCGCGTGGTTTTGGGACGCCGCTGCTTTTGCCTGGTCAAGCGCCTGCTCTCTGCCTCTTGTGCCTCAGCCCCGTCCTTTGACCCTGTCCTTCTGGACTGCCGTCCGGGTAGCGATAGAACCCGTGACAATATCTGAGGTATTGCCGAGGAGCTGAGTCAGCGGGGCGACAATGGAAGCAAAGATCCATATAAAACGGTGAAAGTATGAGCACAGGCCCAAAAACTTCTTAATTGCGTGATGGTAGCAGGCTTCGGAATCTCCGTCACAGCTCGAAGTTTGGCGGGATCAGGACGTATACCCGCCTTCGACATAACGTGGCCTAAAATGGTCAGCTCACGAGTAGCGAAACGACACTTCTTCAAGTTGAGCTGCATGCCGGCGTTCGCAATACATGTCAAGACCTGTTTCAGGCAAGAGAGGTGGGTCGCAAAGTCCGGCGAGAACACCAAGAAGTCATCAAGGTAACAAAGGCACGTCTTCCACTTCAGGGCACGCAGTATAGTATCCATCATACGCTCGAATGTAGCAGGGGCATTACAGAGACCGAAAGGCATGGCGGTAAATTCAAAGAGGCCATCGGGGGTGACAAATGCGGTTTTAGGGCGATCTTCCGCAGCCATAGGCACCTGCCAGTAGCTGGATCGTAAATCGAACGAAGAAAGAAGTTCAGCACCTTGTAAGCAGTCCAATGCATTATCTCGGGGTAGACGTCTTTCCTCGTGATTTTGTTTAGGCGACGGTAGTCGACGCAGAAGCGTATAGAACCATCTTTCTTCCTCACCAGGACAACTGGGGAGGACCACGGACTGTAAGACGGCTCAAACATGCCATTCTGAAGCATAGTATGAACTTGGGCTTCAATAGCTCGGCGCTCGGTGGCAGACACTCGATAGGGGCGCTGGCGCAGAGGATCATGGGAACCGGTATCAAAGTGGTAGGAAACAGTTGATGCGCGGCTCAAAGCAGGCTGATGAGAGTCGAATGAACAGCAGAACTGATGAAGCAGTGCGGGGAGTTCAGAGCGTTGAGGCCCAGGAAGACTGGCATTGATGGAGCGGAGAAAAACTTCGGCAGAAGACTGGTCCAGTGCAAGAACAGATGATTTGAGTGCAGCGAAGTCAGCGGGCTGCGAAGGGGAAGTTTCGTCAGCGGTGAGAATAGAATCCATGAGCTGGATGGTACCCAGGCATTCACTGCGACGCATGGATACGGGAAATGAGAACGGATTAGAAATCCAGAGCGCGGTGAGGCCAGCTGATAAAGAAAGTGCGGCATAAGGCAGGGGAAGAATTTGCGGTTTAGGAACGGTGGCGATGGTGTGAAAAGGACATCTGTACTGCGATAAAAAGCACAAGCGGAGGGCACAAGAACGAAAGAGCACGCTGGGAGGTCAATATCTTTGGCTACGACGACTTTGGGAAAAAGAACGTCCGGTGAGGGTTCGTCAAGCGCAAAAATCTCCAGTTCGGCACGAGCACAGTTTATCACCGCATTATGACGCGACAGGAAATCCCGGCCCAAGATAAGATCATGCGAGCAGGAAGGCAAAACGACAAACTCTACTGAGTACACAACTTCTTGAATGACGACTCGTGCTGTGCACACCGCTATAGGCTCTATACGCTGGGCATTTGCCGTGCACAGCGAGAATCCTGAGATTGGTGTCGCCACTTTAGGCAATGAACCGCAAAGACTTGCAGCCATGACAGAAACACCAGCACCGGTGTCAACCAGAGCCAGTACGACAACGCCCTCAACAGAAACTTCAAGCAGATTGGCGGGAGATACGCGAGGCCTTTGACAGTTCGCTCGTTGTGCTGTTCTCGCCTCAGACACTGCGGCATTCAGTTTTCCTCTTGCGGAAGATTGGAACGCCGTCAGAAAGGAGATAGAGAACGGCGACGCGGCGAGGTTGAGCGGCGAGGAGAAAAGGTGACACGATCATCGGCGACGGAACTTGCAGAAGGGTCGCCAGCCGCGTACTGATTTCGGGGCGGCTGCCACGACGCTGACATTCGGCGCGGTAAGAAATCATCATGAGTGCGATTTCGGCAGTACCGGGAAATATGGCCAGCAAATCCGCAGGAATAACATATGGGACGGTTATCACTGGTTCGCCAGGGATTGCGGCGCTGCGGGCGAGGTGGAACCAAAGGCTGTGGTACCTGAGGAAATTCCTGCGCAGGCGCTGGAGGCGTAGCGTAGACCAAAGGTTAGCTAGGTGGCCGTGGCCTGGCAGCGACGGTAGCGTACGTCAGCGGTGCGACAGGAGTGGAGGCGCATGTCAGTGGTGGAGCGACAGGAACGTCGGCGTATGCGAGGGGCTCCACGGCCGGCGCGGTCTGAGGCATGGGCGGATGAACAGGGGGAAGGGCCTCCGCACGCGGTCGGCGATGACCTGTCGAAGGGGCGCAAAATTGCGGGACAGCTCGTAGTTCGTTGGCAGGAGAGATATTTGGCGAGCAACGTCCTCGCGGATAAAGTCTTTGAGCTGCTGCAGCTGCCAGGAGGTCTCAGATGTTGCGGAGAAGCCAGAAAGTGACTCTGCAGGCGCGGAAGGCTGTCGAGGGAGGATGCGCTGCTTGCGCAACTCATCGTAGCTCTGGCAAAGGTTGATAACGAGGGCAACAGTAGTCAAATCCCGTGAGTTGAACATTTGAAAGGCGTCATATTCAATGCCTTTCAGGATGTGCTTTATCTTCTGTGGCTCGGACATCTGAGCGTTTACGCTACTGTGCAGCTGGAGTACATCTTCAATATAACTTGTAAGTGTCTCGTCGAGCCGCTGTGTTCGATCCTGCAGACGTTGTTCGGCGCGGAGCTTTCGTACTGCTGGACGACCAAACACGCTTGTAAGACTAGCCGTGAATGAGTCCCAAATCGTGATATCGGCTTCGTGGTTACGATACCACAAGTTTGCAACGCCGGTCAAATAAAATATGACGTTTGCTAATTTTGTGGCGTCCTCCCACTTATTGTAGGAACTCACTCGCTCGTACGACTCAAGCCAGTCATCACAGTCTGTGTCGTCGGTCCCGCTGAAGAGCGCAGGGTCTCGCTAGCGCAAGGAGCCAGAGCAGACAACCGGCGGGTTCATCGGGGGGGGGGGGGGGGGATGTTCGTCGTCAGCCATGCGAGTTACTGGGAGCGTGCGGGTGCGAAGCTCCAGCCTTAGGCAAGAATATCAGGTCGCACCTCCACCAAGTGTAGAAGAAGTACGTTGAGGACGGCGTCGAGGTCGGCGGGGAAACGGGACGATCAAGACCAACACAATCTGCGCGATCGCAATTCCACAACTTCTTCATCTTCGTCAGCGTCCAGTGAAGGGGCCCATCTTTACAATATATACCGGGTGTCCCAGCTAACTTGAACCAAGGCTTACAAAATAATATATTTGAGGTAGGTCAGTGAAACCAATTGCATACAACTGCCAGCCTGTTTGCGCACTACAGGCAATTTCTTGTTTTGCAATTACTTATTAGCTAATTATGTTAATTTCTCTAATTGATTAAATATCGACTTTAGACCAAAAACGTGAATTTGAAAGTTGCAGAGCACCTTCAGAAACCCCCATTCCATAAATTGCGATAAAGAAAGTCTCACATGTATCTTTTTTTCCGGGCTCAGAAGAAATCCCGCGAAATACAAATAATACCACGTGACTAGTGCATTTGTGCGCCGCGATTGTGGTGCTCTCAGTCGTGGTTTGAGCGAACAAAATCAGCTGCGGCCGTGACCCGATGGTCCCGTTGCAGCGGCAGGCAGAAATGTTGGCGATGGTTCGAGCGAGCTGGAGCTCGCCCGTCGCCACCGCGATTTTGGCCAGGCCTGCGCACCGCAGCGCCTACTTCTCGACAGGCGGATGGCGATAAAGAACCGGCAAATGAATGTGCAGCCATGTCATATCGCCCTTTACCCAAGCCTGTACGCGCAGATTCAGTGGCTGATACCTTATGGCTCATCCGTTTGTCGTGACGTTCGCCCATGGGAGAGAAGGAGGCCTTGTTAGAATCTCGGTGGTGTTAGCTCGCCGCTCTCGCTGCTACTGCACCGTCACGTGAGCCGGCTGTCTGATGCGGGCGAAGAAGCCATCGCAGGCATATCGGCCTGCCGCTTTAACGGGGCCAAGAAGACACGACTGAGAGCACCACAATCGCGGCGCACAAATGCACTAGTCACGTGGTATTATTTGTATTTCGCGGGCTTTCTTCTGAGGCCGGAAAAAAAGATACACGTGAGACTTTCTTTATCGCAATCAATGAAATGGGGGTTTCTGAAGGTGCTCTACAACTTTCCAATTCACGATTTTTGGTCTAAAGTCGACATTTAATAAATTAGTGAAATTAACATAATTAGCCAATTAAGTAATTGCAAAACAAAAAAATTGCCTCTAGTGCGCAAGGAGGCGGGCAGTTGTATGCAATTGGTTTCACTGACCTACCTCAAATATATCATTTTGTACCCCTTGGTTCAAGTTAGCTGGGACACCCGGTATATATATATATATATATATATATATATATATATATATATAGGTATATATATATAAGCGAGACCAAAGGATGCTATTCAGAGCCGCCTATGCTAGTCCGGTAATCTGAATTTTTTTGCTTCCCAAAAAAGAGACAAGTTTACGAAGGACTAATTAGCAATTCTTTTTATTGCCTGCCGTGTTACAGTGCCCATTTAAAGGGTGTTGATCCCGACAAATGGTTAGCTACATTGTTTCGATCACGCTATGGATTACGTAAAACAATAAATAAAGTCGCTGAAATCTATAACTTGGCGAATATGAAAAGCTTGTTTTTGATGACGACACTACTTTGTAAAGTAAAGAGGAACGTGCCCAGTAAAAAAATAAAAAATCCTTCTTTGTGCTCTCAGATGAAGCATGAAGCTTTGCGTACGCAATTGCTGCATAATTAAAGGCCATGGCCCAGCGGCAGCTTTACCTGAATATGAATGCATAGATCTGCGTAAATTCTACTACGATCGAAACAACGTACGTAGGCGCTTTTCGAGGCTATCTACAACTTTTGTATCAACAATACTTTCCTCATACCAATCATTAATCAGCTAGTTTAGTACATACAAATCGCTTTTGGTGCAGGAAAAAAAGACTAGATTAGGATAGGTGGCCTGCTGCGATATGCTGCGATCTGCCATTCCTTGGATACCGAACCCATCGTTCTCACATTACGTTCTCACATCCACTTCGAAACACACACACACACACACACACACACACACACACACACACACACACACACACACACACACACACACACACACACACACACACACACACACACACACACACACACACACACACACACACACACACACACACACACACACACACACACACACACACACACACACACACACACACACACACATACACACACACACACACACACACACACACACACACACACACACACACACACACACACACACACACACACACACACACACACACACACACACACACACACACACACACACACACACACACACCTCACTGAAAACACGCCTCTGAAGATAGTCGTAAATGCAAAAGAAATTGTATATACGTGAGGGCATGCTTTGTTGCGTGGGTTATGCTGTCTCTGTTTCTCTTGGTCATTTGGAGCATTGGTTTTCATCCTTAAAGATTCCTACAAGGCTGCTCCTAAACGCGGGCACAACCCCATATTTTTTTCCTAGGCTGCATCTCCAACCACAATACCCATTACTCGCTGAAAGGTCACAGGCGAAAGTATAAATCAATGAGGAATTGGACAAACTGATATAATTTCTAGCGGGATGTGACTGAAGGCTTTTTAGTATCACATGGGTCAGTCGGGATTTGCACACGTTTCCTGCTATACCACGGAGTTCTCAACATCATTCCTAAACCAAGCGGATACATAAGAGAGTCGACTCATTGGAAAGATTATAAGCCTCGAACTATGCTAACGTTCAGCCGTCAATAATATACAAAGACGCGTGCTGTGTCTCCGTTATACTCTTGACAAGAGTAATAAATGTAAAAAGCATTTTCGTGTTTTTTTTTGCACCGGTACTCACCATTTTAGGGAACACGTCACCTGTGAGAACTCAATTGCTTCTGTATGCAATCAATGAATTGGAATCAGGCTGTGTCACTCTAGTGATTCGCAGGCTATCATTTCGAGGACTCTTCATGAAGTCTACAGCATTGCTTCATTGCCATCTTGATGCTAGATTTGCCACTGGTTATCCTAGGAGACACTACAGAAGACAGATTATTATACATTGAGTCGTACTTTGTCTGGAGAATAATTCGAAGCGCGATGCAGACGATATGCATTTCAGTAGGTTAAGAATGCGGGCCATTAGGTGTTCTATTACGTACTGATACCAGCGCAACACAACACGACACGACTCGTAGAATATCAGCGCTTTTGTGCGCTCCTGTCTTAATCGCGTATAGCAGAAGGTGAAATCGTTTAATCGCTCAAACTGTCGTCCGTTCGGTCACACTATAGCTGTCATTCATCCTGACAGCCACGTCGGGCACGTGTGATACGTATCTTAGTTCTCCTGGTCTAGCGCGATGCCAGCGCGGTTGCCATAGAAATCACCGTCGCAAGTTTGTAGATTACAGTTACCGATAATAATAGCGGTAGTTAGTGAGTGACAGTGATTATCATGATGACAGAGACGACTGACTGCCATGTAATCACCTGGAGACGTCATTACAACTCGTGACGTAATTGCTGATTATGACGTCACCAGATGATTCACGCATATACAATTCTAACCCCGCTAGGGGTCCGATCCAGGCATCCGCGTAGCGCCATTAATATGGTGCTTCCCCGAATTCCGCACCACACAGCATAGATACAGAAGCTAACGCAGTACAGCAGAAATCAGCGGCGACTCAAATTGGTTTACAGAAAAGAAAAAGCGCAGAAAAGATTCTGATGCTGATTTGCGCTGGAATCAGCAAGCAGAACAAGGAGGGCGAAGAATAGGTTTTGGGACGAAAGGAGCGCGCGGGAGAGATTGAGCGCCATGTTGGCACATCGATAGTGCGGGGGCGTATTACAATTCCCTGAAAACTGCAGCAACGGAAGTGCCGGGTGGCGTCACTAAAAATAAAACACAGCAAAAAGGAAGTCAATAAAGCTATATGTTTTTTTAGTATACAATGAAGTGCATAAACTAAAATGCATACAAAATAAACTAGTTTGCTGGATTAAAATTGCTTGCAGTAATCCTCTGATCATGCCAGTTGCGTCCGTCACGCCGTGTTTAGTACGTTTAATTAAAACGAATAAGAGCGCATTTAAAGATCGCTCTACCTATCGCTTCTGTGGCAGTAAAGAAAAAGAAAAAAGCTTCTGTGGCGCAATGGATTCACACCACGTACCTGATTGTATTACATGTGTTCGACTCCCATTGGTCCAAATGTTTATTTTTTTAAATGCACAACATTCAAATAAATTACGACTATATTTGTTGGGGTATGTTCCCCTTTAGGTTGTATGATACCATGTTTTTTGTTCTTAACAGCAGCAAAACCAGCCGCTAACACAGCCAGAATATGACAGTATGACAAGGCTTATACTATACAATTACCTTCACCGTAATCAATTCCTGTATTCATTGAGCGTATGTTACCTTTAGGTTGCGTTCAGAAGCAGTTCTCAGCAACAATCGCCTTTTAAAATGCCATAAACTGTTTTTAATATATTTACGCAGCGGACATTTTTCAGGTTAACTTATTTAATGTCGCAAAGATAGCGCGACGTACGCCATCGATGTATTACGTTCTTTACAGTAAATATGTTTAATCCATACAACTATTTTATTAACATTTCATTTCAGTTTCCCCACTGCGCTTCATGCTCCAACAAAATGTAAGTTTGTGTTTTATTTATGAGTGACGCACCCGGCACTTCCGTTGCTGCAGTTTTCGGGGACAGCCAGGGGTTAAGCGCAGTGAGAGGCCGCCCGGTGTCTTGCCGGTTTCTTCTATAGTTTTGGTGCCAAAACCCGGGAACGTAATGTGAGCTTCTCCATAGGTCCATCCTGGATGTTGCAAGAGGAACGCCAACGACCCTCCAGGAAGATAGCAGCAGCTCCGCCTACGAACCTCACCTGACAGAGTCGAACAGGGCTTCATCGAGACAACATGAATCGCATCAAAAGGAAGCGCGTTATCCAGTGTGCATTTCTTACCCGGCTGTTCCAGGAGGCAAACGAGCTTTTGAATTCCGAAGGAGGAGATATCATGGCGTTCAAACTCATTCATGCGAAGCTGGGAAATGCAACGACGGCTTGCGCGCACTAAACGAGAAAATGCATCGTTTTAAAGTCGGTGTCTGTGCAGAATACATGACAGCTGTACAAGAATACGAGGAGACTTCCACACGAATGCTGACGCACCTCCGCCACCACATGAAGGGTCTTCAGGCACCTACTCCTGTTGCCGGCAGCCGTAGTTTTGTGGCGACAGCAGTTGATCAAAACGTGGCAGCGAAAGTGCCAGAGCAGAAACGTTGTGCTTCGCTTCCTACCGAAGGAAAAGATGCCAAAGAAGCACAATGCAGTGAGTCACAGGCGCAGGTAAAGTGCGACGACGTAAGATGGTTGATATTCAGAGCGTGCTGAGCGAAGTGTATGTCGCGGCGAATATTGCAGGGGTTGTTAGCAACGGGGCGCCTTATGTTGTGTACGCAGTTGTGGCAGAAATGGAAGATCAATACCTAGGTTACAGTATGCAAGCGATCCCCGTTAGCGTGGGAGACGATATAGAGGACGTCGGGGCGATTGGGGTTGACAGCGCGCATGATGAAAAGAAGGCGTTCGCGTTGAATCTCGTGCGCATGAAGAAACAGGTGGTTCGAAAGTCCCGAAAGCCCAGTACGAGCACTCGAAGTCCACTGGCGCGGAAACGCAGTTAACCTAGCACCAAAGGCTTTTCACGTATCACTCTTAATAGTTATGTGCCTCCTACAAATATTTTTTTCAGTTATGTCACAAAATTGTAACTGCAGGCTGTTCACTTATCTTCGTTTTAACATTTGTACTATGATTAACTCACAGCTGGAGCTCTGGCGTACAACATAGAAGTGTACTTGGACTCCTTTCCAAAAACGTTTCTTATACTATACTTCATTTTGTGGATGACTTGTTTTTCTATACTAATATAACTTCAGACCCAGTACCTGAGAATACCTTTAAAACTAATGTTGATGGATCTAAACCACGGTACCCGATTATCCAGACTACCGAAATAAATCATATGGGCTTTAGCCATCTTGCATAATAATTAGACATTCACACAGTTTAAAATTCAAACTTAAGTTCTCAAGTCACGTTCTACAAATACATAGAAATGAATTTTTGACCACATCTTTTATGACCATACTGTTTCTTCCGAGTGTTCAAAAGTATCGGGGCAATTTTTTTTCCACGCGCCAAAACTGGCGTCACTTTCCCAGCTCTTTTCAGATTAGCATACCGAAGGGTTGTTGGTCCGCCAGTTTATTCACACTTTTGAAATAGTCCTCACCTTCATTAGAGTCTCTATTAGAGAAATAGTGGACAAAATGTAATCATATTTAGTAAGTCTCTACAGTCTAATGCTTACAGCATTATTATGTTTGCCCCTAGCAGTTTGTGTCTTACAGAATCACCTCTTAGCTGTGCTTGACGCCTACATCATCATCTGTGCTCAAGTCGCACGCAAGTAAAGACTGAATCATTCACTTCGCCTGTATTTCACGCCGCAAGTAGGCGCCAGAATGATCATTTTAACACTATGTCCTTTTTCTTTATTATCGTGAACAGTGGAGAAGCGATAGAATCATTTGCCGCTCAGTTCGATGGCCAATTCTTTATTGTACATATTTTTATTCGAAATACGAAAGCACAGCTTGCACTTGACTTTATTGCACATTACATCCAATGAGATTAGTGCGATCAGGGGATGGATGAATCGTTACATTCTATATTTAAATAACGTTATCTGTTATCTCTTAAAGGGGGTTAATCGGAGCAAATAGTTAGTAGCGGTAACCTTTACATTTGCGTATACGAACGGCTTAACTTCTGCCAATAATTAAAATTTTGTTCCGCAGGTGCGGCCCGTTCATTGAGTCAAGAAGTGGGACCATGCATTCTGCATTGCAACCTGGAAATATGCCCTTTCCCTACTGCTGTCCTGGACGTTATAAACAATATGAGACTGGCAACCACGAATAGACGACCATAGACCATCAGCATGCTTACAGGGGTGCAAGATGATTGCTCATGTCGCGGCAAAGAGGCATTCTTGGCGCCGGTGCTAAAGCAATAAGATATACAAGAAAATAACAGCCGAATTTGCCTTATTTTCTCGCGCAAGTAACACTACACCAGCTAGCTCGGCTCGTCACGTATGCTCGTATGCCGCAGCCGCAAATGGCAGGAGCGGCCAATTTGGGTCTCTCGTTTCACATGGGACGGTTATGTCAGAATCTGCCTGCCAGGACCCTGGTATTCACGTTACCCCTATAGGCCACTAAGGCACTTTCATACGGCTTGGTTATAGCGGGGCTTTATATGTAGGCTGGTATATCCTTAAAGGCAGAGCTTACGTGTCCTCCATATTTAGATGCAATAAACGCCTTTACCACCACCACCTAAAATGCCAGTGAACTTGATGCGTTCAACGGAACGCTGGTTGTGTTCGATGCAACGCTCGGTCGCCCGCCGCCAAAGCTTTCGCTCCTCACTCGTATGCCGTAGCCACAAATGGTAGGCGCAACGAAGCCCTCAGGAGACGGCGTGCAGACGAAACGGATGAAGAGAGCGTTGTACGTCTCAAGAATAGAAGGAAGAAGGTTTTGGCTGGTTTAATATTTGAGCCTCGGTCGGCGCGCAGACTTTGGACGAAGAGTGGGCGAGCACGAGTCGGCCACGCGAGAGTTTCGCCGCCGCTTCACGTGGCATAAAAATGATCTAACACCAGGGCGTGAACGTATGCATCCGGCTCTTCAACCGGCCACAAGCGTAGCCATGCAGCCGTTGCTTTTGCAATTCAACTGGAGTTACCCAGACCTAAATTGCAGCCGGCTTTTTTCAGTGTGTGATTTAACAGATGCCCTTCGGTGCGGACTGCTAAACTTGAGCATCCAAGCATTGCCAACACAACCTCATAGCAAGTACAAAAGAAAAACCGGGTATCGTAGTTCATATATCTCGTATTTCCTGAGCAAATATATCATTAAAAATTTAAAATTTCTAGTCTAGCGGCTAGCTACGCACCAAAGCTATTGCCAACCAACAATATTGTTGCAAAAAGCGGAGTAATTCAGTTTTATGTGTCACGAATTGTTTTAAGGAAATATATCTATTCCTTTAAAAATTATGCGAATATATGGATGCTGGCCGGGTAATTTTTTCTTTAGATGTAGCTAACCAAATTTCCGTTTTCCTATAAACTGTGCAGTCGTCATTAAAACGTATTTCGGTTACCAAACCCACAAGCCCACCTCCTGATTCCAAAAAATTAGGTATACCGAGAACTGCCATCAGCGCCTGCTCATTATCTCCTCAACAATGGCCAGTACTCCAGCGTATGGTACCAGCATTTAGAACGACACTCACAAAACAGTGTTTCCTTTTCGCTCGCCCTGCCCTTTCCTTCCCGCGCCAAAGAATCCTGCAGTGCCTTTACAATGAAAGATGATCTCCTTAAATATTTCGAAGCGGTTGGAGGAGACGAGCTAAAGACAAGCGCCGCGTAACACGTCTTCTAAACTCGTTTCGTATCGAAGGCCGATATGTGCATCGCGGCCTCGGTGCATCTCTGACGACTGCATATCCTTGGGCAGGCTTCAAGTGAAGTGGTGACAAGGCCTTCCAACACCCTATCGGAGCTGAAACAGAGCTGACGTCACAACGATGAAAGCGACCTAGTACATAATAGTATATATTTTCCGCTTGCGCCCGCTTGTACTATTTGGAAGTAAGAGGTTTAAACCTGAAGTTCACAACATTAGAAAAGTTCCCGCGGGAAACGATTTCAGAAACGCTATTCGCAGTCTGATGCTTTGGGAGCTATTTCAGTGAACTACTTCACAAAAGATGCCAGAGCGCCCCCTTTAGGAAGCATAGTCTCTCAAGTTCATTGCGCAACAGATATTGGGAAAGTAGATCGAATAAATAAAAAAAAACAATTAGGATAATCCTCCGTAAAATGTTCCTGCAACAGTGTGAAGGAAATTAAAACGACTCCCCCCCCCCCCCCCCCCCCCCCACTACCTTTAACAGCTCTTACAGCCTCACAACAGTCAGTTATCTCTACGTTCAGTCATTTCAAGAGCCACACGCCCCTGTGGAATGCTTTCAGTTCCTTTTGTTCCCTAAAGAACATAAGGCAGAGACGGGTATCACATAGGGTAACCAGCAGAAAAAGTTTAGAAGAAGGGCATTAACTTAATTTCAGCAAATGATCATGGAAATATATTATTACTGAGTGTGCTGCAGAAGTTGATGGTAGGATAGTTAGAGACGACACCGGTAAGCTGTCTAAGGAGACGAAAGATTTGATTAAGAAACGGCAAAGTATGAAAGCATCAAATCAGACAAAAAGGTGAATTGGCAGATATATCAGAGCTAATCAATAAGCGCAAAGTGACCGATATAAGGAAGTTTAATATGGAGAAAAATTAGGCATGCTGTAAAAAACAGGGGAAGTCTTAAAGCGGTGAAGAAGAAATTGGGGATAGAAAAAAAATGATGTATGCGGTAAAGGACGAGGCGGGCAACGTCATCACGAGTCTGGACAAGATAGTCAAAGTAGCCGAGGATTTCTATACTGATCTCTACAGTAGCCCAAGTAGTCAGGACAACAACGAGATTGGCAGCTGTCAGACGTTCCCCCAGTGATGAAGGACGAGGTTAACAAAGTGTTAGAAACTATGAAAAGGGGGAAAACAGCTCAAAAGGATCGGATAACTGCAGATTTGTTGAAGGACGGGGGGATATCGTGCTAGGAAAACTGGCCACCCTGTATGCGCAGTGCCTGGTGACATCGAAAATACCGGATCCATAGAAAAAGTTTAAACATTATTTTGAATCATAAGACCGGGCTAGCTAAGGACCTGAAAAATTAGACATATCAGCTTACTATTTGTTACGTATAAAGTATTTACTAAGGTAGTCGCTAATAGAATCGGGACAATCTTAGACTGTTTTCATGCAAACGATCAAGCAGCTTTTCGGAACCGATGCCCAGCAACCAGGCGATAGAATAATTCTCAGAATATAACCAGCATGTATACATTACATTCATTGATTAAGAAAAAGTATTTGATTCAACAGGCACCACAGCGGTCATGCAAGCATTGCAAAATCATGTTGTAGACAGGCCGTACTTAAAAGTAATGGACGATATGTACTCTATAGTGCGTGCACAGCAACCATAATTCTGCATTAAGGAAGGGTTAAGCGGGGATCCAGGCTCTGGTAGCGGGCACTGGTGGCAAGTGGTGGCTTCACTTGTAGACAGCTAGTCCGCCAATACACCTCCTCTTTCTCAGTGATCTGTGGGCATAATTGGAACATCTTTACAACAAACTTCCTATTAAGAGGGGTGTTAGGCAAGGAGACGCGATCTCCCAAGTACTATTCACAGCTTGCTTAGACGAAGTATTCAAAGACTTCGAACGGGAGCAGTTAGGGATAAGAGTAGATGGAGAATACTTAATCTACAATTTGCTGATGCTTGCTAAATAATTCAGGGGTTGAAATGCCAAGACTGATTGATGACTTAGACACAATAGGTAGAAAGTTAGGTTTGAAAATAAATATGCAGAACACTTAGGAAATGTTCAACAGCCTTTGGAAGGAATAGCAGTTTACGTTAGGTAGGAAAGCACTGGAAAAAGTAGGCACATATGTCTACTTAGGACAGGTAGTAACCGCAGATCCGGACCATGAAAAGGAAATAACAAGAATAAGATTGGGATGGAGGGCATTTGGGAAGCACTCGCATGTTATGACTAGCAGCTTACCGGTATCGCTCAAGAGGAGAGTATACACCAGTTGCATCTTACCTGTACTTACCTATGGGGCTGAAACGTGGAGGCTAACAAAGTGTGTTTTACTTAAGTTGAGGAGAACGCGGAGTGGCTATGGAAATAGAAATGGTTGGGATAACGTTACAAAATAGGAAACGCGCAGAATGGGTGAGAGAAATACCTCACGTTACTGACATTCTAGTGAAAATCAAGAAGAAGGAATTGGCATGGGCAAGATTGCTAGTGCCACGGCCGCTCGGTGAAAGCTTCTATCGAGCGGCCGTGCTAGTGCGAAGAGAGGACAAGCGATGGTCGCTTAGGGTAACAAATTGCATTCCAAGGGCAGGAAAGAGTAGCATACAGCGGCAGAAAGCTAGATAGGCGGATGAGGCTAAGAAGTTTGCAGGGGTCAAGTGGATGCAGCTAGCACAAAACCGGGTTAATTTGAGGAAATTGGAAGAGACCTTCGCCCTGCAGTGGGCATAGTCAAGCTGATGACTACGACGACGGTGATAATGAGGATGATTATTAATTTAATGATGATGATGGACAGGGTCCATCAAAGATATCTTAGGGAAATACGTTTCAATGTTTAGTTGAAAACGCGGCAGAGTAGGCTGTAAAAGCAATGGTTCAGGTAAAATTATGACGCGTTAGGTTGATGTGCCGAGAAAAAGAAGATGATGTAATGCTGTAAGAGTCGCAATTCGGTGATGTGTAACTAGACAGTTTACAAGCCTCTGCAAGTCAAGTAATTTACGTAAAAGCTAGTGCCGTGCTATTAAACTATTAGGTTTAACGAGATAACAGCCCTGAACACCAGCGATCAGGACTGCTTCAAAAATATTTGCACCGCTAGTACAACAGGACTCGGCCCTTTTCTTTTTTTACCAACACTGCTGAGTGAATTACATTACTGCAGATTCTTTCTGCATACCTACGCGCGATGTATGTCTGCATTCGCCACCCACGGTTATCTTGGCGAAGCGACAAACACCGTCGTTTGGATTCTTGCCGAAATGACTCATGGCAAACGCGGCGCTAATGAGCAGTTCCACATCTCATCCGCACGCAGAATTATAGTTGCGTTCGCCGCCGCCCGCAGCCCGGGCAGAATTATCGACGATTGTGCATGCACCTGGGGCAACGTAACGCAGCGGCCTGAAAATCTTCGGTCGCTCCATTATGCACGACCAGCTTTTGCACCTCTTCACGAAGACCTCCGCCTCACGAAAGCCATCATTTAGACATCAAACTTTGCTTTTCTTAGCCGCTGATTTCTTCAACACAACAATGACCTGGTACTTTGAGCACCAGAATGTCATTCTCAGAAGCTTCACTATCTGAGACTGCGGGCGGCAATAAAGCTTTCTCCACTTCGATATGAGTGTCCCCCACAATCGTCGTGCGAAAAAAGGTGGATTGTTTCGACTCTGGGAGGACCTCCGTCAGGCAAACAAAGCCGCCATCGATTACTTCCTCTCCCCAAACAGAATACTTTCAACATCATCTGGCAGGTGCAACGAATGAAAGATTTAAAGCTGTTGTTTGAGTCTGCGCACCCCTAAGTTGAACATGCTTTGTTGCGACCTGAAGCATTAAATGCGCATAGTAGCTTGTTTTATTAAAATAATATGTTATGGCTGGGCTCCAGCGGCTTTCTGTTGAAGCGCCTATTCTTCACACAGCAATGATGAGCTGTCTTACGACGGAATGATATTTATGTGGGAAAACAAAGATGAGGAGAACTATTCAAAATATGAAGCTGGTTTAAATGTATCAGCACACAGAATTGAAGCTAACTGGCAAGTGCAGTATCGATATTCGTGTTTTGAACTTACTGGCATGTCTATTTAGAGGTAAACATCTGTCTCCATTATATTGCAAGATTTAAAGTTCTAAAGGGTCTCTTGCATTGTTGTGTTTATTGCAGGACTTGTGTGACAACAATGTGATGTTATATCGCGATTTTCGGATATTTCAGAACAGCTGAAAAAGAGTTTGCTGTCAAGTGGAAAGTTTATTTGTTGTGAAAAACGCAGTTTCGGTGCTTTTCTCAACGCCTTAGGAGCTAGGAACGTCAATCAAATTCAGAACACAATTAAGATATGCTCGTCCCAACAATTGCTCGGGATATAAGTTTGCGTTCATTTGTTCAAAAAGTCAATGGCGGAGAAACGCCATAAGTTTCACTGAGATCGCGCTCTTTGACCGCAGCGAAACCGAAGCAGGCGTTGTGTGAACAACAAGCCTTGACGTGTTTTCTTACATGAGACCATCAGCATGTCTATCTTTTGCAAGAATTAAGTTCGCGTTCCACACAGACCAGCATACATGGCAACCCTACGCTGAGACCATGGCACAACAGGTCGGCATTTTTGATAATCATGAAATTGCCTTCAATTTCAATATAATACATGTTTCGGTGCAGTGTGAAAATGGGCTCAAAATGTCTGTACAAATGCACAATAATGCCTGACTACTGAAAGCGCTTCAGGGCACCTTATAGTGAAAAAAAAAACAAAAAAAACTCGTGCTCATGTCATACTGAAATAAAACAAGGGCAGGCATATACTGATTGCTGCAAAGGAGGCATTACAACTGGTGTTGGGGCATGTTATAACATGGTGAGACCCCCCCCCCCCCTCCGCTATGTGCGAAAAGACTTTGTCATCTGAAGCTCATCAGTACTTTCACTTGCGAGATGAGCTATCTGAGGCAGATGACTTCTTGTTCTGAAGGTGAAACGCATTATTCCAGATGCACTGGTATTCAAGATTATCAGCTTCGCACACAAGAAATAAGAGCATATTTAGGGTAACTAATGAAATACTTCGTGACTTCTAATGGTGTAAAAAATAGACAAGCAATTTGAAAGTGTTACGTGACACTGTCAAGTTTGAGAGATGCTTGGTCAGTCTGCTGAACAATTTTTTCGAGCATTTTATGTCGTTATATCCTCCTGGCACAGATCACCGAGTCTCCTGATGAACATTGTAGCACCTCTCAATAGGGTTCCTTTCATCTGTAGAAACATACTAACGCTGATTATAACAGCACATGCGCTGGCTGTATCTACGACTAGACAGGCAGCATACTGTTACAGTTTCCTGCAAGGTGTATTCAGCCACGAAGAGTTTCCGAATGAGAGAGAGATCGCCAGCGGGCCGTGTGCAGTTCCAAGCTCTAAATGTGTAAGATTTCATTTGTGACAAGAATATTACACCTCTTTTCTTTTCAATATGTTGCCCGCAAGAAATGTAAAGATTCACCCGTGACCTATAGATATACACAATCGATCAGGTTAAAAATTGATTTCTGCGCATATCTTTAACCGACCGTACCGGCACTTACACTCTCGATGCGAAGCGATAGGAAATGAATTGCAGTTGCTTAAAAGGAAGGAAATGCCTCTTTCCCGTGTATATTACCGCGCATTTCTTGAGGACACGCACACACAGCAGTTATAATTTAAAGATGTCCCGCATTTCTTTCAACGCCCGTGCAGAAAATCTTTAATAATTGTGATATGGCACTTAAGGCTGTGTCAACCTATGTTGCAGAAGTACACAAAGAACAGATATGAAAATCTGACAACAACCCTTTTGACATGTCGATGCTGGCACAGACATTAAGTGAACCGGCATTCCTTCTTCCTAGTCGCGCAAATATCCTATGATTACTTATGATCGCGACCTTACACGCTAAATCAAATCACCATGCGCTCTCATTTCATCAAGCGCTATATATTGTTACGCCTCGATAAAACGCCAAGGGGGGCCCTAAGATAGGACGGTTTTTATTAGTTCACCAGAACGAGTCTTGCGCTCAAACTTCCTTCTCTTCCAGGCTCGCGCTTGTAGACCCAGTCGTCATTTTTGGTGTCGTCTACTATGCAGCATTGCCCTCCACCTCAGAGAGCATCGTCCCGATGAGAACAAAAGGAAGTAGGAGGTTAAGGTCAGTTCGAGTGGTACGACTTCATACGTACAACGTGGATGACGTCGGCTTGGTGCTGGCGTCGCTTTGATGTCGACACCCCGTCTGGCACCACCTCATAAGTGACGTCGGTTAAATGTCGCTGAATAACATAGGACCCGAAGTTATGCCGCAATGATTTTTCGTAGAGTCCACGCGGGCGAATAGGCGTGCGGACCCACACTTTGTCGCCAGATTCGTACATTACATGTCGGTGTCTATGATTGAAGCGTCGTGCATCATGCTACTGCTGATTTCTGATCCACACACGCGCTAGTTGAAGAGCTTCCTCTGCACGCTGAGCGAATTCCTCGGCGTCCGGATCGGGATCATCGGTGGCGGCATTCGGGAGTAACATTGCATCCAGCGTAGTTGTTACTAGTTGCCCGTGAAGGAGGCTGAAGGGTGTCATGCGAGTAGTGTCTTGGCGTGCCGTATTTTAGGCGAACGTCACGTAGGGAAGTATTTCGTCCCAATTCTTGTGGTTTACGTCGACGTACATGCAAAGCATGTCTGCCATGGTCTTATTGAGGCGTTCCGTCAACCCATCGGTTTGAGGGTGATAGGCTGTAGTTTTACGTTGACTGGCACCACTGAGGCGAAGAACGGTCTCCAAAAGTCCGGCCGAAAATGCAGTTCCTCAGTCAGTTATAATGAGTGCCGGAGCGCCATGCCTCAGCACAATGTTCTCGACGAAGAAATTGCTGCTTCGGTGGCAGTACCCCTTGGCAGCGCCTTGGTCTCCGCGTAGCGGGTCAGATAATCAGTGGGGACAATTCCCATTTATTCCCGGCTGTAGACGTCAAAAATGGGCCCAGGAGGTCCATGCCTTTGCTTAAAAGGTGTCGTTGTGACTTGAAGAGGGTGGAGTAGGCCGGCTGGGTTTACAGGTGGTGATGTACGGCGCTGATGGTCTACGCACGTACGTACATGGTATTTCACTGTCGCCGGCAGTTTTGGCCAGTAGTATTCGTGACAATGTTCGTGTGTAGCCTACGTGACTGGCGGTTGGCTCGGCGTGGCACGCCTGTAAAATTTCGCTGCGGAGAGCCGATGCGACGACGAGTAGATGACGGTTTCCTCCAGGACGGAAGTTCTTGTAAAGTACGTTGTTGCAAATAAAAAATGAAGAGATTAGTCGGGCGAAAATCTTAGGCACAACCATAGTTCGCTTCTTCAAGAAATTAATAAGAGGGAGAAATTCCTGGGTCTTCTCGGTGCTGTTGGGATAGCGTTGCGTCATCTATGACACCTAAAAACGCAGTCTCTTCATCGGTCATAGTGAAAGCTTCGACCGGCGCTCACGAAAGGCAATTAGCAACCGCGTGCTTCTTTCAAGATTTGTAAATGACTGCCGTCAAATTCTTGTAATCGAAGGCTCCAACGCGCGATTCTCCCTGAAGGGTCATTTAAGTTCGTCAGCCGACAGAGAGAGTGATGGTCGCTAACGACTGGAAAGGGGCTAGCGTATAAATAAGGGCGGAACTTCATAACCGCCCATACCACAGCAAGGCATTCTTTTTCAGTTGCCGAGTAGTTCGCTTCTGCTTTGGATATTGTCCCGCTGGCGTAAGCAATTACTTTTTCCACGCCATCCTGGTGCTGCACCAAACAGCACCTAAGCCCACGTTACTGGCATCCGTATGAAGCAGTGTAGGGGCGTCGTTATCAAAGTGCGCAAGGGCAGGTGGTGTCTGTAGACGTCTCCGCAGCTTTTTAGAAGCTTGGTGGTGTTCTTCCTCCTAGCGAAAGACAGCGTTATCACGTGTCAGTGAAGTTAATGGCCAGACAATTCGTGAGAAGCCAGGAATAAAGCAGTGGTAGAGGCGCAAAGACCCATGAAACGCCTCAACGTCTTTTTGTCCGTAGGTGTTGGGAACGCGACGGTCTGCACAGGAATCGGATCGATTATATTCTTTGCCGGCAGAGATGGAGAAGCGCTATACAAGCAGTAAAAACAAGGCCTGGCGTCGATTGTGGCATCGATCACCAGCTTCTTGTTGCCAAATTTAAGCTTCGATTGAGGAAAACACAGAAAACTAGAAGGCCTTTCAGGTATGATCTGAATCAAATTCCATCAGAATATGCTGTGGAAGGGAGGAATCGATTTCAAGAATTAGATCTAGAAGACACAGAGCCTGAAGAGATGTGGACTGATGTTCGTGATATAATACAAGAAGTTGCTACTAAGGTAGTTCCAAAGCAAAAGAAATGCAAGACAGCAAACTGGTTATCTGAAGAGGCTTTGCAAATAGCTGAGGAAAGGAGGACGGCAAAAGTTATGGGGGAGAGAGAAAGATACAATGTTCTCAATGCGGATTTTCAGAAAGTATCAAGGAGAGATAAGAATGCGTTCCTGAACATATAGTGCCAACCATTTGAGGACAACAACCAATTAAGGAACACAAGAGCTCTGTATAAGACAAAGATATCAAAGGCAGCATCTGTGCTAAACTGGGCGTGATAAAGGACAAACAAGGCAAGGACCTCACTGAAGCCTCAGAGATAAAGAAGAGGTGGCAGGAATACACAGAAGAATTGTACAAGAAGAACCCGTATGTGCAAACCCAACATAAGATGTTCGGGATTACTGATCTCGAGCCGGGCATCCTGAAGAGTGAAGTTGAATGGGCCCTTAGCCAGCCTTGCTAAGAACAAAGCTAGCGGATTTGATGGGATTCCAGCTGAGTTGCTTCAAAACCTCAACCATGACGCTGTTAACACTTTGCATACATTATGTCAGAAGATTTGGACAACCCTGCCGTGGCCACAGGATTGGAGGAGGTTAGTTTACATCCCCATCCCAAAGAAAGGCAGTGCCAAAGATTGTTCCAACTAACCGCACAATGGCGCTTATTTCGCATGCTAGCAAGGTGATGTTGAAAATCCTCCAAGGTAGGCTGCAGCAGTATGCGGATCGGGAGCTTCCGGACGTAGAGGTTGGGTTTCTTTAGTGCAGAGGAACTAGAGACCATATTGCTAACCTTCGCTGGATCATGGAAAAAGTAAGAGAGTTCCAGAAACCCGTCTACTTCTGCTTTATTGATTATGCGAAAGCGTTTGACTGCGTATATCACAGCAGATTGTGGCAAGCTCTCCAAGAGATGGGAGTTCCAATTCACCTCATCTGCTTTCCCAGGAACCTGTATTAAGGGCAAGAGGCCACAGTCAGAACTGGTCATGGTCTTACTGATTGGTCTCCGATTGAGAAAGAAGTGAGAAAGGCTGCATACTGTCCCCTGCCTATTTAACCTATATGCAGAGTGCATCATGAGGAAGGCCGGTCTGGACGAGTCTTCAGCTGGAGTGAAGATTGCTGAAAAACGTATCAACAACCTTAGATATGCGGATGATACCACTTTAATGGCAGAAAGTGAAGTGGAATTCAAGATACAAGAAGAGAGTGAGAGGTTTGGGCTTGAACTAAACATTTAAAAGACAAAATCATGGCGTCTTGCCCTATCAAGTCCTAGAGATTCAAGGGACAAGAAGTGGAAGCTGTGACAGATTTTCTCTTCTTGGGCTCCAAGACTACCCCGGAAGGAGACTGCAGCCATAAAATTAGGAGACGCCTGCTACTGGGAAAGAGAGCCATGGTTAGCCTTGATCGCCTAGTAAAAAGCAGAGACATTAGTCTGCGAACCAAGATCCGTATAACTCATGCTATGGTCTTTCCGGTTGTAATCTATGGATGCGAGAGTTGGACTATGAAAAAGGCTGACCTCCGAAGAATTGACGCGTTTGAATTGTGGTGCTGGCGGAGATTTTTGAGAGTTCCTTGGACTGCCAGAAGATTAAATCAGCCGATATTGCCGACCATGAACCCTGACTGCTCATTGGAGGATCAAATTCTAAAGTTAAAGCTCAGCTACTTTGGTCATCTGATGAGAAGAGAGGAGTCGCTGGAGAAAGATTTGATGTTGGGAAAGGTTGAGGGCCACCGGAGAAGGGGTAGGAAGCGAACGCGATGGTTAGATGGCATCCTCGAGGCGCTGCAGATGAAGTTATGTGATGTTAGAAAGATAGTGAGAGACCAGAAAGTTTGGCGTGACATGGTGCATAGGTCACGAAGAGTCGGACACGACTGTACGAATGAACTGAACTGTTTGGAACTTGGCGACTGCGGAGAGCTTTTTAGGATCAAGCCGGATACCTTTTTGAATAACGACGGGACCTAAGAATAGCAGCTCCTCGCAACCGAAGTGAAACTTACCGGGTTTTAATATATGTACGTATGGCCCGCAGATCGTATGGCCCGAAACACAGCTAGCAAACGGTGTAGATGTCCTTCAAATGTGGTCGAAAACACGATATTGTCGTCAAGATATACCAGGCATGTCTGCGACGTAAGTCCCGAAAGCACAGTGTTCATCAGCCCCTGAAATGTTGCTGGTGTGAAGCATAAACCAAACGGAAGGGCCTTAAACTCATACAATTCGTGGGGAGTGACGAATGCTGTCTTCTCCCGATTCCTCTCATCGACTTCGATCTGCCAATGTCCACATTTCAAGTCCATTGATTTCGTAGGCGATCAAGGGATTCGTCGATGCGAGGAAGAGGGTACACGGCGTTTTTGGTTACTTGGTTGAGCTTGTGATAGTCTATGCAAAATTGCAAGCTGCCGTCCGTTTTAACAAGTATCGCAGAGGTAGCCCAGGGATTCTGTGACGCCTGGAGAACGTCACTCTAGCATTTCGGCCAGCTGGCGCTGAATGGCTTCACATTTGTTCGGAACCACACGGTAAGGATTTTGTCGAATCGGACGAATTGTGTCATCCGTGATAAGTCGATGTTTTGCCAACGGCGTTTGGCGGAAGCGCAATTCAGAAGCAAAACAGTCTCTAAATTAATCTGTGAGATCTAAAGGCGGTCCAGTTCTGAAGAAAACAAATTTGGGCTCCCGTCGACGATGAATACAGGCGTCGTTATCACTGATCCTTCCTGTTTCGGAAAGAAACAGTGATGTGCTTTTGGGAGGCTGTCGAATAAGGCCACAGTTGTGCCTTTCGGAATTTGCTTATGCTCGTCGCTGAAGTTTGTCAGCAGCACTTCGGTGTGCCCATTGGTCAAGTTGACTAGTCCTCGAGCTATAGTACCTGGGCTGAGTACCAAGGTGACTGCCCGTTAGGCGATGCAATCGCTGGTATGCGCCACGTCGCACTTCACGTCAACAAGAAAGCATGATGGCGGAAGTAATGTTACCATCTTATTGGCGCCGCGTAAGGGCATCAGTGGCACTTCCGCAGAACCAAGGTCTTCATGATTATTGGGGAAAGCAGCGATGCTGTCCGGAATGCAGATTACAGCCTCATGAAGACGCAGAAAGCCCATGCCCAAGATGAGGTCTTTGCAGCAGTCAGGGAGAATAACGAAGCTGCCAACACCGCGTTTCCTATTCCTATCCGGGCAGTACACTTCCCTGTATAATCCAGTAGCTGACCCCCAGCACGTCTTATTACTGGCCCAGTCCATTTGGTTTTTAATTTGCGCAGCGTGTCACCCGGTTTCTGGTTAATAATTGAAAAATCCGCCCCTGTATCCACCAGAGCATGTACCTCCAGCCCGTGAATGAAACGACCAGGTCAGCCCTAACAACATTATCTTAGTTGCTCGTTTCTTTCAGCATTTGCGGCGAAAGTGCGGCAAAGTCGGCGCTGTCTAGCTTCGTTGTCATGGCTGCTCATCTGGTGCGGCATTTTCGGCGGTATATAGGCGGCATTGTAGTGCGGCAATGTCAATTTTAACAGCGGCGTCAGAAGCACGCGTTGTTGTCGGGAATCGCGGCAGTGGTGAGGGTTTTGACACTTTTTGACTGGTTGCAACCTTCCTTCGAGAGGTTGCTGCTGTTAGTTACCCCGGTGAGGGCTAGGGGACCACCGTCCGTCAACGTCAGCACTACTACGACGCATCGGCAAAGAATAACGCTTTGGCGATGGGGAGGAGAAAGAGTGTTTTGGCTGTCATACCCAACGTTACGAGATAGGGTCAGTTTCAAAACTCCCCTGTCTCCCGATGCATGGGCGGCATCTCCATTTCTGCGCCTGTCGCAAGGTGGCAGGACCTGCACACTTGGCTCCATAGCTCCAGCAGACTGCTGCTTACCGCCGTGCGTGGCCTTACCTTGGTATCGTGCTGCTACCTTTTAGAGTTACAGAAGTAACAAAGCATCTTATTTCGCAGGCTGTAAATCTTAATGGTGCTGCTTACCATAAATACCACAGTTGTTAGAATTCCGTACGCCCCTGCAGAATGGAAGAAAAAAAAAGTGCACAGCTTCCATGCGCATAGCGCGCTTCGCCCGGCGCAGCTATTTACAATTTCATCATTTGTGCCTTGTTGGGGAAATATGTGGTTGGAATGCATTCACTGTTACTGTCATGCTAGAAAAATACACGATGTTTTTTTTTTCTTATTCAAATTTTATTGAACTCACCTAGCTCACATTTAAGCTAGAATATGCTCAGAAGCAATTTTGCCTTCTTCCTTGCCTTCACTTGCACGCTCTGATCCTTTTGCTGTCTCAGAAACTTTGCATAAAAATGCATGCGTGTAACGAGATAAAACTTTATAATTCGGGCGCAAAGCTCTTCTGTGTGCGTGGAGCAGCCTACAGGGACGAGAGATTTTTTCGAAAATTCGTGCACCATACTCCAAAACAAGTCACCAAAAACTTTGTTGTCCAGTGTTTTCTGCTCAATGACAGATTCAATACCTTTAAGCATTTGTAAAAGAGCACTAGATGGATGCTTCAGAGCACCAGGTACGAAAGACCTCATCTCTGTGAGGACAGCTGCTGGTGGGACATAGCTGGCAGCAGTGATGGTCTCGAGGCAGTTAACGCAGCTAGAAAACCTGCTAGCTTTCTTTACAACATAGCCTCCAAGATTGTAAAGAACAGCTTCAAATGGAGTTGCACTGGTGTGTATCTTATCCCCTGCGGTCGTTTTGCTTCAACTTGCCTTAAAGAATTTTTAAAGGCCACTTGCTGCAGTGGAGGTAACGAGTTCAGTGCTTTCTTCATCACCTCAGAACGATCATTCTTCAGCTGCTCCTTTAAAGTGTTTATGTTCTTCACAAAGGAAGTTCTGGCAGCTGCTGCTCTCCGGGCCTTCTTGTGAAGATTCTTGATTTTCTTCTTCCTGAACGCCAGGCGCTCTTTCTTCTGGCATGTTTCCTTAACATTTCCTATTCTTCTGTGTGCGGTATTGAGCACATATTGTCTGCATTGAAAGAGTTTCACACATTTGAGAACCACTCCCGACAACAGTGCAGCCTTGGCAGACGGGCAGCTTATGTACTGAATCCACCAGGTAGGAAATTTCACTGATGTTGCGGATGTGCGTGTTTGTAAACGCCTTCACTGCGCGCCCGTAAGCACTTGCCATGGCCACATTATCTTCACCGACAGCAACACACTTCTCAATCAGCAGTAACCTGTCTTGAGACTTGAGCGTGTAGAATGCGATGGATTAGTCGCTTCCGTTCACAACGATCGTTTTTTTTCTGCGACCCTGGCAACTGAACACATCCCATGTCATTCAGGCTGCATTTCTGTGCATCTTCAGAGCTTGACAAACCGGCGTCCTGATAACCACCGCTCTGCAAATCGTTGCGATTTTCGTCGATTCTTACACTACTGCAGTCTACCTTGCGCTTCTTAACTGAAGGCTTTGTCATGTACGCAGGAAGATTAGGAAAAACTTTCGGAATATCCCCATTGACGAGGGTCCACTTATCACGAGGCATTTCCACTGTTTTTCCGTCAATTACGTGCACGTAATGCTTCAGGACATCCTGGTCGTGGAAGTGGAGGTCGCATACTCTCGCCTTGGAAGATAACTCCCTCTCAGCTCGTGGGATGGCTCTATTCCATGCAGCACGCAAGTCGTCGTCGCTGGGTGCAGAAAAGTAATGCTGTGACGAGCTGCTCGTATCATTCCGGTAGTCGCTCGTGCAACCATCACGTCGTGAAACCGCCACAGTTTGGCCGTGGCACCGGTCGAACGTGAAGCCGGATTCGACTGCAGCGCCACTAAAGCGCGAACCGGTGGTGGTTCCGCGCAACACAGCCGAGTTTTGAATCTGACCCTATCTAGTAACGTTGGTCATACCTGCGCCACTTGTCAGTTCGGCGTGGTTGAAAGCGCCTGGAAAGCGACAACTGAGGGCTCTGAAAGAATCGCGTCTCCTGACGGCTCGATGAGCTCGGTGGGGCGTGGTCAGGAGGCGGGCGGCGAAGGACTGCGGCATTTGCGGCTCGTGGTAAAGTTCAGGAATGTCGGTCGTGTAGCTCACTAGTTGTGGAGCGTGGTATGGTTCGGAAATGACTGCCGCGTTGTCGACTGGGTGAGGCTCGTTGCATGGCGCAGACGGTGATAGGGTGTACCGAATACCATTCCGCAGGGCTCCTATGAGGTCTCTGATGACTGAGGCTTCGCAGCCGTAATTCGCTGCAGCTCGTCAAGGATAGTTTCTCTAATGAGGTCTCGAAGAATAGTCCTATCGGTTACAGTCAGCGCCGCCGCAGTCGTCGAAGCACAGTTGACGGGTCGGTTGTACTGGCGGCACTGGTCTTGAAGGGCTCGCTCTATAGCCGTAGCTTCCTTTACGAACTCATTCGCGGTTTTAGGTGTGTTTGCGGACCACGTCGGCAAAAACCTGCTCTTTGACACTGTGTATGAGGTGCTGTAGCTTCCTTGGCTCACTCAACCAGGGTTTACATGGCGAAAAAGGCGAGACATGTCTTCTGCAAACATAGCCACGCTCTCATTCGGCTTTTGGAAGCGCACTTCAAGCAGGCGCAGCGCATTGTCTCGTCGATCAGTTCTCACAAAAGTGTCTACCAGCTGGCGGCGGAAGTCATTCTATGCGGATAAGCAGGTCTCGTGTTTTTCAAACCACTTTCTAGCATTATCCTGAAGGGCAAAATAAGCATTGCAAAGCTTCTGGTCTGCGCTCCACTTATTAATCTTGGCCACTCACTCAATTCCACATCTTCAAATGCTTCCCCGCGAAAGCACTCTGGCACCTTGGTGTTCTGAAGAGTCACCGGCGTTGGGTTGGGATGTGCCATGGCTTCGGAGACAAGACGAACTTAGGCGTTTGAAGAGCCCCTCGGCAGATGGTTGTACTCCGGGGCTAGGCCTAGAAGGCGGCGGCTAACGCGATGGACAGGCGTGTCGATGTCTGGGATCCGCTGTGGACTGCCGGAAGGAGTCTTATGCACTCCCAGCACTTCCACCAGTGTCCCGTCTCGATAGAGCGCAATGGAGGGCCTAAAGAACGGACGGTGTTAATAGTCGACCAGAACGAGTCTTGCGTTTAGCTGCCATTCTCTTCCAGGCTCGCGCTTGTGGCCCCAGTCATCATCTTTGGCGTCGTCTTCTATGCGGCAATATTTTATAGCATACGTGCATGGCAACCCATTATTTAAGGATATCAAATCTTTTCAGCCTAAACTGCAGTTGTCGGCCTTAGCCTGACATTAATAATTGCTCAGCTTGGTAGAAAAAGTAGTATGGCGTAGTATGAATCCGGGCGATGTACAAATATTTGGGTCACTAACCCCCTTCATTTTAAGCAGAAATCAATTGGTTAATAATTACCTAAACAGGTCTCTTGTAAAGCGTTAGCAATAAACAAATATGTAGTTATACTGGTTGCACGTCCGTACGGTAATTCTGGTCTGGCAAAACAGCTGTATTGTATTGTTGACGCATGTTGAAATTTGCTTTCTTCTTTTTGAATACACCGAACGAATATACATAGAATCATTTTCTCGGGTGAATCTTCGCATCAATATCACTGTCGCTATTTTACATTCCCACAATGTGTGAAAAGATAAACTGCAGGAATATTTCTTAATGATTCGATGACCCGGACGATTTCAACGAAAAGGGATCTGAATCAAAGACATATAGCAATGTGCTCGAAATGTCGAAAATATGTTTTCCACATTTCTAATTAATCGTGCTGTGTATCTCATAGTCTGCTGTGCAACACTTCATTAAAAAAAAATATTAAGTATAGAGTGAAACTCAGTATGATGCCGGAGACAAAGGTCGATAACTAAATCTGAAAAGTTTCAATGAAACCGCTGATTAAACTTATTATAATATTAAGTTATCTGCCTGAGCTAGAAGAAGAGAATTCCTTTGAACATTTTTTTAAATACTTCTTCCGACCTGTCAGCTGGTATCAAGGGGTAGTGGGAAGATAGCGAATTCACTCAGCGAAAAAAGGATGCCGTGCAAGCTTTGTGAAAAATCTGTTAATATATACTAACCGGCACGCTGATCTTATTCAACTGAAGATTTTTTTAGATATACAGCCCTACCTAAAGGAAATATAAGACACTCGTGTTTCCTTTATAGGAGCACCAACAATAGCGACTGCGCATCTGTTCATTTATCATATATGTGCTCCCTATCTGCTCAGCTCTTGAGGCCAAGTACATATTCTCCTAGCCTCAAGAACTGGTGCAGGTAGCGTCAAAAAAGAGAATATAAACGTGAAAAAAACAGAGGCAATGGCACAAGCTCTATTCACATGTTCATATAGTGCCACGGTAATTATTGCGCTATAAACTCTGTTTTTGAAACTTTTGGCGCATAAGCTGGTGCAGACCTTAAAGAACAACTTGGCAGTGTTGAAAAAAGGCAGTATTATGCGCGCATTTTCCACTTACAGGTTCTTCAAAATGCTGTATTATCGTTCTCTTTTTTTTCCACTCAACAATCGATGGTTCTTCTCTCTTCTACGTCTTACAAAACTAAGACCAACGTTGTCACCGCTTTTGCAGAAATCCGGCCTGATTTGTAGGAAGTCAGGATATTGATATCAGTATCTCGCTTTTACATTGTGTCCTAAGCCTATGTCCGACAATGCGAACGGCAGCCTCTAGTAACGCCTTACCTTTCGTGCAAAAGAAGTTGTAATCGCGTAGAAATGTATTTTCCGCCGCAAAGCTTGAATACCACAATTCAATATTGTAAAGGAAAGAAACATATGCAGAGTTGTTCGTAAATACACTTGTGTTTGTAAAACGGCATTCAGAGGAATTGTAGACAAAAAAATCCCCGGTTCTATCTGCGGTACGCGTGGCATTGTTTGTCCTTTCGCGTCTTTTTCGGCGTGTCATGTCTGTCGCTCAACACGCATTGAGCAAGAATCATATCGCAGCAGTATTATTGATGAGAACGGTATAAAAGTCGCGAAATCCCTTGTGACGTAAATAAAGTAGTAATTTTGCGCTTATCCGAAAATGCATTCTCAGGAATGTCATCCTTTGAAGCTGATAATATCCGACCTAACGAATTACGATATCCAATACCATAAAAAGCATTCAAGCCATATGACCTTGTTTATAATCAGATAAATCCAATTTAATGAAGCTGCATCTAACTTCTTTAGCTTTTGGTTAAATGCCTGCGATCATATTACAAGACTCATTTTCCTCAGCATAGCTATATCTTTTTGATAAGGTATGCGTAGCAGTGGTTGGATGAATATGATTTCTATCTTTGAATTCAGCATTTGTAGAATAAAATCAGAGTAGTATTAGTCCCAACGCTCAAGATACCTGCGGCTTAGTTGGCCAAGTATGACATTTTTCTGCTGGCGATAGCTGGCTTGGAAAACTAATGCTGTTAATGTGTGCAGAATTTTACCGATGGTTATGAGTGGTTGGTACAATTTTGACAAGTCTAGTCACCTAAGTTCGGAATAACGATATAAATTATCAACATGTGCCAGTACAGTGCACAAAATGTACAGTCAACCTTTTAGCGAAGCACTAATCACTCCATGTTGAAATAAATTTTGTTTATTCCTTCTAGGTACCCTTGCGGGCGTATAGGGCGACAGTCATTGCGTGCTTCAAGGATTGTAAACAATGATGCCTTTATTCCAAGAAATTCTAAGAAGTAACTTATAGATCATTTTATTTTTAAGACACACTTGTTTCAAGAAATCTTAATTGTATGTGGTAATGGCATTCAGAATAGAGGCAATATGGACACAGCCAGAAAACATCTATTCTCCGCGAGCATCTCAGGAAGAGATAAATCGACGGCTACGCGTTTTATTACGAAAGCCTTTCAGTAATATCTATATAGGTAGCGCGAAACACAATTCTATTGCACACCTCGTTTTAGCAAAGACCCCCAAGTTTCCATATAATGCTTACCGCCCTAAATGCAATTTTTTCTCTTTTTCTTTTAGAGGTACTTTCCTCAGGTGCCCTGGAAGAAGGAGCAAGCGGACATTTGGACTACAATGTAACAGTTGACGACGGTACGTTTTGGTAGTAATGAAAATGTATGTAAATATTCATTGCCTGAATCCAACCTGCAGCTAAACAGGGGCAGTCAGTAACCCTGTTGCTGATTAACACACTACCCGTTGACGTAAGTGTCCGCTAGCATTTTCGGATATTCCACGCCGTTACATGTCGCTTTATGTATTTTCATAAGCTGTGCATTTGTTGCACGACAATGTTTCGAAATAGCGGTTACTAGAAGAATGTTTTCATAGCATAATATTTGCATTTTGTTACGCAAATTGTTCGGCGCATATTACTGCCTTAGCGAGTAGTTGTTGATATGCTGAAAGAAAAACAACAATGAAGAAATGGAACTTAAGGCGAAAATTAAATATATCTTTTCCTCTCTATCAATACGCTACATTTGTGCCTTCTCTCTCGGTTGTCCGGCATATATGCGTTAAGCGGAAGTAGTATTGACACGAGAAGAAGAAAGAGAGCGCAATCGGTAGAAGTAGACGACGCTGAAGTGTAGGTCCTTTTTCTGGTTCCCTCGTTCCCTTCTTCAGCTCTCGGTGCCCTTGTTCAGCCACTGCAGTTCCCTTTCAGGGTAATAACTGTTAAACGTCTAGTGAAGCAGTGCTGGGTACGCTTCCTGACCTGCGCACGCCTACGAGATAAAAGCGGAATTCACACCAGTCCATTAGCGCCCAAGCCGCCGCCTCTGCGGTCAGTCACCTGAATTAGGGCCTCTTGCCACCCCGACGAGGATGACGCAACCTAGACCGACGGTTCCACCGGAAATAGCCATAGATAACAAGTCACCGGTGCCCATCCTCTACCACAAGCCGCGAACACCACCATCTTTTCACGGCTACGTGTACGAAGATGCGGACGACTAGCTGGACACCTTCGAGCAGGTCGCCGCTACAACGCCGTTAGTGACGATAAGCTTCATAACATGTATTTTGCGCTCGACGAATCCGCTAGGGCATGGTACCAGAACCATGAGAACAACCTGTCCACCTGGAAGACATTTGCCAAAGTCTCCTAGCTACATTCCCCAACGCAGACCGTGGGGAGAGAATTGAAGCTGTGCTTCACTTCCGTAACCACCGCACTAACGAAATCGTCCGCATGTATGTAGAAGACATGACGCGACTCTTCAAGCGTGCTGACCCCACCACGGCGTGGGAGACGAAGCTTCACCACTTCATGCTCGAGGTCAACAGGAGCTTTTCGCAGGTCTTGTGCGCAGTCCACCGCATAGTGCTGCCGAATTCCTCACTGAAGCGACCACCATAGAGACGACGCTCCTGCAACAAACCCGGCAATTCATTTGGGATGTAAGCACGCTTGGGCCCGCTGTTTCTTCGATGCCGCTAGGGAGTGACGAGGCCATTTTACGTGATTTAACCAGGTCGATCGTCAGGGAGGAATTACAAGCCCTCCAGCTGCCTTCCAGCGCGCTGACTGTTACATCTCTGTCTGACGTCATCCGTGACGAGGCGCGCCTGGCAGCGCAGCAGAAACTGAAATTTCCAGACAGACTGAGGTCAGACCTACCTATGCATCTGTCCTCTGCCAGGCGCCAGCAACAGGCTACGACGTGAATACCGTTACTCAAGCAGTGCAGCAGTCTGGTCTTTACCGTGTGCCTGCTCGACACTTCTATCAGCGGCCACGGAAATGTGATATGTGTGGCGTGCACCGGACCACCGGCCCTTCTGCTACCAGTGTGATGAGGCGGGTCATCTTTACAGGGCCTGCCCGTACCACCGAGTGGGTCTACGTGGTTTCGCGCCCGACGACCCTTTCGATGGAATGGCGAGCGACCGCTCGAAATTGAAGCTCATCTGATATACATGGTCGCGACGATTCTAGGTCGTCATCTCCGCTGCGCTAGCGTTCCCCAAGCCCTCGCCTAGACACCAGGTATCCTGAGCGGCGTTCTCCCAGTCCACGCCAGAAAAACTAATTCCAGTGGTCTTCGGAGGCAAGGCCGCTGCTTTCGGGAAAACTGGAAATTCTCCGCCGCCGCTATTCTGATACGCTGATTTTTCACAGGGGCAGGGTAGCGACAGCATCTGATGCGCTGCTTCTGATTTGTGTGTGATACTTGACGGAACTTACACGATCGCTTTACTTGATACTGGTGCAGACTATTAGGCGATGAGCGACTTCCTCGTCCAGAAATTGAGCAAAGCTTTGACGCGATAGTTGGGCCCAAGCATTCGCACAGGTGGAGGTCATCTCATTAGCCCGGCCGGAAGATTATGTCTACGTCGGTGAACCCGTCATCTTGCACGAGTGTTCGAGAGATTTGATCCTGGGGCTCGACTTTCTGCAGGCAAATGGTGCTTTGATCGACCTACACGAGGAGCGAGTCACATTTTCTATGAAGCAAGCCGCGGCACAAAGTTACACAGAAGACCCAGGAGTTCCCGCTATGCGTATTGTCGAAGACGACGTAATGTTGCCACCACGGTCCAGTGTGCTGGTGTTAGTGAGGACCGACTCGTTTCATGACTACGAAGGTATTGCGGATAGTCATCCTTCGCTGTTGCTCGAGAAGGGAGTAGCTATCGCGCCCATTCTTGTCTAACTGAATGACGGCTGTGCGGCACTTTGTCTGACGAATTTCACCAATGAAATTCAGCACCTCACCAAGGAAACGGCCGTCGCCTTCCTCCACTACGTGGATGGGTTGCCGAATCTGTGCCCTGTGGAGATAAATCTTCGCGACGATGCCGCACCATGTAACGCCCTTCAGTAACAAACCCGGGGTCGCCACCTCATCAGAAGAACGTTCTATCGTCGCTGCTGCTTCATTTTAAAGATTATTTCGCGCCGAGCTCCGAGGTCAGACGTACGTCGATAGCCAAGCACCGCATCGTCACCAATTCCGCCACGCCATCAGTTTGTCAGCATCCATACCGTGTTTCGCCTAAAGAGCGGGAGGATATCAGAACGCAAGTCGATGAAGTGCTTGCAGGCGATGGTATACAGCCGTCAATAAGTGTGTGAGCGCCTCCGATGGTCCTGGTGAAAAAGAAAGACAACCCATTGCGATTGGGCGTTGATTACAGAAAACTGAATAATGTTACTAGAAAGGACGTATAACCACATCCTAGGATCGATGATGCGCTTAACCGACTCTGAGAGGCCAGGTTGTTCTGTTCCTTAGATCTGAAAAGCGGATATTAGCAGATCGAGGTGGATGAGCGAGACCGCGAGAAAACGGCTTTCGTGACACCCGATGGTCTGTACGAACCTAAGGTTCTCCCGTTTGGACTTTGCTCCACTCCGGCCACGTTTCAACGCATGATGGACACTGGTTTAGCTGGTCTGAAGGAGCAGTCGGGCCTTGTGTACCTGGACGGCGACAACACTTGCAGCGATTGCGCATTGTCCTTAGCTCTTCAGTCTGCACAACTAAATATCAAGCCAGAGAAATGCCATTTCGCCTTCGAAGAACTCTGTTTCTTAGGATATGTCTACGCACAGGGTGTTCTGCCAGACCCGAACAAGACTTCCGCCCTCTCTAGTTTCCCACGCCCAACCGGCAAGAAGGCCCACCGGCGTTTGGTAGGCCTCTAGTGTTATTACCGTCGCTTTCCTGACGAGTTTTCTCGCCTAACTGATCTATTGACAGCCTTGACTCGAGATTACACACCCTTCGTATGGCGAAGTGTCCAAGACGAAGTCTTCGAGGAACTCCGCCGCCACCTTGTCCACCAATGCTAGCACATTTTCACGAGAATGCAGAGACTGGTGTCCACACTGACGCCAGCAATGTCGGCCTCGGACCGATCCTCATACAGTGGAAGGACGGCGCAGAACAAGTAATTGCATATGCGAGCGGCACACATTCTCGATCGGAACGGAACTATTCGACGGCAGAAAAAGAGTGTCTTGCCGTTATCTGGGCTCCGAGTAAGTTGCTACCACGCACGACTGTTTCTACGCACGACTGTTTCGTGTTGTCAGCGATCATCATTCTCTACACTATGCTGGCTAGCCAGCATTAAAGACCCTTCTGGCTGGTTGGCCAGATAGAGCCTCCGCTTGCAGGAGTACAAAGAGACGGTCGTCTATAAATCGGGTTGGCAGCACCAAGACGCGGACTGTTTATCACGAGTGCCCATGGAACCGGCTACGCAAGACATCACCTAAGATTGCCCTAATCTTTGTGCCTTTAGCATCTCCCGCATGGGGCAGCTTCAACGAACTGACTTAGTTCGCACCGCTCATTAGGTATTTGGAGGGTTTTAATGCTGGTGTACCTCGTGCGTTTCGCCGTGGACTACAGTCCTTCATGCTGCGGCGTGGAGGTCCCTTCAAACACAACTTTTCTGCTTGTTGTGCCATTCCGGTTACGCTCCGAAATCCTCAGCGCTTGTCATGATGAATCATCCACCGGCCACTTGGGGGTCAGTCGACCCTGGCAAAGATTTGGCTTAAGTATTTCTTGCCCAGTTTACTATCATCAGTGCGTAAATACGTAAGACCATGCCGCCATTGCCAACGGCGCAAATCTCCTCCATTGAAACCAGCCAGCTTTCGGCAGCCCATAGCACTCCCAAAGACCCCTTTTCAGCAAATTGGCATAAACCTCTTCGTCTCTTTTCCGAAGTCGCCCAAAGGAAAACGGTAGATGATGGTCGCGACAGATTATTTGACATGGTGCGCTGAGACCAAGTTACTTTCAAACGGTACTGCTGCAGAAGTTGCCGAAATCTTTTTCCACAAGATTGTCCTGGGTCATGGCGCTCCTGCAGCTATCATTACTGACCGTGGAGCTGCATTTACGGCCCGCTTCACTCAGGCTGTGCTCAAGCTTACGCACACTAGCCATAGACGTAGAACGGCCTACTACCCGAAGACAAATGGCTTGGTTGAACGCCTCAGCAGGACCTTGAGTGTCATGCTTTCCATGTATATTGATATCGAGCACGAACATGGGACCAAATTCTTCCATACGCAACATTCGCGTATAATACCACGCAGCAAGAAACGACGCAGTTCACTCCATTCGAATTAGTCTGCGGTCGACAGGTTGCCACCACCCTGGATGCTATGCTACCCGTGGACCCCCCTGACAGTGAGAGTGAACTTGACGTCGACGTCGCTACTTATGTTCAGCCCGCAGAAGAAGCGCGGCTACTGGCCAGACACTGCATTCACCGTCAGCAGCAGATCGATGGTAACCGCTACAACCTTTGACGCCGCTACGGTACCTACAACCCAGGCGAATATGTGTGGGTCTGGATGCCCGTTCGTCGCCGCGGGCTGTCCGAAACGTTACTGCGACACTACTTCGGCTCTTACCTTGTTGTTCACCGCCTCAGCGACGTAACGTATGAAGTTGCACCAGCCTCGCCAGCTCGTTTATCGCACAACAGCAAGCGCTGCGACGTTGTGATTGTGGTGCAAATTAAGGTATACTACGAGCGACCTCCCGACTGACTTTCAGGCTGCATGTAGTCTATTCCATGACGTCAGCCTTGTGGTGTAGCTCTTGAACGCTTTTTCTCTTCGCTATTCTGTCTGACGGTAACACCGCATCGGGTCGATGCTCCCAAGAAGGGGCATTGACACGTGAATTAGATGTAGAAGAAGAAAAAGAGCGCAATCGGTAGAAGCAGACGAAGCTGAAGTGCAGGTCGATTTTCTGGTGCCCTCGTTTCCTTGTACAGTTCTAGATGCCCTCGTTCAGCCGCTGCAGTTCCCTTTCAGTGCAATAACTGTTACAATATGACTTCAAAATAGCATGTCTCATTTCTAACTTGCGAATTGTTTGTGCTGTCTAGTGTATTCACTACTGCTGTTTCCATGTTTTTCTCATCACTTGTGGCAACGGCATTGCACGTAAATAAACCGCGATTTGGTGCATTCGGTTCAATAAGCCGTAGATAATTTTTGCAGATAGATGTGGCTACTGGGGCTATTGGATTAACAACACGAAATCATGGAGCCTAAAGAAACCTTGCGCAAGGGTTACATGTCATACTGACCTAAAGGCTGTCCTGAGAATAGAGTGAGTACCTCATAAGTGCACTGTTGTCATTTTGGTCTCGCGGTGTAAGAACTGCGCAGTGCACACCTATTGTTCTACAGATATAAAAAAAGAGGAATGAAGCCTTTATTTGAATGTAAGGATGGCTCTCGGCCGCTGTTTAAGTAGTGAGGAAGTTAGGAGGGATCGGAGTGTAGCTTCGTTTTCATGGTTTTTCGAGCTGTTGCTCGTTTCTTGCCATGCTGCCCATCTGCGCGCTGTAAGTCGACCTCTCTCCCACTAATCGAAGCAGGCCGCTCTCACTGCCATATATAGCAATGGGATGTTGTATTGCGGTGCTTGATAGAATCTGATTTGTTAGGGGGGCCATGTCGTTGAGTGGAATATGCGTAATTTTATTTCTTCTTCGTGAAAACGATAGACATTGCCATATAAGGTGTGTTAGGTCTGCTGTACACTGTTCTAGAAAGTGGGTGCATATGTTGTGTTTGAGTGTTTCGTGTCTTCCGAGAAACCACTCGTCAAGTGTGTGTGGTGTGTAAGCTGCGTTTGTTATTACTTTGTTGAGGAAACATTAGCTGGGGTTTACCTTTAGTTAAACCCGGTAGACTGCGTAAGCAAAACCGACGTGCTTGTTTCTGTTCTTTCTTCTTATTTCTATTCTTCTTTTTCTTTTTCTTCTTCGTTCTCTTCTTCTTTTCTTATTTATTCATTTATGGCGCTGGGTTTGCCACACGACTTATAAAGTGGTGGTGGAGTCACAGAAATGCGTGGAATGCAGCCGTGTGCAAGAAGTCACATAAATTGTGTCCATAAATGTTGTTCGTTATCCATAAGTGGAAATTAGAGTCATTAGTTGGTGAAAGTCCCCCTTTTTGTGGTGTTGCGCATATGCGAAGTTCCTCGGCATGTCCATGTTAGATGCCTTACAGTTGTGTCGCAAGCGGGTTCTTCGCAGTGCGGGCATTTGTTGGGAACTGGAATTGTAGGGCGTTGCCACTGGCGTCGAACGGCGGGTATAAGGGCCACTCCGACTCTCAGCCGTCTCAGAGATACCTCCGCCACCATTGTTTGATTGGGGGAGGGGGTACGCACGCGGGGGAATTAGAGCACGTGTACGCTGCTTGACGGATGATGATGATGATGATGTCACATGGGTCAGAAGTTGATCCGGTGGCAAGGAATCATGATTAGGTTGTGAGAAATCTGCTGGATCAGGAAGCACGTCTGCTGTAATGGTGTCAAATTTGTGTTTTCTTGAACCGAGTGAATAATTATAGTCACTGGGTAACGGTGACAAACAGCATGTATAGTCAGTGCTACCCTAAGACTTCATAGACTTTCTTTAAATGCTTTAGGGCTTCTTTGGAGTGAGTTTCTTTCTCCTTTTCTTCTCCTTCTTCTTGTTTTATTCCTTCTCTTCTTCTTCTTCTTTTCCTTTTCTCCTTCTTTTTCTTCTTCGTTTTATTTTTGTTAGTCGTCTTCTCTTTCTTCTTTCTCTTTTTTGTTTTCCTTTTTGTTCTTTTCTCTTCGTTTTCCTTTTTCTTATTCTTGTTATTGTTTTTTCCTTTTTTCCAAACGTGGCTACCGGCGGGGTTTACTTGACGGGCTTGAACTTCGCGTAGTATTGCTTGCACAATAATACCTCTTGTGGTCGAGTGAGCCCTTTCGTGTAGTCAAACACCGGCGTTGGTGCTGCTTTATATAACCTAAGCTTGCTGTCATGTTTTATTTTTGTGCGTACATAGTGCATCATCGATCTGCCAGCGGAGCCTTTAGTGAGCATTGTTTGGTAAGGATTTAAGTATATCTGGTTAGGCATAGAGTTGGGGTGTGGGCGTTGTACCGTTCAGCAAGCCCACCTGCTTGCGCGGCGGCCGTTTGAGCGGCTGCGTTTGTCCCGTCCGTGCACAGTATGTCCCGGTGTCCATATATTTAAATTTCTTTTCCAACTTCCCGCATTCGCTTCAGCCTCTTTTTGATGACCGTGGCCGGCTGCAATCGCCACATATGAGTCGGTTAGAATTCGATATCCATTTAAATTTTCTTTTCTGGCTGCAGCTATCGTAATGGTGTTTATGGCTCCCCATATGACAAGCAACTCGGTGTGTAAAATTGTTCTTTCAGGTAGGTGGCACGTGTGCTGCTCGTTGTGTCGGGGCACTGACACACACGCCCCCGCCACACCCTTTCATTTCACCTCAAAACTTGCCCAGTCAAACATGTAGCTGATGCAATCAGTCCAGTGTTGGAATATATTTTTAACTGCTGTATTTAACATGCAGTATTCCCTAAGAGAATGCAATTTGCCAGAGTCACAGTCATTCACAAAGGTGGAGACCGGAATAATCTGCCAAATTATCGTCCCATATCTATTCTACCTGTTTTCTCAAAGTGTTTTGAAAAGATCTTGTTCACAAAAATATTACGTTTTTGTGACAAATACACCATAATAACGCAGAGTCAGCATGGTTTCAGAAAAAAATTTTTCAACAGAAACTGCATTGCTAACACAAAAAGAGCTAATTTTAGAGTCTTTTGAGCACAAACTTCTAACTCTTAGCATACTCGTTGATTTTTCAAAAGCATTCGATCGCATCAATCACAAAATAATGTTGGCTAAACTCGAACACTACGGTTTCCGCGGAAAGTTTCTTTATATATTACAGTCCTATTTAAGTTCTCGATCTCAACAAGTAAAAATAAACAATGACTTATCAGATGTCAAGCACGTGGTTTCTGGTGTTCCGCAAGGTAGTATGTTGGGACCGTTGCTGTTTCTTCTTTACATCATTGACGTTGTCCGTATCAGTAATCTACCAACTTTTGTGATCTATGCTGACGACACCAGTTTATTTTTCAAAGCTGCCCAATTGGTGGATCTTGAAAAACAAGCCTCAAAATGCCTACAGTCGCTTCTAGAATGGTCTGAAAATAATCTTTTAAACATAAACACTGAAAAAAAACAAAGTTGTGCTGTTCAGGCCTCGAAACAAGTTGACAAATATGCCACCACTATGTTTAAAGATCGGTGCGTCATGCATCTAAACGGTCTCGGCAGTAAAAAGCTTGAGCGTTATTTTTAACGAGAATTTGAGTTGGAATGACCATGTTGATATGGTGGTGAACAAGCTGTCAAAAGTTGTCGGTATCTTGTGTCGATTGAAATATTTTATGCCAAAGCGTATTAAGGAAATATTGTATAATGCTTTGTTTTGTTCTGTTGTTAAGTACTGCTTTTTGGTGTGGGGTACCATGACGTTTACTAATATTAACCGCTTATACCTCCTTCAAAAGAAAGCTATGAAAAGAAATGTTATGAATGCTCCCCGACTTGGACACACTGAACCAATTTTCAATGAACTTCGAATTATCCGCTTGCCACAATTATACGAAACTTTACTCTTGCGGCGGTATGAAATCGGTTTTCACAATAACAACTGCCTGGTAATAAAGCTGGCAGGATTGCAACGCAAAGAGTCAATATACACTACACGAACGACACCCAAATGGCTTGTACCTAAGATCCGAACGAATTATGATTACCAAATGCTGAGCTACACTCTCCCGCATGAATTAAATAAACAGTCTGAACGAATGTATAGATAATGAAAAATCGATTGTTTTATGTTTGTTCCTGTTTCTAAAAGTGATATTATGCTATGTACCACTGCAATGCTTCTGTAGGGTGCGTCGGCCTCGTCAAACCTTTCTACTGGCTTTTTGCCGGCGCATCCAACATCCTCAGGATGTTAAATAAACATTATTCTTATTCTTATTCTTAATTGCAGCGTCAGTGTATATGTCTACTGTATTTAGCGGTCTTGCGAGGGCCGTTTTCGGTTCTAAAAGCTGCCTAGCCACTCCTTTCCGCCTGCTAATAGGTCGTTGTGGCTTTAGCGCGATTACCAGCCCCTCCCACAGGGGTGAAGTGTCTGTCCCCAGGAGCCTCAAGCAGGCGGTTGTCCCATGCCATGATCTGCTGCCCTTGCGTCGTGTTTTCTAGTCGGGATCGCATTCTTATTTTGCTTCTCTTATAATGTCTTGTATGGGTGGTATGTTGACTAGCTTAAGCAGCGCTTTATTCCTCGTGTGCTTAGGAAGCCCAGTAATGGTGCGAAGAGGGACCATGTGTAGCTTTCCGATGTCTTTCAGGTGGTGATCAAAAAACTCATACAGAGGTACCCCGTTCAGAATCCTGCCGACAGCAACCGCTCTAGAAGTGGTTGGCGTGATGTTTGCCAGGCTCCACCGTACTTGCTTGAAATCCGGCAAATCATATGAAAACTCGGAGACCAGTTACGCTGCAATGTACGAATCCATTTACGAGGACTGTTGCAACAAGAAATCTTTGCCCCCAAGATTTTTGTCTACCCGTTGGTAGATATTATTTTGTGTCGTTCAAGATGCAGTGTGATCTGCTTTTTGGTGTTTGTAGAATTCTTGCCATCTGTTCTTATGAGTTGTGCCTCTTCAGGTGACAGCCGTAGTCCCAATGCTTCTAATCTGCGAGTAAGGCTGAAGGCTGCTTGCAGTTCGGTCTGCACGATCTGTTCATTTGGGTAATCCGCTCCTTCTGTCCATATGGTAACATCATCTGCGTAGATGGTGAAGCGGGACGAAGAGTCTCTCAAGAGGGCTTCTTCTACGCGGGTCATGGTCAGGTTAAACAGCGAAGGGCCGAGGATAGAGTCCTGTGGCATGCCCCTATCCAAGTAATAGGTTCTGGGGCTCCATCCCAAGGCTTTGCCATGAAGTCTAATAGGTCTGCTTTGAAGGACGCTGCATATCAAATCGCATGCTTTTTGTTTGGGATATCTCTCTGCTAATTCTTGTAGGATTACCTGTTGGGTTACGTTGTCGAATGCTTTGCGCCTATCAACCACGAGGATGTAATTTGGTGTCTGTTTGTGAAACCGGCGGTTGATTACCCTTCGGAGCAGCCAAAGTCAATAATGCGTGACAATATTCGGACGGAATTTCGCCTGACCAGGATGCAACCCAGATTGTACGTATTCGATTTAATGCTGCATTTTTGCGGCTATTATTCGCTCAATCAATTTGCATATGATTGACGTGAGAGCTATTGGCTGTTGGATCTCTGGTTTTGTGTGGTCCTTTTACGATTTCGGTATCGGGTATATAAATGATAGCTTGAGTGCATCTGGCACCACTCCGGATCCTCATGAATCGTTTATGATAGTTAAGAGCTGATCTCAGGCTTCGTCTCTAAGGTTTTTAAGCTTCTGCCATGTTACGTCGTCATGTCCTGGGGCCGATTTTGGTTTGCCGTGGCCTAGTGCTGCCAATAGCTTGCCAAATGTAAATGGTTTTTCATGTTCTATCATTGTGTTGTCAATCGTGATAGCCGGCAATGGAGGCGTGGCTATCTCAAAAGCATGCAGGGAGAACGTGTGGGTCAGCTTTTCCTCGAGTGCAGCTGGGTTTCGAGCGGGAACAGCTCTGCCAGCGGTGGTGCACTTTTTTTTCACCAGCAGACTTCTTAGAATTCCGCACAGCTTTTTAAGGCCGGTTAACGGACGAGCATCGCACAAGTGCTGTGCACTGCATCTGTTTCGAGCTGTTGTTGGTACTCCTTGATGAGTCGATACTGGCGCTTAAAGGTCATAAGATCCCAATGGCTCTTTCCTTTATATCTGTATTGCTGCGTAAGGATGTTGACTTTTCGCCACAAGTTGACGAGGTGCCTATCCATGTGTGCGGTAGTTTCGTCACATATTGTTGTGTCTCGGGACCATGGCCATGCTTCCACAACCATGGCACCGAAATGCGCGAAGTCCATGAAGTTGACGCCAGTGGCTGTCCGAAACTTTTCCCATTCGATGACAGCCCTTTGCCTTTTTTCTCAAATCTTTTTTGGTTAAGAGGGATCAAAGTTGGTAAATGGTTGTTGTCTGTACGACTTCCCATTGCCTGTGGCCAACGTCCGTTCGGGTGTTCTATATTGTTGTCGGTCGTGTAGTCATATGCGCGTTGGTGTGTCTGGGGTGTTGTATATGTATAGACCAAACATTTCTACGGTATTGTGCAGCATGCGTCCCCTTGGTTCAGCTGTCGCGTAGCCCCAGTTCGGGTGCTTAGCACTCAAGTCTCCTCCTACCAGGATGGGGAGGCTCCCTGCCAGGGCCAGGACCTTGGCGAGCCAATCGTATGAGTGGGTATTATGACTGCCAGTAAGGAGCCTATATTACACGGAGACTGCCACCAGGGGCTACTGCATAGGCGGACATAGTTTAATAGCAATTACTTCTCTGAACTCATTACTTAGGTCTGGAATTTGTAATTTAGTTGCTGTACATTCGTTTCTGACAAGGAGAGCATCTTGACCCTATGCATGTTGGTTTCCTCTGCTGATAAAGTATGGTAGGCTGCTGAAATGTACAGTAACCCCGAATAGTGCCCGGCCCTCTTGTCTCTTGCGAGAGGATGACTAGAGGCTTTAATTTGTTTACTTGTTACCTTAGGGTAGGTCCAGTCTGAGTGAAGCTTCTGCAGTTCCGTTGTAGACGTATTGATCTCACTCTTATTGCGCTTCTGAGGGCTTACGTTCTTTTGGGGATACTTTTGTGCAACTCTATAAAAAATGCTTCAATCTGAGTCTGTACCGCGTTTGTTATCCCTTGCAACTTGTTTCGAAGGCTCTTTTTTAGACGCTGTGTATCGTTGTGTCGCTCTTGCCTCATGATGCTCAGCAGTCGCGCATATGCCGAGTCTTGTGTAGTATTTTCCTTCGACACCTGACGAGTCTTTGGCGTTTGAGTCAGTGGCGTTTCGGCGTGTTGGGGCTTTATGGAGATTGCAGTTGTTTTACGACTGAACGACCGTCCGGGCGGACTCTTCGAACGCACGCGGTGCATCCACCAAGTGGGCTTGACTGAAGCACACTGCCACTGCGTCTGAGATGCACGAGTGTCTTGTTCCGGAACTTTCTCCAGCTTTCCTGTAAGTTGCTGATTTTCTTTTCCCAACTGTTCCAGTTGTTGTTGGTGGACAGGGGCCAGTGGAGGTTCTATCTACGAGTTCTTTCGCGCCTTGTCTGCCCATGTAACTTCTCCCTTAACTGCATCAGGGTTCTGCTTACTTTATTTAGCACTTTTATTGCACGACTAGGACAAGCCTAATTGATCGAAATGTGGCCCGGCTTCTGGCAGGCGACGCAGAATATCTCTTGATCACGTTCTGTGTCGTTAGAGTGCAGCCGTCCGCAATCCTTACAAACCTCTTCTGCTGGACAATACCTAGCATTATGTCCCAGTCAGTGACAGTTATAGCAGGCAATAATTGTCGTTCTGTACTCATAGACCCTTGTTGTTTCGTAATAGAAAACAAGCCTTTTGTGTAGCTGCTCTGTATCAAATTTTAATAGCAGCATGTTTGTCTTTCCTAGGAGACGCGCGTCAAGAATAGTTGCAGTTTCACATCTTAGGAGGTCCTTGGTGTACTCAATGGTTTGACCAGGACGCACCTTGATAACGACCCGACGTTTTTCCTCGCCCTATGTTGGCGTTTGTCCAATCGTGATCTCGTACGTGCTACCGCGTCCTTTGACTTTCCCGGCCAGTCGCGTAAATGCGGTGAGCCTATTTTCGTGTCCCTCATCTCTGACAATGACCTTGACTCGATGCGCTACCACATCGTAGCAGAACGTATACCAAATCTGCCAATTCCCAACTTTTTGCAGTCATCGCCTCTGTAATGGCTTGTTTAGGTATATTATGCACAATAACTCTGTTGAGTGGCCGGATCGAGAGTGGAAAGAGAGGTCGGCTTACCCATTCAAATGGAAGCTGTTTGGGCTTCACTTTCCTTTGAGGTTTCCGTTTCTGGAATAAACTCCAGTCCCCGTAGTCGCCGGCGTCCTCCCTTTCATCTTAGGTGTCCATTTGGTCGCTTGCGTTTTGCTCCTTCGTCTTAGTAAGTCCTACAGAAAGACCACTCTCAGCGCCCGCGTTCGGCAGCTGATGCGTTCAGTTCTCTTCATCACGCCTTGGGTGTCGGATGCCTTCTCTTGGAGGCTGCTTTCAGTTTTTTTTGGTGCCTACACTTTTTGATCAACCCACAGCTGCCGCACTTCGGCCACTCGGGTGTGAGCGAACCGACGCCGGCTTCGGCATGGTGCGTCCTGACAGCCCGGCCAGGGCAGCAGCTGAGCTGCGTCTGGGTGTCGTTAGGGTTAGCAGTCTGTCGCAGGAAAAGTTGTCACAGCCGGAAAAACAACAACTTCAGATGCACAAAATCACTGTGCACTCACCATAGGTACTTACTGAGACATTGTCTTTTGTTTCGTATACAAAAAAAAGCAATATTTCCGCACAAAGTTCAAAAAGCATCGAAGAGCCGAGGTGCAACACGGTTGCAGCCTGCGGCGATGAAAATTTAAATGCGCAGTACTATGTACTTCTGAATTGTATGTTCATTGATAAACATTTCGCAGGCAATTAGCCATTCACCGGGAAATGTAAAATGATTATTGAATACAAAAAAGTCCTTGTTCTGCGCGTAAAAAATAAACACATAAACACTTCATGAATAGCAGATGATTAACTAACCTTGTTAAAAATTCTGTGGGGCACATGGAAGATTAAATCGGCATCATTTTGTCCGGCGCAGGGTCTAGCCTGTAAGTATTCGCTCGGCTACTGATAAAACTTTGAATTGGTTCGTTGTAATACCCCTAATACATTGAGAAGTTAATGTGTTCTACTAAAAAACTGTGCGATATGCGTCGTTGTCTACCTAGCTTCATTGTGCAAAAAGCTTCACACAGCGTGGTATCGCGATAGGCTGAACTTGGTCATCCCACCCAAACAACCCTGCAAAGCGGAGCTCGCTACAAAAACCGCGATGTTTCCTCGGTGTCAAAGCCCGGCTTTCATCAGGCTTCAACAGTTCTGTGGCTGTCTTAAGGGACCTAGTTTGCCCAATGAGTTTAGGTTGAAGGGATAAACCATATTTCGAAGCCTCCGTCACTCGCCAGAGTTAACTTTGAGGAAGACAGGCATGTTTTCCCAGCACTATTTTCACGAGTTCGCTTACAATCGCCACCGATATGTTTCGCGAAGCACGCGCCCGTACTTCAGCAAAATATCGGGGACGACTCATGCAGTGCGAGAACCTCTATGTTACGTTCAAAGTCACGCCTTCTTCAAGCCTATTAACAATTCCAGAAGACCCACATCTGGCGGGTCCTGTCCGCCTGTTCTTCTAATGGCACTACGGCAAGGCTAAACTCATGTTTCGAATGTACCGGCACCATCTCGTCGGCTAACGTAGGCTTTATTGGTATTGTTACGGGGGTAGTTCAGCTTGAGGGTTCAGAGAGCGGAGACGGGAGACAAGGCTTTCACAGAGCAGGCCTTTCCTGCAGGTACCAGCCGACACTGCTCGAACGTCTGCGTCTTCGTCCAAACTACTCAGATTCTTCTTTTTCCTTCTTATGCGCATATCAGCGCATACATCGCATAACGTAACACTACCCCGCTGGCTGAAAAGCATCGTCCCTGTGCGTACTAGCGTCCAAACCAGGGTCCGTGTAGTAGGGCTTGAGGCGTGCAACATGGACCGTCTCGGTGCGTGGTGTAGATGTATGGCGTGCGGGATGCAAGAGCGCAATTTCGTATGTCACTGGTGTCACTTGTCGTAAAATACGGTAGGGTCCTGTATAACGGGGCAAAAGTTTTTCCGAGAGGCCGACGCGGCGAGCTGGGGTCCAAAGCAGCACGAGAGACCCGCAAGAATACTGGGTGTTGCGATGACAGAAATCATAGCGACGTTTCTGGGAGTGCTGGGAGGCTGGGAGTCGGTTGCGAGCAACAACGCGGGCGGCATCAGCTCGTGCTATGGCATCACGAGCATATGAGCTGGCAGTGGCAACAGAAGGAAGCAGGCTGTCAAAAGGAAGCAGAGGTTCACGGCCGTATAAAAGATAGAAGGAGGAGTAACCGATAGTGTCGTGACGCGACGAATTGTATGCAAATGTCACATATCCCAGACGCTGTGGTCATCAGAAACGTACATTGACAGCATGTTAGTGTCCGGTTAAGGCGTTCGGTAAGCCCGTTCGTGTGTGGATGGTAGGAAGTCGTGAAAGAATGAAGAACGTTGCACAAAGGATCTCGTCGACTATACGCGCAAGAAAGCAACGGCCACGGTCGGTGAGCAGTTGGCGGGGAGCTCCATGGACGAGTATAACGTCGTTGAGGAGGAAAGCAGCGACATTAGTTGCACAACTGGTTGGTATTGCTCGTGTGACCGCGTAGCGTGTGGGGTAATCAGTGGCCACCGCAATCTATTTGTTCCGCGATGCGGACAGTGGAAAAGTCCCTAAAAGATCCAGACCTATTCGAGAAAATGGGCCTTTGGGGATGTCGATCGGCTGCAGAAGTCCAGCTGGTAAAGCTGATGGCTTTTTCCGGCGTTGACAGCGGTCACAGGCAGCCACGTATCGGCGGACTGCGCGGTATAGGCCTGGCCAAAAGAACCGACGGCGCACACTGTCGTATGTGCGAGAGACGCCTAGATGACCTGATGTGGGAACGTCGTGAAGCTGTTCAAGGACGGCTGTGCGTAGGTGCTGAGGGACTACTAGCAGAAGGTCGGGGCCATCAGGTCGCATATTGTGCCGGTATAAGGTGCCGTCGTGGAGAACAAACGAAGGGATGGGTCATGGTGATCGGCGCTGAGGCTATCGATAATTTCACGAAGCTGAGGGTCCTGGCGTTGCTCATGGCGAATGTTGGAAAAGTCAGAAATAGAGAGCGCGCAAGCATCGTTGTCACATTCAGGTTGGTTTGGCGGGTCGACTGGATGACGGGACAGGCCATCCGCATCTCGATGCAACTGGCCAGACTTATAGACCACTGAAAAATTGTACTCCTGAAGGCGCAAGGCCCAACGTCCTAGACGGCCAGTAGGGGCTTTGAGTGTTTGGTTTGGTTTGTGGGGTTTAACGTCCCAAAGCAACTCAGGCTATAAGAGACGCCGTAGTGGAGGACTCCGGAAATTTCGACCACCTGGGGTTCTTTAACGTGCACTGACATCGCACAGCACACGGGCGCCTTGCTTTTCGCCTCCATGGAAAAGCTGCCGCCGAGGCCGGGATTCGATCCCGCGTCCTCGGGAACAGTAGTCGAGCGCCGTAACCACTGCACCACCCCGGCGGGGTATCTTTGAGTGTAGAAAGCCAACACAATGCGTGGTGGTCAGTGACTACTGTGAATGGCCGGCCATACAAGTAAGGGCGGAACTTCGTAATGGCCCAGACTAGGGCTAAGCACTCACGTTCAGTTATGGAATAATTCTGTTCGGCCGCAGAGAGGAGTCTGCTGGCATAGGCGATGACGCGAGGGGAACCGAGCTGAGGTTGTGCGAGAACGGCTCCAATCCCATGACCACTTGCGTCGGTGCGTACTTCTGTGGGCGCTGACGGATTGAAGTGAGCCAACACTGGCGGGCCGGTGAGGTGGCGAATAAGAGCGGCGAAGGCGGCCGATTGTTCGTGGCCCCAGGAAAAGGAGATCTCTTTTTTTCAGTAGCTGCGTAAGTGGACGGGCGATCTCCGCGAAATTTGGTACAAATCGGCGGAAATACGAGCAAAGTCCGAGGAAGCTACGCACGTCGCTGCGAGATTTCGGTGTAGGAAAACCACTTACAGCGCGAATTTTGTCGGGGTCCGGCTGGATGCCATGGGTGTTGACCAAATGTCCTAGGACCTTGAGTTCCCGGCAACCAAAGCTACACTTCTTGGAGTTCAAGTGAAGGCCAGCTCTTCGGAAGACGCCAAGAATAGCCGAAACATGATGGAGGTGGCCCTCAAAGGTAGATGAAAATGCGATGACATCATCGAGGTAGCACAGACATGTGGTCCATTTGAACCCACATAGTAAGGGGTCCATCATGCGCTCGAAGGTCGCAGGAGCATTACATAAGCCGAAAGGCATCACCTTGAATTGGTAGAGGCCATCAGGGGTGACAAAATCCGTCTTTTCACGATCTCTTTCGTCAACAGAGATCTGCCAATATCCAGAATAGAGATTAATGGAGGAGAAGTATTTGGCACCATGCAGGCAGTCGAGGGTGTCATCGATCCTTGGAAGAGGGTACACGTCTTTCTTTGTTACCTTGTTTAGGTGTCGATAGTCTACGAAAAACCTCCAGCTGTTGTCTTTCTTTTTGACGAGTACCAAAGGAGACGCCCAGGGGCTGCTCGACGGCTCAGTAATGTTGCTGGACAACATTTTCTCTACTTCTTCCTGAATGATCCGGCGTTCGAAAAGAGCAACTCTGTAAGGCCGTCGACGAATAGGGCGGGCATCTCCAGTATCGATGCGATGTGTGACGACGGACGTTTGGCCCAGGGATCCGTGACCGAAATAAAAAATGTCGCTGTATGACCGCAAAAGGCCGGCAATGGCACTCGTATATTCGGGGCGCAGGTCGGAGGCAACTATGGCTGAGATTCGGTCCTCCGGACTATGTGACGGAGCAGGTTGGGCAGGTATCTCCGCGAGACGGTCGGACAGCACTGCAGATATAGTAAAGCTGGACAAAGGTGACAGCTCGGCAAGAAAAATGCCCTCTGGGAGAACTTGCGAAGACATGCTGAAGTTGAGTGCAGGAATGTAGGTGATGTTATTCGCGACGTGTACAATGTTATGAGGTAGGACGATGTTGCGCTGTAGAGTGACGTCGGTGATGGGGTTGACAACGTAGTCGCCGTCAGGCAGGGAAGGAGAGGGTGACGTATACTGCTGCCTCGGGAGGTAGGCGAGTAAATGTACTGGAGCGGAGACGAGGCTGGGAATGGTCAGCACTAGGGTCGTGAACACAATAGGGCAGGGCTAGGTGTAGAAGTCCGGAGGAACAGTCAATCAGAGCGGAATGGGCTGTTAAAAAGCCTAGGCCTAAAATGACGTCTTGAAGACAAGTAGTAAGCACGGCGAAGAGCACAGGGACGTGGTGGCCGGCGATGCTAACTCGCGCAGTGCGCATTCCGATTATGGTAGCAGTGTTGCCATCAGCAACATGAACTGGTGTTAGTGGGTGTAAGAAAATTTGAGGCGCTGGCGGAACGAAGAACTAAGGACTGAAATATAGGCTCCAGTGTCAATGAGAGCGGACACAGGGACTCTATCTACGAGGACATTGATCAGGTTGCGGCGTTGTGCGATGGCCGAAAGACTGTTGGCTGTCCGGGTTGGTAACGCAGTGTCACGTCTGGGCGCTGCGTTGCCTAGTATCCCGAGTAAGGGCCTTGGTATGTCGGGGACAAGCTGCGGCGAGGAGTAAGTGATCGGGAACGGTGGGCTTGAGGGGATGGCGAACCGCTGGGACGACGGGCTTGCTCAATGTTCTCGGTACGAAGCTGTGCTGGGTTGACAGAAACTTGCCGTGGTGCATAGTAGTCATGGCGAACAGGGCTGTAATAGAGGCGAGAGGGGAGAGCCGGGCGGCTTCGGCAATAGCGGGACGTATGGCCAGCCCGACAGCAGACAAAGCAGATAAGCCTATCGTCAGAAGTGCGCCACTCCGCAGGATTACGGGTAGGATAGCGCGGTGTGTAGGGCGGTCTTGTGGCAGCAGCAGCAACCACTGGTATTGGCTGTGGTGCAGGGGGTGGCGTGGTAGGATTGGAGATGAGGCCCACATTCGCGAATACTTGGCGGACGACAGCCTGTATCATAGCTATTGTTGGCTCTGGAGGAGGTGATGTAAGTGTAACAGGAGTCAAGGCCTCGATTTCCCTGCGGATGATAGTAGTGAGGTTGTTTTGACTTGAAGGCTGCTGCAAAGTGGGCAGATCGTCACATGAGGATGTAGTCGCCGTGTTGTGAAGGCGGCCAAACCGATGGACGATGCGGCGCTGCTTCGCCTGTTCGAAGCGGCGACAGACTTGTACGACTGAGTCCACCGTAGAGCCGTCTTTGCAGAGAAGTATGCTGAATGCATCATCAGCGATACCCTTAAGTATATGGCCCACTTTATCATCTTCGGTCATAGAGGTGTTCACCTTTCGACACAGGGCGATGACGTCCTGTATGTAGGCGAGGTATGATTCGGTTGACGATTGAGCACGAGTAGCCAGGTCTTTTTTGGCTGCTAGAGCTCGCCCAATCGGCTTGCCGAACAAGTTTTTATTTGCAGATGTCCCAAGTAGGCATCTCCTGTTCGTGGTTGGTAAACCAGCTCTTCGCCGTTCCCGCTAGGTAGAAGATGATGTTGGCAAGCATTATGGTAGCATCCCACCAGCTGTTCTTGCTGCACCTTTCGTATTCATCGAGCCAATCTTCAACATCTGTCTTGTCTTCGCCGTTAAAAATAGGCGGATGGCGAATATTAGTTAAGACCATGGGGGCAGGTGGAATTTGCGTATCTGGTGATTCGTCCTGGGATGCCATGCTTATTGTGGCAGTCGGTGGGGTGAGCTCGGGGAGATGGCGTCCACTGCGTAAATCCAGGTTTCTGGCGCGGAAATACGGAGCTGCGGAGCTACGGCAAGGGGATCGAAAGCGCCCCCCCCCCCCCAACATGTTACGGGGGTAGTTCAGATTGAAGGTTCAGAGAGTGGAGACGGGAGACAAGGCTTTCACAGAACAGGCCTTTCCTGCAGGTACCAGCCGACACTGCTCGAACGTCTGCGTCTTCGTCCAAACTACTCAGATTCTTCTTTTTCCTTCTTATGCGCATATCAGCGCATGCATCGCCTAACGTAACAGTATGTTCCTCGTCTTCAAAATGGTGAATGCGAGAATAAGAGAATAAGGGCGTCAGCGGTTCAACAATGTAATTGACAGGAGATATGCGCTCCAGGACACGGCAGGGGCCGTGATACTAGGAAATAAATTTTGAAGAAATTCCGGGAGTCTCTGATGGAATCCAGAACCACAAAAGACTGCCAGAAGAGAACTGCTGTGTCGTCTGATGGTTGTCGCGGCGGGATTTCTGGTGCGACTAGGTTTCAGTTTTGATAGACCGGGCCATTTCGCGGGACTCCTCTGCATATCGGGCAGCTCCAGAAGCAGCGGTTGGTACGCGTCTGGTTGGTACGAAAGAATGATATCTAGTGGAGCAGAGCAGTGACGGCCGTAAAGAAGATAGAATGGGGGAAAGCGGGTACTTGTAGTGCAACAACTATTTTGTCCGTACGTCACATATGGAAGGAGGAGATCCCAGTTACAGTGGTCGGAGAACACGTACTTAGAAAGCATGTCACCAATGGTACATTTGAAGCGTTCGGTGAGACCGTTAGTCTGCGCATGATAGGCGGTAGAGGTTCGATGAAGTAGACCTTGTTCAGTAGAGCTTTAACAACGGCAGAAAAACTAAGCGTCCTCTGTCACTGAGTAGTTCACGAGGTGAGCCGTGGCACAGGACGAATCGTTGCAAAATGAATGAGGCTACGTCTGACGCTGCGGAAGATGGAAGGGCAGCGGTTTCTGCATATCTCGTCAGGTGGTCAACCGCGGCGATCGCCCAACGGTTTCCAGCGGCAGTGTACGAGAGCGGGCCGTATAATTCAATACTGACGCGATCAAAGGGACGTGATAGGCAAGGTAACAGCAGCAACTCGCCAGCGAAAAGATAACTAGGGGACTTGCGACGTTGACAGACTAGGCATGAGTGAACGTATTTGAGGACAAAGTTGTACATGACCCTCCAGTAGTATCGGAAGCGTAGGCGATGACATGTCTTGAAAACTCCCGCATGGCCGCTTTGTGAGACAGCGTGAAAGCAGTTGCAGACTTACATACATACATACATACATGCTTTATTTTACCACGAAATGGTGGAAAGAGGCCGAGGGAAAGCCATGTGCCTACGGCTTGAGAAGTCCTCTACCGCCTTAAGGCGTACAGCAGCAGCAGAGTAGGACAAAAATCGAAAAAAAAAGATGCACAAAAACAAAACACTATATGATGGGCATAACAAATACAAACGGGATAAAGAAAAAACACTTTTGAACTTGTCTAAAACACAATGAAAAATACATCACGATCACATCACACATAATATTAATATTACAATGAACTAAAAACTAAAGGAGAGTAATGGGTGCGTGTATTCACAAATAGGTGAATGAAAAAGCAGCAAATGTTTTGTAAGTGTTTGAGAACGACGTTTTGAGTATGTCAGTGCCTTCTCTTTCAAGAATATTCAATAACCTTGGAAGAACATGTCGAAGCATTTGTTCGCCATATATTGTGCGGCATTTTGGAACTTTCTACCTTTCTGGAGTGTTATAGACTCTATTATTCGGGCATAAGTCTGCCATTACTAAAATAGCTGCATTCGCTACTTATAAGGTACTGTCGGCATAATTTGTGCTCATACATATTAGTTACTCTCATCATATTAAGTGATGCAAAAATGTGCGATGTCGGCGCTGCGTATTCAACGTTTTCAACAATCCATAACATTTTTTTCTGTTGTCCCTGAAGTTTCAGTAGGTTTTTTTTGGTGGTTGTTCCCCAGACTAAATGACAATAGTTTAAGTGAGAGACAAAGAGAGCATTATAGATTATTAGTTTAGCTCTTTTCGGAAGAGCATAGCGATTGCGATTTAATATTCCGGTTATACAACTTAATTTACTTCTTTACTTATTAGGCGGAGAATGACTAGAAACCATTTGTGGCCATCAGCACTGTAGTTGCGGCGATAAAGAAGGTTGTCGCGAATCGCGAAGTGCGATGCTTGGCGGCGAAGCGCACGCGATGGAGAAGCAGCTGATGGATCTTATAGGAGCTCGATAACAGAAGCGACCCAGGGGTCTCTCCGCTGCTCAGAAGGCATGTCACTGATGTTAAGTGACGCTGCCGAGGCACCCAAGGGGGAAAGGCTGGCGACGTCAGTTGGAAGGGGGTAGCGAGATAGAGCATCGACGTCTTGATGCTTGCTGCCAGAGCGGTAGACTACGTGTATATCAAATTCCTGTAGACGAAGAGCCCACCTAGCAAGACGGCCGGATGGGTCTTTCAAGGAAGAAAGCCAGCACAGCGCATGGTGGTCGTCACAACTTCAAAGGGGCGGCTATAAAGGTAAGGGTGGAATTTGGTCAGAGCCCAAACTATTGCCAAACACTATTTTTCAGTGACCGAGTAATTTGGCTCCGTTTTCGTGAGAGTTCGACTTGCATAGGCGACGACGTATTCAGAAAATCCAGATTTCCGCTGAGCGAGTACAGTGCCGAGACCGACACCACTGGCGTCGTTGTGTACCTCAGTATAGGGGCCGTCGGGTCGAAGTGACGCAGGATGGGCGGTGTCGTGAGGATTAAGTGCAACGTATTGAAGGCAACATCGCATTACAAAGACCAGAGCGAAAAGTCGGAACTGGCCGAAAGAAGCTGTGTCAAAGGGGCAGCAATAGAGGCGAAGTTTCGAATGAACCGACGAAAGTAGGAGCACGAGCCTAGGAAGCTGCGAAGGTCTTTGATAGATCTCGGCTTGGGAAAGGCAGCGACAGCACGAAGTTTGGCCGGGTCTGTAGAGACCCCTTCCTTCGAGAAAACGTGGCATAATATGGCCAGTAGACGGGCGGCAAAACTACTCTTCTTTAAGTTGAGCTGCAATCCGGCATCAGAAAGGCAGGTCAGAACGTGCTTCAGGCGGTAGAGATGAGTGTCGAAGTCAGGAAAAAAGACGACACTATCGTCGAGATAGCAGTGGCAGATCTCCCATTTCGTCCACACAAAATCGTGTCCATCATTCTCTCAAATGTCGCAGGAGCATTGCAAAGACCGAAAGGCGTAGCAATAAATTCATACGGGCCGTCTGGAGTAACAAAAGCGGTTTTAGAGCGGTCGGTCGCTGCCATTGGGACCTGCTAGTATCCGGAACGTAAACCTAGGGAGGAAAAGAATTCAACCCCTTGCAAGTAGTCCGGTGCGTCGTCTATGCGCGGAAGAGGATGGACGTCTTTCTTTGTAACCTTATTAGGTCGTCGGTAATCTACACAGAAGCGGATGGAACCGTCCTTCTTTTTAACGAGCACATCAGGCGAGGCTCAAGGGCTATTTGAGGGCTGAATGACGCCGTTCTGGAGCATGTGGCCTATTTTCTTTTCAATAACGTGGCGCCCTGTTGCAGAGACACGGTAGGGCCGTTGTCGAAGAGGTGCATGGTTTCCAGTGTCGATCCAATGAGTAACAGTTGAACTTTGGCCCAAGGAATTTTGATGAGAGTCGAAGGAGGAGCAGTACTGTTGAAGGAGGGCAAGAAGTTGTGCTCGCTGAAGCTCAGGTAGACTGGCGTCGATGGAAGAGGGAGGTGATACAGAAAGTGGAAGGCTGAGTGCAGCCATGGCGAGGCGCGGCGCGGCGCGTCGTCAGTCTCTTCATGGAGAAGAGCTGCGATGGGTTGTAAGCTTCCGAGAGATTCACCGCGGCGCAAAGCAGTGGGGTAGTGAACGGCTTAGAGTGCCAGAGCGCAAAAGGAGCCAGTGGAAAGAGTAAGTAAAGCATAGTGCAATGGAAGGCACTTTCGGCGCAGAAATGTATGTGCTGGCGTGAAGAGGACAGTTTCATCGCACACAGAGTCACAAGTGATATTTACTAGCAGGAACGAAGGAGGAGAAATGTCGATGTCTTCGGCGACGAGGGGTTTAGTGAATAGACTAGAAGTAGAGTTGTCTGACACGGGCTCGGGCAGCGCTGAAAATCCGACTTCAGCGCGAGCACAATCGATTACAGCGGCATTGTGCAACAGGAAATCCCAGCCTAAAATTACAGCGTGTGAGCAACTTGGCAGCACGATGAACTCAATTATATAAAGGCGATTCTCGATCACAACTCGAGTGGTGCACGCTGCTAAAGGCTTGATTTGTTGGGCGCTGGCCGTTCGCAACGAAAGTCCTGCAATCGGCGTCCTCACTTTCTTTAACGAGCTACAAAGGTCTGCTTCCATTACCGAAACCGCAGCGACAGTGTCATTGAGGGCCATGACAGAACCAGCTTCGACGAAAAGTTTAATGAGATTGGCTGGCGATAGATGAGTACTTGGAAAGTTCGACGGGGTCGCAGTTCTTGCCTCAGGAACTGCGGCCGCTAGTTTTCCTCACGTGAAGCACTCGGTCGACGTCGTCGTGGCGACAGTGAACGACGGTTGGTGTTGGCTGAGCGGTCTGGTGAGAATGACGGCTTGCTGGATGCTCAGTAGGCGCGGAATACTGAGGCGTCGAAGACCAGCACCCAGAACCTTGGGTAGGTGCTGCTGACACTGGGAGATGGTTTCGGCAATAGCGGGAAATCTGCCCAGACAGCCCGCAAATGTAGCAAATTGGCTGATTGTCTGTCGTGCGCCAGGGATTGCGGGGTCTTGGAGCCGGTAGAAAACAGGGTAATGGCGCTTGCACAGGCACTGACGGTAGAGTGTAAGCTGGCGGGCGTCATAAGTCAAAGGACCGGCGATAGACCTTGGGGTGACATCATATAGGGCATAGGAATGGCGACAGCTCTTGGAGCGGTGTCGGCGTCAGAGGAGCAGCAGCGGAGCAGCAGTCAGAGGAGCAGCAGCGACAACTAATGACGAATGTACAGGTGGAAGCGTCTCAGCAACCTGCGCCTGGATAGCCTGCCGTAATGCCGGGGCCAAAAGGTGTGGCTGCTCTTGAGGGCTAGGAAGCAGGGAAAGTTGACGCGCCACCTCTTCACGAATAAATGCTTTAATTTGCTGCAGCAACGATGGGTTGTCGGCTGCAGGCGTCAGTCCGGCAAGCAATTCAACCTGTGCTTGGGGCTGACGCATCAACACCCTCGGCTTGCGCATTTCCTCGAATCTCTGGCACAGCGTGAAGACTTCATTGACGGTACAGAAGTCGCGCGCTGATAACATCTGGAAGGCGTCATTGTCAATACCTATCAAGACGTGTTTGATGTTTGCAGCCTCTGACATATTTGCTTCTGCACGCTTGCACAGGTCGACGATATCTTCGATATAGCTTGTAAAGCTTTCGCCGACCTGCTGCTTCCGTTTACGCAAGCGCTGCTCGGCGCACAATTTCCTGACAAGCTGGACGACCAAAAAATTCGGCGAGCGTTGTTTGAAATACAATCCAGGTACTGATGTCGCTTTCATGGTTACGGTACCACAAGTTTGCCACGCCTGTGAGACAAAATATGACGGCGTTCAATTTTGTCTCGTCGTTCCATTGGCTCACCCGTTCGTAAGAAGTGAGCCAATCTTCGACATCGTGCTCATTGGTCCCGCTGAAGATAGCCGGGTCCCGCTGGCGAAGGGAGCCGGCGCAGATGACAGTTGGACCGGCCTGCATGCTTTGATGTTGGATGTCGTCTGGCATGGCAGGTGCAGGAAGAGTGCGGCTACGGAGCTCCAGGACCGACATTTCTGAACCGCGACTCCACCAAATGTAGGATGAGGGTTTATTAGAGGTACTGGGCGATCTAGAAGCCCGTCAGGAACAGTCCACGTACGATTATGTCCAGAGCACCCACCGGTAACGAGCCCACACTTCCTCTACAATATATATATATATATATATATATATATATATATGCGTGTGTGTGTGTGTGTGTGTGTGTGTGTCTGTGTGTTGTGACACTCAGAAACAGAGGCAAGGGAAGATGGGGATGAAGAAGCGGCTCTTGCTAGAGCTAGCACCGAGACACAGCTGGTTGTTCGAAGTTTGTTCTCCGGTTAATGAAACCTCGCTACTAGCATCTTGTTCGTTGTGCTGTGTAGACGTTCACAAGAAACCCCGAAGACGGACCCCCAGCTTGAACCGCCCTGAAGTCTTCACCTTGCTGGCCTGCCGCCATCTGTGCCTGCGATGTCTGTTGAGAGTGATGCTCCGAGGATCATGCATAGCAGCTCAAGGCAACATTATTGGGAGCCCAGGTCGTTCACAGGCTCTTGTAACGAAGACGTGGATGAGTGGCTCACTCATTACCAGCGGGTAGGCCGTTGCAATAAATGGAACTCTTTCGCCCAGCTGGCCAATATGGTCGTCGCGCTTATCCAAAATGTGCTTTGGAGACTCTAACGCGAAGAAGAAGGGAGCGGAACAAACGCTGTCTCAAGGAATTCAGTTGACCTGGTGAAACATGCACAAGTTTATCGAGGAAGTCTTGAAGCTGTTCGAGCTTGTGTCTCCTTGCGTTAAAGAAGATGACAATGTTGGCCATGTGCTTAAATGGTTTGCTTAAGACATCTATAATTTGCCTATCTGCAAATCAAGCCTTGTCGCTGTGGCATGACTTGATTAAGCACTAAGCATGTTCGAGATGATGAAGATGCGTCGGATAACACCCAACAACATCGTATGGCGATCTGGCCTTTACGACGAGGTGACCCAGTCGCTAGAATTAGCTTGGGGGTTCTTCCGGACTCCTTTCATCCCATCCACCGCGAAGACTTCCTACACCCGCCGTTAAAGCAGCGGGCATCGATGAGTACTAGGACCGCAGCAACTGCGGCAGAGCACCATACCGTGGGCACCCGCAAGGCAACAAACCCACTACTACAAACCGACACATATCTGGTATGACAAAAGTCCAGCGACACTCAGAGTGGTGATTACTTGCCCACGCCACCTTTTCCTCGCCCTGCTATGTGCTACCGCTGCGGCCAACCTGGCCGCATCTCGCAATCATGTCCTCGGCACCCGCGATATACCTTGGACACCATCCTCGCACTTTCCACCAGTAGTGATGAAGATCCCTCGATAACCGAGTAATCTGCTTTGTCGAAAACGCCCACCGGCGTGCTCGCCTTCGCTTCTTAGCCTCTCAAGATATCTAGAAAGCATGATATGATGCCCACCACCATCACGTTATTTACAAGCCTCGATATTTGGTCTTGTGGTGGTGGCCTATCAGGAAGCGGGGTCTGTCGCAAAAGTTGCGGTACCTCTACTATGGGCCATTTGTCATTCTTTCCCAACTCAGCGGGCTCAATTATCGCATCGCTCGCCTCATCACAAGCGGCCATCTCTCTGCGAAAAATGAAGTCGCGCACTTCGTCATGTTGTTCGTTTAAAGCCCTGCCGACCACGCGACTCTCTAAGTCGCGCAGAGGCCTTCGACTGCATACGCAAAGCGAGACGCCCAGTAATCGAGGCACGAGAAAAAGAGAATGACGAAGCGGCGCGTGCTGTGACTCGCAAGTGGAGACAACCGGTTTTTCGACTTTCATTTTCAGGCCAATAAAAAAGCCTCGCTCGTAACAGTATAAGTTAGAACTGGTACAAGACAATCGAGAGAAAATTTATTAAGTTCTCTTTGAAGTGCATCTGTATCTTATCCTGTACTATGTTTTAAGGATTTAAACAGAGATCACTTCTCATGTTGTTGGCTCAAAGTGGGGCTATTTACATTTTCTTGGTCCAGAACGTTCACAGCAGTTCAGCGTGAACGATGTGAACTTGATTTGTAAAATGCGCATCATTTGTCTACTAGACTTAGTCATTGCAGTGCTACAATAATATTTATTTAAACATGCAGCAGCGTACGCGTTCGTATGTACGCTGGTGTATGCTTTCTTCATTTACCATTGCTTCGGTGCAGCGGTGGCGTAGCGGTAGAACATTCGCCCGCATGCAAGAGGACCGGGGCTCAAATCCCGGTGCCGCGAAATTCTCCACCGGATTAAAAAAAATCCGCGTGTCGATGGAATTGCATGAACAGGTTTGGGGTGCGACCTGATGCCGGTGAACACCTCCGGCAACGCATCCCCTCACTAGAACAGGAGTTGGCCACCCTGGTGCAGTAATTGGCCGCAACCTCTCATGATAAGCTACATAAAACCCCGGCCCTCAGTCACCAGCGGCTGCGGAACAACTGACCACGGCGGCGGTCAGACCTGTGACGCAGCAGGGGGTGCTAAGAAAGCCTGGCTCCGCTGGACAGGCCGCCATTGGAAACTGACCCTGGCAACGCTTAACGTTAGAACCCTAGCTAGTGAAGCTAGTTTAGCAGTGCTGTTAGAGGAACTAGAAGGCATGAATGGGATGTCATAGGCTTAGTGAGGCTAGGAGGCCGAATGAGGCATATACTGTACTGAAGGATGGGCATGCACTGTGTTATCGAGGTTTACCAGAGAGGCGACAACTAGGAGTAGGTTTCCTTGTCAATAAGTATATAGCGGGCAATATAGATGAATGCTATAGTATTAATGAGTGAGTGGCAGTCATCGTAATTAGGCTTAATAAGCGGTATAAACTGAAGGTTGTACAGGCCTATGCACCTGCATGTAGTCATGATGACCAGGCAGTTGAAAGCTTCTACGAAGATGTAGAATCGGCAATGCGAAAAGTAAAGACGCAGTACATTGTGGTAATGGGTGACTTAAATGCCAAGGTAGGGAAAAGCAGGCAGGAGACCAGGCAGTAGGTGACTATGGCATTGGTTCTAGGAATAGCAGGGGGGAGTTACTAGTTGAGTTTACAGCGCGCAGTAACTTAAGAATCATGAATACCTTCTTCAGCAAACGGAAGAACCGAAAATGGACATGGTAAAGTCCTAATGGGGAGACAAAAAATGAAATTCACTTCATAATGTGTTTAACCCCCGCCATTGTGCAAGATGAAGAGGTAATAGGGAAAGTGCGATGCAGTGACCACAGGATGGTGAGGTCCCGAATTAGCCTAAATCTGAAGAAGGAACGCAACAGATTAGTAAGAAAGAAACAAATCAACGCATTAGCGGTGAGGGGGAAGGGCAGAAGAATTCAGGATCTCGCTACAGAATAGATATTCAGCTCTAACCGAGGATGGTGACATTACCCTAGAAACAATGAAGAATAATTTCAGAGATATCATTACTGAGTGTGCGGTAGAAGTAGGCGGTAGGATAGTTAGAGAGGATACCGGTAAGCTGTCTAAGGAGACGAAAGATTTGATTAAGAAACGCCAGAGTATAAAAGCTTCCAATCCAACAGACCAGATCGAATTGGCCGAAATATCAAAGCTAACCAATAAGCGCAAGTTGGCTGATATAAGGAAGTATAACATGGAGAACATTGAGCATTCTGTGAAGAACGACGGAAGCCTTAAAGCGGTAAAGAAGAAATTGGGCATAGGCCAAAACCAGATGTATGCGATAAGGGACAAGGCGGGCAACGTCATCACTAATATGGACAAGATAGTCAAGGTAGCCGAGGAGTTCTATACAGATCTCTACAGCAGCCAAAGTACTCAGGACCGTAACGAGATTGGCGGAAGGGAAAACAGTCAGACGTTCTACCAGTAACGAAGTACGAGGTCAAGAAAGCATTAGAAACTATGAAAAGGGGGAAATCAGCTGGAGAGGATCAGATAACTACAGATTTGCTAAAGGACGGAAGGGATATCGTGCTAGGGGATATCGTGCTAACTGGCTACCCTGTATACGCAGTGCCTGGTGTCATCGCTGGTACCGGAACCATAGAAGAATGCAAACATTATCCCCATTCATAAGAAAGGGGGCTCTAAGGACCTTAAAATTTACAGACCAATCAGCTTACTGTCTGTTACGTATAAGGTTTTTACTAAGGTAATCGCTAATAGAATCAGGACAACCTTAGACGGCAATCAAGCAAAGGATCAAGCAGGTTTTCGGAAACGGTACTCTACTATCGATCATATCCATACTATAAATCAGCTGGTAGAAAAATGCTCGGACTATAACCAGCCCTTATACATAGCATTCATTGATTACGAAAAAGCATTTGACTCAGTTGAAACATCGGCGGTGATGAAGGCATTGCGAAATCAGGGGGTAGACGAGCCGTACGTTAAAGTGCTGGAAGATATATATATAGTGGCTGCACAGCAACCATAGTTCTGCATAAAGAAAGTAACAAAATTCCCATAAATAAAGGCGTTAGGCAAGGAGACACAATCTCCCCAGTAATATTCACAGCTGGCTTAGAGGAAGTATTCAGAGACTTGGAATGGGAGCAGTTAGGGATAAGGGTAGATGGAGAATACCTCAGTAATCTGCGATTTGCTGATGACATTGCCTTGCTAAGCAACTCGGGGGAGGAACTGCAAATAATTCTTGATGACCTAGACAGGAAAAGTAGAAAGATAGGCTTGAAAATCAATATGCGGAAGACACGCCTCGGGAAGGAACAGCAGTTTACATTAAGTAGCGAAGTACTCTTAGTAGTAGGCGATTATGTCTACTTAGGACAGGTAGTAACCGCAGATCCGGAACATGAAAAGGAAATAACAAGAAGAATAAGATTGGGATGGAGCGCATTTGGCAAGCACTCGCAGATTATGACAAGCAGCTTACCGGTATCGCTCAAGAGGAAAGTATACACCAGTTGCATCTTACCTGTACTCACCTATGGGGCGGAAACTTGGAGGCTAACCAAGACCGTTCTACTTAAGTTGAGGACAACCCAGAGGGCTATGGAATGAAAAATGGTAGGGGTAACATTAAGATATAGGAAGCGTGCAGAGTGGGTCAGAGAAATAACTCGAGTTACCGACATTCTATTGGAAATTAAGAAGAAGAAGTGGACATGGGCAGGACATGTAGTGCGAAGAAAGGGTAACCGATGGTCGCTTAGGGTAACAAACTGGATTCCAAGAGAAGGAAAGCGTAGCAGGGGGCGGCAGAAAATTAGGTGGGCGGATGAGGTTAAGAAATTCGCTTGGGTCAAGTGGATGCAGCTAGCACAGAACCGGGTTAAGTGGAGAAATATGGGAGAGGCCTTCGCCCTGCAGTGGGTATAGTCAGGCTGATGATGAGGATGACCATGACTTCTACTGGCTGTGGCAGTACATAGACGCTTTAGCAGTATATCACAAGATATGCGACATTTTAAAGATGTTTCCGGTCACACTGTGTAACAAATGTCGTTAGACAAAGAAGGTGGCACCCGTTCGCAACTCGTCCTCCGTTATATATGAACCCTAAGAAAAAACGAATTTTTTTTTCATATGCGAGCGGAACGAAATTGAAACAATCTTAAGATATGGTTTTATGCAACCATTTGTCTTATTTTCACGGCCTGATAGGGCACTGCAAAAAAGAAAGGAAAGTACTGAATGAAGAGCTGCTTCGGAGGTAATTGTGTACAACCTGATGGAGGCAAAGTGACTGCAAGGCAAACTCCAATGAAAGGTACCGCATCGGTCGATGCGCCGTATAGACAAGCTAAAAAATTAGGAAACTTTTAGTACATCTGTAAAGATTTTTCAATGTACTTGCCTCAGCTTATAGCTTCAGCGTACTCTCTTTAAAGAAGCCACACATGAGCGTGGCTGCTAAGGAATAATGCCAGCAAAGCTAAGTGGAGAATATTATCACGGGAGCACCCGGCTGTAATGGTGTATGGTATTATCGCGCGTATGTGGAGAACTAGGTGTGTATGTCTAGAGTCCTAGTTGTGCTGTATAAAACCTTCAGCACCGCCTGTACAGCGAAGTTTTGCTCTGCAGCCATTTAAGAGCAAAATCAGTTTTGGACTAGTTCAGGATCTTGTGTGGGAAATGTTACAGTTCTTTCATTTTTCAGTTGTCCAGTGCGTGATCCTGCGGACTTTGGAAGTAAATGCTCCTTGCAAGACGGCCCGAATAGGCATTACCCCAGCTGTTGCCCAACTGTGATGTGCGAAGGGAAGAAATAAGTTTCCGTCAAATGCCATTTTGACTTGGAAAAGAGCAGTGGAGAAGATGAGGGCTATGATTCACAAACTGTAAAATAAAATATTTCACCAAAATATGCATTTTTACTAGCGCCATGTTTTCGCTACTTAATAAAGGGTGGACGTCTATTCTGAGAATCACTAGGGCTATGAGACACGCCGTAGTGGAATACTCCGAAAATTTCGACCACCTGGGGTTGTTTAACGTGCACTCACATCGTACAGCACACGGGCGCCTTGCTTTGCGCCTCCATCGAAAAGCTGCCGCCAAATCCCGGACTCGGCGGCAGCTTTTCGATGGAGGTGAAAAACAAGGCGCCCGTGTGCTGTACGATGTCAGTGCACGTTAAACAACCCCAGGTGGTCAAAATTTCCGGAGTCCTCCGTTACGGCGTCTCTCATAGCCTAAATCGCTTTAGGACGTTATACCCCACAAACCAACCAACCAACCATTATATGCAGTGTAATCGTAAGATTAATCCGCTTTTGTAGATCAACCGCTTGACTATTTTTTTCCCTATCTCTTGAAATAACGTTATCCAGTGCCATCATCGGCAACGTTGCGCTCGTAATTATCCTACCTCACTCTCTGACACCCCTTTTACGATTCATCTCTTTTAGGCATCTTCCCTTCCCTTCGCATCCAAAGCCAAGACAAATTAAGTAAAGTGCAATGAATGAAATAGGGGATAGCATTCGGTTCAAATGACAATATTAGGCAGGGAGGAGTGATGGCTGCCTAGTTCTCTTGCGGCCTTCTGGATCACTCTTATCAGTTTAGGCTGTTTGACGCGGGCGCAGCAAAAACCCAGCAGCGACGCGTAATAACCTTACGCACAGTTCTCTAGGCGCGGCTTCCCTTTGCTTCATATTTCTTCTCCGTTGAACAATTTTTCATCTGATTGGCACAGTTCAGCGGAAATCAAGCGAATTCTGACTCCGTAACTTAAGAGTTGCATATATAACTTCTAGATGTTTGAGACTGAACACACAAAGTCTAAACTAAAATTGTAGAATCCATAGCAGTAAATTATTAGAAACTGGGAGCAAATATCGAAAACATCGAATACAGATTATGAAATGTTGAAACAAAGCAATCTTACTTGTAAACTGAAGCAAACGAAACAGCCTTATACTACCTTTCATTGAAGATGAAAATTCTCAAAGGCTGCTGTATATTACCTCCGCGATGATTGACTGGTTCTAGAGCTCACCAAGTGACCCCAAGGTCGCGAGAACAAATCCGGGGCTGGGTAGCGGCTTTTCCGTTGATGCGAAAGCAAAACGTGACGTGTATGTGCTGTGTGGTGAGTCGTGACAATGCGCGTTGAAAACCCCGACAGTGTCAAACGTTTTTAAGCCCCACATTGCTGCGTCCCTCATAATCGTAGTCGCTTTGTGACCTTAAATACTATAACCCAAAACAAAGCTTCTAAATTTCAGCATAAGGTAGAGGGGCTACAGTTTGCTCCTAACCCTTACAAATTCACCTTGGGAACAGCGACAAACAAAGTGGCCTAATAACCTCGTCCCAAATTTGTCTTATTCCGACCGCATTATCTGTCCTGTGTGTAAAGAATGCACATAAATAATAATCTCTTAAGCTAACCTTGCAAGAAGGCGTTTTTCCGGTGTTCCTGTGTCTTAAATGCAGAGCAAATAAGGAGAATTTTTTAAATATTACTATTCCTAAATCCTGCCCTTTCAGTGGATGTTTCCAGTATGACCTTTCATGACATTGTGGCCAGAGTACTGGAAGCTTATCTATATGGCAACTCTTCGTTGATGCAAAATGTAGCTCGTAAGTGATCAAAATTGTACTCTCAGTTTCAAAGCCAATTACTTGCGCCGGTATTCTCCCCTATGTCGAATGTTCCCTATCGTCTTTGTATGGATCGCGACTACAACAATGGGCATTTAGGCTTCCAAGGCCACGAAGAGTGTTTGCTGACACGCCTGCAGCAATTCCAGTTCTTTCGAACACACATGCTAGCACCTGAACGAGGTCGTTCACATTCTCAGTAGACCTACATGCTTTCAGTAGACAACATCGTTGTTCGTACCTTCAATAACAAGGACTTAATACATAAACGTCAAGGCTATACTGGGGCCATATTTTTTGCAATACGATGTGGGCAACACGAATTAGAGCTTTAAGTGATAACGTCATCAGAGAAACAGGATGCATTGATCTAGACCTTTGTTTCTCAAAGAGGAGGTTGTTTGTTTCTTTTGTATATGAGAGATCATTGAAATCTACACCATGTAAGGGGCTTCAACGCGTCATACATTGTCCAGAGTTCATTCATGTACTCGAGTTTTATGCTTCTTATTTTCAACTGCAACTTGGTTATATAAATAGAAGTGCTCCCTTCAGCTCAAGCTATCAGCTCTAAACATTGACCCTGCTCGAATGATGACGGTTGTTTTTGGCCTGTTCGCCATCGTGCTTTACTGGATCATACTTCCCTGTGATTCCTGGAAGATTCTAACATTAAAAGGTATGTATAAAGCAAATGTGACCATTATATTATCACAATTTGGCTCATATCCAGTGTTGGCTCATTACGAAGAGCACTGGATGTGATATTGTGAAGTCGTGGGTTCGGTTCCCACTATAACGGCTTTGTTTTTCCTTCTACTTTGTATTCAAGTATATTTGTCGCTAATTTCATCGTATTATAAAATCAGGTCCACAGCAGACCTGAAATTTAAAAAAAAATCCTTACGCTTTCCCTGGCCTTGTCTGCTGCGGATTTCTTCCCTTCGTGTATCATAAAGAGCCCCTCATTTCCCCTTACATTTTCCGCGATTATTTTGAAAGAGTAGAACATGGTAGAATTGTACTTATTGGCTAGCAGAGAGCAATTGATAATTGTACAAGAGCATAAAGAGCAGGACCTTGGCTTAAAGTAATAGATTGGTTACTGTACGGTTCGGTAGTACAGACACAGGTGGTGTGGTTGCTGTATAGGAAGTTTACTGTAGAGAGTTTTTGCCGCAGGTGCGGAAGGTAGAGTCGGGTATTAATGAGAGAATATCAAACAGTACGCCTGCGGCGGTTGCGGCGCATCACAAAAAGTGATTTAACGGAAGGGATCGAAAGCGACTCGAACAGTTCATTAGCTTAGAGCGTGGCCAATGAACAAGGATTTCTGGCTAAATACAAACAGCTCTCTATACCTGTACATAACTACATGTTAAAGAGAGAAGCACTACGTCTATATATTGTGCAGTGAAGATACCTCAGCAGCTTTCACTGAATCCCTCGAGGCAGAGGGGTAAAATTCGAGCATTGCGTTTCCATCCCTTGGAAGAAAGCAGCAAAGCAGGTGAAAACAAAAAAACATAAGCACACACAAAGACAAGGACAACGCTGCACTTATAACTATATTGAATCGCACTTTTCCCTTCACTTCATGTCTGTAGCCAAACTTCTTCTAGACGGTCCCATTGAGCTCTTGTCAAGTTCTGAAACTGCGCTTGATAAATGAGGCGTGGCTGAAGAACCGCTGTCACCAAATGCCGTGCGATGTGGGAGCGAGCGCCACCGCATTTAGGAGTAGTACGTCTTATTAGGCCCAAGGACTGAATCGCCTGCTTTTTAGCCTGAGAAAGCCAGGCGGTTCTCGTTCCCGACTGGTAATTTGATAATCCCAGAATTTTCAATGTCTCATTGCCTTGAAGGGGGCTTCCAGATAGTTGGTGACGGATCGGCGTCGCTGCGAGTTTACGGCGACCCCAGCGGTTCGCTACCAACATGAACATAGTTTTGCTCTTGGAAAGCTCTAGGCCGACAGATTTAACATAGTTGGCAGTAATATCCAAGGCTGACTGCTAAAGCTGCCGCTTGAGTGAACAGGTCATGGTGTGTATTCCACACCGTAATGACATCAGCATAGGGCAAAAAGTTGACGTCAAGGACATTATGTAAGCGCCATGCAAGGGGAATGAAGTCAATGTTAAACATCGTTGGTGACAGAACCGAGCCCTGGGATACACCGGGAACAGGAACAAATGATCCGATGGAATCGCTATTAAGCCGTATTACATATGTTCTGTTTTCAAGGAGGGATTTTACGCACCTGCGTGCCCTAAGAGGGAAATGCAGGGTGTCAATACAATTTAAAAATGGCGTCGTGGCTAATGTTATCATACGCCTTTTCGACATCCATCGCGAGAATAGTAGGCACATTGCGGTTGCGGGTTGACGAGCCCACAAGTTCAACAGACCGGTGCCAGGAACCGGTTGATTGACATCTGTCCATGCGCTAGTGTAGCCCTGTCTAACGAGCATTTTATGCGGTCAACAAGCAGTGGTGACGATTCCGCAGGTAGATCCTGTAGAATAGGGCGCTAACAATCCCAGTTGACTACCGTGTACTTACGGCGTAACCGGCGGGCTCGTCATGGATGGACACCAATGATGATTGGGTGATGGTCAATCCCCCAGCATGCAGGTTCAATGCGCCACGAAGGAGGGCCAGGGCCAGACCACCACTTCAGATCAGCAGCATATGTGGCAGTGCTGCTGTTGCAAACAATCCACGTTGCTGTGCCGGGATTGTTCAGAAGTGCAAACAACGCATCAGCGAAGGCGTCCCGCACACGTCTACCACGAGGGCTTGAAGTAGGATACCCCGATTCTTGGTGTGGAGCATTGAAATCGCCTCCGACTAGAATCGGGCAACTGGGGTATTTCTTACGCACAGTCAACAACCAGCCCAGAATAACACGTGAAGGAGAGCCACCTGCTGGCCTGACGTAAAACGATACTACAACACCAGTTGCCTTTGGCAATTTAACAGCAACTGCAGCAACCTGCTGGTATAAGTTGCGCAAGTTTCCCAGAGAGAGACACAATTCAGGGAAACGTGTCTCAACATACACCGCCGCCTTTCCTGAAGGGGAAGCAGTGTGCACACTGCGGTCAATCGTCGATGGGGACGCGGAACCACAAAAGCCTGGAATTGTTGGCAAGGCGCTGGTCTCTTGTAGTAATAGGGCCCACACCTTAAGTTTGTGCAAACGAAGGCGGGTTTCGAGCTCTCCCACTTTAGTGGAGATGCCTCTGCACTTCCATTGGAGCACACCAAAAAAGCTTATAGAAGTCATCCTTTGTTAGGAGTGTAAGCGTTACAAGAGAAAGATGTCAGGTTGGACAGCTGTGTTACCATGAAACGGAGCAAGGATGCTGTAGAATTATCTTAGATGGCGGAAGACACTCTGGGTGTAGCACTGAGTGAAGCAGCTGGGTAGGACATAGTCGGCGGTGATTCAGCATTTCCATTTGCGGTGCTAGATTCCTCAGCAAGCCTTCGGCGTGCGAGCAGTTCGCGATTCTGTCAAAGCATAGCAATCTCTGCCAAGAGGCGTGTGATCTGGTTATCTGGTTATGTCGTCGTTGGGAGGTTCCGGCGTGCTACGCCGTTTTTTAAGCTGCTGGTGTCGGCGGTACTTACGCACTTTGTCGCTATATGTCTGCTGCTTAGCGATTTCATGCGGCTCTCAAAGTTCTGGCAACTCGTTATCATCCCATTGGAGAGCGTGAAACCAGTTGTAAGTATGAACAGGGGCTGTATTTACATTCTGAGGCCATTGATTAGATCTGGCACGCCGAATCTTTTGTATTGCCTTCTGTTTTCCGGGGCAGGTTGGAGATGTTATATCATGGTCGTCAGCCCTGCACAGGCCACATCGATAGGCTGGTGCGCCCCCGGACGCTGCTTCTTGTTGAGATGTGAAAGGACAGGATCTACGCATGTGGCCAGGGGAGAGGCAGCTGTAGCAGTAGACTGCACTGGGCTCGTATGGTCGAGACCGTAAGTTGCAACAGCAATAGTACAAGCAGGTTGGCAGCGTTGATGGGCCTTGCAGGATGACAATGCAAGAGCGCCCCTTTCCCCTGTTACATGCTTAAATCACTCGGTGTGTGGGACAGTATAATTCACGCTGAAGAGCGTCCTGAGCCTCATTAATGTCCACATTGTACACACCGCAACATTGTAAGTCTGACCCCTCAACCAAGTAAACCTGTACTGGCACCGATATCTCACTGGTAACTGCAATACACCGTAGCGTTTGCAGACGTTCTACAGCAGCCAAAGTCGAGAGCCAAATACGTAATTATTCACAGAAGTTTGTTGGGAACTGTGCCTGGGCACGATCAGCACAGCGCCGGAAAGCTCCTGACTATGCTGAATCAAACGAGGCATCTTAAATTGAAATTAGTTTCAGCCTATAGCAAACACCTGGTATCCGCTAGTGCAGCAGCCAAACGTTGTAAATGTATAGAGTGCGGCTTCGCTGATTACTGAGTATTCTTTTCGAGCGCAGTATAGCCATATCTGCTAATGTAAAAAAATATTTTACTGGAAAATTGGTTCAAACAATTACTGGTTTAGAGGATACAGCAAACTTGGAGTGGCACTAGCAGATGGTGGTGACAGGTAATAAAAGGAGTAGTGTTTTTTTCCCCGCAAATTTCTCATATATTACCAAAGGATATACGAAACTAGCGGAGTCATTCCCGTTGCCTAGATTCGTCTTTAGCTATCTTTGAGCAACATATGGCTCTATTTTCAGGGCCGCGTAAATCACCATCGCATAAACAACGCACAATATTGTTACGGACGAAGGAGGAAGAAGAGGGCAGTGGCGTGGGCAGGAGCGCGCGCGCTAGGCCCGCTTACAGATTCATTAAATGTCATCTCACGACCGTCGAGCATCTTCTTTCTGTCCTCTGTTCTCCTGTTGTCATCGCTTGCCGCAACACGCAACCCCCGCCCAAGCTGCCCGACATGACCTCGAGCCAGCGGTCCCATGGACTCTGGTGACGGATAGTTGACAGCTCTAGGGGAGGCGGATCATTCACGCATCAGACATCGTACCGGCGGCCATTCTATTCTTACTTCTTCCTCTTCTTCAAGCATCCAGGCACGTCCATCATCATGCCATGGAATCATCATCGGTAAAACTCCTCACGGTGGCCCCGGGTCATGTTACGGACGAAGGAGGAAGAAGAGGGCAGTGGCGTGGGCAGGAACGCGCGCGCTTGGCCCGCTCACAGATTCATTAAATGTCATCTCACGACCATCGATCATCTTCTTCCTGTCCTCTGTTTTCCTGTTGTCATTGCTTGCCGCACGTAACAATATTTTTCGGACCACCCCACGCCATCAAAAATCGCCGCTCAAGGCCGATTCACACGACGGACGAACCGTCCGCGGACGGAGCACCACGTTATCCGACGTCACTGGCTTCTCCTCCTCCGCGGACGACGTCGCGGACCGCCTAGCAGCTTTGTCACCGAGGAGGCAATTCGCAGGCGACAACATTCCAAGTGAACTACGCTGCATTGTTGACTAGGGTGCCTAATAGTCAGGGAGACGAGAGCATCGACGTACCCTATTGTTAACACTACAAAAGCGCCCTCACTGGGTTGAGAAATGAAAATACCATGTTGCCTCAATTAGATGTTGTTCTGCTAGAAAAATAGTAGACGACCTCCATATTTTGACAGGGGAAGCATGTGGGCCAGTGTTTGGCTTGTGAAGCCTCCCCCATCCGCAGACGTGGCGGAGCCAGTGCCGTCGGGTCTCATGGTGCTCATACGCGCGCGGACTGCAACAATTCCATTCGTCGTGTGAATTGGCCTTAACACGAACGAGCCTTTCTCGACAAGAACGTTTTTTTACTGGTGCAGTACTCTTCGCTGATATCATATTTGTACATTGGGAAAGATTAGGCTAAAGGTTCCTCTGGAGACCAGGGCAGGTTACAGCGATATTTGATTTGCCGCTTCGTCACGCAGTGGCAGTCACACAACGCGAGTTCGTACAGTCTGCGTTAGGAAAGACATCTGGGATTTAAAAAAACCGCCTTCGAGGGAAGAAAGAGTGGCGGAGCCGGAATCGAAAATCTTGCCTTTCCTCTGCAGGCGCAGCGCGCTTTTTCAGCCAGATAAATATTATCATCTGTGCGTATGTTTACAGATGGCTCGTGTGACCGTCTTATACCTTGCGAGGGGGCAGCCCTCGAAAGGGACCGTAGGAGTCATGTCGGAGTTTTAAGTTCAGTGGAATGCTCTCAATTGTGCATTCGAATAACGTGACCAGCGGCATAGCGTGACCGTACTCATGTAATTTTCAGCATTTCGCGGCTTTCTCGTATTTAGCGGGACAATGTGGTGGTGCCCTCTTAGGCTAGAGCTACCCGCTTCAGATAGATCACATGTTATTGCCGTCCTCGTTGACACTGAAAAGACGATTCGATGTCTTGGCCTGCCAGCTAATGCTGCAAATGCTTACGCCAAAATAGAGTAGAATTACCAGCCGAAGGTCCCAGCTTCAGCGCAAGAGATGGACACCGGAGACAACCAATGGCAATAAAGATGTCACGGCGCTGTTTGTTCTCTGTCTTCCTTACAATGCCCCGCGTGGAAAAATGATAGGGGTAACATTAAGAGACAGGAAGTCTGCAGAGTGGGTGAGAGAAACAACTCATGTTATCGACATTCTAGTGGAAATTAAGAAGAAGAAATGGGCATGGGCAGGACATGTAGTGCGAAGAGAGGATAACCGATGGTCGCTTAGGGTAACAAACTGGATTCGAAGGGAAAGAAAGTGTAGCAGGGGGCGGCAGAAAGTTAGGTGGGTGGGTGAGGTTAAGAAGTTCGCAGGAGTCAAGTTGATGCAGATAGCACAGAACCGGGTCATTTGGAGAAATATGGGAGAGACCTTCGTCCTGCAGTGGGTATAGTCATGCTGCTGCTGCTGCTGCTGCTGCTGCTGCTGATGATGATGATGATGCCTTTCGGCATAAGGATTTAAATATTTTGATACAGGCCTGTGGCAGCAATGAATGCCAACAGCTCTCGGTGGTGTAGGCCATGTGTTCATACCCCTGTGTCGCGCGGTCTGGTAGGGTAGTAAGAGGGGCTTCTAAGGGGTGCCTTGCGGGCCACGCAACATTGTAGGCGAACGTTACAAATAGCAGTACGTGGTCCTTGAAGTGTTAATTAGATCCCAGAGGCAGATGTAACAGACATTGCGAGCATGTCCCCAAGCGTAAGAATGAACACCTCCGTGAGATGTGGTTATAGCTCGACATATGAATATGCAAGATGACAGAAGCTCTTGGACTACTTAAGACCGAAAAACGCGACCTCTGCCACTCAGTAGCTCGTGAGGGGCGCCGTGTCGCAGAACGAAGCAATGGATAAGGAAATGAGTTCGTCTCAGGTTGTCGCCGCTGGAAGTCGCGGCCTCCGACTAAAGGGCCAGGTAATCGACGGCCACGATTGCACTGTCCAGCAGCACTGGATGGTAGCGGACCATAAAAGTTTCCCACGCTATCCAACGGGGGAGCTGGACACGCTAAAGGCTGCAGAGGGCCAGCAAGGTGGCATGAAGTATTCCGTTGTTGGCTGGTGGTTCGAGCGAATGCTGGGACGTAAGAAATTGTGCATTACCCGCCAGTATTAATCTAAAGAATACGATCATATGTTTTAAGGATGCCAGTATGAGCGCTTTGCGGATCAGTATGATCAGAACGGAGGCGAGCGCACTGGTGATCGAGAAAGAGCGTCGGCGTCAGAGTACTTCCGGCCATAGCGGTGCACTACACGCATGTGTTTTTGGAACCTGAGAGCCCAGCTGCGGGGACGACTAGACCGAAAAGCGAGTCAACAGAAAGCATGATCCGTAACTATATCGGAGTAGTGGCCGTTAGGACAGAACTTCATGATAGCGCGCTGTATAGCTAAGCATTTCTTTTTCGATAATTAGACTGCAGGCGGTTTAAGAGCAAATGTTGGGAGGTACGAAATTGTACATTCCCCTCCAATAATACCTCTGAATTATACGATCATAGGTTTTCAGGAGGCCGGAATGAGCTCTGCCGCACAATCGACAACATATTCCTAATAGCGAGGCTTGCGCTGGCCGAGGACGGCACCAAGGCCAACACCACTGACATTGGTGTGGAGCTCTGTAGGGGCAGCAAGGTCGTAATGACAAATGAATGTCGGCGACGTCAGAACATGGCGAAGCGTCGCGAATGCATCATAGCAGGCTGGCGACCAACATTAGAGGTTAGGGCTGCCTTTCAGGAGGTGTATAATGTGGGCTGTGATGGATGTAAAATTCCGGAACAAACGACAGAAGTAGGAGCAGCGGCTCACGAAGATTCACACTTGTTCCAGAGAGGTCGGGTTTGAGAAGTCAGCAAAGGCGCGCAGCTTGTCAGGATCTGTTAGAGGTATATCTTATCACCCCACATGTCCTAGTATTGTGAGCTAGCGGGCATCGAAGCGGCACTTTTTTGAGGTTCAGTTAAGGACCGGCGTGGATGAGGCAGGTCAAGACCAGGCGAAGGCGAGTCAGGTGGGTGGAGAAGCGTAGTTGAAAAGATGATATCATCCAGATACCACAAACAGCTGATCAATTTCAGGCTGCGCAATACGGTGTCCATCATTCTTTCCAATGTGGTTGTGGCGTTAGAGCTTGAATGGCTTAACATGAGATGCGTATAGTCCGTCTAGTATAACAAAGGGGGTCTTAGCACGTTCCGCCGCTGCCATGGTCGCCTGCCAATACTCGAAAAGGAGCTCCAGGGAGGAAAATAACTAGGCGCCTTACAAGCATTTTACAGCATCGTCAATTCAAGAGAGGGTATACCATATCTCGACGAGTAATTTGGTGAGGCGGCGATAATAAACACAAAAGCGTATTGAGCCATCCTACTACTACACTAGGACCACATGAGCCGACCATGGACTACAAGACTCTCTAATCACATCCCGTTGCAGCATGTTTGTTTGGCAATAACACCACGCTAAGCCGGGGACACAAAATTCGGCAGGTGAAGGAAAGGTTGCTGGGTGCCAGTGTTGTTGAGGTGGAAAATGATCATCGTCAGGTCCAAAGGAGATCTTTAGGAGTCGAACGAGAAGCGGAATTGGTGTGAAAGGACGAAACGTATTTCGCTTCGTCGGTGGTCTAGAGCGATTACAACAGAATGGTCAAAAAGGTCCCGCTGCAGCGGATCGGAAGGAACACGAGTTGGGGGCAAAGCATTAACGTGGAAAGCGCGGTATCAGGCATCTTACAAGGCGACTAGAAGGTCCATTGGCTAAATGCGGCTCGGTCCGAAATAGCGGGAGATGCGAGAGGATTGGCCATTAGAAAGTGTGCTGATGACTTTACATGTCAAGGACGGCAAACGGTAGCGTTAAGTGGCGGCGGCGGCGGCGCAGACAACGTTCGAGAGCACAAATATCAGTGAGGGAACGAGGGGAACCACAACAGCGCTAACGTATGGCATGGTTGGGCCACGAGCCAAGAAGAGTTTGGGCTTAGAACGAGGGCATGGCTGGTGGAGCGCGGCATCAGACGGTCATAAATAAATTCAGTGAGCTCCACTTGAGGACCAACGCAGTCAATGATAGCATGATGCTGGGACGAGAAGTCCCAGCCGAGAATGGCGTCATAAGAACACGCGGGGAGGACAACGAATTCGATGAGGTACAAGACACCAGAAATGACGACACGAGCAGCGCAGAGAGCTATTGGCTGCATACTGTGAGTGGATGGACCACGAGGCGATAGTCCCGCGAGAGGCGTAGTTGCCTTTCGGAGTCTGCGGCAGAGGTTTTGGCTTATGACAGATACGGCTGCACGAGTGTCGACGAGCGAAAGAATACCTTCAACGATCACTGTTGTAACATTTACAGGAGGAAGACGAGGTCTTGAGGCTCTTTCGAATACGCAGTTAGTGTCTCGCGAGCTATGGCGGTGAGATTTCCGGCTTGGTATCCGACTGTCGGAGCGTGTGCAAAATGGAGCGGCGACGTGGTGACGGCGAACGACGAGGGAGGAACTGTAGATGAGGGGCCGCTGTTGGCGGACCCGGTGGGACTGGGAACTGGGGGCCAAACAAGGTGGCACAGACCGTGCAGCAAAGGCCATAGATAAGCGGTACCGCTGGTAGCGTCACACAGTGTGCCCAGAGATGCCGCACGTATAGCAAATAGGCCTGTTGTCTGAAGTGCGCCATGGAGAGGAGGTCTCTGTCAAAGGAGGATCAGAAGCTCTGGGTGCAGAACGCCCTGGTGCGAAGCATAGGCATATGCCAACGCAGTAGGTGGACATGAAGAGAAATCGGAATATGTGCGACGCAGTACCTGAACAGAAGTCGGCGCGAATGCTGGAGCCTGTCTCAGAGGCGCAACACCCGAATCTGGAATTGTTGGCCAGTGACGGCAGTGAGGCTGCAGCCGGAAATGGTTGGGGACCGGTATTAGGGACGGCTTCTGAGTATTGTCGCTGGATTCCACAACGAAGCTCTAGAGCAAGGCCACTAGTTGACTTCGTCACGTACGGCAGCAGAGACAACAGTCGCGCAACCTCCACACGCACAAAAGCCTTCATTTCTGCGCAGAGGCCAGATGGTTCACGCTCCGCGGCCAGTCCAGCGAGCGATGCGCCAGGCGGGCGGCGAATCAAAACATGGTCCTTACGCAGCCCGTCATAGCTTTGGCAGAGGTTGTAGATTTCCTTGATTGTATTGGGGACCTTGGTGATGATGGTGCTGAAGGCGCCGTCATCAGTTCCCTTAAGGATATTGTGTATTTTATCGGCCTCTGTCATGGTCGGGGTAACGTTGCGACAGAAATCAACTACATCCTCAGTGTAACTTGTGAATGCTTCATCAGCCGGCTGCGCTCGAGATCGAATATGCTGATCCGCGCGGAGTTTGTGAACAGCGGGGCGGCCGTACAGTTTTGTAAATTTGGTCTTGAAATTAAGCCAGGTGCTGATGTCCGACTCTTGGTTTCGAAACCACAGATTGGCTGCGTCACTCAAGTAAAAGGTGACGTTGGTGAGCTTGCGATTGTCGTACCAGTTTGACGGCTCACCTGTTTGTAGGCAGAGAGCCAATCGTCGACGTTGTCATCGCTACTACCGCTGAAGGTAGAAGGGCCTCGTTCACGTAGGGTACCAGTGCAGGTGACGGGTGGAACCGGGTGCAATGGGGTCGGCTCCGTCATTGGGGTAGTTAGTGCTCGGCTGCGAAGTTCCAAGTCGAGAACGGTACTTTGAACCGCGGATGTACCACCAAATGAAAAGAAGATTTAATTACTTGGCCCGACGCCTAACGCTGTCAGTACTTCGGACACAGCAGCAGGGTAGAATTACTAGCCGCAGGTCACAGATTCAGCGCGAGAGATGGACGCCGGAGGCAAGCGATGGTGACAGAGATGCCATGGCGCTGTGTATTCTTTCATTTCATTTCATTTCATTTATTAATACTGTCAGCCACCATAAGGGGCTGTAACAGGAGTGGAAAATACAAAATGAAAAATGAGCAATATAGAACACGATGAAAATCAATAGTCAATCAAAAATTGTCTCTGAATGCACACACAAACAAAACAAAAATGAATTACACAGAAATCGAAACAACAGCCATCCTACACAACAGCAATAGAACCTCATCACCCTGTGGTAGTGCCATAGATGAAATTTTCTAAATGGCGTACAAATTCAGATAATGAAGATGATCGAACAGCAGAATCTGGAAGAGAGTTCCAGTCCTTACTAGTTCGCGGGAAATAACTAAACTTGAAGCAACTATTTTTTTATAGCCGGCAATAGAATGAACCTACTATGACGATGCCTTGATGTCTCATTAGTTTTGATCTCAAAGTAGTCTGATTTATTAATTTTTAGATAATTATTGATAATGAGGTAAAGAGTTTTTAGTCTTTCATACCTGGTTCTGCTTTCTAACATTGGTAGTTGGGCTTGTTGGCAGAGGTCTATTGAAGAATGGTTACGGCGGTATTTATATATAAACCTTGCAGCGAGCCGCTGAATCCTATCTAGCCGTGGCCTAGTGGTTAGAGAACTGGGTTTGGGCCCACTGCGGAGGAGGGGCGCGCAGCGGGGTTTACGGAGCTTCTCCCAAACGCGCACCCCTGGAAAAGCCGAGCGCCAGGCCGGGGGACGCTTGTACCCCCCGGTGGGTACAAGCTTCCCCCGGTGGGTGTCCGGCGGTGGGTTTCGAACTAACCACCTCCCGTAGCCGAGAGTTTCTTTGTCTTCCTTAAGACATTTTTAACAGCATACACGAGTATATGGTTCCATAAACTATTGCTGAGCTTCCTTCAATGACCAAGTTGAGAATGTCACTGAGCACATATCTAGAGATTCCCCACGATTCTGAAAGCCAAAACAAAATGGAGCTTCCTGATATACTGTTAGGGACTGGAACTGCTCACAACGGGTTAATATTTTCTATTTATTTATTTGAAATACTCCGGACCATGCATGGTTCTAGCAGCGTTGCTAGGAAATGAATCGGGACGTAAGAAAAAGACTTTTGGAGCTTAGCAACGCTGTTTTAACAAACTTAATGCGGCAATATTTATTTAACGTACCAAAATAATCGGAGCATAGCATAAGCTTTTACCTAGAAATCTTCTTTCCAAAGCATTTTACCTCGTGGTCTTCCTTAACTTTAACGGCACCTCTTTATTTTCAATTCCTTATTGCAACCAGGTTACGTGTTTCATACGTTTCGGGCGTACTTGTATGCCGGAACCAAAAGTTAGTACGGTATACGTTTTTTTTTGTATACTACGAGCCTATGCAAATGCACAAAAATGCCCTTTCATTTTTTTGCAAAATAAACTCCATTTAATCACAATGCTAAGCAGATGACTAATGTGTCTCTTCATTAAGTTGTCACGTGAAAGCTGCAGGCGTTTCTTAAAGCAAACTTAATTCCAATTAGGACCTCTAATGAGCACTTTCAAAACGCCCGAGTAGGAAGCACCGGTACATAGCTGTTTTACCTAGGGCTACTAGGTCTCCTGCCGCTTGTACACATGATATTTAGAACTACTAATTAGCGCCACCTATGTGACCGGTAATTATCAAAATTGCAGAGTACCTGTACTGCAAATCTATTGCATCAAGGTTAAAGCTTAAAAAGATGCCCCCATCAATTAGTTACCTTTGGCGATTTTTATTATTTTCATTTTGCGTAATTTTGTGTTTACTTCTACACAAAACGCAAACATGATCCTTAAAGAAGCACAGCAATAATAAAGGAACCACAGCTGCGGAGGCGCACTGGGTACAGCACCTGATAGGTTAGCTGAGCCTGAAGCTATGGTTGGATCCTACCATGGTTGCCCCATTGCGATGGAGGGGGGGGGGGGCGGAGAAGAACGCATACCTGCACGTTGTGCAATGCCAGTGCGCTGTGGGCAACTCCAAATGGTCAAAGTTATTATGTAGCCCAGCACTGTATTAAATTTCGTTTTTCACTACAATGCTTACGCCATACCCGTTATGTGGTTTAGGCGCCCACCGAGATGCGGACAATTACTGAGTTTACCCCTTCTTCTCCGATAATTTTACAGAATATACAGACAGAATATCCACGATAGGCTGGGCTGTGACCGCTATGTTTTCGGAAGATGGAAATTACAGCAGTGGAGCGGATGAAAGAAGACCGTGTACTACAGGAAGAGCTCCTGAAATAAGCTGTTGTGTATGCTGCCATGCGCTTAAATGACTGAGATGCTTTCGCTTTGAGTACAAAGAGATTCACCTTAGTTAGAAAAAAATATTTTTATCGCTAATTGCTGTAAATAATTAATTGCCCACAGCAATACCGTCCCAATTCGCCTCAAGGTTAGAGGGACCTCGGCGTAGATGGCTCCGATTAAATGGGCGCCCTGCTTTTCTCATCCATTGCACCGCGGCTGCCACGACTGAGATCGCATGTCATATATTCGATAGAGAATGTTCAGATTCAGATAATGATTATTATAGCTCCTATAATTCCAGAGCACTGCACATTCAAGAACTCAACAATTCTCAACGGCCGAACTAAGAATTTTTATCAACCTTGTGCTAAGGTTGGATGCAAAAATGGAAAGCTATGGATAGTGGGGTAAGCGGTTTTCTGGCATAAGAACCATGGAATTGCAAATTGATACATTCATCAGTGTTTAAAAATAGGAAAGAAATATCAGTGCAAAGAGGAGTCGCGTCCTTGGCCATAAGCCATCAGACATTTTATTATCTGCATGCAAAAACTGCTTTTATTTGTTTTAAATAATTGAGGCAGCTAACAATAGCCACGCATTTAGATCTTACCTTCACAGATTATATCTAGGAGGCTCTTATCGCCATCATACGCCATCATACATATGTCACTCGAGCTGTCCATTCATTACACAATCGCGAGCTAACTGTTCATTTCATCAGAGAAGAGAAGCTCCCAGGATCATAGAAATCATACTCTAAATTGAATGTTACCATCTTTACAATAAAGCAGTCCCATTTTCAAAGTTTCGCTATGCTATGCGTATGTCACATGCAACACGCAAACTCAACTTATTTTTTACAGGTGCCCCGCACTAACACATTACGGTGAAAGATGCCTCGAGCAGCCGGGAGCAATGGGAGTGTATCCGTACTGCTGTCCGACTATAGTTTGCCCTTGGGCAAAAGCAAATTATGCTCATGCTTTAAGCCATAGGATGCAAATATGCATTCTCGTGAGTGGCGGTTGAAACTAATCAATTTCGAGTGTGAGGATGCGAGGCACTGAGTCGCTGATGTGGAATAAAGTCATCTCACGTGCATAAAGAATATCTGCCAAGTGTGTTTACTAGCCCTACTGTCGCCGCTATTATGAATAAAATTCATAATGATGCGCATGTGAAGGCTTGAAGGACAAACATGCAGTTCTTTTTGATAACAAGAAATAGATCCTTTGGGGACATGCATTCCAGGGGTCTTTAAAAAGTATGTTTCTTAAATAAATAATGACATTTTCGCACATCACATGTCATGAACATTAAAACAAAATTTATCAAGCTTGCCATAAAACCACACATCTTTGTACAACGGCATGCAAATTGTACGGCGAAGCAAATTAACGTGCCCTTTAAAGTTGAATTGTAACGTCGGCCAGACATCCATCTCTGTAACCACACTGGAGTTCCTAATAATTTGAAATGTTTGTTTATTCCGCAGCTTGGTAATGGTCGAATCTGGCTTGTTACGAATTTCCTCACGGCACTTGCTGCGTTTTACATATGGAGCAAAATTCTAAAATCGAATCAGTGAGCACTTTATGTACAGTCTACCAATTTACGCCGGGAATTGTGCTCGTGAGTCGAAAGCTCGTAGCGATAATGTAGAGTGTGCTTGTTTTCTCTAATGTACTGAGCTGAACACTGCTAACTGAATATGTAAGAATCTACTTCGACCTAATTGAATGTGTGGGAATCCATTTGCGGGCGTCTCTCCGAAAGCGCGCAAGTTATCCAGCTCGTTTTAAGTAAAACGCCTTACGTAGCCCGCTCTATCAATTGCGACCAGTTGCTTGTTGTGCTTCGGAGATGGTTTTAAAAAATGCCATCCAGCAGATGTAATACGTCAAAGCTACGACATTATAATATTGTGACACATAAAGCCATGATCGACAGCACCGCCCCTTCATACAAAGTACGCCAGTCACTTGTGGATATACTCAGACAAGCAGACCTTCCTGCGGCGGCATTTTCCCATTATTATATAAATCTTCCGCACGAGGTTTCGCACGCAGGATGTTTCTTGTGGTGCCGTAATATTTCTAGCTTAATGTACATACAATTATCTCTATGCCATGTTGCAGGCTAGCTCACTACAGGGGTTCGAAACAATGCCCTGTCTGACTAGAATAATATTCTTTAACAGACTGTTGCAACAAGATTGTGATGACCCACAAGGTCGCATTTCGTTACAGGTGGTATCATGTGATTTCCAATATCATTAAGCGTGCATCTGCTGGCTAATATGACAGCTGTCTCTTGGCAAGAAGATAAACTATTACCAATGTAATTTGAATCAAACGTTTACAAACCAATGTTGTGGAGGTTTCAGATTCCTTGCGACGATTGAAGCTGAAAGTCTACGTAAAATGTGCAAACACCCAGGTCGAATACAATGTCAACAAATAACAACAAATTACGTGAAAACAATCGCCAGAAAATAGTTAATCGTAGGAACATAGCCCAGAGCCAATAATCCTCCACTGCCTTACTGGTAATAGCACAGCCCAAGGGACGGGACGCAAGGAAAGGAGGAAGGACACACACACTTGCGTTCCCGTCCCTTGGGTGCTGCTATTATTTCCAGCTTAAGTACTTCCAGGCATTTAGTGTTATTAGTTTTCTTTCATAGCTTCGTACTCTGCAGAAAGTAGTTGATTTCTCTACAATAGTACAGCAGTGCCTGTGTGTCCTTACTCCTTTCCTTGTGTACAGTCAATTGCGCTGTTGCATGCAGAACCAGCTAGCCCACCACCTGGCTCTTATAACTTTTGGACAGTTGCGCCCATTCGAAGCTCGTTAAAAGAAATATTGTTTTTCTTTCCTGTCCAATTCTCTTGACAACTCATTTCCTCATGTAACAAATTAAATAATTGTCATGCAAGTGGCTTGCACGGTTGGAGGAAGCAAGCTTTTTTAGACAAACGGTAACAACAGTAGCTGAAAGCTTCCGTAGAAAGAGGAAGGAAGCGTCACGTCTATGTGACGAAGAAATACCAGTGGACAGGGAAACGAAAAAGTAAAAAAGAAAAGAGAAAAAAAAAGTTAGCTGTGATATATTACATACATAAGGTTTCGCACAATCTTAAGAAGGTAGCTCTGCTGTCATATGTGAAGGTGGTATTTAGGGCTTCTGGCAGGTTGCGGAGCTCGTGCAGGATGACTTGCCCTGTTAAGAAATGTAAATCCGGCTGTACTATCACGTTCAGGAAGAACTTGGTCCTTGTCAACAAGGGGTGATGTACAAGCTCTCTTGGGATGCGGAGAATCCACATCGGGCAAACAGGCCGATGCTTAAATGTACACCTGAAAGAGCGCGCAAGGAAAGCATGGAGGGTTGCTGTTGACGGCCATTTTGCCGAGCATTGCAGATCGTCTGCTAGTATGCCTGCCTGTCGACCGGTGTTCGAGGCAACTGTAGTAATCTGCTTTCCTCGCGCCAAACGCATTCAAGAAATTGTTGAAGCGTCTACGATTGCGCGAGCAGGAGCTGGATGTGTCTGCACGTAGTCTATAGCTTCGTCGCTAAGAGAATGTTTGGCCCGAATGGGTGGTGCCAGCACGTGCTGAGTGTGCGTTTCAAACAAGGGTGGCTCTATTCTTTTCTTTCTTTCTGAATTTTTATTAGTGAATATATTGTTACGGGAAATATTCACTGTAAGGCACTTTTCCACACCACTGAGGATGATCACAGCTACCACAGCACAGCACTCGCACAGCACAGCACTCGTCTGCGTCTTCTTTTTCTCGGAGTCTGTCGCACTTCTTTTTCGTCAGCACGGCCAGCGAATACCGCTCAGTAACACTACCCCCCCTCGGGAAAAGCACAGTCCCGGTGCGTTCTACGTTTGTGAAACAGAACGTGCATAATAAGGCTTTAAGCGGGACACATGCACTATTTCAGAGGATGGCGCTCTGGACGAGGATTTCGGAGGCACAGATTCAACTTCGTATGTGACGTCTGTCACGGGGCGCAAAACTCGGTAAGGGCCTGTGTAACGGGGCAAAAGTTTTTCACACAAGCCCACGCGACGGCACGGGAGCCACAGCAAGACGAGTGACCCAGGACTGTAGTGAACATCACGGTGGCGACTGTCGTACCGGAACTTTTGAGAGTCTTGGGATGCAGAGAGCCTGGCATGAGCTATCCGGCGGGCATCATGAGCGCGGGCTACGGCATCACTGGCGTAAGTACTGGTGGCGTCTGCCGCGGGTAGTGAGGTGTCGAAGGGCAGTAACGGGTGTCGGCCAAATAACAGATAAAATGGGGAGTATCTAGCGGTAGAATGGACTGATGAATTGTAGGCGAATGTCACAAAGGGTAAATGAACGTCCCAATCCCGGTGGTCGTCAGACACATACATGGACAGCATGTCTGTGAGGGTACGGTTTAGGCGTTCGGTGAGGCCGTTGGTCTGGGGGTGATAGGCTGTGGTGAATTTGTGACGGACGGAGCACGAACGGAGAATTTCGTCAACCACTCGCGACAGAAAGCAGCGACCACGGTCAGTTAGTAGCTCACGAGGGGCACCATGATGTAGAATCACGTTTTCTAGGAGGAAGTCAGCGACGTCTGTGGCGCACCTGGTCGGGATGGCTCTGGTAATAGCATACCGCGTAGCATAATCGGTGGCGACGGCGATCCATTTGTTCCCTGAGGCGGAAACTGGAAATGGCCCAAGAAGGTCAACACCTACACGGGAAAACGGGTCAGTGGGTATGGGGATCGGCTGCAAATGGCCTGAAGGCAAAATTGTGGGTTTCTTTCGACGCTTACACAATTCACATGCGGCAATGTATTGCTGGACGGAGCGATAGAGCCCCGGCTAGTAGAAGCGTCGGCGCAGGCTGTCGTATGTGCGAGAGACACCCAGGTGGCCAGCTGTTGGAGCATCATGAAACTGGTCATGGATGGTGGAACGCAGATGTTGAGGAACGACGAGCAAAAGGTCTGCACCGTCTGGTCGCATATTGCGTCGGTATAGGGTGTTCTCGTGGAGTACGTATAAGGCAAGAGATGGATCAGGTCGGTCGCAGGTCAGACGGAGGATAATGGAATGGAGCAAAGGATCTAAGTGTTGTTCGTCGGCAATATTAGAAAAGGCCGACACAGACAAGACACATGCGTCATCGTCAGAGTCGGTAGGGCTAGGGGAGTCGACGGGATGACGGGAAAAGCAGTCTGCGTCTTGGTGAGGCCGGCCGGACTTGTACACGACGGAAAATGTATACTCTTGTAATCGAAGCGCCCAGCGCCCCAAACGGCCTGTAGGATCTTTGAGGGAGGAAAGCCAACACAAGGCATGATGGTCTGTTATAACAGTAAAATGCCGGCCAAACAAATAAGGGCGGAATTTTGTAATAGCCCAAACAAGTGCCAGGCACTCTCGCTCTGTGATAGAGTAATTTTATTCGGACGTAGATAAGAGGCGGCTGGCATACGCAATCACCCTTGTGTGGCCGTGTTGTCGCTGGGCAAGTATAGCTCCAATGCCGTGGCCACTTGCGTCGGTGCGGAGTTCAGTATTGGCAGATGGGTTGAAATGGGCCAAGACGGGTGGAGTTGTGAGAGCAGCAATAAGTTCCGAGAAAGCTGTAACTTGTTCAGGCCCCCAGGAGAATGAAACGTCTTTCTTTAGGAGATTGGTGAGAGGACGAGCTAGCGCTGCAAAATTCGGGACGAATCGTCGGAGATAAGAACATAGGCCAATAAAGCTTCGAACATCGCTGGATGAACGTGGAGTGGGAAATTCTCTGACGGCACGAATCTTGTCGGGGTCAGGCTGAACGCCGGCAGCATGAACCAAGTGACCAAGTACTTTGATTTGTCGGTGACCAAAGCTGCACTTTTTGGAGTTTAGTTGCAGTCCCGCGCGGCGAAAAAGCGCTAGGATTGTAGAAAGGCGACGAAGATGGCTTTCAATTGTAGACGAGAAAACTATTACATCGTCAAGATAACACAAACAAGTGGTCCACTTGAAGCCTCGGAACAAAGAGTCCATCATACGTTCGAAGGTTGCTGGGGCATTGCAAAGGCCAAAAGGCGTGACTTTGAATTGATAAAGGCCGTCAGGGGTGATAAACGCTGTTTTTTCACGGTCTCTCTCGTCGACAGAGATCTGCCAGTAGCCGGAACGAAGGTCGATGGACGAAAAGTAGCTGGCTCCGTGCAAAGTATCAAGCGCGTCGTCTATACGCGGAAGAGGATACACATCTTTTCTGGTTACCTTATTTAAATGACGATAGTCAACGCAGAATCTCCAACTGTTATCTTTCTTTTGACCAACACAACAGGGGATGCCCAGGGGCTGCTGGAAGGCTCAATTATGTCGTTCGCCAACATTTTGTCGACCTCTGTTTGGATGACGCGTCGCTCGGCAAGCGAAACACGATAGGGCCGCCTGTGAATAGGACTGGCGTCACCAGTGTCAATGCGGTGACTGACAACTGTGGTTTGACCCAATGGGCGGGTACCGAAGTCAAAAAGGTCACTGTAGGTGAGCAAAAGCTGTTTTAACTCTGCGGCGAATTGAGGCTGGAGATCAGCTGCAATCATGCTTTCAACAGGATCAGTTCGCGATGTAGAGGACGAGAGAGGTGTTGCAGGGACGGCATTTGGATTATCGGTAGTCAGAGCTGAAATGGCACAATCGGTCATCGGCGACAGGTCTGCTAGTGAAATTCCCTCGGGCAGAACCTGAGTTGATAAGCTGAAGTTAAGGACCGGGAGGGTGGTACGGTTCTGGGAGATATGCACAATCAGGTGAGGAGTGTGACGTGCCGCTGCAAGATGACATCAGTAATGGGACACGCGAGATAGTCGCCGTCTGGGACGGGTGGGAATGGTGACATAGGGATGTAGACGGCAGCTTCAGGAGGAAGGCGGCAGAACTGTGCTGATTGAAGGCGGGGTGAGCAGGAGGGGTCTTCAGAGCAGAGCGGAAGGTCCAAGCGAAGTAGGCCGGTAGAGCAGTCAATGAGGGCAGAGTGGGCTGTTAAAAAGTCAATGCCAAGGATAACGTCGTGGGGGCATTCTTGGAGGACGGTGAACAACACTGGAGCATGACGACCACCAATGATAACTCGCGCTGTGCACATGCAACTACGGCAGCAGGGCTTCCATTGGCGACGCGAACTGTGGGCGAGACGGCTGGAGTAAGGACTTTTTTGAGGCGACGGCGAAATGAGGAGCTGAGAACGGACAGTTGGGCGCCGGTATCAATGAGAGCAGAAACGGGAACACCATCCACAAGGACGTCGATGCGATTATTTTGTGGGGCAGGGATCAGCAGAGGTTTTTCAGTCCGGGTAACAAATGCAGCGTCACCTCCGGGAGCTGCATTGGCTAGTTTTCCGGTATGCGGCTGGAGTAAGACGGGGACAAACGGCGGCGAGGAAGAGGAGAACGCGAGCGTTGGGTCTGCGGGGATGGTGAACGGTTGGCATCACGAGCAGGGACACTGGGGTCAACAGTGGTCTGGTCTGGGCGAGGTAAGGTATAGCGAGGGGCATAGTCTCCGCGGCGGTCGACGTAGGTGAATTGACGAGATGGCGTGTACCAACGGCTACGGCAGTGACGGGAAATGTGGCCAACGCGGGGACAAGTAAAGCAGATGGGACGATTGTCATGGGTACGCCACTCATTTGGATTGCGGTACCGATATCAGGGCGAGAAACCGGCGGTAGGTGAGGCAGCTGCAATTACTGGAGGGGCAGGTCCTGAATCCACGGTGTCGGTGCGGCAGGTAGAAGGAAGACCCATATTGGCAACCTCTTGGCGAACAACAGCCTGAATGAGTGATATGGTAGCCAAGGTATTGTCGGGGGTAGGCGAGAGTGAAGCTGCAGGAGTCATTGCCTCCAGCTCTTGGCGGACGATGCGGGTCAGAGTAGTGTCATTAGTTGGCGGTCGAGGAGGCGGAAGATCGACACAGGAAGAGCTGGCAGCCGTGTTCGGTAGACGGTCGAAACGATGCGATATGCGTCTCTGTTTCGCTTGTTCGAAACGTCGGCACACTTGTAGTACAGAGTCCACGGTGGAACAATCCCTGCATAAAAGGAGGTTGAAAGCATCGTCGGCAATGCCTTTTACTATGTGGCCGACTTTATCCTCCTCAGGCATGGCGTGGTCGACTTTGCGGCACAGGGATAGGACGTCCTGTATATAAGTGATGTAAGACTCTGTAGACGTTTGCGCGCGAGAAGCGAGCGCCTTTTTTCGCGGCAGACGGCCAATGGGCTTTCCGAAGAGGTCGTGTAGCTTCTGCTTACAGATTTCCCAAGATGTGAGGTCCTCTCCATGGGTCTCAAACCACACCCGCGCTGTCCCAGTCAAGTAAAAGATGATATTAACAAGCATAAGTGTAGGATCCCACCTGTTGTGCTTGCTGACTCGTTCGTATAGAGCCAGCCAGTCGTCGACATCAACGTCGTCGGTCCCACAGAAGGTTCCGGGGTCACGGGGATGGGCCATGACGACAGCAGGTGCGGCGGCAGTAGATGTAGCGGCGTCAGTAGTCATAGTGGTGGTAATAATGCGTCGGACGCTGCGGAGATCCAGCTTGTGACGGGGATCGAAAGATTGACCTCCACCAAGAGATGTTACGGGAAATATTCACTGTAAGGCACTTTTCCACACTACTGAGGATGATCACAGCTACCACTGCACAGCACTCGCACAGCGCAGCACTCGTCTACGTCTTCTTCTTCTCGGAGTCTGTCGCACTTCTTTTTCGTCAGCACGGCCAGCGAATACCGCTCAGTAACAATATTTCCACTTGATCATGTAATAAAACGCAAGTTCAAAGTTAGCACTTTTCCGTGCCTGCTCACTCGTCCAGTCTTAATTTGCGCACTATTTGAAGCTTAAGAACTTACAGGCTTTCGCGTTCATGCAAGTATATAGCGGTTATAGTTTTTGCCATATATTCGTACTCCAGGAAAGAGCTGATTTCATAGCAGTAGTGCTCGCTTCGATTGCAAGCAAATCATTAAATTTGAACCGATGGAACCTGAAACACGAACGCATAGGACGCTAAATAAATATTTGCGATACCCTGCACGCATAAACCTTTCCGCCTGACTAGAAAAAAATTGAGGATGAGCAATGTTTTGTTGTTTTTGGGGCCCTAGTATAGATAGACGCAATAGGATGCAAACTGTCAGGATAGTGACACTTAAGAATCCTAGAGAAATTGCCGAACCTATGTTGAGGCCCAGTTAGAGGGCATCACAATAGGCCCTTTGTACACGTTTACGTGCACAGGTGTCATCACCTGGGGCTGAAACGATTTTTTTTTGTGGAATGAAGATGGGCATTCATTTGGCCAATGCTCCTAGGTTATGTGGACAATTTGTGCGGATCTTAGGTTTACGATTTTTGTCTGCTGTCATTGGTAGTGCCTAACTTTGTGGAACGCCTAAGGAGGAAACATTTGTCACATATTGGTGACAAAGTTGTAGACACCAAAAGAAGACAGAGGCTTGATGGTACTGAAATTAACTCTTTCTTGGGCTGACATGCGCCCGCAAAAGAAGTAAGCAGCTCGGTGGCGGCGATAGCAACAAACGTGCTCGTCGATCGTCGAACAAAGAAGGCCCGTCACAGTCGTCAACGCTCAATTTAAAGGCTGCTCAGAACAATCTAGATAACGTCGCAAACTGCTACTAGTACAACCTGAACATTGTAGAAACATAGGCAAGTGATCGGAACCTTCGAGACAGATCTCGGCGCATCGTTCGCGACAAGGAAAATGATAACGCGTCGTATCGCGACAACGAGCATGAACAAACATGGGCTACAGAATTGATACGCGTACCAGAATCACAGTGATAAGACCGCATGCCGGCAGCTGGTTAAAAAACAACAAATACATTTTTGAAGGCTTCGCGGCAATATGTTGCTAAAGAAACGTCGCCTACTTCCAGAGCTATTGCGGGCTGACATCGGAACCATTAGGTCGTCATAAGGAAGCCTTTTCTACTGACTTTTTATCTTCACTTCCTGTTCAGCGCAGTAATATACATGGGTCACAATGTGGTCATTACGACCCACGGTCACAAAATGTTGTTACTTTTAGTATCATACTACTACTGCATTTGGTAAGTATACTATCGCAGAAGAGGAATTTGTGCGAAGGTATTGGAATCGATTGCGCAAAAGCCAGCATGAGTTCGAACTAGGGCTATTTTGGGGTTGGGGTAGAAATAGGTGCACAGGCGTGCGAAAATTTACTGTCGTATAAGGGGCAAGTCAGCGGTTCCAAATATGATGTCCAAACATATATCAAGCCTGCTTATTTTATTCGCCCTAGCATACGATAGGGTATTAGCCACAAAAACTGACACAGGCCACCGCCTATGACGTACAGCCTTTGTCAAAAGTATACATCCACTTCGTGCGGCTTGTAATGATTTTCCAGTGTTCCGAATCTCGTGATGGTGAGATTTTTTTCCCTGGAATTCGCAAAGAGAAGTTTCTGCACTGCTCGTGCGGACAGAAAGGAAAATAGAGAAGAAAACGAAAAGGAGGAGAAAGACGCGCATCGCAACAGCCGTAGTCCACCGCCGAAACGGTAGCGGGTGCAATGACGGCCTACAACATATGAACATATGGTGGCAGGCTAGCTCCCGCCGCTAGCCGCAATGACCTACCTGTCCCAACCCCGTAGAGCCAGGATCACCCCCCCCCCCCCCCCCCTGTGGACTTCACCTCAGCAAATGTCTTATTGATTTGCCACTATAAGAAACTTCTCCACAAATGCTAAATACGTGCCATTACAAGGCTCAGAAGCAGATCACCTGGGCTACTTTTGACAAGTGGTGTACATACTACATATTCCGCTGCACCGGTTACAATAATCTTCGCTGCTTCAAGAACGAAGAGTTATATCTAGTCGTGTTTTAAAGTTTGTTCAACGTAACATTGTGAGAACTGGGGTCTGCATTAAAGCGCTCATGAAAAGATAATTACTAAAAAAGAACAATCGAAGTAAGTATCCCACCACTCCTCTCCGCAAAGCATCAATTTAAGCTAGCTTCATTTAAGCTAGCCTAGACCTACTGGTGATAAAAAATGGTTCTCCTCCTCTCCCCCTTCAGCTCAGTGCACGTCAGTAGGCAAGAAAAATTGCAGAGAACAAGTCACGATGGCGCTCTGCCACTCCCCGCGCTCACTGCGTCACTTGGAAGCGGCCCATGAATGGGCGCACTCACCAAGCCTTGCTAATGCGATCGGGAAGGTTTGCGCACGGGGATTCTTTTGATGGAATTGGCTGCGAGAGGTCGCCTGGAGAAATGTCAAAAAATTTAAATTATAAGCTCCATCAAAAGCATGCAAATTGAACTCAAATACTCAAAACGAGCACCTCTATGAGTATCTTGCAGAAGAATATTATGAGAACTCATTGCCCACCTCGATGGCTCAGTACCACATTCAGCATTTCCTTTACGGGGCGATTAGGTACCCACAAAGAAGTGCTGCATTTACTTCGCTTTTCTTTTCATATTAATACGGGGCAGAAGGCTAGCACAGGAAACCTCAGCAGGTGATGAGCAAGTGTTCACAGCACAGCAGAGCAGAACACAGCAAATGTTCAGGCAAGCCCAACGGTTTCTTCTGCTTCGTCGTCTCTCACTCTATTTTCTATCGTCGTCCTCTTCAGTGGCATATACGTAACAATCTGAACCAATTTACATCTCCAGTTTTCTTCAAGCGTCATTGACTGAAGCGATTTCATGTCGTGATCTTCGGTCAATAAACGAGAAGGTGCTTGCAACAAGACGTCGCTTAAGCCAATTACAGACAGGAACGTCGAAAATGAAATAAACTTGGCTTCCGATCCGTTATATCGTAATTGCCCAATGTGATATTTCCCCTCTTGTGTTTAGGAATACCCCACTTCATTATCTAAGTGTTTCGTCCAGAACAGGTGTATTTTATGGTCTTTATGCAGTATTTGAACAAAGTATTGTTATCTTGCGTGTTACTTTCTTATAAATCGTAACGCCGTGTTCTTTCAAGCCATAACCTCTTGCAAGTGGGCTACAAGAGCGCAATATCGCCCGAAGGCCGCGGACTGCGAAGTCGGCCGCCCAGCTGAAAGGATAAGTTACGGGCGCTTGATAATGCGGCAAGCGGCGCGAACGGAATAAAAGACGGCACGAATATGCCAAAATTTGAATGCGGAAATGTTCCTCTTGGCCTAAAAAAAAGATATTCATTGATGGAAGCACAGGAAGATTTTGCTTTCGGTATTGTCGTAGCTACCAGTGGCATCTATTGATTTGCAGCACAGAAATAAGCTAAGCTCTGAAAACCCAGACGCACGCAGCTTAGAGTGGTGTACACACACACACGCACACACACACACACACACACACACACACACACACACACACACACACACACACACACACACACACACACACACACACACACACACACACACACACACACACACACGCACACACATGTCACACCCACACCCACATCCACACGCACATGTCACACACACACGCGCATGCACCCACACACACACACATGTCACACACACATACGCATGAACCCACACACACACACACACACACACACGCACATGCCACACACATACACACGTATGAACTCACACACACACACATGTCACGCACACATGCATGCACCCACACACACACACACGCATGCACCCACCCACACACACACACACACACACACACACACACACACACACACACACACACACACACACACACACACACACACACACACACACACACACACACACACACACACACACACACACACACACACACACACACACACACACACACACACACACACACACACACACACACACACACACACACACACACACACACACACACACACACACACACACACACACACATGTCACACACACGCATGCACCCAAAAACACATGTCACACACACACACACACACACACACACACACACACACACACACACACACACACACACACACACACACACACACACACACACACACACACACACACACACACACACACACACACACACACACACCACACACACACACACACACACACACACACACACACACACACACACACACACACACACACACACACACACACGCATGTACCCGCACGCACGCACCCACATACACACGCATGCACCCGCACGCACGCACACACATGTCACACACACACGCATGCACCCACACACACACACACATGTCACACACACACACGCTTGCACCCACCCACCCACACACACATGTCACACACACACACACACGCATGCACACACACACACATGTCTCACACACACACGCATGCACCCACACACACACACACATGTCACACACACACACACGCGCGCATGCACACACACACACACACGCACGCACGCACAAGGACGATGCTGCACTGAGAACTAAATTATTTATACCTGCATACCTCCTGGGGCTGTATCGCGTTCTCTTTACCTCCGAGCTTTTTACGGACATCAAGCGCCAATCTGTGGCGCCCGAGTATACACTGCTTATTGCGCGCATTTATGTGTGCATTTATAAGCCTCTGATAAATACAGTGGTTTCGAATGCCGGGAGGGAATTCGCGTGTGGACGTTCAATCCATGTTTAGCCTTTCTCTAGGACGCATCGATTCATTTTGATACGGCTCATTGCAGTGTTCCGCGGATCTTATTTAGTCCTACGACAGTATTCCGTCACCCCTCCCCGCCCCTCGCATTGCTATATAATGTCATTCATGCGAATGCGAAATCTCTACATTCGATCTAGAGGCTAACTCGGACGCATGCACACTTGGGCTTCGTCAGAAGCGCAGGCATTGGCACTTCGAACTGTTCGAACAACATGCAGTTTTCTTCATTTCCGTGACCGATAAGATAGTTTTGCTTCGTACGCAGAGCTATGAACGAAAGATGTACATAAAAATAAATTATATATGCGCCAATAAAATGCACCGCTGGAAATATAATTAACGCGTGTCAATAATGCAAGCACCATCGTCAAGTACATAGCGGCGCAGCGGCTCAGGGATTTTGGGCTGTTGACTGCTGATCTTAAAGACGTAGCTTTCTTTAATTGGGGAGGCGGGGGGGGGGGGGGGGGGGTAATCTGAGACGTCCGTGCACTACACCTGGTAAAGAACGCACGTTAATACCTGACGGCCGAAACTTTCAGAGCCCTCAATTACGGCGTTCTAATGTCTGGTATTCATGCATGCGGTATTCATGCATTTAAATTGAGCTATAGAAGCTGAATGAACGCATGGGCTTATTGTCAAGGGATAATTTGAAAGACTAAAGACAGAACAATTTGTTAATGTAAAGAATTCCTCATTACATTATGGGAGTAGAATACTTCAAAACACGTTCGTTTATGAATGGAGTTCTGGGTGGGACAAAAAGCATGTGAGCGGTTCTGTGACTATGAAGTTACCTTACACGAAGATTGCGTACATTCGGGGTGAGCGCATACCTTACTCAGTCTTTCAGATTGGTCATTGAACCTACTTCCGCGGATCATGAATTAAAAGAACTCATGTTCAGCTCATGTTATGCCGCATTACAGCTGCTAATGGGCAAGAACGCAATTTTTGTTGCAGTCAGATATGCGTTGTTGCTTAGCGTAGAATAGAAAGGGCAGTCGCCCTTGTGTTATCTTTGGCGAGGCTCCAAAGTGCATGGAAGGCAACGGCGAACAGGTCACGACGATAACAGAGAGATAGTGATGTGGCTTCAGAAATAAAAGCAGGCGCGAGAGGTGGCGTTATACACTCCACTCCATTTCTAGATGAGCATAAAAAAAGTATTCCTTTTTGTGTGAACACAGGTGAACTTTTTTATCTTGTGTCAAAAATTCTGAAGCTGTTGATAACCTACAAACTGTGTGAGAATGTACCAATCTGTTTGGCATATATAAAACTGAAGTGCAGCTCCTTTCAAAATTACTACGGAAGACAGCTGTCAGAAGAAGCATGAAGACCCTAATCGCTGCGTTCTTTAGTTTTCTGGTTCTCGGCGCGATGCACTGTGACAAGCCGGACGATGCCACAGGAAGAATTACAGGTGCGTAAGAACGAAACATTTGCTTTGAAATCAGCTACACTGGCAGTCAAATAGGAGATAAATGCGGCATCATTAAACGTTATGGAGTATATAGGGTGTCCCAGCTAACTTGGAAAAAACTTTTAAAAGATACGGTTAGCCCTAGCACGATTAGCCTTAGAACAGCTCTGGCACCAATTCAGAGCTGTTTATAGCAGCCTATGCTATTCCCCAATTTTTTTTTATTCACTTCAGTTAATTAATTAGCGGGCACTAGTTAGGAATTATAAATTATTGGCTTGAGAGAAAACATGTCAATGGAAACGTTGTAGATATTGTAAAAAAGTTAGCTACGTATTTTTATCTAACAATCGTTTACGCAAACTGAACTTTTTAACAGCCGAAAACGACATCTGGTGCAAAAAAAAAAATAAATAAAAAACTTTCTCGTGACTGTGGTATCACTTTAAGCCTTGAGTCGCGCCCGAGATAACAAAATCTGCTTTTCTGGGCGGTGCTTTCTACGATGAAGCTGGTTGTACGCACTTGGCGAATGATTTGAAGTAACAGCTGGTCATGTGAGAGCATTTTTGAAGGCCTCTAAATAGGGCGGCGTAAGTCTTAGCGGGATGGAAATAACGTAGCTACCTATTTTTGGATACCTGCAACTTTTGCTTTGACACTTTTTCTCTCATGCCAATAATTAAAAAATAGCTAGTTAGTGTTCAGTAATTGCTCAACAGTAGTGAGCAAAAAAGTGCTGGAGGTAAGCATTGGCGACTCTAAACAGCTCTCAAATGGTTTCACTGTGCTGGGGCTAACCATATTTTTTGAAATATTGGTTCAAGTGAGCTGGGACACCCTATTACCCAAGTCAAACGTCATATTCAAGTTAACTTTAATTTTCTATGGGCTCCGCTGTAGTGGTACGAGTGGTTAAGATATCCGCGACTGCTGGAGTTCCCGGGTTCTATCCCCAATACCGAAGCATGCGTTTCGATGGAGGAGTAACGGAGTAGCGTCCGTGTGCCGTGCCATGTCAGCGCACGGTAAAGAACTCCAGGTGGTTGAAATTTCTTGAGTCCACTATGGCGTATCTTATAGCTGAGTCGCTACGGTAAACCCTAAAAACCAAACCAATTTTCAATGGCGCGACTTTCGTTTGTGGCGAAAGGTGCCAGAAGAAACTTACCTTTTTCCTCAGCGTCACTTTTAATAATATGGACGTACTTAGATTTTAGATGTGTGCTCTGGGATTTGAAAAAGATGCTAGTTTTTTTTTTATTTTGCACTTCAGATGTCTTCTATATTGGCCCCAGTCTTCATTGCCCATGAGCACTATATATTGCCAAGGATGTATGTCCTTACACGGAAATAACATCTAGCTTTTTAGTAAAATGTTTGCCATTGATGTTTCTTTAACAATATGAGGTCACAGGAAACGATCACAGGAAACACCTTCCAGACCGCTGGCTTCTGCCCGCTAACTTAGAGCATTGAAAGAAAAATGCTGAGCAGGATTTCTCGGAAGCAAGCTGTTTTTCCTTAAAAGGGAAAAGGTAGCCTTACATGAGATGTTCTATTGCTATAAAATTCTTTATAGTATGGGGACGGTCAGTAACGGGGGTGGATAGTTTTTGAGACATTTACTAGAAGCAACGCTATTAACAACTAAGCACTCATACTAAACGACAAAGAAGGTTGGAGATCCTTCTAATTTTCTTAACTGAAAGCGAAGACTGTGGACTCGGAATGTCCACAAGTGCAGATAATTTTAGTTAGATTATTCCGTTTTAGCTTTGTCTATACTTTTGTTTCTTGTGTTGTGGAGTAGGTGGTCGCGGGTTGAGAGCAGTGTGGAAAATGACTTCCAAAATCTGGAGGCTCATTATTTAGGCTTCCTTTTATAGAAAAGCTAGGAGACAGCTGCATCAGTAATCCGCTGATAACTTTATCCCTTATGGAACGTACCTATGGTAACCAATGACGTTGCACCATGTCAAATGGTAATGTGGTTCTGCGGTTTCCTTTTCTTGTTTATTTCTCATGTAACCATTTTGTTACTAGTCAGCGCATGTGTCTGTGCTTCAAGTAACCCACCTTGCCTCTCGCTGTTTTATTCCCTTCTTCAACCCTAAATTGAATGCGCCACTATGTAAGGTTTTAGGCAGCCCTAGATATTGCGTTCTGTTGGCCTCTGAGAACCCTGTGTATGCGGACAGGGATGGCCCCAACATCACCACCAGCTGCCATCTCAGTAAATTCTTCTGTACCTTTTATTTTTATAGCCTTGTTCCAATCAAAACAATTTTACTTTGGCTTTTGGCGGTTACCATTCGCAAACTCCACTTAAAATGAAAACATGTGTGCGCTACTGTCTCCAAGCAACAGGTGCTTTAATCGTAATGTCATCGACTCTTTTAATGAAGCCCTAAAACCTTCATTCCTGTGAGTTCTTTTCATACACGCAATAAAAATAGCCATACGAGCGGTCTCGGCATTGTGGTCTGTCGCATAGTGGGATTAGAGGTGAGAAATTCGCACATGGTACACCTGCCAACGCCATTTTGTGAGAGTCCAGAGAGGTTGGCGAACGTTCGAGCTTCGTTTTTATATGTAAGTTTCTTTTGGACAATACGTGTGATCGGCTGGCATTCACCTCTTTGAAGCGATTGTCACAGTTTATAACAGCACGTTCTGACTTGAAGAGGAATACATCCCAAACTACTTTTTCAATGGCTCCAGCTTTGCCATGGACCTAACCGTCACCTTTGAGAATTGTACAAAGCGGTACATCATCCTATATCCCAGCAGCGAGCGGGACGACTACCGGATGGGCGATTAAGGGTAAATGAGTGAAGCTGGGTAATCCTTGCGAGCGAGCTAATTGGCTAGACGACTCAGAATACCTCTGGCGCTGCATAATTATACACATACCTAGTTTAATCTCTTGTGTATGTGCGTGCGTGCGCGCGCGCGCGCGTGTGTGTGTGTGTGTGTGTGTGTGTGTGTGTGTGTGTGTGTGTGTGTGTGTGTGTGTGTGTGTGTGTGTGTGTGTGTGTAGCTATGCTGCGCTACAGGTCTTCGGAGTGAAGCTGCGTGGGCGACGTAGATCGGTGCTCGAGATTTGAGGTTTTGACTCGACTCAGATCCATGTTCTCAACCTAATTTACTGACAATTTACCGACCATTTGGCACTGCTTACATAGCTAGTTGGCTGCACTGGCCTTTTCGATATCTCGGTGTTGACGAGCCTACTGTGACAGTCGAATGTTTAAAACATAGAACTAATAAGTTAAGGAAATTGCAAATTTGTGCGCGGCAAAAGTATAGCCTTTCTTCAAGAACAGCATTTTTCAAGAGAACTATATAGACAATCAAACTCCTACTGAAACAGTTGCTCTTTACGGAGCAAAGTACCCACCTTGTGTAAATTCATATAGCGAAATATAAGTAAGTACTAATTTTCAAACTCTCGTGCCCGCTCAACCATCGCCACTGAAACTGCGTGTAAACCTGTTGCGTATCTCGAAAGTTGCCAATATTACAAACACCCGCTAGTTGTGTGTCGGAATGTATCGTGGAAATCAAGGTGTCGCTAGCTAAAATGTCTCACTTGAAAAGGCTATCTTTGCATAAAGGCCTCGACTCTCCTAGTCTCTCAAAAATGTGGAATTGTCTAGAAGATATGCCTCCTAATAATCTCAGATTTTTTTTTAAACCTTCCAATCTCCCTCCAGATCACTGCCATTACAAGGGTCATGCCGTTCAAAACGGTGAATTCAAATCCCTACAAGTACCCTGCGTCCAAGTCAGTTGTACTTCGGGAAAGGTTAAAGTATTACAGTAAGTGAATATATTAAGCACCAAATTGCATCTTACGCTATTGTGCATGAACGTTAACTTTCCGTCACTTCTGGGGAAAAGAGTAACTTGTGGACGGTTTGTTGCTGATGATTTACAACATTTTCTTTCCGATCACAAATATATTTTGACATTTATTTCAGCTACAGTTCGGGAGTACATAAGTAAAACTGTAGTCCTATGCAATGTCGTGTTTGAGAGCTCGAAGGTTGGTTTTATTCATGCCTACTTTAACACAACGTTTCACCAGAGCATAATTACAGGCACTTCTTGATTATTTTTTTTTTCATTTTTAAAGAAATTTCAGTCGATTTTATATCACTCGAAACATGGTATGTTGTGATGAACGCAAACAAAAATCCACTTTTAAAGTAGGTGTTTGCCGTCGTAAACAGCTCTGTAACTGAGGTGGAGCGTCTGACAGGAATGAATAAGAAAAAGTCAAGCTGCGTATCGACAACATTTCTTTTCCCCCTCCTACTTATTTAACTTGCTGTTAGAAAGCTTAAACAATATGAGTGCTGAGACTACACACAAATATAACACATTATTGCTTAGAAATTGCCAGCCCATAGAAACCCTTTTTGAAATATTTATACCTGTGTTAGCCTCTTCTTTGCATTCTTGGCTCTAAATTATTTAATGATTTATACATGGGTGACCGAACTTTTCATATTAAGAGCCGAAGAAACAGTGTGCCTTTATGCTTAGCTTGTCAAAGAACACTCCTAGAATCGGAGTTTTATTAACATTTCGATTTTATTGCCACCCTTCTGTAGCTGCCTGCCCAGACCACTTTTAGCCAAGGACAAGCGCTGCTTCAAACATCCAGGAGAGGCGGCACCTTACCCGTCGTGCTGCCCAACTTTCGCCTGTGTGTGAGACGGTTACATCAACGCTTCGAGCCAATAGTCACAAGGACGACAAAAAAAAAAGAAAGAATGTTCATATGGAATGTCCAGCGGTACATCGTTAAAAGAACAATAAAAAATCAAAAGAACAGTCGGTTATTTTGTCATTAATTTTAAATACCTCTCATCCAAGTTGTAAGTTACGAAATGTGAAGTATCGTGCCCTAATTATAACGTTCAGTGGACAATGTGGAGGACGAAGTCTTCAACGATGTATCATGGTTATGTACGTGTTTATGACGCTGCAATTTTTTTTACGCCTTTGCATTCACCAGCTCTCTGAGATTTGCAAGCATGACACAGCTGTCAGAGAGTTGATATCAGTATTGCACCACTTTGTTCTTTCTTAACATTACAAAGTCTCTTTACTCGTACTCTAAGGCAAGACACAAAAATAACCGGCTCAACGGTTGTGAAAGTTATAAGTCGACATCGGCAAAACTCAGAGCGAGGAGAGCGACGACATAAAGCTGCAAAGCGTGTATTTGCAGCTGAGCTGTTGTCATTTGCGGAATAATTGTTGTTCATCGGTTTTCTTGTAAAAAAGGAGCTGAAAATATATTGAAATCCAGCTTCCTATGTTACGCATTTTGAACATCATGATGATCAAGTTTTTGTTCTAAATTAGGCGTGGACAATTTTAAAGCCATATATTATTGCGAGAGAGAAACTTATAGGTCACAGGATTCATCTGCAGGAAACAACAATCAGGAATAATCACCCCATCATCAGGTTAAATTCAAATTATTAAATTTTATTTGCTACAAGATATGTCGTCTTGAGAGCGAGATGTCGTTTCTCAAGTTATTTTTGAAGTTCCTTTCTTTTCAATTCTTGTCTGGCTTGAGTACTAATAGCAACTGATAAGCTGAATTTACGCCTCTGTATTTACTCTTTAGTTTATTGCAATAGCATTCGGAAAGGGCATAAGATTAGTATTTCAGTATCAGGCAATTCATTTCTACTTTCATGGGTAACTGTGGCCATTGAAAGAACGTTTGTGGAGTAATGTTCTTCTGAAGGCTTCACTGAGCCAGTTGCTTCCATAGAAAAAAAATGCAACTTTTTGACTGACCGTTTGTTTCTTGAACAAAGGACGTCTGCCTGAGTTTCTCCCTCATGCACTTGATACAATATGATGGGAATTTAGAGCAGCATATGCCCACTGTAATATATGCTAGCCTCTCATTTGTATTTGCATCTTTCTGGCACAATGAACATTTGTTTATTGCATCGTCATCATCATCAGTCTGATTATACCCACTGCAGAGAGAAGGCCTCTACCATATCTATCCAATTAACCGGTTCTATGCTAGCTGCATCCACAAGAACCCTGCAAACTTCTTAACCTCTACCGCCCACCTAACTTTCTGCCGCCGCCTGCTACGTTTTCCTTCCCTTGGAATCCAGTTTGTTACCCTAAGCGACCATCGGTTATCCTCTTTTCGCACTACATGTCCTGCCCATGTCCACTTCTTCTTAATTTCCACTAGAATGTCGGTAACTTGAGTTATTTCTCTGACCCACTGTGCACGCTTCCTATCTCTTAATGTTACCCCTACCATTTTTCGTTCCATAGCCCTCTGAGTTATCCTCAACTTAAGTAGAATTCTCTTGGTTAGCCTCCACGTTATAGCCCCATAGGTGAGTACAGGTAAGATGCACCTGTTGTATAGTTTCCTCTTGAGCGATACCGGTAAGCTGCTAGTCATAATCTGCTTGCCAAATGCGCTCCATTCCAATCTTATTCTTCTTGTTATTTCCTTTTCATGGTCCGGATCTGCGATTACTGCCTGTCCTAAGGAGACATATTCGCCTACTACTTCCAGTTCTTCGCTATCTAACGTAAACTGTTGTTCCTTCCCAAGACTGTTGAACATTACCTTAGTTTTCTTCATATTGATTTTCAAGCCTACCTTTCTACTTTTCCTGTCTAGGTCATCGATCATTATTTGCAGGTCATCCCTCGAGTTACTTAGCAAGGCAATGTCATCAGCAAATCGCAGACTACTGAGGTATTCTCCACCTAGCCTTATCCCTAACTGCTCCCATTCCAACTCTCTGAATACTTCCTCTAAGCAAGCTGTGAATAGTACTGGGGAGATTGTGTCTCCTTGCCTAACAGCTTTCTTTATGGGAATTTTGTTACTTTATTTATACAGAACTATGGTTGCTGTGCAGCCACTATATATATCTTCCAGCACTTTCACGTACGATTATTCCAGCCCCTGATTTCGCAATGCCTGCATCACCGCCGAGGTTTCTACTGAGTCAAATGCTTTTTCGTAATCAATGAATGTTATATATAAGGGCTGGTTATATTCCGAGCATTTTTCTATCACCTGGTTGATGGTATGGATATCATCGATAGTAGAGTACGTACTGTTTCCGAAACCCTGCTTTATCCTTTGCTTGATTGCAGTCTAAGGTTGCCCTGATTCTAATAGCGATTACCTCAGTAAATACCTTATATACGTAACAAGCAGTAAGCTGAACGTTCTGTAATATTTAAGGCCCTTAGTGTCCTCTTTCTTATGAATAAGGAGAATGTTTGCATTCTTCCATGGTTCCGGTACCGTCGATGACACAAGGCACTGCGTATACAGGTTGCCAGGTTTTCTCGCACGATATCCCCCTGTCCTTTAACAAATCTTTAGTTATCTGATCCTCTCCAGCTGCTTTCCCCCTTTTCATAGTTTTTAATGCTTACTTGACTTCATCCTTCGTCACTGGTGGAACTTCTGTTTTTCCTTACCGCCAATCTCAATACAGCCCTGACTACTTTGGCTACTGTAGAGATCTGTATAGAATTTCTCAGTTACTTTGACTCTCATGTCCATTATTATGATGACGTTGCCCGCCTTGTCCCTTAGCGCATAAATCTGGTTTTTGCCTATGCCCAATTTCTTCTTCACCGCTTTCAGGCTTCCCCCGTTCTTTACAGCATGCTCAATTTTCTCCGTGTTATACCGCCATCTTGCGCTTATTGATTAACTTTGATATCTCGGCCAATTCTATCTGGTCTGTTCGATTGGAAGCTTTCATACACTGGCGTTTCTTAATCAAATCTTTCGTCTCCTTGGACAGCTTACCGGTGTCCTCTCTAACTATCCTACCGCCTACTTCTGCAGCGCAGTAGGGTAATGTCGCCATCCTCGGTATCCAGGAGGCCAGGCAGTAGGTGGCTATGGCATTTGTTCTAGGAATAGCAGGGGGGAGTTACTAGTTGAGTTTGCAGAGCGTAATAAGTTAACAATCATGAATACCTTCTTCAGCGAACGGAAGAAACGTAAATATGCATGGAAAAGTGCTAACGGGGAGACTAAAATGAAATTGATCTCTTCCTGTGTTCAACCCCCGCCATCAAGCAAGATGAAGAGGTAATCGGGAAAGTGCGATGCAGTGACCAAAGGATGGTGAGGTCCTGAATTAGCCTAAATCTGAAGAAGGAACGCAACAGATTAGTAAGAAAGAAACCCATCAATGAATTAGCGGTGACGGGGAGGGCAGAAGAGTTCAGGAGGTCGCTACAAAATTTCCGCCTATGTATTAGCTCAATGGCCTCACCCGTCTGCCGCAGTGGGGGAAAGAGGCGCTGCGGTCGTTTTGCGATCAGCTCACGCCGGACCGGAGATTGTTTGGGCCCACTTCGCAGCGCGCCGCGAAAGCACAGTTTTCCAACTGTCTATATCTAAGAACGAAAGTAGTCAGCTGCTATGAGTGAAAACTTAGCCTTTAATGCAAACACGAAGAAAAAAATACTGCACTCTTTTTAGTTACTTTGTTTTCTGGCTAATCATCACTTCTAAGAACTATAAACACGAGGATGTTGTGGATTCCTGTCATAGTAGACAAGAGACGGCTCACAGAGGACCATTTGCAAGATAATGAATCTTCTAGCAGCGACGTTTGCAGTGCGTATGGCTTTTGCCATACTATACTGCGAGACCAGTGTTGGAATGCTGGAGGTCACATTCGAAACCAGTAAACAGATCAGCAGCAGGGTCGGTAATTGTGAGATGTTTATTACATTAGCCCAACTAAGAGAAATAAGCTTTTTAAACGAAACTCAAAAAGTCCATATTGATAAGCAGCCATATGTTACCTGGAGCATTTGAGTAGCTGAACTCGGCCTGTGGTGCTGCCTCGCTCCTCTGTCGCGAGTGAACGAAAGACGCGGTCTTGATGCGCCCTGAGCTGGTAAACTGAGCTGGTCAACTGAGCTGAACACCGCAATTCATCTCGGGTATAGTTGTTAACTACATGTTGAATTTGGCTCAATACTGGAAAGTAATAAAACGTTTGTACACGTTAGGGAAATTATAGGCCTATGAGGCGCAGTTTTCAAATAAAACCACCAGCGCTCCATCGCCTAGCATTGTTTCGCGCCCGTGAGGAACAACCAATGGCAATAGGGAGTATGCATCTACATCAGAGTTGCGGTCATTTAGTGGCGCATAAAGCACGGCGAAAGACAGCATCAATATCTAATCTGCTTATCGTTATGTGTTTCGGTCTGCACTGTTGAAGCTGAGTGGCGCACCACAAAATGCCGCCCATGATGTCACTTCAATACTTCTATAAGCTGAGTGCCTCTTACTGAGCGAGAGAGTTTGTTTATGTGTGGCCCTACGGGGCACAATGCTATGGCGATAAAAATACGCGTTAATATTTTAGCGCTGGGCAAGTATCCGCGAAATTTATAGCTAGTTTGGATTGTTGGAATGTCTGAATCGGAGATTTTCATTACTCGCGAGAAGGGAGAAGGAAAGGCTTTCCTGTAGCGAAGCTCGGGTATGCTCAGGAACTCGAAAGTTAAACCAAGTTCCTGAAAGGCACGCAATATCCTCTTAATGCATATTTAAGCGCCTGCTGTTGTTGAAACGCTCGAGCACGTTCGGAAGCCAGTTGAGGTATTGGTTTGCAGTATCTTTATTTTTTTAACTCATTCATGCTTTACTATCTGTCTTTGCATTTTATTGTACATATACTGCCAGCCTTGTTATCAGGCTATGGTATGGTATGTCTTTATTCAGTAAACTCAGAGATTAAGAGTACCTGCGCCAAAAAAAAAAAACGCTTTCTTTCAATAGCAATCTTGTGAATGAAGTTTTTCATCGACATATTTTCAAACTTTCTTAAGGTGTTTTACTAGACTATATTTATTAAAAGTTGTGAGCATGCGTGAAATCACAATGACAGCGATTTTTCATTACCTCCCTCTACAACGCATACCGGGGGAACGTTGCAACTTAACATATGTGCAAGAACATTTCGAAAATTTAGCTTTTAAATGGTAGAAAGGTTGCACGACCGCTGTTGAATACAAACGCTGTGCTGTATATTTTTATCTCAAGTTGAACGTATGGTCCTGCAAATGGTATGCTGCTCAACACTTTTTCACTTTGAAGTAAAATCATGTCCCCGAGATAAAGAGTACAAAAACATTCCGTTTGCTGGCGCGCCCTCAACAGTTGTTATAGGCTCAAATCTTGTTGCCAGTTATAATAGGAACCCTGCCAAACAGGAGAGCATTAAAGCTTTATAAATAAACGTACAAAGATTTACATTTCAAAACAAAGAGGCTAAATGTATGCCACCACTTGCCATTTTTATTTTCAATTCGTGTCTCATTAGTGCCTTCCGCAGAATGCGTCGACAGAAATCTGTAGGAACAGCCTGTAATCGGTGTGTTACTGCACAAACTCACTTAATGTGAACTTATAATGACTCAATGCGAATGGGTCCTTAAGTGTCTTTGTCTAGCGTGAACGCTGGAAAGCGTTGAAGAAATGAAATAAATTAAAACATCTGAAATAGAACAAAAACATAATAGACAAATAAAAGCAAGTTTAAACTAAACGCCTCATTCCCAAAGCGAACCTAACGACACACAACGCAGCCAGAAGATCGGCTTGGGCTTGTTGGTTTTTTCTCTCGAGGTAACAGTGCAAAACCAAGGCGAGAGCACAAGACGAAAAGCACTGACTTTCAAAGAAGTTTATTTTGAAAAAAAAAAAAAAACTGACAACTTCTTATATCCTTGCGCCACGCATGTCACATATAAGTGATTTGCACAGCTCTGCACAGTCATCAACGCACCACACTTGCCACATAAACGTCTCTTTGGCACAACGTGGCAGACTCACTATTGCATGCTCACCGAAATCGTCGCACATTAAGAAGCTCAATTGCTTTACTCTTAACAGTAGGGGCGGTTCACGTAAACATCGTTCGCGCGGTTTGGCTATCTCAGCGGCCTCAATTATATCAAGAATCAGCTCCGAATTATTTTTCCGACCTTTTTACATCGTGTGAATTCTAAGGAGTAAGTTTCGACGGGCAATCTCTGACATGGATTCCCAAATGCCTGCTTGCTTGATCGACGTTATTTATTCGTTTCTTCAGCCCGTAATTAGTGCGTCTGCCCATCCATCCCCCATGTTCCTTCCCACACTTCCGCAATTCAAAGGTATGGAATAAACGATTCTGGCGGTTTGTTGTGCACCCCTGCTGCTTTTGCGATCAATCTGCGTTTAGACGTCGGCAGAGAACTCGCTGTGTCGTCTTCACGCCTTGTGCTCCCGTCCACGTTTTGCGCTGTTACCTCAGGACACAACCAATCGTGCGTTGACACATTTATTATGTTGGTGCTCTGTAAAAAACATGCTTATTTTATGAACCTGTTATTTTAGGTAATTGCAATTACGAGGGAAGAGAACTATTGAGTGGCGCATCTATAACCTTGAACGAGACTTGCATCAAAATATCGCGCCACCGGGGAAGAATAGAGAGGGAAGATTAAGTATTCACGCCAAGCTGCGGGAAGCAGCCGATGAAACTGTAATTATTTATACCATAAGCCAGTATCTCGTTTGGAAAGGCTCAGAGACATATTCAACTGCATACGAGCACACAAAATAAATTTTTTTTTCGAAAATGACTTCACTTATCGCAGTGTATAAATTACCAAAGCGCGAAATGTCAGTCATTCTGCAGTGCTTAACTGGAGATCAACTGCAGTAAACACGGCCAACTTCAGACCAGCCATTCGCATGCGCTTTGTCCGCTACAAAGCTAGCCTCAAAGGGCTTCCAGCCTATTTTTCTTCACAGAAAACCTTGCGTGGTCCTTTCATTCCTCTATGTCCTCATGCATAACACACATACACTTCTCAAGTCCCGTACGTATCTACAGTGTACTCTTAATAGTGGGGGCTGTATTAGTGCTGATATTTTAAGCCACTGATGTATAAAATAGAAGAAAACAGAACGCACGCTAAATGTGTAATTAGAAAATAAATAAGTGCAGAAGGAGGAGGAGAAGGAAGATGAGGAGGAGGAAAGGCAGGGAGGTTAACCCGTAAAAGCAACCAGTTTGCTACCCTGCACTGGGGGAAAGGGGTGAGTGGATATAAATGTTGGGAGAGAGGGATGGTTGAAGTTAGTACAGTCACATCACAGACATGCCACATCACATCACGTCACAGTCATATCACTCAACTTAACCGCAAACTCATAGTCTTTCGACTAGGCCTGTGCCTTCCATAAAGCGGAGCAGTGCCTGGAAGGCCTTCACCGCAGACGATCGTCGTGGTCAGGGACCCAAAATCTTAATTTCAGTCAATGGGTATCCATGTAGATGCTCCAGCGTACGGCACAGACACTGTCTTTCCGCACTGTATATGGGGCACTCAAAAAGAATGTGGCCTATAGATTCATCGCACCCATGGCAGTTTGTACCTGCAGGGCTATTTGCCCTGCCTATAATAAAAGAATACGAGTTTGTAAATGCTACACCAACCCACAGGCGGCACCGCAAAGCTTCGCGTCGGGCTAGGCCAGGTGGAAGCCGCAGCTTCAGGTCAGGGTCCATGGATTTTAAGCGGCAGTTCGCACACTGGCCAGAATTCCACAAGGAGAGTGTGTGTTCCCGCGAAAGTGCGCAAAGCCTGCCCGCTGCGTCACGTAGTGGTGACAAGGCCGTTGACACCAATAGAAGAGACAGGCTTGATGGTACTGAGATTAACTCTTTATTAAGGCTGACTTGCTCCCGCAAACGAACTAAGCAACTCGGCGGCGGCGATAGCAACAAACGTGCTGGTCGATCGTCGAACAACGAATCTTCGTGCGACTTCGTCCGCCCGAAGATTCCCCGCTCTGCCGCTGTGTCCTGGAAGCCATTGGTAGATGATGTCATGTCCTCCATTAATATCACAGAGATGAATTTGTCGTATTTCCGCAACGAGTTGTTCATGGGCTCAACGCCGAAGGGCCGCTTTTAAGGCTTGCAGGGCTGCTTTCGAATCTCTGAAAATAGACCACCGCTGAGGGCTCTGCTGACTGATATGCCTAATTGTGACACGAAGAGCGGTTAGCTCCGCAGCTATTGAAGAAGTCTGGTGAATTGTCGTAACTTTTATATCTGTATTAATTGAGGGTATGACCATGGAGCCTGAAGAACTCACGGCATTCACTGAACCATCGATGTAGACGTGCAAACTATTTGCATTGTGCTCATGGAAGTATTGAAGAGTGATTTGTTTTAGTTCTGTCGGCGATAGCTCCACCTTCTTCCTGATGCCGGGTATTGAAAGAAGCACATGTGGTTTATGCAGACTCCATAGTGGAGAGGACGGTCTAGATGCGGGTGTAAACTGGGACAGCAGAATAGCGCGATGCGCATCAACGGTCTCTGTAAACGATGTACGCGACCTGGTAATAGAAAGACTGGCCAAATGATGACAAAGAACCCGGGAGATGTGACGGAAATGTGCCCTCAGGGCGTTAACTGTTAGGTAGGTAGATATAGGATACTCCTGGGCAATTAAAATGGTAGCAGCTGTAGACGCACATTTCGGCAATCCCAGGCAGGTTCGCAGAGCTTGAGCTTGAACGCTCTGTAAAATTCCTAAGTTCGTTTTCTTGATATTTTGAAGTGCAGGTAAGCTGCACCGATGAAATGCCATAAATAATGCACGGTATAGTTGGAGCGTCGACTGCACGGACGCTCCCCATGACTTTCCCCCAATAAAGGTAAGTATGTGAGCAATGTAATGGAAGAATGCAAACGTTATCCTCATTCACAAGAAAGGGGACTCTAAGGACCTTAAAAATTACAGACCAATCAGCTTACTGTCTGTTACGTATAAGGTATTTACTAAGGTAATCGCTAATAGAATCAGGACAACCTTAGACTACAATCAAGCAAAGGATTAAGCAGGGTTTCGGAAACGGTACTCTACTATCGATCATATCTATACCATCAATCAGGTCATAGAAAAATACTCGGAATATAACCAGCCCTCATACATAGCATTCATTGATTACGAAAAAGCATTTGACTCAGTTGAAACCTCGGCGGTGATGCAGGCATTGCGAAATCAGGGGGTAGACGAGCCGTACGTGAAAGTGCTGGAAGATATATATAGTGGTTGCACAGCAACTATAGTTCTGCATAAAGAAAGTAACAAAATTCCCATAAAGAAAGGTGTTAGGCAAGGAGACACAATCTCCCCAGTACTATTCACAGCTTGTTTAGAGGAAGTATTCAGAGACTTGGAATGGGAGCAGTTAGGGATAAGGGTAGATGGGGAATACCTCAGTAATCTGCGATTTGCTGATGACATTGCCTTGCTAAGCAACTCGGGGGATGAACTGCAAATAATGATTGATGACCTAGACAGAAAAAGTAGAAAGGTAGGCTTGAAAATCAATATGCAGAAGACTAAAGTCATGTTCAACAGCCTCGGGAAGGAACAGCAGTTTACTTTAGGTAGCGAAATACTGGTAGTAGGCGAATATGCCTACTTAGGACAGGTAGTAACCGCAGATCCGGTCCATGAAAAAGAAATAACAAGAAGAATAAGATTGGGATGGAGCGCATTTGGCAAGCACTAGCAGATTATGACTAGCAGCTTACCGGTATCGCTCAAGAGGAAAGTATACAACAGTTGCATCTTGCCTGTACTCACCTATGGGGCTGAAACGTGGAGGCTAACTAAGAGAGTTCTACTTAAGTTGAGGACAACCCAGAGGGCTATGGAACGAAAAATGGTAGGGGTAACATTAAGAGAGAAAGCGTGCAGAGTGGGTAAGAGAAATAACTCAAGTTACCGACATTCTAGTGGAAATTAAGAAAAAGAAATGGACATGGGCAGGACATGTAGTGCGAAGAGAGGATAACCGATGGTCGCTGAGGGTAACAAACTGGATTCCAAAGGAAGGAAAGCGTAGCAGGGGGCGGCAGAAAGTTAGGTGGGCGGATGAGATTAAGAAGTTCGCAGGGGTCAAGTGGATGCAGCTAGCACAGAACCGGGTTAAGTGGAGAAATATGGTAGAGGCCTCCGCCCTGCAGTGGGTATAATCAGGCTGATGATGATGATGATAATAATGATGTGAGCAATCGCTGTCAGCCTCTTCTTCATTAATGCAATATGGGGAGTCCACGAAAGATTTCGGTCGAGGATCACTCCCAGAAAGCGATGGCTGCTTCAATAGGTATTGCTTTACCATAAATGCGTATGGTGTAAGGTGACATGTTCTTGCGTATAAATGCAACTAGCGAACACGTTTCAGTTGATATTTGTAGACCTTGCAGGTGGAGGTAGGCCGCAACTATACTTGCGCCTTTTGATGCTTCGCTCTAACCTGTGGGCGCGTAACTTCTGATGCCCCGATACAGATGTCAACTACATATATTGAAAGTTGCGCCGATTGTGGTAATAAGTCGACAAGCCCGACAAGAGTTAGATTGAAAAGCGTTGGGCTTAGTACTCCGCCCTGTGGGACTCCACGGAAAGTGAAATGAGATGTAGGGCCATCTTCAATCTGCATAAAGTGAGATCTGTGGGATAAATAACTGCGTATTCAGCAAAAAACACGACCGCCAAGCTCGGCAGCTTCTAGAGCGTCCAAAATAGCCTGGTGAGTGGCCTTGTCATATGCGCTCTTTATATGCTGGAACAACGCTGCGGGTAAGCGCTTCAAAATTTTTTGCTTTTGTACAGATCATACCAGGCCCACCACGTGTCAATTGAAGAGCGTCCACGTCGAAACCGTGGCATTATATTAGGTTATATGCGGTAGCGCTCCAGGTACCACTCAATACGTGTAAGCAGCATTCTTTCCAGTACTTTACCAGCGCAACTAGCCAATGCAATTGGACGGTGTGATGTCAAGTCCAGAGGCGATTGCCAGGTTTCAGGAGCGGAACTAAACGACTGCACTTCCACTCGTCTGGAACTGTGCCCTCACTCCATGATTTGTTATAATATTCTAAAAAAGAGCGTATCTAGCTTCTTGTCCAAGATTTCCAAGTGCACTGTATGTTACACCGTCTGGACCCAGCGATGATGACCGCCTGCAAGAAGCCAGCGCAGTGTCAAGTTCCTCCACAGAGAAAGAAAGGGCCATTAGTGAATCCCGTGAAGCTGAAACATCGTTGAAATGTAGCGTTGCCGTTGGAGTCGATTGGCCTGCTACCCTAGCGCAGAAATCTGCTACGTCGACCTCATCGCGTCTTTGATAGTGTGCGAGAGATTTGAATGGGTAGAGCTGTTTAGGGGATGTTCGGAGACCACGTACGACATTTCCGATGCGTGACAAAGGCTTGCGGGGATCAAGCGTTTCACAGAATGACCTCCAACGTTTTGCCTGGAGGGCTTGGATTCGGCGCTGAATTTTCCTTTGCCTGCGCCTCGCATCTCTGAGGTCGAGACGCGACTTCGTGCGTCGGTATCGACGCTCTCCCCTCCGTCGCAATGCTCGCAGGCGCTGTAATTCCGCATCAAACTCTGTGTAGGTAGGCAGTGGGGTGAAGAAAGACGTCGCATTTATTATGGGCTACCTAATTTTCTCTTCAATTCCTGCAGAGAGGCCTGCTGTGCAAGCATCTTTCATAAGTGCTTGAAATGCCGACCAATCGATGTGGCGAATTCTTGGAACAGACGAGGATGTGGAAAGGCCATTAATGATCACATATGTAGAAATGTGGTCACTTCCGTGTGTTTCTATATCTGGAAACCATTGGACGTTGCTGGTAGGGCATCGAGACAGAAGAGCTAAATCAAGACAGCTGCTGTAAGGCTGTAAGTTGCCCCTTAAATAAAGGTCGGTGTACAGTCATTAAGAGACCGCAGGTCATGATCAGAGGCGAAGGACACACGCCTTCTTCCCTTGAGGTTCATTCGAATACTTCCTCACATGATGTGGTGAGCATTAAAGTCTCGTATGGTGATCCAAGGGCCAGGTGTAATCGCAATCAAGTCGTTAAATCGTGTGGTGTCAAAACGACTTGATATGGAACATATACGCACCCACAAGTGTAAACGTGAGATTGCGCTTCTTCACTGTCAGGCAAATGTACTGGTTATCGTTGCTGGGAGTAATCGGTTGAATTACATATGTGAGTTCTCACCGAATATAAACGATGGCCTTGCTGTCTCCCTGACAGTCGTAAGATCTTTGGTATATTCGGCTCACAAATAACAAGGATGAGGATGCGATTTCATGAACTTATTGTCGAATATCTGCAATTCGATACTGAAACCCACGGGCATTCCATTGAAAAATAGAGGCGTCCTTGAGTGTTTTTTCATATGTTAATGCAGGGGGAGCCATTGTGTCTGCTACTGTAGAGCCGCTATGAACTGGTGTTAGCGCGTCCAGAAACTGTAGCGCATCCTGTGCTGTTGGCGTGTGCAGACTAGATAGCACAGCGCGGATTACATTCATCATGGACGTGAGAATGGCAATTACCTGTAGGTCTTGGCCATGTCCCACATCCTGACTTCTCTCTAGTTAGGCAGTAGGTGCAGGATGTTCGGTTCACGGCAAGTTTCCTGGCCCAGCGGACGTGGAAGGTTTTGGTAGCGGTGGCCAGTTACCGTCTGAGGCAGCACCTCCAGATTCACCACCCGTCGAGGTCCCTTGATATAAAACTGCCGGCATAGGAGTAGGGCAAGATGCGGGAGTGCTCGAGGCCTTGCTATCAAAATAACTGCTTTCTTAGATGATCTTCAGCGACGCGAACGACGCCGTCGCACCTTAGCAGCGGCCTGTCTGTGTGTAGATTGATCACGCACCATTTGCTTCAGCACTGCCCGTTCTGTCTTTAAACGGGGGCAGTCCTTTGAGGAGGAGACATGAGGGCTACGGCAGTTGGCACACTTCAGAACAATCGCGCGGCAAATGTCGCTGCTATGCGACTCAGAGCATCTAAGACACACGATGGAATTTTTGCAGACCACACTTACGTGCCCGATCTTCATACACTTTCTGCATTGAAGTGGCTTGGGCACGAAAGGTCGGAAATGCCCAACGTTCAATGCGATGGTATGCAGTCTGCCTTGAAATTGCTCATTGCATTTCGATCTCCCGAGGCGCTGCACTTGCAGTATGGAGATGCTATTTGATGCTGGATTGATTAAGACTGGTAGATTGGTGTCAGCTTTGGGAGAATATAAATGCAGAATGCAGAATATAAAAACGTAAACAGTGCGAACATGCCGTTGACTTTGCGAAGAGTTGACTACCTTCAGCTGCAAGTCTATATTGTGCTGAATTTTGGACAACAATCAAGATGTGCTGATATAACTAAGAAATATTCCAAATTGGTTAAAAATCGGCATGGTACACTATGCAGTTCCTCGGGGAGAAAAAAACCAGACTGTTCGTTTGTGTATGTTTTCGTAACGCGTGACATGAAAGGGCAGTGTACCAGTTTACAATATACCAGGTGTTAACTGCCACATACATCCAAGGAGGGTGACTGTTAGAGTACTTTAGTAGTGTACCAGCATGGATGAAAGCGCATTGTGATTCACGCCAAACATAAAGTGAGCATTCTCTTGGCTAGTTGGCTCATAGGTTTTTTTTGCATTAAAACAGCGCAAAGAAACTGGACACGAGAAGAAGACAAAAAAAAGACTGGACTGGTGACCGCCCTATCTTGTGTGCTACCTTCTTCTCGTGACCGCTTTCTTCGCGCTGTGTTAATTTGTAAAAACAAAATATGGTGAGTGGACACGATGACACTGAGATATAAAAAGTAGTGCGCTTATGCTCACAAAGAAAAGAGCTGCGTTGAAAACTTTTTGCAGAGAAACATGGAACTAGCACTTTATTCGACAACAAGGCCTTGATACCCTTTTGAACGGCTCCAGTTTCAGTTGAATATACAATGCGATAATGGGCGCTGACCATTGACAATATTCGGAGGCTGTAAGAATATTGCAGCACAGTTAGTGCCTGACCCCAGCGAGGAGGTACCGGTACTTCTATTGATATTTACTAAAGCGGCTTCCGATTGAGAAAGGAGTGAGGCAAGGCTGCATACTGTCGCCCTGCCTATTTAACCTATATGCAGAGTGCATCATGAGGAAGGCCGGTCTGGACGAGTCTTCAGCTGGAGTGAAGATTGCTGGAAAACGTATCAACAACCTTAGATATGCGGATGATACCACCTTAATGGTAGAAAGTGAAGTGGAACTCAAGAGACTTCTGATGCGCGTACAAGAAGAGAGTGAGAAGTTTGGGCTTAAACTGAACATTAAAATGACAAAGATCATGGCGTCTTGCCCTATCAAGTCCTGGAGCATCAAGGGACAAGAAGTGGAAGCTGTGACAGATTTTCTCTTCTTGGGCTCCAAGTTTACCTCGGAAGGACACTGCAATCATGAATTAGGAGGCGCCTGCTTCTGGGAAAGAGAGCAGGTTAGCCTTGACCGCCTAATGAAGAGCAGAGACATTAGTCTGCCAACCAAGATCCGTATAACTCGTGCTATGGTCTTTCCCGTTGTGATGTATGGATGCGAGAGTTGGACTGTGAAAAAGGCTGACCGCCGAAGAATTGACGCGTTTGAATTGTGGTGCTGGCGAAGATTCTTGAGAGTTCCTTGGACTGCCAGAAGATCAAATTAGTCGATATTGTCGACCATAAACCCTGATTGCTTATTGGAGGGTAAAATTCTGAAGTTTTTCATCTTTTCTACTCTCAGTTTGAAATCTCACTGCAATGACATTTCTTTTCAGTTTTAAGCAACCAACTCGAAGTAACATTCGAAACCAAAATAATATAGCGTTAAGAAAATAAATGCAGGCACGTCGCATTTTATTTGTGTTATTCATAACTCTGCGTAATATTTCAGATATGCTCACACTGTGAACGTAAACTGATTGGACGTTGAAACGGTGCATCTCTATTTTTTCGCCATCTCGTATACTGACCAGAATGAAATCATACAATCCCTTACGGGAATCCCATATCTGCTCCAGATATGGAACATATGCTGACAGATACAAATATATAAGGCAGCAAATAAGACCTTATCTGGGCCAGATAAATTCATATATGCGCAAAATATTGCCCTTATATGGCTCAGATCTGGCCATATCATGGAACATATAATCCATATCTGAACGGGCAACGGGACATTATTTGCTTGATCAGGGGCATATATGGTATCCTCGCGACCTTATGTGGCCTGATAAAGGGCATATATGGCATCGTCATGACCTTATATAGACAGACCAGTGCCTGGTATCAACAGGACTTTATATAACCTCATCGGGGTCTTAATTATGTAGGCGCCATACTGATTGTATATTAGCAATATATGACTTTCGTCTACCTTCTGCAAATATTCAATATTGGCATCATGTGGTCGAGCTTCAATTTTTCTACACACAGCATGGCCCGCATGCTTTATGTTAATTGTATCCAATTTAGAAAATAGCTACGACTCCTAATATTTCAAAAATTCTGCAGATTTCGCTGCACTATAATTATTACACCATGTGTTCCTTAATCCAGGAGGGCGCTGGGTTATGGCTACATGCTCCTCTTTCTGTCTACTAACTCGCATTTTCATTTAAAATGCGGCGGCAGTCCGGTCCACAAACGCGTGATCGGTTAAGTTGAGCGATTCAAAATATCAAGAAAATGATGGCAGTTCAGTATACGGCCCCCTCCGAGCTGTCTAGACGGTGACTCACCCTCAGAGACAGCTGGCGGTTTCTGCGTGGAGGGCCGCACTGGCTAGAAAATGACTCCTCCTCTCCCGCGTTCCCCTCTTCCCTCTCAAACAGCGGCGGCCCTTGCGTCGCGTGCTCGCATTTCATCTCTCCTCCTCGCTGCCACGCTCTATACCGCGTAGGCCGCGAGCTCTTCGTTTTGTGTGTGCTTGCTTCTTTCCCCTCCCCCTTTCAACTCCGCGCGCCTAAGCACTTGTCTCGTTCCTTTCGCGGTGGCAGACATCGGAGTTCGGTGCGGCTGGCGCGCTTGCTGCATGTTGTGTATGCTGGTGTGTGTGTGCCAGCGCCTGTTCGCTATTAGCTGTGTGCATGTAACAAAAATGCGACAGCAAACCTACAAGAGCTTCAGTCTGAGTGTCGGCACATAGGAAATTACTGCGTCCCACTGCGGGTGGAAGCTGCCTCCCCAGCCTTGGCAGCGAACCTGATGGTCTATTGAGCTTTTCGAGGCTTCTGCCCTGGGTGGCCCCACCAAATCTTCACCATTGCGTCGGATCGCACCCTCATCGTGCCGCCTCATCTTCACGCCCGATCACCAAAACCGTGAGCGTGAGACTTCTTGTCGGGAACTAGCACTAGCCAGTCTCAGGATATTGTTCACTTTATTATCTTGATGGAAAAAGTTTCCAATCAGTAAATTGGATGATAATTGCCAGTATGTGATATTTTTCCGTACATTTCGTTGCTAATTTGTCTTTCGCTCCAACAATTTTAATAAATTTCAGTGGGTGGATTGGCTCCTTCGTCGTTTATTATTATTATTATTTGCTCTACCTAAGTAGCTTCATGCTTGATTTGATTTAGGGGCAGAGCTGTCGCTGTCATTACAAATGCCATCGGACATGCTTTTTCCTTTGTTTTCTCTCTTAATTTCAAAAGCAACCACGAGTTAGGTGCGTTCGCTCATTTTGCACTGCAGTCTCTGCTAAAGGTAACACCAGTACTTTCTGAGAGCATATATGTACTTTGCTATGGTTTAGGTATTATCAGCAGTCCCAGCAGTGTGTGTTTCATCGCCCTTCGGTTTAGCGGTACCTTTTCCGGGTATCGACAAACTTTTAAATTCCCTTTTAATAGTCTGGTTCGATTATTAGCCGTTTATTTTATTTAGCTTCGCAAGTAAACCAGCTCAAACTAAAAGCATTTACTGGTTAAAGCTCTGTGTGTAAAAGAGTAGAATAAAAATGTAATATCTAATTTAATATGTTAATGTCTTTCACTTTAGCTTCTCGTGAAGACATTATTCTGTTCAGATATCCCATTAGTTTGTTATAGTATCGCGCCTAAGTGAGTAGAATCTCAATATTTACTAACTGATGAGCATGTCTTTGACCCTCAGTATACATACGTAATTCAGACCCGTCTTTGAGCGATTCCATATAGACAGGGAAAAAAGAAAACCTGTGGCTTCAAAGCTATTTTCTTGTAACGTTTGAAATAAAAGGGGAAATTCAGGTTTCCCTTGGCAAACTTGATTGAGCGTGCATTTAGCTGGAATACTGAAATTGTCTTGTGTGTGTTGTAATAAAGTGTTATGTTGATATGCATATATATATAGCTCTATAGTTCAAAACCTACATGTCATGCGGGCTAGATCTTTAAATCAGGAATTGGGTAGATAAGGCATATCTGACCAGATATGCCTTATCTGGTACTCGAAATCAGGAATTGGGCAGATATGCCTTATCTGGCCTACATCTATCCTAATATACCATATCTGCCCAATTCCTGATATAGCTGATCTGGATTTTTTTTTATAAGTCCAGATATGGCATTTCCGTAAGGGATGGCTATTCCACAGCTGCCGCTTCGTTCTGGGTACCAACTGCAAGAAAAGCATTTGTGTTCATTGCGTATTTTTAGAACGCTAACATTTCAATCTGAAAGATCCAAGTCTCTCAATTTGGTAGATTACTGCGTGGCAGAAGCAACATTCTTCTACAACTAAATCATCATCATCATCAGCCTGATTATACCCACTGCAGGGCGAAGGCCTCGCCCATATTTCTTCACTTAACCCAGTTCTGTGCTAGCTGCATCCACTTGACCCCTGCGAACTTCTTAATCTCATCCGCCCACCTAACTTTCTGCCGCCCCCTGCTACGCTTTCCTTCCCTTGGAATCCAGTTTGTTACCCTCAGCGACCATCGCTTATCCTCTCTTCGCACTACATGTCCTGCCCATGTCCATTTCTTCTTAATTTCTACTAGAATGTCGGTAACTTGAGTTATTTCTCTTACCCACTCTGCACGCTTTCTATCTCTTAATGTTACCCCTAACATTTTTCGTTCCATAGCCCTCTGGGCTGTCCTCAACTTAAGTAGAACTCTCTTGGTTAACCTCCACGTTTCAGCCCCATAGGTGAGTACAGGCAAGATGCAACTGTTGTATACTTTCCTCTTGAGCGATACCGGTAAGCTGCTAGTCATAATCTGCCAGTGCTTGCCAAATGCGCTCCATCCCAATCGTATTCTTCTTGTTATTTCCTTTTCGTGGTCCGGATCTGCGGTTACTACCTGTCCTAAGTAGACATATTCGCCTACTACTTCCAGTATTTCGCTACCTAATGTAAACTGCTCTTCCTTCCCGAGGCTGTTGAACATTACCTTAGCCTTCTGCATATTGATTTTCAAGCCTACCTTTCTACTTTATCTGTCTAGGTCATCAATCATTATTTGCAGTTCATCTCCCGAGTTGCTTAGCAAGGCAATGTCATCAGCAAATCACAACTGCATCGGCCGTTCGGAAAAATTATATCCAAAAAACTTCATACGCGCCTGCCTACTTTATGTTCGGTTCCTGTATACACCAGAACTAAAAAGTTACTATAGTAGTATGCTGACACTTAGTTTGCTTCTGCGAAATCTAGTTTTAGGAAACTTCTTGTAGCTAACTTCAGTGGCATCTTTTTTCTTACAAGTGTCAGAAAATTCCACTGAATGACCCTTTCTGGCGAAGTGTAAATGGAACAGGACCTCAATTCCCGGACTATTGTCCGGTCTATTATTGCAAGCACTGCTCAAGCTATGAGACCTAATGCGTCCACCATCAGCAATGAAAGGTAATGTCGCACTCGATTGACAGAAATAGAGAGCTAATAAAAAAGCAATAGTGCAAGGCCGAACTTTATATTTTTCGTGATGTTTCCTCTTTTGCTTGGGTGTAGATGAAAGGAGTTCTTTTATTTTGCTACCTGTTCGTTTGCACTTGTGAGCGATCAGCTAACTCGAAAGCGATCAGCTAATCTAGAAAGTCTTACACATGACCCCCCAACAAGTTTTCTTCTTCGGGTAGGTTGTTCAGATGCACGTAGGTGCAAAAAAATTGCATGGAACTTGAAAAACGTCCACGGGAAAAAGTGGAAGGTTTTATGTCCAACGAACAACAATCAGTGCGCAAATTCGTGTTAGCACGCCAAAACAGAACCCGAACATTGTGACGTCATCTAGAGAGTGTTTTGGTATGGCCTCCTCGTTTTCCACATCGTTTTCCGTTCAGAGACAGTAGCTTAAACTCTCCGCTTGCTTTTGAGGCGTACACTTGCATAATTCCTTTCTGCTTTTGCTGAGGCCGATTTAGGAAATACATCATCTTGTTCCATGTATGTATGAGTCTGAATATCAGTATTTAAGTAATAGTATAGGTGCCGCATGAAGCAAAGGATATAGCATGTCAAAAAGAAGGCGAATAGTTGGCGCGGTAATCAGTTATTAACGTTACAGTGTTAAGTGTCCCTTTAACCCGAAAATTTGGCGTCGCCTTTGTCAGAGTCTGCGTTGTAAGTGCTTGCAGTGGGGAGGTGACATAGGCGGGCACTAATCGGTCAGCATAGTATGAGAGCATGCGACCACACCACATGGTTGAGTTGACAAGAGCTCACCAATCAGTAAGCTTAATTGAGACCGGAGGGTGAGATATGTTCGAACCTAACAGGATGCTTGCCCTGAGTTGGACATGCTGGCTCTAGGCAATTCAGGCACGGTTTTAGAGGTACGTCGAAGTGCGGCTGGTATATTTAGGTAGGTTCGTAATCACTTTAGGTACTAGCCTACGACTGCTTTGTAATGAGTGTGTGCGTGTAAAGGCACAAATTGGTTCGGCTGCAGTTTCACGTCTTGGCAGCAAGACTGACGCGCTTGCATTTTGTATCCTTTTCTATATACCGTGGATGACCAGCAATATCTTTGGGACCGTCAGACTCGGCTCGGCGCCGCCGATACACAGTCGCAACCAAGGAGATCATAAAGAAAACTGCTGGAGTGGAATAAGCGCCCATCGAGTGAATTATCCGTGCCGCCATCTTGCGGAGGGCAGAAAAGCAATTCGGTTGCTGCTGGGAGCATGGATAAGTGGAGATTGTAAAAGTGCGCGGCATGTAACATAATTAAGACCAGCTGTTGGTTCATGCGTAGTTTAAGGTGCCCCGAACCATGCGAAAATGACACCAGGAGTCACATTCCACAAATTGCGTTCGTTAAAGCTGATTCATAACTAGCTGTGCTCCTTGCAATGCTGCGCGTACGTGCGGGCATATAGTGGCTGTTTCTTTCCGGCTAGGTTTCTAAAGGATCCTGAAGCGCGAAACTTTGGGAATTAGCTGTTTGTCGCAAGGGCTGGCAAGCAAAAGGCGGAGACCGCTTGAGTTTGCTTCATCTTCATCCACAATTCTTTGACTGAACTAGACAAACGGCATGGTTGCGCATACGCTCTGAGCCAGCTCTGTCATTCCCGGAGCGGCCACAAACACCGTTTATTATTATATACGCTGAGCACTCTATGTCTTAAAGTATAGATGGTTGATGAATCTGCGCGAATATTGCGGGAAGCGTAGACAGATGGTTTGGTCGAAAGGCTTTTACCGTACCCCAACACTGAGAAAAGCGGGTCGGATAAATTTTGGAGGCCTTATGTGATGCTTGCGAGGCAGTGGCGTCGTGTGTCATGCACAGGAATGACGTGTTAAGCCGGAATTGAGTGTGGATGAAATAGAATTATAGGTCGATTAAGGAGATCTAGGTTGAGAAAATTGAATTGTGCTTTTATTAAGTTATGTTGAATGTTAACGGCGAGTTAGTAAGTGGTGAATAGGGCAAATTAGGTTTGACTGCGCGCTAAAGTGGAACATTAGGGCGAATTAAGACGGATTAGGGTGGTTTATGCTGGAACATGGCAGTTTAAATGGAATCTAGCATGATTACATTTGATTAACTTAGATTATTGCAAATTACGTAGGAGTAAGAGTGATCATGTTGGAGTCATGTAGATTAGGTTGGAATAACGATATTAACAATCATTTATTTACCACCAGACATATGTGATGGGAGGGCGACGGGAAAGAAGCTGCTTTGCTGGATTAAGTCAGATTAATGAAGAATTGATTTCGCATCATAGCACGTGAGTAGCAATGCCACTACTTTACAGGCAAATTAAGTAATTGGGAATTAAGCGACATCATCGTGGTTAGTACCCAACTTAAAGACGTGGCTGCAATGTTCCGCCAGCTTCCACTTCAAAAGACCACAAGTACAATCCAACCAGTATACCATTACATGCTATTTTCTTCTCAATTGCTACGCTGGGTCATTAACGGATTATACCCAAACAACATCAGAGAATCTCTCTGATGATACAAACACGACTCAAAAAGAGGAGACTCCATTTCCACCGTAAACACTATGCTAAATGTGGAACTGCTCACCATCCCGCTCTACCCGACTCGATAGGTCAACTGTGTCTCAAGATAAGCATGTCCCGATCTCACAATTATAAAAACTATCAAGGATTCAACGTGGCCCAATTTAGGCGAAGCACTAGGAAGCGACTACTGCACAATCAGAACCTCGATATCCACCATACAATCCGTTGAAACCTCTGCATCATCAGACTCACCACCTGGACCCGATTCGGCAGCTCTAGCGGACTGTTAAGGGCCTTCATGCAGCATATTGCCATGTGGCGTTGACGATGCCGATTAAAGCAAACAGGGAGACTTTTACTTAACTGAAATAAAATATTTATTGGGCTAATTTGTGCCAGCAAAAAATTAGGCAACATTGTGGCGGCCAAAGCAGAAAATTCGCTCGTCGATCGTCCAAGTAATGATGCACATCGCCGTCGCCAGCGCTGAATTTAGTCTACGAAGAAGGATCTAGATAGAGACGCAATAGGAACCACAGAAACCTGGAACATTGTGGAAACGGAGGCGAATGCATGTAATCATTGCATAGACACATCTCAGCTCTTCTTGCATGTCACAAAAATGATAAAACCGCGTCTCGCGATAACAAGCATAAACGAACGAAGTACAGGCACATTCCAAGGCTCAGTCGTAATACGCTTCGTTAAAGCGCTGTCGTATTGCCGTAAAAAAACCGGCCTTTTTCGAATTATGTAAGTGTTCTCTCGAGTGTTAAAGTGCTCTAATAAATGTTTGGCGAAACACGGGTGTAATTACATCGTTGTTATGCAGTTTACTGCTCCTGCTGATGCGGATCGAATTCTTCGTTCCGAATTGCCTTCATTTATCACTTTACAATGCGTACATAAAAAAAATATCAAAAGTCCGGAGTAAGAGGCGTGTCTCGAAGAAGAGGTCTATTGCAGTACACCGGCGTACGACCCAATCGTTCAGCACCAAAGGGTAGAGAAACCTGCCCCAGTAACTTGACACATCTGACACTAATGTGACAGCATGGGCTAGTTGGTAGGATATGACGTGATATTCAGCGCGATTGGAGCACATAGACTTCGACGAAGCTTATGGTTTTCTGCGCGCTCATTTCTCGTGCGGTTGAACTTGTAGCAGTATCTTCCGTTTGTTTCACATAATGTAATCAAAACAACGCAGACTAGAAATGCCTCTATCGAGAAAGCGATCACTCAGGCACGCACGTGCTATTGCGCACGCTGCTGTGCCGAAACTTCTTCGGCAGTGGTTTTTGTGAAGGGCCTGTACAAATGAGTTTGCTATATCCACCTTTACAACACGTCTTTCTATTGCGAGACATTGTACACCGGAAGCGTTTGAAGGAAGGCATGCGTTTCGACTGTTATCTTCTCTAAATGCGGGATATCACTGGAGTGCACACTTGACGCACATTTGAAATAACGTTTACAGATACCAATCACTCATGAGTTGGCACACTTACGATAGAGCGCACTTAGCGTTTTCTGAATATCGCTAATTCACAATTTATGACAAACAACACACAATGTCGAGAAGCTTCCCAACGCTCCACATGGCAGGCATACAAGGCCGGAAATATATATTTATCAACCAAGCGGGTTTCCTTTCGGCGTGCTCGCTTGCTCAAACCCGTACTTCATGCAATATGATATGCTGACAGATGTAGGTGTGCCGGTCGGCTCTTATCTCTTCGTTACTCTTTAGTCAAACAGATTATTCTACTAAAATAGCTGCAGTATGTTCTGCTAGCCACGTTACGTGCTCCTCGTGCTGAAGTTAGTGCTGCAGAGGCAGACAGAGTGACAGAGCCGGTTAGGTGGCGAACGCAGAACAGGGTTTATTATTGCGATAGCAATACTGCGCCAGGTTCCGAGCCGTCGCGTGGTCCCGGCGGAGGCCACGCTTGACCTTAAACAGCCGAGGAGGAGAAGGAGCAGAAGAAGAAGAAGAAGAAGAAGAAGACTGGTAACTTACGCTCTCGCCTCATACTCTTAAAGGACGAGCTAAGTGTCCTCAATGACATAGCACCTTACACTGATAGGGCATGATAGGGGAATAATGTAGCAGGCAAAAGAAGCTTCCACCGTTGCTGTCACAATTCAACTAGGTATAATCAGAGTTAAACCCCAACTAATTTTTTTCGCAGACACAGAACTGTATGTAGGAAACTTGCCTGATGACGTTACACAAACTAGCCAATCACCTTGCACACGTGTCCATACACCACGTCTAGTCAGTCTCCTCTTTTCGTTAAAGCTGCAGTCTTTGCACCGACCTTCGTTGTAGTGTAGACCTCCGCAATACCTTTGGAGGAGATACACTTGTAGCTTGCTCAGCACACGTTGATGTCATATGGACTTGAACTGCGTCGTAGTGCCCAGAAGACTCCGGGATACGTTGTTCACCATGCGGTGAGACCCGACGATCTGTGTAGCCTGGGCTGGACGGAGCAGAGTCGTGCGCTTCAGTGTTTAGTTCCCTAAGCGAAAAAGACGCCCAACGGAAACATTGGTCGAAATGATGCCGGGTTAGGCCCTTTGGAGTGTCAATCGTCACAAGCCGAGAGCCCTCGATGCTTTTGATGACATCTGGACACCATCTGCTCCCCTGGGCAAAGTTGCGTATCCACACTGGATCCCCGCACTGGTACCTGGACAGCAGACATGCGTTTAACCATGAGCGAACTTGGTAACCAAGCAGCATTTGAGAGTTTAACTCTGTAGCCGAGTAACACCCGCGCTAGTTTTGTCTTGAGGTCGCACAGAGGCGACAGCTTGGAAAGGCCGCCTTTTATTATACGAACGGCGCGCTCCGCAAGGAAATTGGACTGCGGATGATACGGTGCGCTGCGTAGGGGCGTAATGTTGTTGTCAGTGATGAATTTGGAAACCTGCTGGCTTGTAAATTGAGGCCCGTTACCTGACACGACTCTGTACGGCAAGCCAAAACGAGAAACTAATTCGCGACGCGGCGCGATCGGGACTTCAGTGGTCGACGACCGGGCAGGGAGTGCCGCGATCCACTTGGTGGGCGAGTCGACGACTATCAGCAACATACGTCCGTCAATTGGCGCGGAGTATTAATGTGGAGCCACTTGGTTCCCGTTTCTGGCCAACTGATAGGAGCCTCGCCAGGTGGAACTGGTTGTGCTTACGCAAAGGGATGCAGGAACGCGACAGATTTTCAATCTCACCATCCAAACCAGGCCACCAGAACAGCGTCCGAGCCAACCTTTTCATGGCAGATGCACCTTAATGGGATTGATGCAGCATTGTCAGCATGGGGGCTCGAGCTTTGCGAGGCACGAAAATTCGATGACCCCATTAGAGCAGGCCGCCAGCGCTAGTCAACTCTAGCCGCCTGCAAGAGTTGACTGAAACCGCCTGCATGATCGTGACACGGCACAAGTCATTGCGGCCACCCATTGACCACAAAGTTTCGTACAATACTGAATCTTCATCTGCGTTCGTTAGTGCCCGTAAGGCACTAGCCGGTACGTAAGAGTTGTGAAGGCTCTGAACTGAGAGCCAGTGTTCTTGTAATGCTCCCTCGTGACAGACATCTGGGATCGGCACGGCCAAACGGCTGAGTGCACCGGCATTGGCATTTGCTTGCCGGTCCTGTATTGAATGCCGTAGCGATACTGGCTTAGAAATAGCGCCCATTTTTGAATACGTGCGGACGACATTGGAGGCACCGGTCGATCTTCTCGTAGAAGTCCCACTAACGGTTGATGGTCCGTGACCAGCATAACTTCCCAGCCCAACAGATAATCTCTAAACTTTATTACTTCGAAACCTAGTGCCAGAGTCTCTCTCTCTCTAGAGCTGTGAATAGTTCCGCTCGGCGGTAATTAGCGTGTGTGATCAAAAGCAGTGGGCTTGTCTAGATTCCCCTCGCGAAGAGAGATGTATGCTCCTACCCCCGATAGTGACGTATCGCATTCCAACCGCACTGTTTTTTTGGGGTCCAAAAATAACAACACTGGTGAGCGCAGAAGATTAGACTTCTCTTGGTGGTAAGCGGTTTCTTGTGAGGCTTCCCACTGCCATTTCTGCTCTTTCAAGCACCCGATACAACGAAGTCAGCACTGTAAACGTGTTTGGGAGGAACCGATGGTAGTAGGACTGCAGGCCCGGATAAAAGCGTAATTCACTCACATTTGTTGGCCGTGGTGAATCGTGTATCGCAGCTAGGTTCTTTTCTAGCGGATGCAAGCCATTCTTGTCGATGCGATGGCCCAAGTTGACGATTAAGTTTTTGCGGAAATGGCATTTTTCTGCCTTCAGCTTAACACCATATTATAGCCTGCGCAGAACGCCCCTGAGGGTCGAGTCGTCACTTTCTTGCCGTTCGGCTAATAAAACACCGTCTAAGTACACTTGCACGGCAGGCACGCCTGCCAGGATGGTCTCCATGCGCCACAGAAAAATGGCGGGAGCCGAAACAACTCCAAAAGGAAGCCGGTTGTAGCAAAACAACACTTTTTGGGTGTTAATTGCGGCCAGTCTCTTCATTTCCTCATGCAACGGAAGTTGATTGTAAGCGTCTTTGAGATCCGGCGTGGTCAACAAGGATCCCCACGAAGTGACGCAAATATGTCCTTTATGTTTGACAGTGGCTACAGCTCGGTTATGCAGGCTGAATTTACGGTAGTCTCGAAATCTCCAAAGATGCGGATAGATCCGTCTTTCTTCAAAACTGGCACGATCGGTGCTGCCCATTCAGAATGTGTAATTGGTGATAGAATTTCTTCTCTTACTAAGCGGTCCAATTCTGCTTCCACTTCATCACGAAGGGCGTAGGGTATCGTGAGCGCTTTGTGGAACTTTGGATGCGCACTCTCCCTTAGTTGGCATTTCAAAGGTGGCCAGTGAAATCAGCCTAGGCCTTGTTGAAAAAGGTCCGAAAAAGCAACCAGGAGTCTGTCCGAGATTCCTGTACGGGATTCTACCATAGCAAGGAAGCTAGACGGCAGAAGAGAGAACGCTTAGATTAAATCCCTTCCGCAAAGGCTAGGGCCCGAGCAGCCTATAACAAGGCTCAGTCTTCCCGTCAAGTGCGCTTGTAGGGGCAGTTCCCCAAGAATGGGCAGCTTTCCCAGGTAGCAGCTGAGTTGTTATTTGCACTTTAACAAACGCGGCCAGCTCAGGCGATGCTCTGATATACTTATCTCGGGATGGAGCAAAATGGCGATCCCGTATCAATTATCATATTCAGGGATGCGCGACCCCAACGATTCATTTTTCGCAACGCCGACGCAGACAAGGTTTTTATTCTAGTGTGAAGGTGCCTGAAATATCGCTTATCTCAGTTTCAGACAGCAATGAGCAAGAAATACCCGTTTGTCAGTTCAGTATTAACTAAAAATTTCAGTGAACGTGACAATGAATACTAAAGTTGTGATGCGCTCTGCCGTCAACATTGAGTTTGAAAACAGCCTTTAGCAGAGGGGTAAATTTGGAAGGAGAATTATCTGTTTATCGTCCAATTATGCTACGTTGCCAGCTAGAAATCAACAGAATTTGAAAGTTAAATTTATTTCCTCTTATAATTTAACTCTATTCTCTAGGCGTCCGTATGACTCTGCCGCCAAAGACCCCTTCTGCAAGAGAATGGATGGTACTGGACCAAACTGTGCAGACTGTGGCCCGTCCAATTACTGCGCGCATGATGAACCCAGTCAACCCTGATTCGCGAGAAGATTATGCAAATTAAAATGCGCTGCTGCGTTTGAAATAAAAATTACGGAATTCAAATCCAACAGCCACACTACATGTTTCGTTTTCATGCGAATATACATTATTTTTGCGACCAGGACAAACCATTCATATTTCTCTTGCTATTTAATGTAAATTAATTGGACCTATAGCTTATTTATGTAATTGTTTCTTCAAACTGTAATTTTCAAGCAGTGAGCCATGCGAACAACGTTTCGCAGACACACAGAGTTTACCTTCGCATCGATCTAAATTTTTAGTGGAAGAGATACAGTGTCCCCAATTTGTGGTTCATAACCTCCGGCGCAATTAAACACACACAGATATTGTGATAAATTTGCCCAGTCCGCACTGCAGTCTCGTTGTACTCTTTCTTAGACACAGCATGTTGTTATGGGGGAAGCTCTGAATGCGGTACGTGTCAACGTACTTAAACGAATACATGTTCAAACCTTAAAATTACGGCTTAAAAACAGTTATGCATTAAACTGCTGTTAAATAGAAACCACTTTTTATTTATACTGATCGGATATTTGGAAAGTTGGATAAAACTGATACCCCCTCATCGGATCGGTTTAGCTTTAAAAACATCAAAAAGAGGTGATCTTCATTGCGTTGAAGTTTAAATGTTTCTAGTAATACACCAACTGTGCATGAGGCGCTCGGCGTCCTCGGGCAGGACGCACCAATAGGTTCTGACGTCGACATAATTTCATCGTTTGGCTAGGTAGGCATAATCACTGCATGAAGCTCCGTACGGCCATATGCAATTCAGTTCAGCCTCGCGTGTAGAGGAGAGAGTCCTGATATTCCGGTGTCGCCACGACAAAACCAAAGAAAAGAAAGAGATTGCATTATAACAAGTACACAAACACGCTAGAAAGAGGTAGAAACGAACAAGAAGGAGAGATTTCATCATTTATGTCGTGATCGAAGCTGAGGGCAATCCTGTCACTTTTTTTTAAGTTTACATTATCATCATCATTGTCGTGAAAACTACTTTCACGCGATCGGGGCTCGCAGGCCCTTTGGCCCTGCACAACACCACTGCAATCTCAGCGTGCTGTAGGCCTATGAGCCGCCACTGGCCATAAGCACGGGAGTCAAGTTGGTGCAGCCATTTAGAACCGCTGGTCAAAACAATAATAGGAGAAAAGACTGCACAGGCTGAAAATGAAAAGAAATGTATAAAGAAAAATGTGAAGAAGGTAAAGAGAGTGAACATGTCGTGCTCTCATGGCAAAAGTTTGTTACTTTAGGTAGAAGTCTACATAGTAATGATTTTAAGAAATTAACGAAGTGCGTTCAAACATCTATACAGAAATACACCAAAATATTAAGAGCCCCGCCATGTTGGTTAAGGGGTTACGGCACTGGACTGCTGAACCCAAACGACGCGTGATGTCATCCCGACCACGATGGTCGCTTTTCGATGAAGGCGAAAAGCAAGGTTTCTGTGTTCTGCGCGATATCAGTGGGTGGTAAAGAACTCCAGGTGGTCGAAATTTCTAGAGCCCTCCACTACCGCGTCCCTCACAGTTTTAATCGTAATTGGACGTCAGAATTCATTAACCAAACTAAATTAATTACCAATTGATATGATACACATGAGTTTCCCCGCTGAAAGGTAAACAGGAAGCTTTCTGTTACATACAAAGAAGAAAGATTATTTCGGGAGAGGGGAGGGGGGGCTGTTACACTCGGCGACAGACGCAATACATGCCTTACATAGTACGATACATCCATTGACGTCCTTAAGCTGCGCAACTAGAATATAAGGGATTTAACGTGCTCTCAGTGGTACTAGAAAAATTTTGGTCGCCTGACGTTCCTCGGCATACAGTGAAGCCATATGGTATCAAAAGGACCTTTGGAAAGCGCGTGGGTAAAAGTGGAGCTCCCGAGTACGCTAATCAATTCATTGCCTTAAAATTGCTAAAACTGCAGCCGAAAACTGAAACCATTCAGTTTTAAGGGCACGAAGTCCGTGGCTTGTTACTCCAGCACCGAGGCATGAACAAAACGAACACGAAGCACAACGACAGGTCGCTGCATAATTGAAGACACTGTGCAGTCAGTGCACGCAAACCAAGGCCCAAAAGCAAAAAAACTCTTCCGTGTTAATGCTTTGCATCGAGCTATACTTCTGGGCTCACTCCCAAAATCAGTCAAAGGCATTTGAAGAAACACAAAGGTACTTCGAAGGCAAGGTAAGGTTGGTTAGCCTTAACTGTAAAGAAAAAGGCAATTGAAAAAATCAATACGAAAATGGAAAACAGAGAACGAAGGCTAGAAATGCGCAGTGCAAGGAAGAAAAAAGAGGCCGCCTGTCACAGGGAACAGTGCAGGCAATTACATTTAATTAAGTAAATCGGCGCCTTAAATGGGACCCACCGTGGACCTTCGCAACAAATCCGCTTTAGAAACTTCATTTTGAATGCAATGCAGATCGTGTGACAACCACCTCCTTTTCAGGTCTCTTGGATTTGTTATTTGGTTGCTTATGCGGAGCATTTTCGGACTTCTACGGCGTGACGCTGTCTGCGTGGTGGCCAATTCGTAGCTATTCTTCGAATTAAAGACGGATATTTCATGGGTATTACTCTGCCGCTTTTAAAGGTAACATTTTGAGGTGAAAATGAAAAGATGAATGGACCGGCTCTAGTTAGGTAACAAATTGAGCTTTGAAAATGGAACTGTGGGCAGAGTCGGAGTTCATGCGTATGCAACTAGAGATGGTCATTCGATGCGTCCAACAGATTGTGGGCTTATTACACGCCGTCGCGATTTACACGCAGAGCTTCGGCGTTGCAAACGCGGTTGAAAATAACAAGTGATTCTAGGCTCAGTGAAACTTGAGCAAACAGAATGTGCTAATGCTCTGTAATATCCGCGACCGTAGTGTTCTGTTTGATATTAGATGTTATTGCTACCCCCACTAAAGAATAGGCCAGTAAGAAAAAGCATATTTTCTGTATCATGCAACAAGCACTGTCCACATAAATGAGAGCTCAGTGATGTCTCAGTGTATAGTCTGGGCCCCGATGTTCTGAAAAAAAAAAAAAAAAAAAAAACAACCCTAAATTCCTTTTCACTATGGGCAAGAATATATGCTTTCCTCCTTTATCACTTGGCCAGTGGAACGTTACAGCCTCCTCCATACTATCGTGCTTTCAGTTCGTCGCTCCAAATACGTGGCAAGACGACAAAACAAGTTCACGTTTTTGATAAGTTTATCGCGTCAGTGTATATGAGCAGTGGCTCGCATTGCATTCCCAGGAACAGTTAGTCGTTTCCTGCTGACAGAGAGTTTATCAGTGAAAGCTGAGCAGTTGAAGGCAAACATAAAGAAAGAATTTTTTGGACAATCAGTAACTTCTCACTTTTTTTTTTTTTTGGCTGAGTGTCCCTTGACTTAGGGTATATAAAGAAGAATAAGAGGAAGTTTCATCATAGCAACCACAAGACAGCTCACGACCAACCATTCCCAACAGAATGCACACCCTTGAAGCGGTGCTTTCAGTGTGCTTGGCTTTTGCCATAATATACTGCAAGATCAGTGATGGGATGCCGGAGCTCATATTCGAAACAAGTAAGTGGATCTGCAGAAGGGCTCGATAATTATGCGATGCCTAGTACATTTGGGACTAAACGAAATGAGCTGCGTCGCCACAAATAAGTTCAGAACCATCTCAAAAAGTTCTAATTGCTTGCTTTGTGCAACATCGTTCTGGCAGTGTTCTTTGTGTTCCCCGCCTCTTTGTTTTGGTTGAACGAAAGACGCCATGAAGGTGGTTCGTATACTGAACAGATAACGATTCATGACATCGCAGTTCAAGTGGCTTAAAACTGCGCCGTATCAGCCTTTGCTGAGCTAAAATAATTAAAGAGAATTGGGGCATGGTAAAGATATCGTAAGCCTATTCCACTCCATTTGGAAATAAAACCATCCCTAAATATGTGCCGAGCGTAGTTTGTACCAGTGCAGCACAAGCAAAACGATCAGACCGACTGTCATGTCCAGGATGAAAGGCAATGTCTATGTTTAGTTTTAGGGCGCACAAAAGGATGGCGTCATAAATTACTTCACAGAAGTGCTGTGAAAAATATATGTGATGTTTGTAACCAGTCTAATGCTGCTGGCAGAAATGCATGAACTCGAACAATGTACCACGCACCGCGAGAAAATTAACACACTTTCTCCCCCTTAGCTCAGTATTTCAAAGAAAAGTTTGCAAAAATTTTGAATGGCGCAGAAGAACGCCTGCTTGCTTTAATTCAAGGCCTGAGCCCAGTAACTCGTGGGAGCGTGCAAACAAGCGTATTAAATTTATGGATCAACGGTACGATATATCTTGTTCTTCCTAGCGATTTGTTCGGTCACATTTTTGCTTTTATATCTAATAAATATTTCGGCCTTATAATGAAAATAGGAAGTGCAGTATAAGCGTCGATTTTTTTTTTTTTTCTCAGATACGAGTTGAAGGAGATTTGTGTAGAATTATACTCAATAATTAAAATACCACTTTGTGGCGGTTTCGCATACAGGAAATATGTGCTTTTACCTCTTCTATTAAACATTGTTAGCATGCGAAGAAATCCCAAACTTTCCACGTTATTCCTCCTTACGGATGCCTACTACAAGTGCACGTCAACGTGCCCAAGGTATAAAAAATTTGAAACCCTACTTTTTCATTTATTTGGAGGAATGCAAGCTATTATTTCTCTCGGGGTGCTAATGCGCCTTCTAATAATACATATAAACACGCCATAGACTATGCTTCTATTGCCAAAAAAATACGTATAGTGCTACAGACTACTGAAAGAGCATCACTGGGCCGCAACATAGACAAGGGCAAGCCACGCAAGGAATACGGAGTGCGCATATTCGCTAAAATGCAGTATACACAGAAATCTAAGAAATCACTCAAACGTAAACACAAGGAAATCAAGCAGTGACAATGACATTATACTTCTGCTTTTGTTTACATTTCTGTTTTAATTGACTCCGTGCGCATTACAAAAACTGAATTATAGAAAGATTAGAAACTAAGGTACAATTATTTCCACCTAATACATTTAAGACGACAATTTTACACCACCATTCGCATTTATTCGTGTTATTTTATTTTCGAACGCCTCACTTCCCCAAAGCTTACTCCACGACGCAAAATAGCCACTCTTGAGTTGGCGCATTTGGATATGTTGGTGCTATCTAATACGCGTGCTTACATTTCTGACCTCATGATTTCAGATAACTGTAATTTCGAGAGAAAAGAACTACTGAATGGTGCAGCGATAACTCTGAACGAAACGTGCGTCAAAGTATCGTGCCACAGGGGAAGAATAGAGCGGGAAGAGTAAGTATTCTTTTCGAGTGCTATGAATCATTGGTTCCACTTATATTTTTTTCCCATGCATGCTATTTACTTCACATTAATTCCCATACACCTGCAGCACCATATGTATGGACTTCAAGCCTTTTTTTTCCAGAAATGAGTGGTGGCATATTGTAACGTGTATATCTGCTAAAATACCTGTCACCAGTGTCGGCAGCGTGGGCAGTACAGCTAAATGAAGACCAGACCCTTCTCACCCTTTACAAGCCGGCCTCGAAAGGCTTCCAGAGCTCTCTTGATGAACAAAAAAAATATATATATTCCTTCATTATTTTTATGCTTCACATCCCTCACGGCATAACACACATTATTTGTTTGCATGGTACCTGTAAACTCTTATATGAATCGAAATAAACTTTCAAAAGCAAATTGGGGTAGCACTTAAAGAAAAAATTGCAAGAATGATTTAACTGCGTTATACCGGGAGGTTTATTTTAAAATCTCCACATTTCTTTAAAGCATGGTAAGTGTTTTAGATTGATTTTAGTCCTGGGGTATTGTAGGCTAAAAAGGACATGGTTTAAGAGACAGTAGGCTTCAATTGGTTCGCTAATAAGTCAATATGTCAATGAAAGTATATAATTTTCATCTAAAGGGGTACGTTGTATTTGAGGAATCGGAGCTAGTCCCACACAAGTATAGCCACAAAAAAAGATGTTACAAAACTTCTAGCTCACGTTAGAAGGCCCGAACGTCACCCTCACCCTCATATATTATTATTATTATTATTATTATTATTATTATTATTATTATTATTATTATTATTATTATTATTATTATTATTATTATTATTATTATTATTATTATTATTATTATTATTATTATTATTATTATTATTAATCATTTATTAACACTTCGAAATTGCTTGACACACGCACCACCCGCTTCAAACAGTAACAAATTGCCCGAGGGAGGGTGTGGCGTAGAGGATTCGGGCAATATGCGCTTTGATGCCGGACTGCAGCACGATGACCACAGTGGCTGCGTGGATTTGATACCGACGAAGCGGCGGCTATCAGCGAGGCCGAAGTCTACGCGACATTGACCTCGAACCGCCGTTCGTCCTTCTGGCTTTCAGCTGATGCCAGCAGAGTGACGAAACTGCTGGAGAGTGAACTGCATCACTAGCACTGTGTTACTGTGTGAAGCGGCTGTCATGATTACATTTTTGGGCGTTGTGAAGCATGCTACATATATAAGAAAAACATTTTTTCGTTGATATACTACTTGGATGCCGATCCTCATTTCTGCAAATACAACATAGACCATGAAGCGAAAATCTAAAACTTATGTAACGTATTTTTAATCAATTATCTAATTCATGCAACCTGCCGATAACCTGGTATACGCCGCAGTCCTCAATATGGCCCTATGACTAAAATAAAATTAAAGCAATTGACTTTCATCTCAAAATTTGTCACCTGTTAAATATAACGTCCGGTACATAGAGCGAGAGTTACTGTTCGCGTAATTTAGTTGCGTATGCTAGTATGCGAGCAAGCGTCTTTTCATTTATTCCTGCCGTAACGTGCGTTGACATCGTCGCATTGCAATTGCAATAAGCTATAGCTTCTGAGAACGAAGGAAATAGCTGATTTATAAATCATATTTCGGAAGATACAAGACATTTGCGTTTATTGTTTTTTTTTTTTTTTTGGCGATGTTTCAGTGTTCTAGCAATGCTGAGGTTAATTATATGCCGGCTATTACCGTCTTCAAGAGGCAGAAAAAAATTCGGCGGAACGGATGCAAACTCAGGAATCTAACCAATAAGGAAAATCATACCTATCTCTGTACGCGCTCACAGCGCGCTTTTAACAGTATTGGAAGTATTGGGCGAGTTGGAAGTAGTTCATATGGCTGACAGTTAAGCCAGCCTCCCGAACTACGCACTATCTGTTGTAGTTGTCACCGAATGTCATCAGTGCACAATCTTCTTCTCGGATCTGTCATAGATCCAAACGCACCGCTATCGCACCGCCCTCTCTTATGGTTGAAGCAGTCCTAAAGTCGCATACTTCGCTAAAACTAAAATCCCTAAGCACCGATTTATCCTATCTTTGCCTGGAGCCTGATCGCAAAACCTTCGCCTCGAACTGAAGGCTAAAAGCAAAGCGACGTTTAGAGCACAAGCTCCGAATATTTAAAACTTGGTTGAATATGCTCCAATTCTTTTTCTTTAATCGATAGTTTTGCTTTCGCATCGAAATGCAATCATGCGGGCTCGATCACTAAGCGCCGCCGGAGTGGCGGAGTGGTTACGGCGCTCGACTACTATTCCCAAGGACGCGGGATCGAATCCCGGTCTCGGCGGCCGCTTTTCGGTGCAGGCGAAAAGCAAGGCGCCCGTGTGCTGTGCGTTGTCAGTGCATGTTAAAAACTGCAGATGGTCGAAATTTCCGGAGTCCTCCACTACGGCGTCTCTCATAGCCTGAGGCGCTTTGGGACGTTAAACCCTACAAACCAAACCAAACCAAACAAATTTTTACAGTGCACAGAACACTGCAGCACAGAGCGCGGTTCTATTCTCCACGTTTTATAGTTTATTAACGCAGACCAGATATAAAGCGTAACATAATCATCAAAATGCGAACACGTATTGTTTTAGTAAAGCTTGAGGTAGACATTGTGCCAAAATGTTGAATTTTACCTAATATTGTTTACAATCATTTTTAAAACTTCGCGAATATAACAATGACAGAGCGAGAAACCCAGGAACATACACAAGCATGTGTGTGTTCCTGTGTTTCTCGCTCTGTCCTTGTTTTATTCGCGCAGTTTTAAAAATGAATGATTTACACGAACTAGCCCGCCAAAAGACTCTTTTGTTTACAATGTTAAAAAGAAATAGATTTTTCTACATAGAGAAAAAAAAAACATATTGAAGGCACATATACACAGTATGTGGTGTACGGTACTGGAAAAATTAAATAATTGTTGTGGCCCGATAACGCCTTGCTATTAGCACGCTGTCGAACAGATTAATAGAGCTCTTAAAAACATCCTTTTTTATCGTACAGCGTCCTTTTTGCATTAGTAGGATTAACTTTGTGTTAGGTTCGTAATAAGTAACTATGACTAATAATAAAGTATTTTATTAAGCATGCGGTTTTTGACTGCACGTACTTCGCAATATTCAACTTTATTCATATTTGTACTTAACGTTAAAATATTTACCTTGCATTTCTTTTGCAACATATTCATTTAGATATCTTTCCACTCTGTTAGAGAAAACTCCGCTTGGTAAAGGTAACTGTTCATTCCGCAAGTCTGCCGAAGTTTTTTTAGTAACTGCAAAAAGTATTTTGCGACATCGCTGGTCTCTACAAAGCAACCAACTCTGTGTAAGAAAGACCGATTGGTTGGTTTGTTGTTCAACATTCCCAGGCGACTAAGGCTATGAGAGACGTCATAGTGGAGGGCTCGGAAATCGCGACTACCTGGGGTTCTTTAAGGTTCACTCACTTCGCCCAGCACACGGGCGCCTTGCGTTTCGCCTCCACCAGAAAGCAGCCACCCAGACTAGGAATCTAACCCGCGTCATTGGGCACAATAGTCGAGCGCCCTACCATTGCATCGCCCCAGCGGGGTGAGAGTCCGATTAATCTGGGATTCTAGGATATTAGAAGCTGTTTTCTTATCCTCAACATTAGAAATTTTGCATAACTGTCTCTTGAAGCGCAGATGCGCTTCTCAAGTTTCAGGCGGCTGAGCCCCTGCATCCTGGAACTTTGTGGTCATTCGGCTACCACGCTGACATTCAGTTTGCCTCTGCAAAATCTTGTAGTGCTGAAACGTTAGATGGCTATAGTCAGTGCTGTTTATGTTTTCTTCTAGGTGTGAGAAAATCGAATTGAATGATCCTTTCTGCGGCAGTACGAATGGAACAGGAATTCACTTCCCGGACTGTTGCCCGGTCTATTATTGTGAGCACGGGACAAGCATTCAGAACTGATATGTAGATGCTCTGCAATGAATGAAGATTTCAGTCCGGTGTTGCCGAAAGGGAAAGTGGATAAATAAAAACCAGTGTCATGAATAACTGAACATTTGTGATCATTTGTTTTAACTGCTGTTCGAGAAATAACCGACAATATTTTTCCTATTGTATTAGATTGGCAAACTTTCCTGTACCGCATGCGAAGGGCAGCATTTCTTTTCTAACGTCTTTATAATCATACGTTAGGTTTTCGTGATGTAGAGAGGTGAAGCTGCACTGAATATAACCTCAAAACGTTTCACTGTCAAATTTGGGCGTGCTTTCCTTTCGGACATACAGATGTTTACGTCCCCATCTGCATGTGTAGCGTCCACCCCCTCCTTGGCCATATTAACTTTCACTGGTAGAAAAAGCATTTAAAATAACCGCTTGTAGCCGACGTCTAAAACTGCTGCGAATGCTGCAAGGGTTCGTGGATGCCGACTAAAGAGAATCGTGATAATTTTACATGCTGATAAGAAAAGTAACTGCTTGTTGTCACGCATAATTACAGGGAATTCAGCGCAACACAAACACACACAAGAAAGGGGACACCAAGGGCACCGGAAAGTTCTACTACCTGGAGTTATTTACCGTGCACTGACATTGCACAGCACACAAAAATTTAAGAAGACGTATGAAGTTAATTGCCCCGCCGGGGTGGTGCAGTGGTAAGACGCCCGACTACTGTGCCGGAGTTCCCGGGATCGAATCCCGGCCTCGGCGGCTGCGTTTCGATGGAGGCGAAACGAAGTGGCGTGCGTGTGCTGTGCGATGTCAGCGCACGTTAAAGATCCCCAGGTGGTCGAAATTACTCCGTAGCCCTCCACTACGGCTCCCCTTTCTCTCTATCCACTTTCACTCCCACCTTCATCCCTTCCCTTACGGCGCGGTTCAGGTGTCCACAGAGCAAGTGTGACAGATACTGCGCCTTTCCCTTCCTATGAACCAACCAACCAACGTATGAAGTTAAAGATGCTGCATGGGAAAAGTTGGCATATTAGAGACAGTTAATTGTTTTCTGTCGGAAGCATTTAAAAATACATTTGAGAACTTCAGGCACAGTAAATACCAGAACCCAAAGAAAGCTGAGTTGATGTTTTTATACGAAAAGACATCCTCATTAGAACATGCCTGTAAAATTTAAAGGGTGTTTTCGTGGCAGCGTTTCATGTTTGCATATTGAGAGCAAAAAGATGAGCTATATAATTGTTCCACCATCTCTGCGCCAGTCCAGAAGAGTGTTTGGGTTTCTAAGCATTATGACGTTCCGAAACTAGCCTGCTTCCACAGTATCGTGAACGATGAGCTTTATATTCTGTCGCTTTTTTCTTACCGTTGAGCACAGTTATGCTGAATGAACACAACCTCAGTCCTGCCTTTCTTCCTTCATTTTTACATCATTCTGTCTTTCTTATTCGGCGAAGACCACCTTTTATAGGTTTTTATAGGACCTACCATGCTTCAACCCCCCTCCCCTCCCCCCCCCCCCCCACACACACAAGAAAAATAATCAAAAACTGTCTCAATTCACGATGACAGCAGAGAATCATTCGGTTGCATATCCCCACTATAATTTCAACAGAAAATGAGTGGTTGCCTTTCTTAGTATGACACCGTAGAATATAGCGAACAATTTCATGAGGCAAATATACAATGGCAATTTGCTGCAGCTCCAAGCCGAAGCAGTATCTCAGAGGCATGCCAAGGTAGTCTGGTAGTTTTGCTTTCAGAGACGCCCTTACGTTCAAAACATGTCAGTTTTGAACGAAACTGGCACTAGTTCCAAATGATCATGACAACTGCAGAATTACGTTTCAGATAAAACACGCTACTTCATAATCACATATTGCGTAGCCAGAAACTGAATCGGCACATTCCTCGTATGTTCATTAGACAAAGGAAACAGGTACAAACAAAAAGACACGATGAGTGCTTACTATCGATAGAATAATTAAATTGTCACCGTTCGTAGTCGCTTCTTCGTCCTCTCCGCGTATATCACGCAGAGATTTATACTGAACATATAAAGAAGCCAAGCTGACTTCCTTATTCTCAGATTGGTGGAATTATACAAGACTGATTTATTTATTTGTTTATATCATTTATTCAATATTTTTCGAACAACATTATAGCGTTGAAATGGATACGTAGGAGAAAGCCAGATTAGAGGCTACACTGAGACTATGCGCCCTGGTCAGGAGTTGTGACAGCGAGTATGTTGCTATAACAAAGTAGTGAGGGACGACTGACACACACAAGGTTAAATAACATATATCTGGTGGTACTTTTCCAGTGGTGCTTTTCGATGTCAGTGTATGTTAAATAACCTCAAGTGGTCGAAATTTCCGGAGTCTGCGATGGCGTCGCGGCTATTATGCTTGTGAAGGATCTTGCTGAATATCACAACGCCATTGAAATAGTAAAAGCAAATTTTGTACTTAGGTCCGCGTAGAATGATGTCAAGTAATTGTTTCAATGTGACAGACTCATTGCATAATCCAAAATTCATAACTTCAAACTTATACACATAATTGGTGCCGCTAGTATCTGCCAGTACTATCGAGGAGGAGTATACCACGCTGAATGAAAACAGTCGATTGCACTGTAATACGTGGTAGCGGATACACATCGGTTTAGTTACGGCATTATAAGTCGACCATAATCCCCAAAGCGCCAAGTGTAGTCTTTCTATTAACCACCAATGACTGGAGCCGCCCAAGGACTTGAAGATTCCTGGATGACGCAGTATTCTAATGATTATACCGCGTATCAAGTTCTTGAAGCATCCCGTCCTCCCAACAGCAACAGCAAATAAAACCTCCAGCACTAGTCAGCATTTTGATCTTTGTTTGCAGGCTACAAGCTACCTTAATATGACATTGTTACTGATCCAGAATCATGTTAAATCAGAAAAAAAGAGGGAACGGCTTAAAGGACGTCATAATATTATCAACTGAAGATTAATAATAATTGTTAGCAAGCTGGAAGATATAAAGGAGTCAACTAAAATTAATACCTATCCTTAGCCAGCAAACGTTTCATTTCAATTGGATCAACAAAAACTTACGTGGATGAATCACAGAGACAAGTTCTTGTCAAGTCTCTACAAATACTTTGGGCAGGACCCGCTCAGCCAGGCGGGATAGGGAGCGTGCGCCGGTGGCATTCAGTTCAGCAGCCAGGAAAATCCTATCTGCGCGGGCTTGGCAGACGTGATGAGGCTGTTGTCTTTTTCTCCGGTCGGGCCAAGATAGCATGGTACAGGGCCTCCCTCTAGCGAAGAAGCTATAAACGAAGGGTTGCGAAGGGGAGAATGGAGAAAAGCGGATACTGTTGGTGCGAATCATACGCGGCGAGGAGCGGTACGGTCGACAGGGGACGCAGTGGCACAGTTGGCGATGATGACTGAGTCAAGGTGGGCAGGAGTAAGACGGTGAACGGATATCGTGTCCTCCCGGCCGTTGATGCGCAGTAGAAAGAATTTAGAAGCTGGTTGGTTTGTTGGTTCGCGGGGTTTAACGTCCTAAAGAAACTCGGACTATAAGAGACGCCGTAGTGGAGGGCTCCGGAAATTTGGACGATCTGGGGTTCTTTAACGTGCACTGACATCGCACAGCACACGGGCGCCTTGCTTTTAGCCTTCTTCGAAAAGCGGCCGCCGAAGCCGGGATCCGATCCCGCATCATTGGGAACAATGGTCGAGCGCCGTAACCACTGCGAAAACCCGGTGGGGTGAACTCAGAAGCACGCCGAAGAATCTGGAATAGACCATAGTTTGGTGGCCGCAAGGGTGGGCGTACGGCATCGTGGCAAACAATGACGTGAGTCGACTGCTGAAGGTCGGGGGGACGTGGACGCGACGAGTACACTGGCGTTGATGTCGTGGAACGGCAGTGATCATAGCGCTACGTAGACGACAGGTCTAATCTGTGACGTCAGCAGGCATCGGTGGCAAAGGCTTGAAAATACCCAGGGACACGGAAAGCAGTGCCAAACGTTAGCTCGGTTGCACAGGTTGAACAGTAACTGCGAGGCTTGGTGCGGACACCAACCAGGACAAAGGGTAGGCTCTGAAGACCTTTAGTGCTGCATAGTTACACACAAACATAGGGCACACACAAGAGATTAATGCAAGAAGTTCACACCGATGTTGCACTCACTATTGTTGTTATTGTTGTCCAAATAACTTATGGCACATACCCACGAGGGGGATCGGCCAAGAATTGGGTAGCAAAGAATTTTTTTTTAATATACTCGCATAAAAAAAATATTTGAGGGGTAGAGGAAAGGAAACAAAACGGGAAATAAGTGAAATAAAATGAAAAGTGGTAACACTCACGGGAGATTGACACTACAATTGTAGAACAAGTGATGTTTAAATATTTAGCAAGGCAAACAATTTGAGTCCAGTAAAAAATTTTGCATGGCGGTAAGAAACAGACCTGTGACTGTGCCCAAGGATGGTGGCGCCAAATGGTAACAATGTCGGGCTGCTTAAACTAAGGCCAAGCTGTTGCAATGGCCTTTCCATCAACTGTTTTCTCAACATAGTAAATCGGCGGCAAAACAATAAAAAGTGATCTAATGTTTCTTGTTCACCGCAAAATGCGCAGACGGTAGACAGTGCCAAACCAGACCTGTAAAGATAGAAATTTAAAGGTGGGATACGGCATCGCAGCCTTGTTAATGAAATCTCAAGTTGCCGTGAATGACATATTTTTCTATTCCAAGAATAATTTAGATGCTGGTAGTCATCAGATCTTAAATGATGTCCATTTTTCATATTCAATAGAACGTTTCTTCGAAACCTCGCTGCGGTGATGTACACGGTCGCCGGAAGGATAGATAATACAGGGCCATTAAGGGACTCTTTTGCCAAATTGTCAGCATATTCATTTAAAGGGAAGCTGTACCGGTTTTAGATTTTGATGCGCTTCAGAGAGTCGAATCTGCAGGGTTTGTATGTTAAGTATACGAAATATTTTGGCTTTAGCTTTTGAAATAGTGATGTAATCATCGATTAAAGTTGCTACCCCGTTCAGGCTTCTCCGCAGTGCACAGCGCTGGAGGGGGGATCTCAGTAGCAGACGACAGGAGTACGACAGGCGGTAGTGACGTCAAGGACGGCGTCTACCTCTCTTCCGCTTTTATTGCCCGAGCATCACCTGTCGCTTGCAGGCTACGCAGTGCAACCTTTTTCTTGTCTCGCGCTTGTTTTCTTCTTGCGAACGTTATCGCAAGCTTTTTCAGTGCATCTTGCACCGTTCTTCACGAAAAGAACGACCATGCCGTGGTACTGCGCAGCCTATGGCTGCACGAACACTGGCGGCCGAGAGGATGTCGCGTTTCATAAATTCCCAAAGGAGCGCAAGCTATCGGCGCTTTGTGTTGCCGCGGTCAAGAGGAAGGATTTCAAACCAACAAAATCGTCGGTGATCTGCTCAGATCACTTTCGCGACAGTGACTATCACCAAAGCTTGTCGTTGATGCGATCTTTTGGGATACCGATCAAATCTGCGCGATTGAAAACCGGTGCTGTGCCTTCTGTCTTCGCACACAAGAGCACCTCTCCGCCGCCAAGAGCTGCTTTCGCAAAAAGAAGAAAACTCGAGGTGAGAGGTCCATACATCATATTGCTCTTCTGTTTACGTTTTTGTTCTGTGGGGCAGATGGGTGGCCGGGCAGATGAAGGCACAGGTGAAGTAAAACTATTCAGCATTGGCGCCCGCTGACGCGGCTGGAAAACTGTGAGAGATTAGCTAGTCTTTTTTTTTTTCATGATTAGGCTATCGGTGCGATGCGGAAAGAGTCATCACACTGCTGAATCGACGAATGGAAAGGCAGCCCTTATTTGCTCATGAAAAGTTTTGTTCAGGAAAACGAGCAGTTTTGGACCTCTATACGTTTTGCGCTTGGCGATCCGATTCTGCTTGCACATGCCAAGTATGAACTTTTTAAAATGGAAGTCAGAAACCTATGTCATAAAGGAGAACGCACATCCTAAACTCGCCTCTGCTTTATTAAATTAAGTTTCTTATGTCATGTTTATATCTTATGGCCATTTTCTTATTTTCAGGTTCTTGGAGAGCTCCTGGGAAATTCAAGTATCCCAATTAAGAAAAGAAATCGGGGCAGCATGATGTCTGTGGTCGAAGTCGCGATGTTAAGCGCAGCTAAATGAAGTGTGCTAAACTTGCGACATGGCAGCGCGTGACTGCCGATAGCTGTCCTAGCGTTTCGGTATTTTTACCGGTGTTCTAAATGGGATTACGCGCGCGCAGCAAGGTAGCGGCCTGGCTTCGCGTCGATACGCTACCGCGTTAATTTGCTAAATCCCGCCAGATTAAAATGTATACGTACTGTTACATTTGGGTGTCGCGAGCGCCTGAGTAGCGTACCGCTGCCAGCAGTTATTACGTGCGGCGCGCGGCCCCTCGGTAGCGTTGGCCTGGCGGCTCCGTGGACGGCGGACGACATCAAAGGTGCCAGCAAAGACGAGGCGTCTTTTAACGAAACAACCTTTACTGTAACATCAGGAAGAAATGGGCAGTGAAGCTGACCCGGAGAGATTACAGACACTCTCACACAGCTGGTGTCTAGCGTCGTACCAACGGCGCGTCAAAGTAGTCTCTAACTCAGCGGAGTCGGCCGCTGCTTTTTATAGTTTTTCCAGTTCACAGAGAAAGGGTAAACCCTCACAGGAAAGGGAGAGCCAAACATGTTGGTTCACGACGAATGACTCAATCGCAGGTGTTCCGACCTCATCTCCTCCACCTCCTGCAGACAGGAGAGGGCGACGCACTTTCCCTCGAGCTCCAGGCTTGGCCAGCTTTTGCACACACACGCACGCACACACATTTGGCGCGTGGCAGGAACACGCTGAGACTTGTCGACGGGAGGAAGCGTTGCGCGGCCGATGAACGGCGTCGAAATGGCCGATCCGCTCGCGGTTCTGCCTGTTGCTATGCGGTGGCCGCGTCAGCTGTCCCACTTCTCGGTGGAGAAACGTAACAGACTGCCCCGCCGGGGAAGGGAGATCCCGAAGGGCAGGGGACTGCATCCGCTGTCCGGAGGGATCGGGATGTTGCTGCTAGCCGGGGTCGTCCGACTCAGCTTCTCTTGAGCTCAAACAGCCTGAAGAAGTCCTTGGCAAGTCCGGGTTTCCAAGGCACTCTGCAACTTGTCTTCAGGAGAGATTTCTGGCAACCCACAACGTCACAACCACGCTAAAACCTCAACCGTTCAGCCAGCAAGCACGGCACAAACTTCACTAAGTTTTGCCAGACTATTTCCCTCTTATGCCCCCATCTATATTAAAGGGCAGCTTAGCAGCACTTGGAACGGGTCCAGAAATTTGAAAATCGTGCTTTCAAAAACACCCTTCTCAAACAAAAATAATACAATGCAATCTAGCTATTCAAAATCCTATGTCAGGAAGAAAAACACCAACTAGTGAATAAAGGCTTCTTCTCACGTTATAGGCTTCGACTTAAGCCATCGGCATTACCATTGAGATCACCCTTTTCACTAAAACTTCGGTTGTCCGTTTCACGGAGCAACCTTACCTTCCCGTTTCTGTGCGAAGAAACGCATGAGCATGAGTCGCTCATTTTTCTAAACAATCTATCCCTCTCCTTACGTGTGGCGCACCAATCACGCATTTTCTTTGCACGGGCGCATTTGTGCCTTTGGGATAGTCGCTTTCTCTTTCGCGATAGCTTCAACTTTCTCGCTTCTTTCTCGCGCCTGCCTTTCCGTTTTTTTCTACGGCAGCACTGAAACACATGCTTTGTGCTTTCTTTTCGCAATCTTTGGAGTTTGCTCTCCTTACGATGGCAGCATTCTTTCTCGCGCCTGCCCTTTCGCGTTTTTCGTCGGCAGCGCTGGAATACTAGCCTTCTGCTTTCTTTTTGCAACCGTTTGAGCTTGCTTTCCTTACGACGGCAGCAATCTTTCTCGTGCCTGCCCTTCCGCGTTTTTCGGTGGCAGCACTTGAATACTCTAGTCCTACTTTCTTTCGGCGCGAGCTCTGGCAAGCTAGCGGTAACCGGAGCGAGTAGGACACCGGTGTCGTCAAAGTGCGGCGCCGCGTCTGATTCGCGGCCAGCAGCGCATGACTCCCTTTCTGTCAAGTTCGAACAACAACCGCTAATGCCAGCCCCCAAGCTAGGCATTTCCTCTGGCGGCGCCGCGGCTGCATCGCTTGACTCACTTTCATTCAAATCCGAACAACAACGACTGACGTCAGTCACATCAGTCCTCCTCCCAGGCATTTGCTCTGGCGGCTCGCCACTCAGTGCGTCGCCTCGCTCGGAGCTAACCGGCGCACGATCAAGCTCTTTCGATAGCTGGGGCGCTTCGGATTGCGTGAGGGTCATGTGTGCTACGTCCGCGTTCGCACTGGGGTTGCTTTCGCGAATACAACCTAGCGTATCAGGGCACGAACGATTCTGACTCTGCTCTGGTCGCTCACTGTCGCCTTCGCAAGTCTCGCTCTCTACAGCGGACGCGCACTCCTCGTCGGTCTGCCCTGGCTGATCACAACTGGCGGGCTGCGCAGTTTCCCTGATCGGCACTTCGTTTTTCTGCGTGCCCTGCTCTACGACACAGCTGACTTCGGAAACCGAAATTTTCTCATCTCCGTCGCGCTCTCCACAAGCTTCTGCTTCTGACTCGAGAGGCGGTTCAGTTACTACTAGTTCCCCACACTCATTTGATGGAACTGTATTTCCTGCAGCTACTTGGGTCGGCATGCAGTTCACCTCGCTTAACGGCGTCACTTCGGACTTCTCGCCGATTAAGCCTGTGCTAACCGTCTCAGCTAGTGGCTCGACGAAGGTAACAGGATACTCTTCTGTTCCAGGCTCGGTCGGCTCGCTACTGCGGTCACATTGCTCGGCCGCTTCCCCAAGCTGTTTCTCACACTCTGGTACTTTTGACTTTTCAGGCTCACTTGTGTCTACGGCGTACGTGGTCTTAATCTCAGCGTGCTGTGCCTTCGACCCTTTCTCATTGCTTGACCACCTCTCCGGTACTACCGCCTTTGCAGCTAGCTCCCGAGCTCTAGATCTGGTCAAGGCCTGTACGCTACCCTTTCCAAACACAAGCCCATTTTCGCGCAAGAGGTGATCGGACTTGTTTGAAAATAGGTACGGGTACTGAGGAGGAAGCTCAGATGACACCGCCGCTTCTGTCTCAAGTGCCCCGAAAGGTCCCTCAATAAGCACTTTGGCTATTGGCAAACGCACGCTGCGAGTTTCCACGGCCTGTTTGATCCACGCGCACTCACCCGTGAACATCTCTGGTTCTACGTAAGAGGAGTGAACCACATCCATGGTAGCCGCAGAATCGCGAAGCACTCGACACTGTTTCCCGTTCACGAGGAGGTCTCGAGTGTACGGTTCGAGAAGCTTCATGTTCTCGTCACTTCGGCATAATGACAAAAACACGATCTTTGGTTTTGTCTCTGGACACTGTGCCGAAAAATGACCAGGCTTCTGGCACGTATAACAGACGCGCGATTGCCTCGCCTCGAACCTCTTTTTTCGTTCGGCTTCGGTTACCACCGTCGCTTTATCGTCGGCCGGACTGCTTTGACTCGCATCCGCACCACGTTTATTCTCCTTAGCTTTAAAGGACTTGAACTTCGGCCTCTCAAACTTAGAGCCGAATTCCACCTGTTGACCGTCCTTAGCTCCACGAGCCCGACGCGTCACAAACTCTTCAGCTAGCTCGGCGGCTCTATCCACCGTACTAACATCTGGCCTATCCATGACCCAATACCGCACGTTCTCGGGTAACCGACTGTAAAACTGTTCCAGCCCGAAACACTGCAGAACCTTATCGTGGTTACCATACGCTTTTTCTTCTTTGAGCCACTCATACATGTTTGACATGAGCTTGTAGGCAAACTCTGTATACGACTCACTTTTGCTTTTCTCATACTCTCGAAAATTCCGACGGAATGCTTCTGCTGACAGCCTGTACTTTCTTAGCAGACTCGATTTCACTTTGCCGTAATCCTCTGCTTCCTCTTTTGCCAAGCGAGCGATTACGTCTGCCGCCTCACCGGGTAACAAAGTGAGCAAGCGCTGTGGCCACGTTTCCCGAGAAAACCCTTGCCTCTCGCACGTTCGCTCGAAGTTAACCAGGAACAAACCAATGTCCTCTCCAAGCTTAAACGGCCGCATTAGGTCACTCATTTTGAACGATTCCCGTTCTCCTGCACCGTGAGCACAACTTGCACTGCCAGCGCGTCCCGCGTTTATTTCGAGACGTTTCATTTCCATAGCGAATTGACGGTCTCCCTCCTCTTTCTCTAGCCTTTCCTGGCGTTCCTCTTTCTCGTGACGTTCTTCAATGATCTCGAGGCATTCCGAAAGCTCGTCATCTTCAGCTTCCAACGCAAGAATAGCCTTTAACACTTCTGGTTTTCTGAGTCTGTCTGACAAATCCAGACCCAACTCCTCCGCAAGCTCCAGCAATTTCGGTTTGCGCAACGACTTCAAATCCAAACCCATGGCTGTTCCGAGTGCTGCCTTCTCTACTGCCCACTATTGCCTTGCTGCAATTAACCCAGCAACAACGACAACACAATTACCAGCTCTGTTCTCTACTTAACAAAAGCCTGGCAAAACTCAGTAGAAGAAAGTCCCGCACTCACCAAACCTCGCAGCCAAGAATCCAACGCAGTCGTTCCGCTGCAGGCAACCAGTCATCACACAGGGCTCGTTGCACTGCTCCCGCCTTTTCCGCTGAGCTGCTTTGATTCACGAGTCACGCCTCGGACATCTTCGCTCTTCCCACCAGATGTTGCACCTCGGTCAGGCCTGGCTCGTTTCACCGACCACGGTCACTGCTTGGTCGTCCTCGTACCTCCGCTGTTCACGTTGGACGATGGTATCGCCTGGCTCCTCCGACCACGGCTACGGCTTGGTCGTCGTCGTCCCACGTACCACGGTTACGGCTTGGTCATCCCACCGCTGTTCACCAATTGTTACGTTTGGGGGTCGCGAGCGCCGTGGTAGCGTACCGCTGCCAGCAGTTATTACGTGCGGCGCGCGGCCCCTCGGTAGCGTTGGCCTGGCGGCTCCGTGGACGGCGGACGACAGCAAAGGTGCCAGCAAAGACGAGGCGTCTTTTAACGAAACAACCTTTACTGTAACATCAGGAAGAAATGGGCAGTGAAGCTGACCCGGAGAGATTACAGACACTCTCACACAGCTGGTGTCTAGCGTCGTACCAACGGCGCGTCAAAGTAGTCTCTAACTCAGCGGAGTCGGCCGCTGCTTTTTATAGTTTTTCCAGTTCACAGGGAAAGGGTAAACCCTCACAGGAAAGGGAGAGCCAAACATGTTGGTTCACGACGAATGACTCACTCGCAGGTGTTCCGACCTCATCTCCTCCACCTCCTGCAGACAGGAGAGGGCGACGCACTTTCCCTCGAGCTCCAGGCTTGGCCAGCTTTTGTACACACACGCACGCATACACATTTGGCGCGTGGCAGGAACACGCTGAGACTTGTCGACGGGAGGAAGCGTTGCGCGGCCGATGAACGGCGTCGAAATGGCCGATCCGCTCGCGGTTCTGCCTGTTGCTATGCGGTGGCCGCGTCAGCTGTCCCACTTCTCGGTGGAGAAACGTAACAGTACTCGAGGTTGCGGGAGCTGAGAGCATGACTTTTGCTGCTCTTGCTGACATATAAATGACTAAATTCACCCAACAAAACTGGGGCGACGGCTCGTGTGGATGAGTTCATTTGTTTACAATCGTCACATCAAGCACATCGACGTGACACTGCTTCGTTCGAGTCTGGCAGAAGATTTAGGGCACGAGTAACGCAGATATGTTCAATTGAGAACGGATCACAGGCGCATACAGCAGTGCAGCGCAGCGGTACGTAACAGTGTGAATTTCCCCTGCGGGAAAAGGTTAGCGCTGTCTCCTGTCTCGTCATGTCGCCGCTGCCGCCAGTGTGACCTTGTTCCGAAGCCGCCGCTGGTTCGAACAAGTACGGCTCAATATCATATTCCCTTGAGCAGCGTGATCGTTGCATGTTCAGCAGCATACATCCACAGAAAAGCACGTGCGTGCATGTACAATCGCTTGGACCGCCGCTACCACTGAATGGCACGCCGTCATTGACGTCACGGCGCGCTTGACCAATCACAGGCAAGAGCGCCACTTTCAAAACGCCCCACGGCGTTGGTGCACGTTTTTCTGATTAAAAAGTAGTTTGCGGTCACTTATGACTAAATTTAACGTCGTATTCATGTTCAGGGGGTCGTAAACTGTATATCTGCATTCCGAACTCTTTCTTTTTAAAAAGCGATGCAGCTGCCCTTTAAAGTCACATTGCTGTGGCCTGGTACCCAAACCATATGTACAATTTTCAAATGTCTAGGGATCAGGGAGAGAAAGGTTTTTACTATTGCAGAATCCACCGACGAAGAGAGAGATGAACACTAGGATAGAGAGTCGGAAATTACAGCCACTTTAGAAAAAGAGGAGTCTAATTTCCGTAAAGCGAGTACCACCGAAAGAAACTCCGCTTCAAAAAATGGGGTGAAGTCCGGAATCCGGACAGAAAAAGACCAGTCTAAATGTGGACAATATATACCCACACCCGCCTTTTCATTACTTTGAGATGCGTCAGTAGCTACAACTAAACTAGCAGAAAGGCTTCTTAAATGATCTTTTAATAATCCCTTTAGAATAAAGGATGATAAGTTTTTAGCATTATTCGCGAGTATGTCGTCAAAGACAATTTCAATAGCTGAACCGATGGTTTGTATGGATAGAATACTAGGAAGGGAAACATTTAAAGGGTCCAGCAAATTTTTGACCATAACAACCTGCGGGGTGTAAAATTTAGGCCAATGGACAGCGAAAAAGAAGGTCGGTTGACAGCAAAAAATAGACATAGATTGATGAACCTCTGATTCATATATCCTTAAGTACGTCTGAACGGTTAGAATTTGTAATCTATATATCAAGGATGGAATCCGGGCTTCAAGGTAGAGCACATTGTTGGCAACAAATTTTGGAAGTCCAAGACATAACCGAAGCGCTTCTCGCTCCAAGAGAACAAGCGGTCGAATTTTATAAGCTGCTGATCCAGAAAACAAGACTGAACCGAACTCTAAAATTGGACGCACATACATAACATACATCATTAAAAGGACATCTCTCCGCATTCCAGACCTGGGACGACTAATTCGGCGCGACATGCCCACGGCCCGAGCCCCTTTCGTAGCAATATGGTTAATGTGGGGCTGCCATGAAAGATTATCATCATAAGTGACCCCTAAATACTTTAATGATTTAACCTGGGGTATTATTTGCTGCTGATACATTACAGACAGACTTACATAATCTTTTATACTGAATACGAGGACTGCACTTTTGTTCACATTTAATGTGAGACGCAAGCCACACAACCAATTCTCAATAGAGTTTAGGTACGTTTGCAAGTGGAGATAAAGGGATTGAATATCCGATGCAGTTGCAAAAAACGCAATATCATCCGCATATACGTAAGTGCGAACGTCATGATTAACTGGTATTGAGCTGAGTAGTATGTTGAAAAGGACTGGTGAAAGGACTGCTCCTTGCGGCACTCCCCTGGCTTGCTTATATCTGCCAGAATGAACGCCATTTAATGCACAGTGAAACTCTCGGTTTTGGAGGAATAGAGGGTTTACAAAAGTGCGTCTGGCAACCATGAGCGGTACGCTGATCCCGCGCTGGCCGCCATATTTTGTTCGCTCCATCCGTTCGCTTCGTGTCCGTCCACAGCGCTTGACGTTCTGTTCGCGCTTTTCACGTTTTAACCTATAGCGTACTGTGCTTGGACCTCTCTTCGGCCCCTGGCGGTTTCTGTTAGCGACGCCTAGAAGCGTATTTTACAGCCGAGACGGGGCGGGGCCCACCGGCCGCGGTGCTGAGCGCAGTTACAAATTGCTCTACGAGTCGTGCATGGGCCCCTAGGCAATCCGCAGCGTCATCCCTATACAGGTACAGGATCCAGAGCTCTGTAATATGGATATTTTTTTGGTCTGGGCGCCTTTGCTGTTTACTTTAACGCCTATGAGAGATCATCGCGAGTTTGTTTGCTTGGTTTGCGCAATCACCGTCGCTCATCCCACTGGAAGATACTTGGTTGGTGAAATGAGCGAGGATGCATTTTATTTTATGATAAAAGAATCGTGCGTAATTTGACGTAAATTGGACTGGCGCTTAGCACTTTCCTTCCCATGCCGTCGACACAGTAGTTGGCATTAGTCTCGGAAATAATCGGGGGGTGCGTAAAAAAAAAGTGCTATGGTAATTTGTGCTTCCAGTGATTGAATATTGATTGGTGTGCGATAGGCGAGGACGAGTCAATAAAATATTTGTAATTAATTGATGAATTAATGAAATAGAGAAACGAAAAAACAGGAAAAATTGGAAATTAAGGGTTTAAAGGTGTCAAAATGAAAAACCAGTACTTGGTGATGCTAAGAAAGAAAATTTAGAATGCGTAATTGATTAATTGAAATAATTGAAGAATGTGTTCAAAAGTGTCAAATTGCTGAATGGAAAGCCGATTGTTGCTGACGCATGCGTATTGGTGTATAAAAATATAAAGCATCAAATAAAATAAAAATAAAGAAAGAAATGATAGTGTAAAGAAGACAAAGAACAGAAAACGCTGCGGCATCGCCATCACCATCGCTTGTCTCCGGCGCCCATCTCGCTCGCGCTGAAGCTGTGCCCTGCGGCTGGTAATCCGATCCTGCTGTGCCCAAAGTACTGCCAGCGCTAGACGTTCCAACCAACCATTAAATCCACATTTCACTTGGTGAAGATCAATCTGAGATTCCCTGTACCCATCTCGCCCTGGAACTTCGCAGCAGAACATTGACTACCCCAATGACGGAGCCGACTTCACTGCACCTGCCTCCGCCCGTCACCTGCACAGGTGCGCTTCGTCAACCGGACCCGGCTATCTTCAGTGGAAGCAGCGATGACGACGTCGACGATTGGCTGACCCCTTACGAACGGGTCAGCCGTCACAATAAATGGGAAGACAACCGTAAGCTCAACAATGTCATCTTTTACATGAGCGACGTCGCTAATCTGTGGTTTCGAAACCACGAGTCGGACTTTGCCACCTGGGCGAATTTCAAGACGAAATTTTCTGATGTCTTTGGCCGCGCCGCCGTCCGAAAACTCCGCGCGGAACAGTGTCTTCGATCGCGACTACAGCTGCCCGGTGAAACGTTCACCAGTTATATTGAGGACATTGTTGATTTGTGTCGCCGCGTTGACCCGACCATGAGCGAGGCCGTTAAGATACGTCATGTCCTCACAGGAATTGATGCCGGCGCTTTCAGCATGCTTATCGCCAAAGGCTCCAATACGGTCAAGGAAATCTACGACCTCTGTCAAAGCTACGACGAACTCCGCAAGGAGCGTGCTTTGATTCGCCAGCCTCATGCATCACTCGCTGGATTAGCCGCGGAGAGGGAGTCATCTAGCCTCTCTGAAGACATCAAGGCTTTTGTACGTCAGGAGGTCGCGCGACAAGCGACAACTGTCCCTACAGCCATATGTTAAGGAGTCGTCAACAACTGGCCTTGTTCCGGAGCTTCGCCATGCAATCCAGCAGCATGTATCTGAAGTCCTCCCTAATCTTGTTCCTCAATCAGCTCCGGTCGCACCCTCAATGCCGTTACTCACGTCCACAGTTTCATCGTCCGGCGTTGCGCCACTGAGCTACGCTCCAACATTCGCGCCGGCTCCTCCTCAGGTATTGCGTCGCACGTATGCCGAAGTCACTTCAAGTCCACCGCCTGAGCCAGCATATGCCTATGCTTCGCTTTCCATGCGGTCCGCACCAACAGCTTTTGCTCCCCCCTTGCGTCAGACACCATCTCCATGGCGCACTGCAGACAACAGGCCTATTTGCTACCACTGCGGCATCCCTGGACACACTACACGCTACTGCCGGCGCCGAATAAATATGGCCTTTGCTGCACGGCCTGCGCCACCTTATTTGGCCCCCCAGTTCCCAGTCCCATCGGGTCCTCCAACAGCACCCCCTGATCGTCCGGACTTCCTCCCTCGTCGTTCGCCATCACCACGTCGCCGATCCATTTCGCCAATGCGCCGACGACCCGTTACCCAGCCGAAAAACTAAACGCCGCAGTTCGCGAGACACGAACTGCGTATTCGACAGAAATTCAAAGTCCTCGTCTTAATCCCGCGAATGTTATTCCTGTCATCGTTGAAAGTGTTCATACTCTTGCGCTCGTCGACACCGGTGCCGCTGTATCAGTTATCAGCCAAAAACTCTGCCGCTCCATCCGAAAGGTGACTACGCCTCTCGAGGGACTATCGCTTCGTACCGCATCCGCTCACAGTATACAGCCGACAGCTATCTGCACTGCTCGCGTCGTCATTGCTGCAGCCTTGTACATCATCGAATTCGTCGTTCTCCCCACATGTTCTCATGACGTCATTCTCGGCTGGGATTTCCTGTCCCAGCATCATGCTATCATTGACTGCGCCAGTCCTCAAGTAGAGCTCAGTGAATCGAGTGATGCACCGTCTGATGCCCTGCTCCACGAGCCGTGTCCTCGTTTTGCGACCAAACTCCTCGTAGCTCATGACACAACCATCCCACCCGTTAGCGCTGTTCTGGTTCCCCTCACTGCCTCTTCTACCACCGCCGCGACAGTCCTCTTTGTGCCCTCTAACGTTGTCTGCCGCCGCCGCCACTTACCGCTGCCGTTTGCCGCCCTTGACATGAACAACGGCGCTAGCACACTTCTGGTAGCCAATCCTCTTGCGTCTCCCGCTAGGTTGATCAAAGGGGAGTGCCTCGGCCGCATCGAGCCCGTGGACCTTCTGTTCGCCTTTGATGATTTGTCATTCCCTGTTTGCCAAGTTGACGCCTTGACTCCAACTCGTGTGGCTTCAGATCCGCTACAGCGGGATCTTTTTGACCATTCTGTGGACAGCGCTCTAGAGCCGTGCCACCGAGAACAACTTCTTGACCTTCTACACCAATTCCGCTCCTCCTTCGACATCCCGCAATCTTCCTTGGGCCGCACGACGACCGTTACTCACCTCATTGACACTGGCGCTCACCCACCTCTCCATCAGCGGCCGTATCGGGTGTATCCGACTGAGCGCCGTGTTATTGCCCAACAAGTCGATGACATGCTGCAACGCGGAGTAATTAGAGATTCCTGTAGCCCATGGTCGTCTCCTGGGGTCCTAGTTAAAAAGCAGGATGGCTCCATACGATTTTGTGTTGATTATCGCCGCCTCAACAAAATCACTCGTCGTGATGTGTACCCCCTCCCACGAATCAACGATGCCCTAGACTGTTTGCAAGGCGCAGAATTCTTTTCCTCACTCGATTTACGCTCCGGGTATTGGCAGGTGCCCATGGCAGAGGCGGATCGTCCGAAGACCGCCTTTAGTACTCCAGACGGACTATACGAATTTAATGTTATGCCATTCGGACTCTGTAACGCCCCAGCCACATTTGAAAGAATGATGGACACTGTACTGCGCGGCCTGAAATGGAACATCTGTTTATGCTACCTCGATGATATCGTCGTCTTTTCAATCGACTTCCCGACCCACCTGACTCGACTTCGCCAGGTCTTCACCTGCCTAACCCACGCCGGTCTTCAACTGAACCTCAAAAAGTGCCGCTTTGGTGCCCGCCAGCTCACAATACTCGGACATGTTGTGTGTAAAGATGGAGTTCTGCCTGATCCTGAGAAGCTGCGCGCCGTCGCTGACTTTCCGAAACCAACCACTTTCAAACAACTGCGAAGCTTCGTGGGCCTCTGCTCGTACTTTCGTCGTTTTGTTCGGAATTTCGCAACCATCATAGCCCCCCTTACACAGCTCTTGAAAGGCACCCCTAACCTCTCCTCTTGGTCGCCAGCTTGCGATGATGCATTCGCGACACTGCGCAATGTTCTGACGTCCCCACCAATCCTCCGCCATTACGACCCTACTGCACCTACAGAACTTCACACCGATACCAGTGGTGTCGGCCTCGGCGCCGTCCTCGCCCAGCGCAAGCCTGACTTCTCCGAATACGTTGTCGCCTACGCAAGCCGTGCTCTCACCAAAGCCGAGTCAAACTACTCCGTTACCGAAAAGGAGTGCTTAGCAATCGTGTGGGCTGTAACGAAGTTCCGCCCTTACTTATACGGCCACTCCTTCGAGGTAGTTACAGATCATCACGCTCTCTGCTGGCTCGCGTCTCTCAAGGATCCGTCTGGCCGTCTCGGGCGCTGGGCTTTCAGGCTTCAGGAATACGACATCCGTGTAGTGTACCGCTCTGGCCGCAAGCACTCTGACGCCGACGCTCTTTCTCGGTCACCGGTGCGCTCGCCTAGCTCATCGTCCCCTCCTCAAGCATTCTTGTCAGCACTCACCATTGAGGATATGCCTTTCGAGCAACGACAAGATCGTTGGGTTTCTAACCTGCTAGATATCCTTGGCACTACTTCCGCGATTACGCCTCCTCGGGCACTCCGCCGACAGGCCTCCCATTTCGCCATTCGGGACGGCCTTCTCTACCGCAGGTACTACAACTCAGACGGCAGAACGTGGCTTCTTGTCATTCCGCGCCACCTCCGTTCCGAGGTTTGTGCCCACCATCACATTGACCCGCAAAGCGCTCATGCTGGCGTCCTCAAAACCTATGACCGAATTCGTCAGAGGTACTACCGGCGGGGAATGTACAATTTCGTACGTCGCTACATTCGCTCTTGTACCGCCTGTCAACAACGCAAGATTTCTCGCCACCCTGCTGGCCCTCTCCAGCCTTTACCGTATCCAGCTCACCCGTTTGATCGCGTGGGAATTGACCTTTATGGTCCGCTACCATGCAGTGCCGCTGGTAATCGATGGGTCATCGTCACCGTCGACCACCTGACCCGTTACGCCGAGACTGCTGCACTTCCCGCGGCGACAGCCCGAGAGGTAGCCCATTTTCTTCTGCACCACTTCATTCTTCGACACGGCGCCCCTCGCGAGCTACTGAGTGATAGAGGTCGTGTCTTTCTTTCCGAAGTGGTCCAAGAGCTCCTGTCGTCTTGTAAATCGATATCGGGCTACAACTGCGTACCACCCACAAACCAACGGCCTCACGGAGCGCTTCAACCGTACGCTTGGGGACATGCTCGCAATGTATGTTACATCTGAATCGGGAAGATCCAACTGAGACCAGGTACTGCCATTCGTAACGTTCGCGTACAACAGTGCCACCCAAGCAACAACTGGGTTTTCGCCCTTCTTTCTCTTATATGGCCGTGAACCATCTTGTACTCTGGACACAATTTTGCCATACCATCCAGATGCCTCTGAGTACAGTGCTTTGTCAGATATTGCACAGAAGGCCGAGGAATGCCGTCAGCTAGCTCGCACGTTTACCTCCAACACTCAAGGCTATCGCAAAGATCAGCATGATACCGATACCCCTGCTCCCACGTTCCTGGCCGACAGCTTCGTTTGGCTATGCGTTCCTGCCACCAACAAACTAGACACCAAATACCACGGACCTTATCGCGTCTTGGAACGCACATCCCCTGTGAACTACGTCATCGAGCCAGTCACCCCTTCTTCCGACCACCGCCGTCGCGGTCGCGAAGTTGTCCACGTTAGCCGCCTCAAGCCATATTACAACCCTCTGGTCGTCTCTTCTCCCTGAGTCGCCAGGATGGCGACTTCTTCACGCGGGGGAAATGTAAAGAAGACAAAGAACAGAAAACGCTGCGGCATCGCCATCACCATCGCTTGTCTCCGGCGCCCATCTCGCTCGCGCTGAAGCTGTGCCCTGCGGCTGGTAATTCGATCCTGCTGTGCCCAAAGTACTGCCAGCGCTAGACGGTCCAACCAACCATTAAATCCACATTTCAATAGAAATATAACATAACATACATAACAGAAATATAACATACATAACAAGATATAACATACTACACTTGTGTATAGTATGTTACTTTTGATGAATTCATATTTCACTGCATTGTATTCTTTTCGCCCCTTCAGCTAGGGCCCAGTTAGGGCCAGCAGTATTTGGTAAATAAAATAAATAAATAAAAGAGCTAAAATATAACACGTGAAGAAAGAAAACATCGTGCTTGTTTGTGTATGAGAGAGAGACACTGTCGTGTTATACCTTTAACGGCGGAGCTTAAGTGACCCCCTAATTTTTCTATAACAATATGATATAATATAAATCTGACTTTATCAACACAGCCAGTTGCACAAAGCACAAACACTTCGCAGTATAGTGAGTTGACTTTTCAAATTTCTTTTCGTTTCAGCCGAGTTCCCCCTCCTCCGAGCTCCAAGAAGCTTCCAATGTCACCGCTTTCATATGTAATTACGGCTTCAAATATTTACTTTCTGACAAAGGGAATGAACAAGAAATCGACATATTTAAAAATTCCGCTGATTTTCAGGCAGCTGTGAATTAGCTAACCATCGGGTGACTCAAAAAACACACAAAAGTGAAGCGCACGCTTCGTTATTTTATCAACCGCGCTGGCAGGTATAAAACGTGAGCTGTGCGCTCTGGACGTGGAACGGTCGAAACGGGCTGCACGAGAGCATGTTACAACACACTAATGGGATGTAATCTTTTCCTGCTTTTCTAGACGCCGCGGGTTTGGGAGCCGCTTGCTTTTGCGGCGTGAAACACGCACCTCGGGCGCACTAGACAACCGTTTTGCTCTCTGCACCAAGCACTACCATTCGTACGACTGTGAAAAGTAGTTTCGGTAATCATGCCCTTGTCTTAAATCCAATACACAATAGTAAATGCAACCTACGTACAAAATGTTTCAAAGAACGTATTTGCACTATAGCGTTCGTTATACATGCATTGCTCCTTCTGCCGTGTCTTCCATCGCAGCATAAGCTTATCCTTCAAGTTGACAATGCTTCATAGCACGCAAAACAACCTTGCTGTTTTAGGTGGTAGCACATTCTGTGAGCTAGCTCCCAGTCAGAGGGACGTGCAGTAATGCTTTACATGATGCAAGTGACCCTTGTAAAGCCGATTAGGACTGCAAACGAACGGTCGCATACACGCGTATACCTTGATTCCGTGCGCGTCTACGACGGTGCGCTGGCTGCAGAAGGGCACGCAACAACATGCTGGCATCATTGCGAATAGAGATTGGAGCTAACAGCGACTGCTGTGATGTTAAAAAAATGAAACAATCGCTTGTGAGCATTCCAATGCTCCTTTCGGTGCATGCACGGGTTCTACGAAGGCGCACGTTGACAGCGTACTCGATGGGAGGCGCGGGCGGACTGAACAAAACATGGCCTGCCAGTTTCTGTTTCTTTCACTAGATGGCGCTAACTTTTGTAAAGCCTCTATTCAGATATCCAGGCTACTAAATAATGTGGAAACTGAAGAGATTTTAATTTTTGCAATAGGATGCTACGCTCAACGCTATCATAGGCCTTGGCTATATCTAGCGTTATCAAGGCAGCGTGCATTTTTTGGCGCCGCGCTAAAAGAACTAGACTCTCGAGATCAGCATGCACATTCCAGATGGAACACTTTTGACGGAAACCAATTTGGCGAAGGCTGAGGATATTTTCTTTATTCATGAATTCCGATACACGTATAAGTATGACTCTTTCAATTAATTTTACAATGTTTGATGTTAATGCAATTGGTCTAATATTATCAATGGACAAGGCACCGCCTTTATTCTTAAGTAAAGGAATTATTTTGGCAAGTTTCCATTCTGGGTGTATCCAAGCATGTTTGATGGAATAATTTACTAGCTCTAATAACGTCTCAGGTGACTCGTCAAGAAGAATTTTGAACATTTTTGAAGTTACTTTATCAGGACCGGGAGCAGCGGCTGGTAATCTCATAACTATAGGAGAAAGCTCAGAAACGGAAATTTGAGAATCATAATTAACTGGCTTCATTGGCATTACAGATATCGAGCCCGAAGGAAGTGCAGACGAGAAACGCTTCTCCAGTCCTTTGGCAATTGTTTCAATTGTGTCTATTGCTTCATGGGGAGTCAAAATAAAGGAACGTAGATTTTGTGCTTGCGGAATCTTTTTCCGCGAGCGTAAAAAACAAAAAGAGCAGTTCGATTGCCAGATTTAGAGAGGAAATCAAAATGCTTAGCATCATACTCGTCCTTCGCTTTTGCAACTGTACGTTTAAAAGTAGCTGCAATGAACTTGTAATCCTGCCAGTTTTTCGGGCACTGGTTGTGGAGAAGCTTTTTCCATGCCGCCTTTCTACGTCTGTAATCTCGGGAACAATCAGCATTCCACCAAACAGCTGAAGTATTCACCTTTGAGCTCCGTACCAAGATCTCAGACTTCTTACGGCAATCCTCAATCACCGAGCATAAGCGTTTTGATTTATGTTCTTCATCCGTGTTAGTCAATGACTCAAGATTAGAGCGTAACGTTAACTGAAAGTTATTATAGTTGATGAATTACTTCAACTGAGAAGCCGTTGGAGTTACAGGGCGATTAACCTCAAACGCAATCGGTATGTGGTCACTAGAGGTGCCACAATCAAGTGTCGACCAATTATTAACGAAAAGACTGGGAGAGGTAAAAGTTAAATCTAACACAGATTTACTGTGTTTTCTTATGAAAGTGGCCGAACCCGAATTTCTACAGGAAAAGTTATTATTTGTTATCCAATCTCAAAGACGCTTGCCACACCTATCTGTCTTGTAGCCCTATGACACATGATGCGAATTAAAATCACCAGCCAGAAGAACTGAGTTTCGACAATTAACTAATAGCAGATCTAGAGGTTTTGTATCTTGTACACCGCTAGGGAAATAAGCATTCACTAAGGAAAACGGACAGTGCCCTGGAATTTCAAAGTCTAGGACCAATAACTCACAATCTATAGAAGATAGCTGGAAAGAAATCTTAGCCCTGTGACAGAAGTTTGTACAGACAAATATAATTAAACTTCCTCCTTTTGATTGGCGATCTTGTCGGAATGAATGATAATTGTGTAAATAGAAATGCTTTTCGGCTGTTAGCCAAGTTTCTTGCAAAATAATTATGTGCGGAATATATTGAGAAGAAATGTAAACTAAATCTGTTGAAGCTGTTAGAATTGAACGACAGTTCCACTGGAGTACTCTTAGTGCCCCTATGATTTCGAAATCTGGGCAGCCGCAACTGCCTGCCCCAAAATATTATCCTTTGGCTTTGATGTATGCTGATGTTTCTTTGATTTTGGTTGGGACCGCGGAGAAGAATGGTTGGACACACTACCAACTGACTGTTATTTGTGATACGAAGAAGAAGAAAGCATCACAAAAAACCTAAGGGTACAGTAAGAAGAAAACAGAAGATTCGGAAAAAAGGGAAAAATTCAGAAGAAAAAAACAAAACGAAAAGAATAGGAAATTGCGTCTATCTTCTTTTAATATTGTTTGAAGTATCGACGTGCCAGTAGCTGATGCGAACATCCAGCAACAAAAAGGGGCCAAGAGGAGTCGCTGTCTGTCGGTGCAATTTCTTTTGCTGAGAGGTGAGGCATTTGCGCGAGCAGCGACGAACGTCGAAATTCATGTCAAACATGACGAGCCTTGACGAGGCGTAGAGCTGCGCAAATGCCAGGATGGGCGAAAGAATTTGGGGCCTCAAAGACAGGTTAAAGGGCAACTCCGGGGGTTGTTTGACATTCGAATATTCTAAAAAAAATTCTACTATAGATTCTCCTCTCCGTCCTGACGCATTCTACAAAATGTGGGCGCCGTACGATAATCCGTTCGAGCGCAACACGACTTTAAAATATGCTGTTTTCATGGCTTAAGTTGAGACTATTTCTGCCGGCAACACTGAGTTTCTGACGTCACAAACAGTATACCGGCGTTACTGTCCACTTTTCGCATGATTATGAAATTGTGAGGTTTATATTGAACTACCTCAGACATTTTATGCAATGCTTCATGATTTCCATACTTTATTTTCACCATCCAACGCACGTACGAGTGTTTCTCAAATAATGAGTGTGACACACCATTTCGTCACCTGGGAGAGACGTTTCTGGCCATGAAAGCAGTTTCGGTTTCGGTTTTCTGTTTCTTTTTAGAAAGACTTCTAATTGGAATTTCGAAAAACGGTTTTTTGTGTTCGAGTCAGGACGTGCCAAGGAATGTAATTCAACCAAAACACAGAATGATGGAAAAACCACCGGAGTTGACCTGTTGTGGTGGAGGCATGTAGGGGTGAAGGCGGCCAGTGGACGAGAGGAACGGCGCAGTCAGGGGGCAAGACGTCTTCCAAAACCAGAGAGGTGTTGCGCGTGCGAAGCTGTTGCAGCTTGTCATCGGCTCGTTGGGCAGCAGCCATAGCCGTAAAGTCGATAATTGGACGCACATTCCCGATCGCACTGACTTCGGCACGAGAAAAAACGTCGAAAAATATTCGACTTGCCGCTGACGTGGCTAATGTTGAAACTAAATTCGGAAATGTAGGCCAGCTACCTGATTTCGCGAGGAACTCTAGATGTACTGCTGAATGCCAGTGCGGACTTCAGCGGTTTGTAGTCAGTATGGTCATGAAAAGTGTGTTCCTCGAAACATGGCATAAATGATTTACGGCTTAATATATTGCTAGCAGCTCTCGACCGAAGGTGCTGTAGCGACGCCCTGGGAGTGCAAGCTTTTTGGAAAGGAAAGCGAAGGCTGACAAACCCCAGCAACAAACTGTTCCAAGACCACGCGGACAGCTGTGTTCGATGAGTCAACTATGGCAGACAAGGGCACAGCACATTTGGGATGAACCCGGAGTGTCGCGCCGGCAACGGCCGCTTTCATGTCGCTGAATGCGCGATCGACAGTATCTGTCCGAGCGAAATGAGCGGTCAGCTTGCTTTGTCACGCGAGAAGATAGTGATAGGCTGCAGCATTCCAGCGCAGCAACGAACCGTTATGAGCTGGACTATACCAACTGCTGGACGAAGGCCATTCCCATATTCCTCCAATTAACCCGGTCCTGCGCTAATTGAATCAACTTTACCCCTGCAAACCTCTTAACCTTATCTGCCCAGCTTCCTGCCACCCTCTGCTACCCTTTCATTCCCTTTTAATCTAATTTGTTACTCTAAGCGAGATATCCATTTCTTGATTTCCATTAGAATGTCACTAACTTGACTTATTTCGCTAATCCACTTTGCACGCTTCCTATTTCTTAACTTTACCCTTGCCATTTTTTTACCTTAAGTTGAACCCTTTCGTTAGCCTCCACATTTCAGCGCCGTAGGTGAGTACAGGTAAGATGCAAATGCTGTATACTTTCCTCTCGAGCGATACCGGTAAGCTGCTAATCATAATCTGGGAGTACTTGCCAAATGCGGTCCAACCCACTCATTTCCTTCTTTTCATTTCCCTTTCATGGTCAGGATCGTCAGTTACTACCTAACCTAAGTAGGCATATTCAAATACTAGTTCCAGTGCTTCGCTACCTAATGTAAACTGCTATTCCTTCCTGATGCTGTTCAACATTACCTAAACCTTCTGCAAATTAATTTTCAAACCTACATTGCTTCTTTTTCTGTCTAGTTCATCAGTAATTCTTTGCAGTTCATCTCCTGATTTACTTAACAAGGTGATTTTATCAGCGAGTCGCTTGTTACTGAGGTATTCTCCATCTACCCTTATCCTTAACTGCTCCCATTCCACGTCTCTGAATGCTTCGTCTTAGCATGCTGTGAATAGTACTTGGGGTATCGTGTCATCTTGCCTAAAGCATTTCACTGTAGGCATCTTTTTTTCTTACTTTAGACAGAACTATGGTTGCTTTACAGGCTCTGTATGCAAGTACTATCATCTACGTCTACACCCTGATTTTATAAAGCCGGCATGACCGTCGAGTTTTCTACTGAGTCGAATGCTTTTTCGTAATCAATGAATGCTATGTATAAGAGCTGGTTATATTCCGGGCATATTTCTAGCGCCGGGTTGTTGGTTGGATATAATAGATGGTAGAGTTCCATTTCTGAAGCCATGCTTTATCTTTTGCTTGATTGAAGTCTACGATTGGCTTGCTTCTCGTAGCGGCTACCCTGTAAAAACTTTGTATGTAACTGGTAGCAAGCTGATTGGTCTCTAACTTTTCAGGTCCTTAGCGCCCCCTTTCTTATGAATTAAGATGTTTGCGTTCTTCCATGATTTTTGTACCGCCGTTGACACCAGTTATTGCGTATACCGGGTGGACAGTTTTCCTAGCACAATATTTCCCCGTTACTCAATAAATCTGCATTTACCTGATCATCTCAACCTGCTGCCCACTTTTCATAGTTTCTAAAACTTTCTTCACGCCATCCTTAGTCACTGGCGGAACGTCTGACTGATTTTTCCTACAGCCAATCTCATTATTTTCCTGACTACTTTGGCTACTGAACAGATTAGATAGAACTCCGCTGCTATTTGACTATCTTGTCCATATTCTTGAAGCCATTGCCCGCCTTGAACCTTAGCGCATATATCGGATTTTTTGACTATCCCTAATATCTTCTTCACCGTTTTATGGCTTCTCCCGTTTTTACAACATCCTCTGTTTTCTCGGCCACTTACGTTTATTGATTTGCGTTGATATCTTTGCCATTCTATCTTGTCATTCTATCTAGATATATAGTAGGTTGGACGTTTTCATACTTTCAAATTTTTTAATCAATGTCCTCTGTGACTAACCTACCGCCCACTTCTACAGCACACTCGGTAATATCTCTGAAATTATTGTTCGTCGCTTCTAGGCTAATGTCATCGTCCTCTGTTAGAGCTGAATATCCTTTCTGTAGTGACATCCGGATCTTTTCTTCCCTCCAGCTCACCGCTAATAATTGATGGAATTTTTACGAATCTGTTTCGTTCTCTCTTCAGATTTAGACTAATTCAAGGCCTCACCATCCTGTGATCACTGCATGGCACTTTCCAGATTACCTCTACATCCTGCATAATGGACAGGATTGAACACAGTATGAAGTCAATTCCATTTTTAGTCGCCCCGCTAGGACGTTTTCAAATCCCTTTCCGGTTCTTACATTCCTTGAAGTATTCATGATTCCTAGGTTATGGCACTCAGCAAACTGAACTATCAATTCCCTCTGTTATTCCTAGAACCTATGCCATAGTTACCTAAAGCTAGCACCGCACGGTATCTGTAACTTCCGGCACGAGGGAGAAGAGAAGACCATGCTAGTATGTGGCGCGTGCGGGGGAGAACACCGAGTGATACGTAAAACAGAGAACGGGGAAGCAGCGTTGCTGGAGGACGGGTGTTCAAGAAGCTGCGGCTGGTCAAGTCCCGCCAGGCGTACGAGTCGGGAGACCAGACCTAGGAGTGGCCGACCCCTGTTGAGCTCCAGACCTGAGAGTGGCCTATAGAGTTCCTGCTGATTGCGTCCCGTCCGTCCAGTGACCCGGATGACCAGACTTGGGAGCGGCGAACACCTGTTGCGCTCCGGGAGCCCATAGCCAGCATCATGTTCGGCGTCGTGCTGGGGGTAGGGGGCAGTGAATACAGGCAACTGGAAATCAGGCGTATCTGCTGCGTGAAGGCAACCTGAGGCCTCTCGCCTCGGCCTGCGCCTGCAGCCTCCAAGCCGACTGCTGTCCTAACATAAGCGCCTGTGGACATCGGGCGTTCCTTGCACTCCGAGCCCACGCGACTGGTAGCGCCCGCATGAACTTGCTTCTTCTAGCGTCCGGTGACTTACCAGGTTTTATTCGTCTTAGTTTCGTCTGTTAAGGTCGTTATTTGTTATTTGTTGTTTTCTTGTCTAGTGTAATGTGCTTGTATGAAAATATATATTTCTAGTTTGACCGGTCTGGTCGTTTGTTTGATCCCACTAAACCAGCCCTTTGATTGGCGGGTATTAAAAGACCTTCTAAAATTTTGGCGTCCGCTAAAGGTCAAGGCCGGTCTCGGCTACATAAGGAGATGTTTTGAGGCAATATGAGCGCTTCAGACTTGGTCGCTTTAGGCGAGAGCATGAGATTCAAAGACACTGAGCTTGGAGCGTGGATGCAAGAGGAGCCTCAGAAGGCGCGGGAAGTGAGAATCGCTGATCTCGAAGCTACGAAGGAGAGACTAGAGTTAGAGGCACGTAATTTGGAGAGGGAAGTCAGGCTAATGAAAGGTGGCGCAATTCCTTCTCCGCAACCGCTTGAATGCTGTCATCCAGACCCCTCCATAAACCCCCATAAGCTTATACCACCAGTCAATGCAATTCGTGATAACTTTGATGCCTACTTGAAAAGGTATGAGAATGTGGCCACCAGCCAGGGTTGGCCAAGTGAAAATGGGGCACAGTTTTGTTCTTATGCCTTGGTGAGAGAGCACGAAAAGTATTTGGTCGGCTCTCGCCTGAGGATTCGGTTCAATATGAGATGGCTAAGCATGATATACTGCAGAGATGTCGGCTTACTACTCATGGTTATTGCGAGAAAGAGCGTCGCAATAAGCTACTAGACTTTTCAGCTTCTTTGAATGCTGGGTCGAAATGCGGAGAAAATGCTGAACATTTTAGAATTTTTGTCACATGATGGTGGCCGAACAGCTCATAAACATTTCCCACTCCTGTCGTGCTGTGTTTTAAGTGAATGAATTGTAAGATGGTTGACAAACTAACGGCGGCGGCCGATCACTTCCTAGAAACACAGCGGCAGAGTAATCTACTTGGTTTCAAGGAGACGTTAGAACAAGATGAAGCGAGACCCCGAACGTAGGCTCCTGGCTCACAGTCCCAAGTTCGGTGCTTCATTTGCGAGAAGACTGGCCCACATTTGTAGATTGCCGTGTGAAGCCAAATCAACCTTAGTGTACATTATGCCATAGGTAAGAACACGATGCACAGTCATGTATGTGTAAAATTTCAGGGGACCGTGCGGAGCCTGCGTATTGCACGACTCCTCCGAGTTCTTCCCTGACCGTACCTCCAGGGATAAGGTACCCAGAAAGGCAGCTCTATGCTGAAATGTCAGTTATGCACAGTGACGTGTTTAAAAAGCCAGCTTTCGTGTTGTGACACCGGCAGAAATAGCATTTTTGTGCGTGAGGCTCTGATACCTGCGTATTCCCTTAAAAAAAAAAAAGGCAATATTGTCCTTGGTGGATGGAGCTAACATTAAAGTTCCAGAGGCGGAGGTGATTTCAACATAATTATCGGGCAAGAACATTGCATGATGCCTACCCACCCCACTACACGATGTCATAATTCGCCATGTTCCGGGTGCAAAGGCTGTATTCTAGTTGATTTACCAGCTGGTACGGAACGGGTGACTTCCCCTGTAACGGTAGGATTAATCAATATTCCTTTCCCTACTATGTTGGCGAACGTTTAGATGATCGCAAAGTTCTCGCCCAACATGCGCTGAATGTTTCATTTTCGGAGTTAGGCCCTGAAAAGTAAAGGTTTCTCCGACACACCCTTAGAGGTGTGTCGGAGAAAGCTAGGAAAAACATGTTTTGGCGAGAGGCAGATCACGCATACGTTTCGTCTTGAGGATGGGGTTCTTTTTCCGGTCGTACTAAGAGTGTCCCATCCGAATAGGTAAGCAGATAATGGTACCAAAGTGCTTCTGTTCTGGTGTCCTTATGCTGGCGCATGAGTTCGTCATCAGGTTATAATGGGATCCTGAGAACTAGAGCTAAGGTTATCAGTGAGTAATATTGACGCGGGGCTCAGGCTAACGTTACACGCTTCGTCAGGTCATGCGGCACGTTCCAGTGTGCCCTATAAAAGAGGAATACCCTGCTCAATAGCGAGCGAAGTGTATCGTTGCATGAATTTCTGGGCACTGATGTCTACGAGGCAGCTATGATGGCTACTTCTATAAAGTGTTCCAGGAAAACAGCCAAGGCACAAAGCATTGTTGTAAGGCAGAAGGATTACATTCAAGGCTAGAACAGCCACTGCCTTAATCCCATGTCGGTACCTCTAGCTTCACGGGATGCTGTGCCGACTTGCACCGTTCTTTTAGAAGCATTAAGGCCAAGAGTAACAATCATCATCACAGCAATGTACCGAAGCCTTTCCACAGGTGATTGTCTTCGAAATCAAGGAGTAGCATTGGTGAACTGCAGGGCCGTCTCTGGCACATTCGCTGAACATGGCTGGTTCAGGACAAACAATCGGGTAGTGAAATTGAACCATGTATGCTTCCGTTGTGTGAAGGAATGTTTTCTCTCAATAAAATGGAGACAATGTGTGCGAGGGATGATGCAAGAGATCGCTTGTTTTTCTCTGTGATGATTTCGTGGGGTGAATTAAACAATGTTTACATTGTTGTTGTCGTTGAGTACTGTATGCAAGATCATATGGTTGTAAAGTCGGAGTGCTGAACACTTCAGCAGATCGGAACAGTTTTGATTTTGTGTGCACGTTCAGCTTTCGTTCATTTGATTTTTGTCTGGGTTTTTATGTTCGCATGACCGCCTTGTTTTCAGAACACTATGCACAGATGACGTGGACTACTTTATATGAGTTGTGTGTTTTGTGTGGATCTCCTGTGGACATACTGATCTGAGCTCTGGTGACGGTCATAGGATGTGTGATGAGCGCGGTGTGCTGTGCTTGTTGTGGACTAATCATCGAGATTAACATGCATACACTACGCTCCTTGGGCTCAGTTTTTTCGACCTTAGGAAAAACGTTTAAAAAGGGGGCATTTTTAAGGAGCTAGCGCCACATGGAGTCTACAAAGCCTTGCACGAGGGAGAATAAAAGAAGACGACACGAGTAGGTGGCGCGTGCGGGGGAGAGCACAGAGTGGAACGTAAGACAGATCGGCGGATCAGTGCGGCTGAAGGACGGGTGGTCAAGAAGCTCCGGCTGATCGAGTCTCGCCTGGCTTACGACCCGGGATACCAGACATGGGAGTGGTCACGGAGCACCTGCTGATTTCGTCCCACCTGTCCACTGACTCAGGTGACCAGACCTGTGAATGGCCGACACCATTTGTGCTTCTGGAGCACGTACCCGGCACGCACGCTTGACGTCGTGCCGCGTGATCGGGCCACTCTGCCTCGTGACGGCATCCTGATGCCTCGCGCCCCGGCCTAGTGTCTCCCGCCGCTATGTCACCTTCTGGCCTGACCCAAGCGAGTGTGGACACCGGTCGTTCCTTACACTCCTAGCCCAGGCGCCCGCATTGATTTTCTTCTAGCGTACAGTGACCGTTACTGTAACTGTGTGCGTAAGGCATTAGCCAAATCAGTATTGCATACAGTGTCATTTTATACGGTACATGTTCTGGCTATAAAAACAAATTATTAACTGCGTAGTTAAAAGAATTGTCAACTGTATAACCTATAGCAGAGAAGGAGAACAAGTACGGAGGAAAGCAAATTACCACATTATAGGAATGCTTCCTGCACACGAGTTATTTAAATATACTCTGCTGACCCGCTATTACTATTAAAACGCATTTAAGAGATTAGTAAAAAAGATGTATCTTTTCGGAAACTGAGAGATACTATAAACCGAGGGTAATCACTACCTATGGAAAGAAAGCCAGAAACTATTATATACCAGAAACGCTTAATGAACTAAATTACACACTGTATGGACCAAATCGTGAACTAAAATGCTGAAAGACATAAGGAAGTGGTGTTTAACTGTCTTATGAGTCTTCACATGACTGTGTTGCCTAATAGGAAATTGGGCGTTATTTTAGTGTTTCTGTGTGCATGTTTGTTTTTTCTATTTTCATTGATTTAATTTGTATTGATTTATTTTTTCTAAAACATGCAACACTGGCTGCCTGGTCTTCTCCCAAGCACTGCGTGCTTATATTGATCAGCATACTTTATGTGCATTTCTGTTTGGAAATAAAAGTTGATTACTTGATTGATTTAGTAGTTTGTATTCGTCTTTGTCTTGTTTGTTAACCTCGTTATTTATAGCTTTTTGACTAGTCGAATGTGTTTGTATTTTTTGGATATGTGCCTATGACCGGTCTGGCCCTGTGTTTGTTTGATCCCACTAAATCAGCTCTTTGATTGGTGGGTTTTAATGAACCTCCTCAGAGTCTCCTGACTGCTTTTTTCCTACCTTGGCAATGAAATCGCTCAATATATACTATATACTGCGCCTTTCCTTTCTGAATTGGCAGTTGTACATCTTCGTAGAAGCTTTCAACTACGTGGACATCATGACTACATGTAAGTGCGCAGACCTGCGCAACATTCAGTTTGTACCGGTTATTAAGCCTAATTACGATGCCTGCCACCCTCTCATTAGCACCATAGAATTCCTCTATATTGCAACTATATCCTTATTGACAAGAAAACCTACTCCAAGTTTTTGCCTCTCCGGTAAACATCGATGAAACAATACATGCCAGTCCTTCGAAGGACTGGCATGTATACGCCTCTGTCACCCGTTAATAATTAAGGGGGTATTATTAACGATGCGCCCTTAACGGTGCGCACACTCCCAGACACCCTTTGAGTGAGTGGGGGTAGCTGTTCCGGTCGCAAAGGAGATGCCCTCGACCTGCGTGGCAAGCTCAGCCGGAATTCAACTACCTTGTGGTGACAGAAGGGGGTGGTCGTTTGGTGCCCAGCGGTCGCCGGTTCAAACCAGAGAAAGGATCGGAGTCAGAAGTAACAAACAAAACACAATTTATGCACAGCAAGAGACGATACAAAGGAATACACAAGATCACTTGAAATACATAGACGAGAGGTTCACAGAATACAAACGCTAAGCATGCAATTACACAGGTATCCAATAACGTAGAGGCTTTACAACAGATGAAACACGAGAGAGTACATAAACAAGCACCAAATTGTTCACCGGGCACTGTTGCAGTCCGACGCCTCAAGAGTCACGATGTGGCCGCCATACGAGACGAGCGCCGCTCCCTTGAAGGTCCGTGGGCTTGCCAGCAGCGGGTGATCCCCGGGAGTCCAGCCGAAGCACAGGCGAATACGTCGCAAAACACGGACGAACTGACTGACTGACTGACTGACTGACTCAACAAGCGGCGCGGTCGCTTTAAATAGGGCGCGCCGCGTCTGTTTGTTAACACGCGCCAAAGCTAGTGCGCACACACACATAGCTTCGCTGGTTATAGCTCCCTCTTCTCCTCCCGTCGAGCCGCGCGTCGTCATTGGCTAGGTCCCATAGAGGATGCTAGAATTTTCTGGCTGATTCCAGTCCGATGAATCACCGTCCTCCCCGGGCAATGGGAAAGAGGTTGACGGCAACGCGTACAAAGCTACGCGCTCTCCCGCGCGGGGAAGGGGGCTTTCTCTACATGCTTTCCACGCGGCGCCGCGCGGGCCTCGCGCCGTGCCGGCTTGATGAAAATGGGCGCCGATTTTGTGACAGCCTCATTCGGCCTCTTAACCTAACTAAGCCAAGTGATATCCAATTTCATACCATCTAGTTCCTCTAACAGCACTGCTAAACTAGCCTCATTATAGCTATGGTTCTAGCATTAACCTTGCCAGGGTCAGTTTCCAATGGCAGCCTGTTCGGAGCCAGAAAATCTTAGCACCGCCTGCAGCGAGGAATAAAGCGCCTATAATAGCTTTCAAGGCCAAGAAATTAGCGCAGTTGCCGGCTGGTGGTATGCCGGGGAAACTGAGTGAAGGCGGTGACACGTGCCGGTAACAAGCGAATGCCATGGGCGTTGACGCGATGGCCGAGAAAGTCTAATCTGCTATGCTGAGCTCGCTTTTGAGTAAATTGAACACAAGACCAAAGCGGCTAAGCCTTGCGACCACTTAGAGCACTTCAAGCTTGTGGGCCTCTGCCGTAGGGCTGAAGACGAGAATATTGTAAAGTTAGGCAAAGGAGCACGCCTAACTGCGTAGGACTTGCTTAACAAAGCGCTGAAAAGTCTGGGCCGCATTGAGAAGCCCGAAAGGCATCCGCAGATATTCAAACATGCCGAAAGCGGTCAAAAATGGCTGTCTGAGGTTTCCGAGGGTTACACAGGAATCTGGTGATCAGCCTTCACGAGGTCGACCTTGCTGAAGTTGGTGCAGCCATGAAGGGCCGATGTAAAATCTTGGATGTGGGGAACCAGGGACGGGTCAGGGATTGTCTTCTTTTGAGACCTGGCATTCTCCGCACGGGCGCCAGTCACCGTTCATATTTGGCACCAAGGGGGGGGGGGGGGGGGAGGATGGCCAAAGACTGGTCGAGGAGCGAATGATCCCAAGCTCCAGCATATGCTCGGGTTCTTGTTTGGTGACAGCGTGGCAATCCGGCGCGACGAGTGGGAGAACACATGGCAGGCCCAGTCGTCACAGTATGATGAGTCACAATGTACGAAGGAATGGCGGTAAGAAGGCATCCGGGTACTAGGCAAGTACAATAGAACAAGGGTCGGGAACGGTGCTGTGCGCCTAGATGAGCCGAAGTGGTGGATCGGGCAAGAGGCGCCTTGGGCGACTAGCCTAGTTTTAGAATCCAGTATGCGGTATTGCCGCATGTCAACTGAGCCTGTAGGGCCATAGGTAGTCGGCGCCGATGATTGACGGCGCACGTCCGCGATGACAAATACCCAACGAAAGGTACGGCGGAGTCCAATGTCAAGAGTGACCGACTTCTGGCCGTGTGTCTGTATGCTAGATCCGTCGATTGCGGTCAGAGATGGAGAGTCTGAAGGAAGGCGTCACTCAACTAACGTAAGCGGAAGAACCCAATCTCGGCACCAGTGCTGATGGGGTAACGCGCTTTCGTTACACGATCAGTGACGTCAAAGAGGCGAACTGGATCGGGGGACGAGAACAGCGGTCACCTTCAGTGTTCGACCGAACCGTTTCCCGCGAAGAAACACGGCTGGGGGCAATGGAGTGCGGGAGAGCTGCAGCGGCCATAGTACCAGCAAAAGGTCTGTAATGGCGGATAACGGTTGTCAGGAGTACTCGGGCTCGTACGGCGGTGTGGAGACGAACGCGGCCGGCCAGTACGAAGATCTGCAACCTCAGCTGTAAGCCGCGCTATCTGTCAGGTGAGGCGGGTATAACGGTTGTCAGCAGCTCGCTAGGTAACTGAGGGGAAGGAGGGCGATAAATGTTTCCACGGAAGGACCACCGACCTCCATTATCTTATCTGCCAGCGTAGCTAGGGTTTCCAGGGCCTCACATGAAAGTGCGCTCAGGATCATGCGCACCTGCGGTGGCAGGTTCTGCAAAAGGAGCTCCGGCATGAGTGCGCTGTAGTGTAATGTCTACAGCAGCTCCTGCAGACGATTCGGCTCCAATCGAGAAGTTCGCTGAATGAGCGTCGCCCTAAGGTGATTGTAAGATCGATCGGCATTCGGAGACTAGAGTATGTTGCGGACAATCGCAGCAGTAGTGGGTGTGAGCGCACCAAGGTCGTGGTCGAACATGGTCACCTGCGAAGTGACACGTTGCCGGTGGAACAAAGCCTGGATGATGAGGAACCAAAGTTCCCTGTCTGGTGACCAGATGTCGGGGAGCTTGAGGGCGGAGACGGCTGACTCATGAGATAGGGGCTTGGGAGGCGATGGAGACGGTAGGTGAGTGGAGGGATCCATGGCTATGGGTTACACTATGGAAGGTAGGCGGAGTCTCGAGTTCAGGGCGGTGGTGGTAGGTCTAGTTAAGAGGCTGATGCAAGCGCAGGAAAGGAGCAGAGAGTGAAGACGCGAAATCAAGAGTCACCAAATTTGCCACAAATCTATTTGGTAAGCCCGCTCAGTCAGGCGGAAACCGGACAGCGCGCCGCCGGCATTCACTTCAGCAGCCACGAAAATCCTATCTGCGCGTGCATTGCAGGCGTGCTGAGGCTCTCGTCTTCTGCGATCAAACCAAGATCGCATGCTACAAACTAAAAGAAATATATATACGCCGGAGGTAGAGAATCTATAGGTTATTTATGTTTGTGTTTTGATTTTCTTTATGATTACTTATTTCAGTAGGCTATTTGCATGGTATACAAATGTGTAGGTCAAGGCCTTGTTTTATAATTTACATGCCGCGCTCACCACAAAAAAGGAATCCGGCCGGAGCCCCCCATCAACCCGTGAGGCCGCCTCACGTAAAGACATCGCCCCTGACCATATCGTTCGAAGCGTGCTTTGCTTCTGCTTTGACACCATCGCAACCTGATCCCTGAGCATTTCATGGGACAGACTTCATCCGGTCATTACCGAGGCGTCAAGCCATGACGACGACCTGTTGATGACCACCCTTCTCTTCTGTGCTAACCCTTTAAGTCGCGCCTATCGTCAAGCAATTCATCTCTTCAACTTCTTCACAATCTAGATTATCACTCGATGGCCTGTGGTAGTCTTACGGACGAACAGAAAGAGAGCAATGCATGAACAGGAATGCTCATGGTAGAACCGCTGAGATAATGAAACTTTTATCGTCACCGATTATTCCTTGTCTTGACTGGCCTGCCGTGCCGTAACAATGTATTGAGAGACACGGCGCTCAGACAAGAGCCATGACGCCTCATTATATGCATTGTCTCAGTATCTTCGGTGCAAAACAGGCAGTCTGCATTAAGCTCTGTCAAAGCATGCTAGCGAATTGGTTTTATATTTCTGCCACCTCACATCATCTTCATTATACGTCAATATATTGGGTTCAAGCAGTAAGGACAAAAACCTGCATATTATTAACACTAAAACGAGCTTTCAGTTCGTGTTTGGGGCTTTATTTGGGTCATCGTATTTGAGAACAGAGCTTTAAAAAAATGTGTGTTCGGAAACTAGTGCACTGTATTTTTATAGTATATTGCGGCTTTTCTTTCATATTTCTTGCATGGCTTAGGTGTATTGTGGGTTATGTTGTATAGTGCAAATAGATTTTGGTAGCTGCCTCGGCTTGATTTATTTACACAAAAAGTGATCTCGCCTTACATGAGAGCCTGGCTTAGCGTAAAAAATATCTGATCCTCTCGGGGATTTGACCGACAACTTGGTTCAGTTGATGGGCCCACAGGTTGTGCACTTTCTTGATGGTACAGTTTTGCATACTTAATCAAATTTATGTGAGGAGGACACGTTATCGCTCCTTCAAATAAACTATCAGAACATATCAGTGTAACCTTAAAACGCGTCCTACTCACTTATTCACCACATATCTCGCTTCTTGCTCCATACAGAGGGTGCACAAGGCTGTCAAATCAGCTTCTTCGCTCGTACATGCAATGTATGTAAACTGTGCTCGTACGCAGAGTTTATATACATTTAGAACTCAATGCAACGAAAAAAAAAATACTAATCTATAATAACATTTCAATAGCATATTTTGCAATTTCTCCCAGCGATGTGTGTGTTCCACCAGTACAGAACGCTCCTCATTGAAACCTTTTTATGTGCCGCCATCAAATACGGAAGTCTCTGATTGACACATGATATTTGAGATCTTGTTCTGCGGAGCTGTTTTCTGGCAGTGCATTTATTCGTTACCATATACTCAAACCTTATTCTGGTAAGCTGTCCTAGAATAAGGTAACAATGAAATCATATTAGTTTACAAGTAATCATGAACTACACAAGACACGTGACTTTTCCAACTAGTACGAGCTTGCAGCTCTGGTAGAGCTATCGAATATGCGTGGCTCATGTATAAAAATTCCTCCGAGAGCACAGTGGAATCTACACTGCAGAAATGCGAAAGCCTAAGCGCTGCTGGTGCACACGGGGCTTCAAGTTTGCTCTATAATTATCATGATCAACTAAATGAGCGTATTTCTCATTGCTAATATCATCATTGTCATATCACTAATTTCAGCTTCATTGTCATCGATAATGTCGTCCTCAAGGTAGACAGGGAGAATTATGACTTGCGCTTCATGATACCTGGCGCGGTGCAGGTGGTTAAAGCACTGGCTGAGGATCCAAGAGATGGAGGTTCCATTCGCAGTGGAGACAGGATTTTTTATTTTTAAGTATGATGCTTGCGGTAGACAAGGAGCTTTTGCTTTATAATGCACGTTTCACGAGAGTCACTTACGAAGATAGTGACTATCATCCGGACTGGCTTCTATAATTGATGTATTGTCTTTCCTAGCACCCTTCTAGTGGAACTGTGCTACCACGTGTTCTAGTTGTCTGGTGTTGTGTCGTATATTTAAATTGCACTTGTTCGTCTACAGGCTGATTACTGTTATCTCAAAAGCTTGGAGCTAATAGGACCCATGACATTCTCGCACGCGGTAAGAAGCTGCCAATACACCATTTTCTTCGTTAGGCAACGGAAACCCGCAAAAGTTACTTGTGGCTATTGATATATGCTATCCTGAAGGTGTCGAATATTTTTTTTTAATGTTCTTTGGAGGCATATTATTCTTCAAGCTAAATTGTCGACTACCGGAGATGCTTAGACGAGGGTGAAGTTGATGCGAAAGCTACGATTCCTTTTTTTAGCTTAAAACGAGACATAAAGCGACTCAGGTTCATAGCTATCTCTTCTAGTCCTATTTAAGAAGCATTCCTGATATTACTGCTTTATTATCAACTGCGCATAAGCTTCCTGAGATTTCACAATTCATGATATACTGACCAAGTACGTCATGATTCATCATAACTTTCATTATTACTTTTGTATCTTATTCAAGTCAAAGTTCGAGATCTCCTTTCAGCTTAGGCAACCTGACACCCAATGCAGGCTTATCCACGTCTTTTATTTACTGCAGGAAGGTGAACCTCAACCGAGATTGCCTATTTTTCCCGATGCTAAGCAGCCCCTACCTATTTAGCCGAAATTTCACGTGACTGAGCAAGATACCCAACAATACTGAGAAAGGTTCCAAAGGGTTTTTACGTGTGAGTGCTGACGTATGCAGGGAGCACGGGTATAAGAATAACGCTGCAGAGCTGTGGAGAAAACAGCTGTCACCTTGATTACTCTGCTACTGTGAACAAATGTATGATCTAATTTATTCATCCTCCATCTCATACTCTACTGATGCCCTGAGGCAATAAGTATCGATAAAAAAATTGTATGATCTATGCTGTAGCGGAAGGTTGGCTACAGCTAAGATCACCGATGGCTTTTATATATTTCGATGGTAAACTTTCTTCTCGACGTTCGGCTTTTCAACGACGTAACATATGTTTCTGAAGCAATGCAGTTTCATGAAACGTGTCAAATACATTATTAGTCACTCCTTTCGTCGCGACTGCCGATGATAAATGTTGCATTGGCCTTTTACGTTTAAACACAAAATGGAAAGCTGTTTTTTGTCGGGAATAAGTCGCATTTCTGTCGCCAGGCTTCATTCAAAAAGGGCATGGAGGTTGCCTGGAGAAGGATTGAACTGATCATGAACGTGGCGGAGGCCGACGCAGAAGCGCGCGTGAGTTACGTCGGACTGTATTAGGGCATTCAAAGTTACGCCTACGAATAAATACAGTCGCGACGATGCGATTTTATCTCGCTACTTCTGGCTGAGCAGCCCTTGTACATAAAAGGCTTGCTGCTGTAGAGAGAACAATAATGATCTTAATTTCCTTCCATCTTCCGGTAGCACCAAAATGAGAACGACTAGACCATTCTTGCGGGAACTAGACTCTTTGTACAGACGGTTTAAATTCATGTACAAAATAATTCAGCTCGAAAAACACGGAGTTTAAGAGTATAGGAGAAACGGAACGCAGTATTCCAAATAAAAATTTACTTACAGCACTGAACCACTTTATAATTTCTAAATACGCACATGCAAAACCTAATACTTAAAAGTGCTGCCGGACGGGTCTGAACGCGCATCCAACGCTTACGTTCATTTGAGCAGAAATTTAATTTCCTATTATTGAACTGAACAGGCGGATAGGTCGCTCGTTTAGTCAACCACTCCATAAGAGAAAAACCTCACAAACGTCGCGTGTTAGCAAATGATGATGACGTAATAAAAGTTTCACTTTATGAAAAAAGGCTTGCAAATTGAATTGATTTGCTTCACTTTGCTCTTATTCCTATCCCTGCGGAAAAATGAGAAGAAATGGCACAAGAGATGCAAGCATGCAAGTATACCAGGGGTAAATAATTGCCCTCGTAGCCGCACATGCATATCGAGCACAAGCAAATGGTACCTTATAAAATTTTTTATAAACAACTCACAACTTATAACCTAGGATCTGGTGAAGATTCTGCCTACACACGTTCAAAACAAATTAAACGAGGGCTCTGGACCTTTGAGATCAGGGGATGAGGATTTTCAAATACACACAGAGCCTCCTCTAAGGCAACAATCTCGTTCCTTGCTCTACATACATACTGCTCTATGCATTGTTTTTTTTCCTTCTTCTTCTTAATTAAAACGTTACAAGGGTTCAACGCTGCTGAAACAAATATTGAGTGACCGAGCATTCTTCATCTCTTTTTCTTGTTCCTCAGCCCACATATAAAGCCCCGCTTTTACCAAGCCGTGTGAGCGTGCCTTAGTGGCCTCGAAACTGGATGCCGTATCTAGACGCATGTGTTTGTCTTCCAGACTTTTGATGTTCTTATGATTGTGCATTGTCGGGCTGGGGATGTGACGGGCTCGTATTAAGCAGCCCGGTAACTTTAGACATGGTCATGTTTAAGTCAGTGGAGTTGTTCCTTTTTTACGGCAGTTTTTCCATGCAATAAAGAAAATAAAAGTGCCTTAGTGGCCTATAGGGATAACGTGAAAGCCAGGGTCCTAGCATGCTGATTCTGACATAACCGTGCCATGTAAAACGAGAGACCCAAGTTGGCAGCTACTGCCTGCCCACGCGGGGTGTGACGTCACAGCGTCATGTGGTTAAGACGTCGCTACTGGCCGCGCTACGCTGAAGGCTCGGAATCTAGAGTAGTACTGCCTTCGCAATAAAAAGAGCTTATATAAACAGCACCAGCGATTACACCACTGCCCAGACATCGACACGCAGGCTAGCGGACTGAGGATATTCTCCCCTTCAATCAGTGCATGGTTTCCTTTTGGTTACCTTACATGTCACAGTTTATGGTTACCACGACAGCCTATGAACCGTTCTCAAGAATGTTTTCCATCATCTGTCATTAAATAGTCGGTATACCTTCAAACTTTCCTCTTGATGAGAACGCTGAGCATGGAACGATCCCTTCGCGAAGGGATCCAGTAAACGTCACACAAACACGAAGAAGCCGATGTCGATGATTAAAGCTAAACTCTATGAAACTTCAAAAAGTATCCTCTTTGTATCATCAAGCACAAACAAGCTGTCACCTTTACAATCAGTACTTCGTGCCTGCGTGGGGCCCATCTGCAGCCGTCGTCATGCAGAGGAAAGGAAATCTTGGGACAAATCAACTGTAAATTGGGTTGAAGCATCGCCTAGCTCTTGCATGGCCACTGATATGACCACATATTGAAATAAACTGCAAAATTACGTTGCACGAATTTCAGTAATGCGTGGATGCATCGTTCGACCGAGAGCAAAAGCTGGAAAAGAGACTAATCGCAATAGCGCTGCCATAAAAACACCAGATAGAAGCCGCTATAATATGTCGCGAAGATGTTTGCTATAAACAGTGCATTTGCACATCAAAATATTACGAAAAGCGAATTAGAAATAGAAAATACAATACTTGCTAGAACAAACCTTAAGTCGCATCAAATATAATTTGCTGTAAAATTATCTTACCCCAAGTATTTACCTCTTTGTTTATGGAAGCACTCTAGTTTTCTTAATGGACGTTAATGGACAGTAATGGACAGTACTGGACAGTACTAGACAGTCGTGAACAAGATGATTCCACGTCTGTGTCTGAAACGGAGAAAAACTGGTTTCTAAATCTCTGCAGCGCGAGGAATTCCGAAGCTGAAACTGAGCTAAAGAGACGCACAGGAAGCTTAGTGCACACGTGATGACAGGTGATAACGTGTTGCAGTCACAACGGCATCATTTCGAACTTACTGCTCTACTACGACGCTTCATGCCCTTTGTTTGGCTTCGTCGCTGTGAAGCATAACGACCACACAGCTGATAATGACTCGCCTTGCCCATGCACCAAGCTGAGGGGCAAAGAAAAAACGTGCAGGGCGTAGAACTTTATTCAGCACCAGAGACCTGCATAGCTTCCCACGGTTCTCTTGCGCTCACGTGCGATTACGATTGACAAAAAAAGTTGTGTATCCTCGCTATGCGGTACTTTCGAAAATTAATGTCTGTGTTTGAAAAACTGATATGACATCTTCGTGTTCCCGGCTTCGAGCTGCCTTTAAGGATTAACCCCCAAACGGCGGTAAATAAATAGTTTTGATTGGGATTAGTTATTGGCTCTGCAGGAGGGATCTGAACCGAATTCTGTTCACCACGGATGAGAGTTTGTTCTTTTAAATATTTTTTCCTACATTGAGCTCACTAATTTCAGGATATCTTTAAAGTGCGCTCTGAAACACTAGTTGTATTTTAATAGAATACAAACTAAACTCAAGCAACTCAAGCTCGAAGGCATTTCATGCTTAACGTAGCGTAGATGTTTTAGGCAAATCAATGTATTTCCAAACACATAATGAGATCGCTGTTTTCAGATTCTACATATTTTATATAATGTAACATTGGGGTTAATTTAAAGTTTCTGGGACTGGGAAGATAACCGGCGACCACAGCCCGTAGACAGTGAGGTCGAACACGCGCAGCGATAGCAGTGCCACTGACTGAAATGCACCCTACGTACTTCCTCTTCACAATTACCCACGGGATGAGGAGGAGCCATCCTGGCGACTTGCAGCGTAAGCAAGATAGCATGGTCGTGATAGAGCTTGAGGCGCTGGACGTGAACAATCTCGCGTCCGCACCGACGTATATCTTGAGGCGGCGTAAGAGGCTCCACCACATAATTAACCGGAGAGGTGAGCTCCAGAACAAGGTACGGGCCGAGACCTTTGGAAAGATATTTTGAGGGCAGTCCATGAGTATTGTAGGGTATCCACAGCCACACAAGAGCACCAGCCAAGAAGTATAGTATCGAGTGCTGGTTGTCATGGTGGGTTTTATTGTGATACTGGGTGTTAGACGTGAGCGCGTGGGTGATTTGGCGACAGTTTACGCATGCTGGGTGGCTTGAGAAGCAAGAGTATACTCGAATTAGTCATGTTGATGCGGGAGTATGGCGTCGATTGTAGCGGAACGATGACGGCCGTAGAGGAGAAAAAAGGAGAGAAGCCAGTAATAAACTCTGTTGTGGTATTTTAAGCGCAAGTGACGTACCGAAGGACATGGTTCCAACCTGAGTAGTTGGAGGCGAGGTACATAGAGAGCGTGTCGCCAGGAGTACGGTTGAAGCGCTCAATGAGGCCATTAGTCTAGGGATGATAGGCGGAGGTGGTTGTATGGATAATGTTGTATTTGGTGAGCAAGGTTTTCACAATGTCTCTTAAGAAAACGCAGCGTCTGTCACTCAGCAGCTCTCTACGTTCGTCGAGACGAAGAACAAATCACTGCAAGTTGAAGGACGCTAATTCTGACGCTGCGGCAGATGGAAGGGCGGTGGTCTCTGCATGCCTCATCAGATGATCAACGGCTACGATAGGCCTGTGGTTGTCGGCTGCAGTGTAGGGAAGCGGATCGTACAAATCGATGCCGACGAGATCGAAAGTGGTTTGTGGGCAGGGTAACGGTAGCAACTCTCCAGCAGAAAGCTGACGAGGTAGCTTACGATGTTGACAGGTGAGGCATGAGCCAACTTACTTTAGCACGGAGGTGTACATGCCTCACCAGTAGTAACGCAGACGGAGACGAGCGTATGTCTTGAAGACGCCCGCGTGAGCAGATTGTGGGTCAGCGTGGCAATAGTCAGAGATTAGCGGACGTAGTTCTATTGAAATAGCGAGCAACCACTTACGGCCATCTGCCCTTTAGTTGCGGCGATAGAGGAAGTTATTACGAATGACAAAGAGGGAAGCATGGCGGCAGAGTGCACGCGGTGGAGAAGCAGCCGTAGGATCAGAGGGAAATCGAGAAGAGAAGTGATCCAAGAATCCTTACGCGTCACTGACGGCATATCGCTGATGTGAAGTGATGACGGGGAGTCGTCGGAAGGGCGAAACTCCCGCGACCTCAGCTGGAAGGGGGCAGCGAGAAAGGGCTACAGCGTCGCGATGCTTGCGGCCGGAGAAGTAAAATGTGCGGACATCCTATTCCTGAAGGCGAAGCATCCATTTCGCCAGTCAGCCAGATGGGTACTTCAGTGAGGAAAGTCGGCAAAGCGCACGATGTCCGTCACTACCTCCAAAGGGAGACCATAGAGGTAAGGGTGGAATTTAGTAAGAGCACAAAAAATGGCTAAGCACTCTTTTTCAGTAACAGAGCAAATGGATTCAGCCTTCGTGAGCGTATGGCTAGCATAGGCGACCACGTATTCAGCATAGCATAATTTGGGCTGAGCGATCACGGTTCCGAGACCAACACCGCGCATGCTCAGATCCGTGTCGACCTCGAAAAGGCGCAACTGCCGGGAAGAAGATCGCTTAAGGCATCAGCGATAGAAGCAAAATTTCTAATAAAATGACGAAAGTAAGAGCACAGCCCGATGAAGCTGAAGAGATCTTTGATGAAAGTCGTTTTGGGAAAGGCTGCTACAGTACAAGGTTTGGAAGGATCTGCAGACACACCTTTGGAGACATTGTGGACAAGAATGGTGAGCCAGTGGACGGCAAAACGACATTTGTTAATTCAGCTGCAGTCTGGCATCAGAGAGTTAGGTCAAAACGTGTTTCAGACGGTAAAGGTGGGTGCAAGTTAGGAGAACAGACGATGATGTCACCAAGGTAGCACAGCCATGTTTTCTGCTTTCAGTTCAGTTCAGCCTTTAGTCGTGTCCGACTCTTCGTGACCCTATGAACCATATGACGCCACGCTTCCCGGTCTCTCACTATCTTCCTAACATCACATAACTTCATCTGCAGCGCCTCGAGGATGCCATCTAACCATCGCGTTCGCTGCCTACCCCTTCTCCGGTGACTCTCAATCTTTTCCAGCATCAAATCTTGCTCCAGCGACTCCTCTCTTCTTATCAGATGACCAAAGTAGCTGAGTTTTAACTTTAGAATTTGACCCCCCAATCAACAGTCAGGGTTTATGGTCGACAATATCGACTGATTTGATCTTCTGGCCGTCCAAGGAACTCTCAAGAGTCTCCGCCAGCACCACAATTCAAACGCTTCAATTCTTCGGCGGTCAGTCTTCTTCACAGTCCAACTCTCGCATTCATACATTACAACGGGAAAGACCATAGCACGCGCTATACGGATCTTGGTTGGCAGTGTAATGTCTCTGCTCTTTACTAGGCGGTCAAGGCTAGCCATGGCTCTCTTTCCCAGAAGCAGGCGTCCAATAATTTCATGGCTGCAGTCTCCTTCCGAGGTTATCTTGCAGCCCAAGAAGAGAAATTCTGTCACAGCTTCCACTTCTCATCCCTTGATGCTCCAGAACTTGATAGGGCAAGACATCATGACCTCTGTTTTTCATGTTCAGTCTAAGCCGAAAGGTCTCACTCTCTCCTTGTACGCGCATCAGAAGTCGCTTGAGTTCCACTTCACTTTCTGCTATTAAAGTGGTATCATCCGCATATCTAAGGTTGTTGATACGTTTCCCAGCAATCTTCACTCCAGCTTAAGACTCGTCCAAACCGGCCTTCCTCATGATGCACTCAGAATATAGGTTAAAAAGGAAGGCGACAGTATGCGACCTTGTCTCACTCCTTTCTCAATCGGAACCAATCAGTAAGATAATGCCCAATTCTGACTTTCGCCTCTTGCCCTTCATACAGGTTCCTGAGGAGACAGATGAGGTGAATTGGAACTCCCATCTCTTGGAGAGCTTGCCGCAATCTCATATCATCTACGCAGGTGAAACGCTTTCGCATAATCAATAAAGCAGATGTAGATGGGTTTCTGGAACTCTCTTGCTGCCGATCCACATACTGCTGCAGCCTACCTTGGAGGATTTTCAACATCACCTTGCTAGCATGCGAAATAAGCGCAATCATGCGGTAGTTGGAACAATCTTTGGCACTGCCTTTCTTTGGAATGGGGATGTAAACTAACCTCCTCCAATCATGTAACCACTGCAGGGTTGTCGAAATTTGCTGACATAATGTATACAGAACGTTAACAGTCTCGTCATGGTTGAGGTTTTGAAGCAACTCAGCTGGAATGCCATCAATTCCGCTAGCTTTGTTCTTAGCAAAGCTGGCTAAGGCCCATTCAACTTCACTCTTCAGGATGACCGGCTCGATATCAGTAATCGCAATCGTCTTATGTTGGGTTTGCACATCCGGGTCCTTCTTGTACAGTTCTGTGTATTCCTGCCACCTCTTCTTTATCTCTGAGGCTTCAGTGAGGTCCCTGCCTCGTTTGTGCTTTATCCTGCTCAGCTTAGCACTGAAGCGTCCTTGGATATGTTTGTCTTACACAGACCTCTTGTGTTGCTCAATTAGTTGTCGTCCTCAACTGCTTGCCACTGTAAGTTCAGGAAGGCATTCTTATCTCTTCTTGCTATTTTCTGAAAATCTGCATTGAGAACCTTGTTTCTTTCTCTTTCCCCCATAACTTTTTCCAAGCTCCTTTCCTCAGCTATTTGCAAAACCTATTCAGATAACCAGTTTGCTGTCTTTCTTTCTTTTGGTTTGGAACTAACTTATTAGCAACTTCTTGTATTATATCGTTCTAGCTTCGTTCTCAATTCCGAAATGTTTTATTGCGGTACACAAACAAAACATCAAATTTGTTGTAGGTTTGGCCTAAAGTTTATTGCTATTCGTAAAACAGTTGATAAAACGTTTTATTAATCAGGAAAGCAAAGCCGCCGGCCTGCTTTCCTTCCTCGAATCCCTATGCCAGTGTTGCTGGAAACAAAACGAGATGACGCCGCCGTGGCCAGCACAAGGATTGTGGCTTGGTTTCCTTCACCGTCGCCATAGACGAAGCGAGCGTTCGAAATTTTGATATAAAAGTGCTGCCTAATTTGAGCTGGAGGACACGGCGGTTTATTCGGGAAGAGCATTCTGTGGCTGTAATGTAATTGCTCAATGAACGTGCCATATATGTCAGGCTACGAGCTTATAGAAAAATCAGACGGGTAGACCTAAATTTTAATATACAGGAGACTAAAGTACTATTCAACAACCTGGGAAAGAAAGAGCGGTTTGCAATAATATACCTCCGTTGATATCTATACTTTTCCGTCGCGTGCGCTGGTGAGTTCTTTCACATCACGTTGAATGTGAAACAACGTTTGTCGATTTATTGACCTTGGCTCTTTATCACATACCCCGCCTTTACGGTCAACAGAGGCGCGGGGTCTTCTTTACGGTGACCTGCCGTCCCTCTATGAGTTTGGAGGACACAGTTAAAAGCTAGACTGGTCAACCCATGAAGTACGTGTGTCGGTGTCTGATTGAGGAATAAGTTCAAGAATGTCACTTTTTTTTTCTTCAAACAATTGGATATTTACACACAGTAATCCAAATTACACAACATAATAACCGAACACATTAAAAATGTCATGACAAGATAGTGCTAAAACACGGCTCGGTAAAAGACAAGACAAAAGAAAACCGACAATTAACAAACACTCCTATAAAAGAAGACTGTATCGATAACAAAGTAAATATTCCGGATATAATAAGAAGAGGCAAAAGTTACACAGAAAACGGCGCAAAAATACTAAACCAGATAAAGGTTTAAAAAAGGCGAAAATATTCAATTAACCGACAGCCAGTGGCAAAAAAGAATTTTCACGGCTTTCTTGTTCGATGAGGCGTCGTGGTCGCAGAGTTGATCGGCAGCGGCGGCCGTACAAGGTGAGGAACAATGAGCTGATCGCGGGTGCGATGAAAAACAAAGCACACTTTCCCAGAGCGAGCGGTCGCGAGAGTTCCTCGAGAGATTACACCTCCCCAGAGCGCACTGCCGCAGGCGTGGTCCGGTCTGCATTTTTGCACTCTCGGCTGGCTGCGCTGCGGCCCATCATCAAGGACGCGCGCTTGCCGGTTGCTGCCCCGGAGCGTCATGTCGAAGCATGTTCGGAGGAGCAGGAACATAACCTATAACGTCCGCTCTATATGTCAGGCAGCTAGTGAAAGTGACAATTTTCGCCAGTATGGGCAACTGACAGCACATAAAAGTGTCGAGGTGTAGCAGCGCAGTGCAAAGATTTGATGAGGCTTCTATATTCAATTTACTCTTCTAGAAACTGACATATAATGAAGAAATTTGAGTGCGTAAAAGGGTCAAAGTATATTAACGCTTTAGAGTTATTTCATGTGGAGTCTGACTTACTCTCCACGTTTTACAACGAGCCCTGGTTAGGAATTGTTGTTTTTTAATAGTGGAAAATCTATTCGCATACTGCAGTTGATTTGAGTGGGGAACGGTTTTACCCCATGATTTACCCCGAGGTTTCGCTGTGACTAGGTAAAAGCAATTCGGCCTGGTTTCTGACAACGGGTAAATATTTAGAAATCAACCAATTCGTTACGTTCTTTTTGCCCCATTATTAGCCATTGTTCGCAAAATCACGATGTGTAGTCGCACACGGAAATTAGTATAGATAAGAATTGGCTTGCCCATATAGTTTTGTATATATAGTTAGTATGGGATCTGTCACTTTGTAAAAGATGACAACTTGGCGAGCAGGCCCCCTCTCATATCCTAAAAGCAGCAAAGTGTGTTCGCACACTATGGTTGAAAATAAATGGGGATACAACTATTCAGCTTGTTGCTTTACAAGTGTTCTAGTGTGGAAGCCTGTAAGTACAAAACAATTGGGAAGGCCGTGCAGACTATGCAGCTAGTAAATTGACCAACTTGTTATTTAGCAACCTGCCCTGTATGGGCGTTATGCAATAACGGAGGAAATTAGTTGCACAGCGCCGTCTACTTGAAAGATTCATTTATGCACATGGTCTGTTTACAGTTTTACAATATACATGGAGACTAAAACTGTAAACAGACCAAATGCATAAATGAATGAATAATTGAAAAGTGGCGAAATTTATTTGATGAAGAATGAATTGCATTTTCGTGTAATTTTCTGTCGAATTAGCAATTGTCAATATATAAATGTGGTGAAGTCCAATTGAGCTGTGAAGCATATTCCATAAGAACTCATTTTTGCTGCTTACAGCAGCATGTGCTACTGTCAGTACCTAAAAAAAGCTACAAAGTTTAAACTGACACTGCCATTATTTTGGCTGGGGATCGACTACATTTTTTCTAACCTCCGTCGGAGGATGAAAAAAGCAGAATCAAGTCGAAACTTCTGGTCATATGTGAATCGCACGTGCTCGACCCCAGCATGACCAGCAGCGCTGTTGAACTGCAAGCCTCACATCCTGAACACCTTCACCTCCAGGTCGAGCAGGTTTAACGCTTCAATTTGCGCATGCTCCTCCGGGCAGTCCCGGTACCCTTGGTGGCACCACTGAGGCTAGACTTCACCCCATCCTCCTCGTCTAAGACGTCGCCGATCTTCAAGAAGGAGCAGACGTGCTCCAGCACATAAGGGCTCAGCATGTCGAGCTGAGTCTGTCTATTGGAGCCATCCTCTTGCCCGGTTTGGGGATAGTTGCACACCAATTCCCTCTTCACGATGCCGGCAAGCTGCCAGAACTGCCAGAAAAAGAAATTGTGTGTGATTGTCAGTTACACAACAGTCGGTAGCTGAGCTTCACAACACAGAACCTAAGTTTCAAGATGAGGACCTGCTGATAACAGAGAAACGCATATTTACACTCTGCGCTGTTGCAGAAATTGTAAAATAAACGATAAGGACATGCTTCACCTGCTAAAATATTTAGGCGTTAAAGAAATATCATCATTACCATCGTCATCATCATCAGCCTGAATATACCCACTGTATTGCGAAGGGCGTCTCCCATATTTCTCCAATTAACCCGGTTGTGGGCTAGCTGCATCCACTTGACCCCTGCGAACTTCTTAACCTCATCCGCCCACCTAATGTTCTGCCGCCCCCTGCTACGGTTTCTTTTCGTTGGAATCTAGCTTGTTACCCTAAGCGACCATCGGGTATCCTCTCTTCGCTCTACATGTTCTGCTCATGCACATTTCTTTTTCTTGATTTCCATTAGAATGTCAGTAACTTGAGTTATTTCTCTGATCCACTCTGCACGCTTCCTATCTCTTAATGTTGCCCCTACAGTTTTTTGTTCTATAGCCCTCTGCGTTGTCCTCAACTTAAGTAGAAACCTCTTGGTTATCCTCCACGTTTCAGCCCCATAGGTGAGTACAGGTTATATGCACATGTTGTAACTTAACTCTTGAGCGATAGCGGTAATTTGCTAGTTATTATCTGCGAGTGCTTGCCAAATGCGCTCCATCCCAATCTTATTCTTCTTGTTATTTCCTTTTCATGGTCCGGATCTGCGGTTACTACCTTTGCTAAGTAGAGATATTTCCCTACTATTTCCAGTGCTTCGCTACATCACGTAAACTGCTGTTCCTTCCCGAGGCTGCTGAATATTACCTTAGACTTCTGCATATTGATTTTCAAGCCCGTCTTTTTACTGTGCCTGTCTAGGTCACCAATAATTCTTTGCAGTTCATCCCCCGAGTTACTTAGCAAGGAAATGTCATCAAAAAAGCGCAGATTACTGAGGTATTCTCCATCTACCTTTATCCCTAACTGCTCCCATTCCAAGTCTCTGAATACTTCCTCTAAGCAAGCTGTGAATAGTACTCGGGAGATCGTGTCTCCTTGCCTAACACCTTTCTTTATGGGAATTTTGTTACTTTCTCTATGGAGAACTATGGTCGCTGTGCAGCCACTATATATATCTTCCAGAATTTTCACGTACGGCTCGTCTACCCCCTGATTTCGCAATGCCTGTATCACCGCCGAGGTTTCTACGGAGTCAAATGCTTTTTCGTCATCAATGAATGCTATGTATAAGGGCTGGTTATATTCCGAGAATTTTTCAATATCCTGGTTGATGGTATGGATATGATCGATAGTAGAGTACCGTTTCCGAAAACCTGCTTGATCCTTTGCGTAATTGCAGTCTAAAGTGTTCCTGGTTTCATTAGCGATTATCTTAATAAATGCCTTATACGTAATAGACAGAAAGCTGACTGTCCTGTAATGTTTGAGGTTCTTAGAGTTCCCTTTCTTATGAATGAGGACAATGTTTGCGCTCTTCCATGGTTCCGGTACCTTCGATGACACCAAGCACTGCGTATGCAGGGTGGCCAGTTTTTCTAGCATGATATCCCCCCAGTCTTTCAACAAATCTATAGTGATCTGATCCTCTCCAGATGCTTTCCGCCTTTTCATAGCTGCTATTGCTTTCTTAACCTCGTCCTTCGTCACCGGGTTAACGTCTGATTGTTTTTACCTTCCGCCAATCTCATTACGGTTCTGACTACTTTGGCTGCTGTATATAGAGATCAGTATAAAGTTCCTCGGCTATTTTGACTATCTTGTCGATATTCGTGATGACGTTGCCCGCCTGGTCCCTTAGCGCATACATCTGAGTTTTGCCTATGCCCAATTTCTTCTTCAGCGCTTTAAGCCTATCCCCGTTGTTTACAGCATGCTCAATTTTCTTCATGTTATACTTCCTGATATCGCCCATTTTGCGCTTATTGATTATATTTGATACCTCTGCCAATTCTCTCTGGTCTGTTGGATTGGAAGCTCTCATACTCTGGCGTTTCTTAATCAAATCTTTCGTCTCCTTAGACAGCTTACCGGCATCCTCTCTAACTATCCTACCGCCTACTTCTACAGCGCACTCAGTAATATCTTTGAAATTATTGTTCATTAATTGCTTCTAGGGTAATGTCGCCATCCTCGGTTAGAGCTGAATATCTATTCTGTAGAGTTCCTGAACTCTCCTGCCCACCCCCTCACCGATAACTTGTTGACGGACTTCTTTCTTACTAGTCTGTTGCGTTCCTTAAATTAATTCGGGACCTCACTATCATTTGGTCACTGCATCGCACTTTCCCGATTACCTCTACATCTTGCATAATGGCGGGAATTGAACACATTGTGAAGTCAATTTCATTTTTAGTCTCCCCGTTCGGACTTTTCTATGTCCATTTCCGATTCTTGCGTTTGCTGAAGAAGGTATTCATGATTACCAAGTTATTGCGTACTGCAAACTCAACCAGCAACTCCCTCCTGCTTTTCCTAGAACCAATGCCATAGTCACCTACTGCCTGGTCTCCTGCCTGCTTTTTCCCTACCTTGGCATTCAAGTCGCCCATTAGTACATTATACTGCGTCTTTACTTTTCGCATTGCCCATCCTGCATCTTCGTAGAAGCTTTCAACTACCTGGTCATCATAACTGCATGTAGGTGCAGAGGCCTGTACAGCTTTCAGTTTATACCGCTTATTAGGCATAATTAGGATGCCTGCCACCCTCGGATTAATACTATATAATTTATCTATATTACTCCCTATATAATTTTTTATAAGGAAACCTACTCCTAGTTCTCGCCTCTCCGGTACACCTCGATAACACAGTACATGCCCACCTTTCAGTACAGTATATGCCTCATTCGGCCTCCTAATCTCACTCAGCCCTATGAGATCCCATTTCATACCCTCTAATTCCTCTGACAGCACTGCTAAACTAGCTTCACTAGCAGGGTTCTAGCATTAAAGAAATGTAATGCGCTGATATTTCCAAAAACATCTGTGTCGAGCCATGCTATCACATGGGGCGAGGCAAGACGTTTTTGATTGGCAGATTCGTGGAAGCGTTTTACTCCACATTCGTGGTATGGTAAAACCTTGCGAAATTCAATTATCGTTGAAACAATTTACACGCAGCCGCTGCTGCCGCTTTGACTTGAGTGGCTTCCTTCCAGCTTGCCAAACTACTCGGCAACCTGCTTGTCAGGCTCCTCTTAGTTCGATGGCCTCCGCAGCCTGTGTGGCAGGAGTTCTGCGCACAAGGATGCGGGATTGAATCCCACACCACGGCGTCCGCTTTTCAATGAAGACGAAAAGCAAGACGTGTGTTGTGCTATGTCAATACACGTCAAAGAGCCCCATGTTGTCAAATATTCCTGGCATGGAGTCAGCCTGAGTCTCATACGTATCCTAACTTGTACCACAAATACTTTTTCCTCCCAACCGCAACCCAGAGAAATGTCCCAGCTGCACTACCAATGCCAACAACGAAGAGTTATACTATATCATTCATTTTGGGCCTGTACAACACCACACGGTAGTGTGTCAGCAAACAATCTCCCCATGCCGTCTTCCAGGGAACTCAGTTCAGTTCAGTTCAGTCGTTCAGTCGTGTCCGACTCTTCGTGACCCTATTGACCATGTCACGCCACGCTTTCCGGTCTCTCACTATCTTCCTAACATCACATAATTTCATCTGCAGTGCCTCGAGGATGCCATCTAACCATCGCGTTCGCTGCCCACCCCTTCTCCGGCGACCCTCAACCTTTCCCAACATCAAATCTTTCTCCAGCGACTCCTCTCTTCTCATCAGATGACCAAAGTAGCTGAGCTTTAACTTTAGAATTTGACCCTCCAATGAGCAGTCAGGGTTTATGGTCGACAATATTGACTGATTTGATCTTCTGGCAGTCCAAGGAACTCTCAAGAGTCTTCGCCAGCACCACAATTCAAACGCGTCAATTCTTCGGCGGTCAGCCTTTTTCACAGTCCAACTCTTGCATCCATACATCACAACTGGAAAGACCATAGCACGAGTTATACGGATCTTGGTTGGCAGACTGATGTCTCTGCTCTTTACTAGGCGGTCAAGGCTAACCATTGCTCTCTTTCCCAGAAGCAGGCGTCTCCTAATTTCATGGCTGCAGTCTCCTTCCGAGGTAATCTTGGAGACCAAGAAGAGAAAATCTGTCACAGCTTCCACTTCTTGTCCCTTGATGCTCCAGGACTTGATAGGGCAAGACGCCATGATCTTTGTCTTTTTAATGTTCCGTTTAGGCCCAAACTTCTCACACTCTTCTTGTACGCGCATCAGAAGTCTCTTGAGTTCCGCTTCACTTTCTGCCATTAAAGTGGTATCATCTGCATATCTAAGGTTGTTGATACGTTTTCCAGCAATCTTCACTCCAGCTGAAGACTCGTCCAGACCAGCCTTCCTCATGATGCACTCTGCATATAGGTTAAATAGGCAGGGCGACAGTACGCAGCCTTGCCTCACTCCTTTCTCAATCGGAAACCAATCAGTAAGACCATGCCAATTCTGACTGTGGCCTCTTGCCCTTCATACAGGTTCCTGAGGAGACAGATGAGGTGAATTGGAACTCCCATCTCTTGGAGAGCTTGCCACAATCTGCTGTGATCTACGCAGTCAAACGCTTTCGCATAGTCAATAAAGCAGAAGTAGATGGGTTTCTGGAACTCTCTTGCTTTTTACATGATCCAGCGAAGGTTGGCAACTTGGTCTCTAGTTCCTCTGCCCTTGCGAAACCCAGCTTGCACGTCCGGAAGCTCCCGATCCACATACTGCTGCAGCCTACCTTGGAGGATTTTCAACATCACCTTGCTAGCATGCGAAATAAGCGCGATCGTGCGGTAGTTGGAACAATCTTTGGCACTGCCTTTCTTTGGAATGGGGATGTAAACTGACCTCCTCCAATCCTGTGGCCACTGCAGGGTTGTCCAAATCTTCTGACATAATGTATGCAGAGTGTTAACAGCGTCATGGTTGAGGTTTTGAAGCAACTCAGCTGGAATTGTATCAATTCCGCTAGCTTTGTTCTTAGCAAGGCTGGCTAAGGCCCATTCAACTTCACTCTTCAGGATGACCGGCTCGATATCAGTAATCGCAATCGTCTTATGTTGGGTTTGCACATCCGGGTCCTTCTTGTACAGTTCTGTGTATTCCTGCCACCTCTTCTTTAACTCTGCGGCTTCAGTGAGGTCCTTGCCTCGTTTGTCCTTTATCACGCCCATCTTAGCACAGAAGCTTCCTTTGATATCTTTGATTGTCTTATACAGAGCTCTTGTGTTCCTTAATTGGCTGTTGTCCTCAACTGCTTGGCACTGTATGTTCAGGAAGGCATTCTTATCTCTCCTTGCTATTTTCTGAAAATCCGCATTGAGAACCTTGTATCTTTCTCTTTCCCCCATAACTTTTGCCATCCTCCTTTCCTCAGCTATTTGCAAAGCCTCTTCAGATAACCATTTTGCTTTCTTGCATTTCTTTTGCTTTGGAACTACCTTAGTAGCAACTTCTTGTATTTTATCACGAACATCAGTCCACATCTCTTCGGGCTCTTTGTCTTCTAGATCTAATTATTGAAATCGATTCCTCACTTCCATAGCATATTCTAATGGAACTTGATCCAGATTATACTTGAAAGGCCTTCTAGTTTTCTGCGTTTTTCTCAATCGAAGCTTAATCTTGGCAACAAGAAGCTGATGATCGGTGCCACAATCGGCCCCAGGCCTTGTTTTTACTGCTTGTATAGCGCTTCTCCATCTCTGTCGGCAAATAATATAATCGATCTGATTCCTGTACAGACCGTCCGGCGAAGTCCTTGTGTACAGGCGCCTCTTGTGCTGTTGAAAATGAGTATTCGCTATGGTCAGGTTGTTTTCTTGACAAAACTCTACTAGCCTCTGCCCAGCTTCATTTGGCTCACCAAGACCGAACTTGCCTGTAATTCCGGATATTTCTTCACTCCCTACCTTAGCATTTCAGTCTCCTATGAGAAAAACGACGTCTGATGATGAGGCGCGGTCTAAACGGCATTGTAGGTCCGCATAAAATCTCTCAACGTCAGCTTCTTCAGCAGTAGTGGTCGGTGCATAGACTTGGATAACTGTTATGTTGAAAGGGTGACCTTGGATCCGAAGTGAAATCATTCGGTCGTTTTTGGAGTTGTACCCTAGCACTGCTTTGCCCATTCTTCTGTTTACTATGAGAGCGACCCCATTCCTTCTCTTGGATTCGTGCCCACAATAAAAGACATAATGGTCGCCGCAGTTAAATTCTCCCATTCCGATCCACTTGAGCTCGCTGATACCCAATATATCAATGTTCAATCTGTCCATTTCTCGCTTGACGATATCCAGTTTACCTTGCGTCATAGATCTTACATTCCATGTTGCTATGTGATACATCTCCTTGCAACATCAGACTTTCCGGTTGCTTCCCGACACATCCACAACTGAGCGTCCTTTTGGCTTTAGCCCAGCCGCTTCATTCGTCCTGGAGCTACTAGGAATCGCCCTTTGTTCATCCCCAGTAACATATGGGACGCCTTCCAACCTGGGGGGCTCATCTTCCGGCGCCATATCATTAATGGTATTGTGACTGGCCATAGGGTTTTCTTGGCAGGAAATACTGGAGTGCGTTGCCATTACCTTCCCCAGTGAATCACATTTTGTCAGAACTCTCTGCCGTGACCTGTCTATCTTGGGTGGCCCTACACAGCAGAGCTCACGACTTCATTGAATTTCGCAAGCCCCTCCGCCACGACAAGGCAGTGATCCATGAAGGGGTCCAGGGAACTAGCCTCGGCCAACACCTAGGCAACCAATATGCCGCATGATCAAATGGGCCGAGCAAACAGCGGTGGCAAACGAGACTGGATTCTATTCAAGAGAGCCTGCAGGAAAGCGGTGGCGCATAGGGCCCTAGAATGAGGGCTCCACTCAGGAAGACAACGGAAATGAAGGTTTTTCTTCTTCAATGCTGCCCTTCTCATATCCCGAGTCACTTTGGGTCGTTGAGCCTCACAAACAATAAATGTGTCGGCACGGCAGCGGTCTGTCTTTAGCGGAATGGAATATATATACGGCACATATACCTAGGCTAAATAAAGTAGCGGTGAGATGAAACTTCACAGAGAAACGACGTTCATTGCAACGTGAACGTGAAAGGTTGCGCGACACAAATAACTATCGGGTGACAGATTATTGTGTCGTGAAGAAATAAGATTCTCTACTAGGTGGTCGGTGATCATGACTACGGGTCAGCGGGGATCGCATGTTGAAATTTCTCGAAATTATTATTGTGAAAGCAATACTACGTAAAGTTTAACCGTTTGTCGTTGCGTGCCGTGTACGTGTCCGTGTCCATGGCGTAAAGAAGAACGCTCGGTCGCCCGCTGCTAATGTGTTCGCTCCATATTCGGTTCAGCGATGTTGAATCCTTATTTTTTATGTTTACTGCAGGGGTATGAGCAAGAGTATCAAACTTAGGGTAAGTCAGTGTATGCAGCAGAATGCCCGGCGGCAGCTGCAGAATGGCTCTTTCTCTAATCCCTACAAATCTTCATTTTATATCCAGGCTGTTTTTCTAGTGAAGGCAGAAATTGTAGTGCTTCGAAAGCAGATATTAAACACAAAAAACTGAGTGACTGCTCCACGTTAAGCCTAGGAAGGAGCTGCACTTTAACACATTGTACAGGGAAGCTGTGGTATCCAGTTCGGACTCCTCACTACAAATGTGGACCGCTGCCTGGGATTTGGAAGCCATCAAATGTAGGGCTCTTGCTGTGCTTGTGTGGCCTAGGCGAGGCATCACAACGAGTTTGATATTATTTTGAAGCGATGTACATAATTGTTTTCTATACCTCGCCAATTTACCGAGTTGCTTTCGCCCGTAACATTAATTACTCGGCATATCACACTGTGATCGCCGCATTGCTACTTCACGCCCGCTGTGCTGTTAATCCTCAATAGACGTCCCAATGCGAGACGATTTTTTTATAGCGCTCTGAGAACTGGTCCACCCACATTGGCTCGGTCAATTAAACGAAACCGCTGCCCTGCGCTAGGTAACGACTGCTGCGTTCCGCGTTAAAAACGAAGTCTGGATGCAATGCTGGCTGTGCGAATATGTGAGAATATTACGATGCTCGTGGGAACCAAGTTAGAATCAGCTATAGGTGTATTATTTCTTTACTGAGTGCGAATGCTAAATTCCACCAAATGCAGTGTGAGATATATTGCGTAAATGCACCGACGTGTTTAGAGTTTTCGCTTTTCTCACTGATTTTCTACAAACGATTACAGTTGTTACAATACGTACTAGACTATGTCTTATACCTAAACAAGCGGTGAGCCAGCATACTGTGTTTATTAACTCACCGTTAAAGTATATCGCTGATCAGATGTACAAATACTGAAAGTACTTTTTTTCTGCCGGCGTACGCCATGCTGCTTAAAAGTGCACATTAATATAATGGTAATTCGCATCTGTATACGCTATAATGCTCCAGCTACAGACCTGGATAGGTCAATCTGCGAATTATTGCAGTGCACTGAAAATAAATATACGCTGCTTATTCTTCTGTGTTTAGTCAGAGCAGTTTTCCCTGTGCTTTATGAGGCTCTAACGGCGCGTGTTCGCCGCGCACTTGCGGCAAGCTACCACGCTCTGTTTCCCTCTACTGTTCAATCGTGCCGAAACGTCGTGCGTGGTATGAAGCGCATTTGTGATGTTATAAAAGCTAACTACACAAATTGATTTTTGGTTTGGTTTGGTTTGTGGGGTTTAACGTCCCAAAGCGACTCAGGTTATGAGAGACGCCGTAGTGGAGGACTCCGGAAATTTCGACCACCTGGGGCTCTTTAACGCGCACTGACATCGCACAGCACACGGGCGCCTTGCTTTTCGCCTCCATCAAAAAGCGGCCGCCGATGATGGGATTCGATCCCGCGTCCTTGGGCACAGTAGTCGAGCGCAGTAACCACTGCAGCACCCCGGCGGGGCACAACAAATTGATGTGTGGGCATTCTTTTTCTATAGAGCACCTGCAATAGCTTTACGCTTATAGCTGTAGAGACGTCAACAATAAATTCAAGATCTCAGTGTGAACGTCACATGCCAGTTGACAATATGCAAATCCACAAACAAGCCCAGCGTACTGGTCAAGAGCAGGGCGTGATATGCGAAGGCAGGATAGCACATAGTTGAGGTAGAGGACTGGGCTCCAAGACCAGGAAAGGTCACAGACGCGGCAGGAAGTTCGATGGGCTGGTGAGTTTAGGGAGCTTCCGGGGGTATACGTTTAAAGCAGCAGCGTGATACTGGCTGTACTGGGAGATACGGCGTGTTGTGTTCTGTTTTATGGCACACAGGCAGCTCAGGCCATCATTATACGCATTAAATTAAGCATTATACAGATTTTATAGCTTGTTTAAAAGCTTTGCTTGTTTAAAGAATGAAAAACGTAGGAAATATCAATGAGTAGTTTTTCCCCTGCAAGTAAGCTTGGGTGTAGTGGGGTGTGCTCCTTATAAAGTTGTGGGAAGTGTGTCTTATTTCTTCCCGCTTTGTGCATGTAAATAAGATGTGGTTAGGATTACAACATCTACAACTACCAACAACTATAAAATCACCTACAATGCCTGACCAAATGGTGCTCTGATGGCTGATGATTATTAATATTAAAAAAAACTGAACTAGTTCGTTTCACAGCGCGTACTGAAGCAGTTACTACACATATACGATCAATAATCTAGCCACTGAGAGTACACCCAGTCATAAGTATTTAGGAGTATACCTGTCAGCCAACCTGTCTTGGAACGCACACATTGATTACATATTAGGGAACACTTACAAAACCCTGAAATTCATGCGACGGTCATTGCAACACGTCATTGCAACAAAGACACTAAACTTCGTGTTTATAACACAATCATACGGCCGAAACTCGAATAATATTCGGAATCCTCAATAATCATACGTAATAGCCGAACTTTAATCTCTGCAAAACAAAGCTGTGCGTTTTATTGTATGCAATTATTCCTCGTATTCCAGCATTTATTTAGTTAAGCGAGAGTTAAGTCTCCAGCTTTTAGAGACTAGGTGAAAAATTCATCGCTTAAAAATTTTCTACAAGCTTAACTATGACCCTTGAAATTACAGTCAGTTCAGTCGTTCAGTCGTGTCCGACTCTTCGTGACCCTATGGACCATGTCACGCCACGCTTTCCCGTCTCTCACTATCTTTCTAACATCACATAACTTCATCTGCAGTGCCTCGAGGATGCCATCTAACCATCGCGTTCGCTGCCTACCCCTTCTCCGGCGACCCTCAACCTTTCCTAACATCAAATCTTTCTCCAGCGACTTCTCTCTTCTCATCAGATGACCAAAGTAGCCTTGAAATTACAGCATCTAGAAAATAAAACATGCCACTCAAATCTTTCCTCACCGCGACCATGATCACAAAGTGGAACCCCCTTTTGCTCGAACAAACTTGTTACAGTTTTCAATCATTCATCTGCCAATTAGTGAATGAAACGATCTAAATAAAACAATTGTTTGCCTCAGGAACCATGAAAAGTTTAGAGAAGTCTTGGAAACGATATTGCCTGCTTAGTCAAAAATGCTCAACAAACTGTGAGTTGCGCCTCTCAAGTTTCTACGCTGGTTTATTTTTCTTCTCTGACTTGTGCTCGTGTTGCCATGGACCTGCATATATAATATTGTTTGTAATTGTTTTTTAGTTCTCCATATCACGTTTGTTTCTTATTCTCCTTGTATTATTAACATGTGATGACACTATGCAATGTTTTGACGACGTTTTGATGACTTATCCACCCCCCCCTCCCTATGTAATGCCCACTTGGGCCTTTAGGGTAATAAAATGAAATGAAATGTACGTACATCTCGTTTTGCAAGAATAAAGTTGTGCTTTAAAAGAGTGCGACCGATTCGAAGGCGACATAAAACGACTTCAATGAGACGCTCTTGGTGAATTAATGATCTCCATTCTTGTATCACTGTAAGTGTAAATTGTTGTGTACTTCCTTAACCCATGAATCTTACTATTTCTCTTCCTGCTTTATTTGTACGAATATTATATATTTATGCGGTATGCTTACTATTCATATGTTAGCGTTCCGAGTGGCTTTGACATATACATCAGCTTGTTCATTACCACTGATCTCTACATCAGAATCTCATTTCATGACCTTGTGTTTCACGTGTGCGTATGTAATGTGTTATATTTCCTAATAAGGGTTTAGTCGCATTTCTGGAGTGTAGTGCTGCAAAGACGGGGATGGGGAATGCAAACGAGAATGAAGGTTACTGGTTTCTTCGCCCAGCTGTCGCACGCACGACCAAGGCAGCCAAAGCTGCCTTGGTCGGACCAGATGTGTTTCGCAACACGATCGTCTTGCGCTACCGGTCGCCGCCTGAATTCATCCGGACAACTAAATAAATCTATCTTCATTTGGTGGAAAATGCTGGGTACGACTCGTACGCGATCACCGTGTAACTCCGAAGCCGCATGATACCCACGGCGACAAAAAAGGTAGGCCAACAGCCAGTGGCAACCCCGTCGATGTCGATATCATGCTACGGGGCCGTTCGGCAGCGACGCCCTGCCGTTTTGAGTGGGCAGAGCGACCCGGAGGTTCAAAATTGGTGGGCCTCGTAGGAGCAGGGGAGTCGTCACAACTACTGGGAGGACCGCATGAACATCAACATCTGCCACCTGACCGACTTTTCTAACCTGTGCTATTAGAATCATAAGGCCAACATACCAACTTAGGCCGCTTTTAGGGCAACGTTCATGGATGTTTTGGTCGTCCCACAGTGCGGAAACTACAAGCTGAATAATCCTAGCGGGTAAGAGCTGATCATGAAGGTGAAGCATTCACTAGTGACATTGAAGATGTCGATTTGTGCAAGCGTGTCGACCCGTCTATTGATTATGCTGAAAAAATAAAGAACATCATGAACGGCATCGATTATGATGCATTCAACAAGCTATTGCAAAGAGCTCCGCCCCGGTGACCTCAGTCTGAAATCTCTGTCAGAGGTTCGACTAGTTCCGCAAGAAACACCTCTGCACTCATCCCCCTCCCGCGTCCATCTCTTCCTGACATAAGCGACCTTTTGGCTCTCGTTAAATATTTTGCCCTGAACATGGTCGCCCGAAGGCTTAGGCTCCTGTCTGGCCCGTGCCAGTCGTCCACAGCTCATTTGCTTACCCCTACGATCGGACACATCACGCAGGAGGTTGGCGATGCACTTCCTACCTTTGCGCAATCGGCACCTGTGGCACCTCATGTCGATCCCGCTCCACTGCACCCTAACCTGTCGCTGCACCATTAAGCAACGGCCCCCTCTTTTCGTGCTACCTCTGCCTATGCCGGTGTAGGTGCCTCAACGTTTGCCAAAGTTACCGCCCAACCATCGCCTCAGCAGACATTTGCGTAAGTGTCGACTATGGCGCCGCCGTCTGTCACTTAAGGGCTCCAGTCAACGCTAGCTCTTTAAATTCCTTGGCGCACTAACGAAACCAGACCATTCTGCTATGCCTGCTGTATTCCAGGCCACATCACCCGCCTGTGTAGCCGTGCTCTGTGTCCTGCTCCTGCACGCACTACGCCAGATAACTTATTCGAAGGACACCTTGCGCCTACCTTCGGTGACGTTTCCAACGCTGCCCCACAACTGCCCACGCCACAAGCACATTCTATTGCACAGCTTGCAGTCCCTTTGACGTCGTTCCCTTTTGCCAAGGTGGCATCGCAGCGTGACCCAAGAACCTGAAAACTAGCAGCCGTAGTTCACGGGGCACGAACACGAACATTTCGTCTACAAGACCTCATTTTTATTTTACGAACGTTCTCAATGTTTTTGACAGTGTTCGTGGACTTGCTCTTGTGGCTACCGCTACAACCTTTTCCGTCATTAGCCAAAGCTTCTGCCACTTACTTCGTAAGGTCACCACCCCGCTCTGTAGATTCTCTCTTCGCACCGCAAGCGCTGGTCCCGTTTGTCCGTCTGCTGCTTGCACAGCGCACGTCATCATCGCGGACGTCTTACACATTGTTGAGCTTTTAGTGCTTGCCCCATGCTCGCATGATGTAATGTAATTCTTGGCTGGGATTTGCTTTCCTGCCAACATGCTCGTATTGACTGCGCCCCTGTCCGCATCGTTTCCTCTGCGCTGTGAGATGCGGTTCTCGACGACGCTCCTTTTTCTTGCTCCAATTGTGTTATCGCTACCGACACCAACAATCCCCGCAACTGTGCTGTTTGCTCCCATGTGTGTGATCCCTTCTTTTTACGAGATTGCTCCCTTTGCGCCTTCTTCCATGTTCGCATCTCGCCGCTACCTTCTCCTTCCCATTACTGTCGTTGACATTACCGCGGTACCACCGACGTTGGGGTTGAGAATGCCTCATCGTGTGCAGTCCTATTCCTTCGTGGCAAATGCCTTTGCTATGTTGAAGCTGCTGACCTCATCTCGCCATTGGATGTTGATGCGTATTCCCCACAACATGCCCACTTAGCCTCTCACGTCGATTACCGCTTCACCAATCTACAGAGTTTCGATATTTTTCAATCTTCCGTGGTCAGTGGCTTCTACTCGACTCACCGAGAGGAACTGCTAGCTCGCCTCAGCCAGGTTCGTTCGTAGCTTGACATTCAGACGGTTTCCATGTGGAGTGAGACAGCGGTAGGTCCCTACAACGACACAGGTAGTGATGTGCCTCTTCGCAAACTCTCTTACAGTGTGTCGCCTTCAAAGCACCATTACAGTGCTGAGCCGGTCGACGGCATGCTTCCAACACGGTGTAATTCAGCCTTCATGTCCATGGTCATCTTCCTTTTAATTGTGAAAAAGAAGGATGGCTCCATAAGATTTTGTGTTGACCATCATTGTCGTAACAAATTTACCTGTAAAAACGTATGACCATACCTCACATTGACGATGCTATTGATTATTTACAAGGAGCCCGGTTCCTTTCATCATTGGATCCGTGTTCCCGCTATTGCCAAGTCCTCATGGCTGAATGTGGCAAACCCAATACAGCCTTTGCATCCCTAATAGACTCAGTGAATTCATTGGGATGCCTTTTTACCTTTGCAACGCTCCTGCTACTTTAGGGCGAATGATGGACATCATACGTGGCGTCAAGTGAAACATTTTCTGTGCTTTTTGGACAATGTCGTTTTCTCAGCTGATTTTCTGATCCACTTCGTGCGTTTCCACCAGATACTGACCTGTCTCACGGGCACTGGTGTCAAGCTTGACCTAAAGAAATGTTACTTTGGCGGCCACAAGCTGACTATACTAGGTAATGTCGTGTCGGAAGACTGCAGCTGCCCGATCCAGACAGGCAACCTGCGGTAATTCTTTCCACAAACTGGCTTTTGTTAGAGAGCTGCGCAGCTTTGTAGGCCTGTGCTAATATGTTTTGGTGTTTTGCCTGCAATTCCGCAATCATCATTGCACCGCTTACGGAATTGCTCAATGGTCCCGCCGACATCTCTACCTGGACCCCAACCTGCGACGATACTTTTTTTACGCTCCGACGTCTACTAACTTCACCGTCAATTCTCCACCATTATGACCCCCCTGCCCCTACTGAGGCGCAAACTGACGCTAGAAGCATCGGCATAGGTGTTGTCCTCGCTCAACGCAAATCCGGCCTTTCCGAATATATAGGTGCTTACGCCAGCCGGGCGCGCAGCAATGCTGTATACAATTAACCGCCACGGAAAAAGAAGGGTCTGGAAATCGTGTGTTTACTTAAAGTTTCGCCTCTACTTATAGGACCGCTGCTTTAAAGTCGTCACCGATCACCATGCCCTCTGCTGATTTGCTTCCCAGAAAGGCCCTTTTGGACGCCTCAGCAACTGAGCAATTAGTCTTCAATACTTCGCTTTCATGTCACTTGCCGGACTGGACGCAAACATCCGATGCTGACGCCGTGTCACGCATGCCGCTGCCCCCTCTTGCCCATCGGAGCCGACACAGAAAACCCCACTTGCAGTCCTTAACTTCCCAGAGCGTGCATTTGGAACAATGCCGGGATCTCTGGATATCTTCGGTCTTCGACGCCCTCAGTGCATCCTCTATGCCTTTGTTCCCGCGAGACATCCGTCGCCAAGTTTCCAATTTTACGGTACGGGACGGTCTGCTGTATCGAAGAAGCTATCGCCCTGACCACCGCAAACAGATCTCAGTCATTCCTGGCCATCTTTACTCAGATATTTCTGCACATCATCATGCCTAACCGCAAAGCGCACATGCTGGCTTGTTGCACCAGCGGTACTACTGGCGGGGATGGACAACTTTGTTCGCCGCTATATTCTCTCCTGCACTTGTTCTAACCAGCGGAAGTCGCCTCCGTGCCCCTCTGCCGCCCCGTTGCATCAATTGCCTTGTCCAGCTCGACCCTTAGATTGTGTCGGCATTGACCTGTATGGAACCCTTCCATATTCCAACCCAGGCAACCGCTGCATAATCGTCGCCGTGGATCACCTCACTCACTACGCGGATACTGCAGCCCTCCCTGTGGCTAGTAGTCTCGACGTCGCCTCCGTCATCATACGTGACTTCCGTGCGGTGTCACGGAGTTTATCGCGAACTTTACAGTGGCCGTGGTCGAGAGCTCTAGTCACAAGTGGCCTACGAGCTGTTGGGTGCTTGCAACACAATACATCGAACCACCACAACTTACCATCCTCAAACCAACGGACTCGTACAAAGATTTTACCGGACTCTTGGCGGCATGCTTGCCATGTACGTTTCTTCTGACGCCTCTAATTGGGGTCAGGTGCCTCCATACGTCACGCATGTCTACAACACTGCGCCTCAGGCAACGACTGAATTTTCCCCATTTTTCTGTTATACGGTCGACAGCCTTCCTGTTTGCTAGACGCCATAGTTCGCTGCCATACAGACAGCGTTCAAGATCTTCGCCTACATGAGAGCGTTCAAGACAAGCCCGTTTCTGACTTTCCTACCAACACTTTTGTTTGGCCTGTCTTCTCAGATTGATTCGAAATTCCCAGCAAAGTCCGATGGCCGTTACCGTGTATTGGAGCGTACATCTCCAGGTAACTATATCGTGCTTCGTAACAGAATCGCCTTGTGCCACCAGTCGCCATCTCAAGTTCTCTGGACAACGCACTACACCCCTTTTCAGTATATTGATTTCTTGGCATTTCTGTTCAAAATGGAGGATTAGTTGCTTTATTGCTTGGGGCTTGCAGTTTAGGAATCTTCTAGATCGGCACTTTGTGACTATAGGGTAACTGTGTTATTTTTGGACGGACCTAAATTTGAGAAGGTAAGCACACATAAGTATTGTTTTTCTGTATTAGATGGGTGCTCTATTGCTCTCTACATGGAGGCTATCTATAGTGGATGTTCTGCATTCATCAGTGTGACTCTCGGGTAGCCGGCCAAAGTTTTCTCACCAGCACACGATGCACTTGTAATCCAAGGAAGAGCGCACTACAGTGCGATATATCTGCAAAAGGCGGGTTCCGCCGGAGCCGCAGTGTTCCTGTGACAACAATGAGTATGTTTAGGGCAGACAAGTCTTTTTGGGATTGTTTATGGTTTGTAGGAACGTCACTTTTCTGTCAAACATTACCCAGGAATTTGCATTCATTCATTACAGGTAATATTCTTTCATTTGAGCTATGATGGGTTCGGAATGTAAGCCTTGATTGAGCAAAAATAAATCGGCCACTGTTTTGTGGGATAAATTGAAATCCATTTTTGTCTGCCTATGCAGCTAGTCTATGTATAAACAACTGCAGTTGTCTTTCGCATGACGACACATTTGAGAATATGTACGCTATAGGCAGGTAATCCCCATAAATTGAATATATTATTGATTTTGCCAATATTTTGTTTATAGAGGATATTTTTCCGATAAGAAGAGTCGTACTTAGGAGACATTCTTGAGGTACTCCATTCTCCTCGACAAGGCTTCTTGAAAACGTTGAGCCTAGTGACATTTAGAATAAACGGTTCGAAAGTAAGTTATTTAACCGGTTTAATAATCTGCCTCGGATGCTCAAACCTGCTAAGTCACGGAGAATACCGAACCTCCAGGCAGTGTATTATGCCTTTTCCATAACAAACAGAGAGCAAGGCAGTGTGGCTTGCGTATAAATGCTTCACGGACAGTGCTTTGTAGGCCGACTAAATGGTCTGTTGTAGAACATGCTTTTTTTTTAACTCACATTTGTGAATGTCTAGCACTTTTCGGGAGTGAATACAAAGTCCAGCCTGATGTTTAAAACACTTTCGTATAATTTTTGCAACACAGCTTGTGAGGGCTATGGGTCATAACTACAGCGGAGGTCGTTGACTTCCTTGGTTTCATGGACGCATAATAATGCATTCTTCCAAGGATCAGGGATATTTCCGGATATCTATATTTGTTGAAAAAATTCACAAGTGCTTAAATAGCAGGTCTATACACATGAGTCAGCACTTCATGATTAATTTCGAATGGCCCAGGTGCTGTCCTTTAACAAGCATATAGAACCCTGTTTAGTTTTTGGACTGTAAATTATATTGTTCATTTCTGCTTCAACTTTGAAGTTTTTATATTTCAGCCATGCGTTCGTATTCTGTAAAGGATTCCGTAAAATGCAAAAAGAATTAAATTGTGGGAAAATGTTCCCGCACAATATTTGTCTGCTCGTCTTTGCTTGTTTTTCTACTAAGATGTTAGATTACTTGCATTCACGAGAATACCAAACCTTGTAATCTTTTTCTACCACTCCTGAGGACTGTGGGATAGCTGTGCCTGCTGCAGCAATATTGCAAATCGTAAAAGTTTTATTCAGCTCATCTACACTGAGATCATCTGAAAAAACATTTCCAAAGCTAGCTTTTGACTGAAATGGTCCCCAGTCAGCAAGGTGAAGTTTCAACCTGTGTGGTTTGTTTAGAGTCAGAGATGTTAGACTGACTACAGCGAGGAGATGATCGCTTTTCTTTGGGGCTGCCAAAGACATCCCGTGTGAAATCCATAAACAACAGATGGTGAGCTAAAAGACAAATCCAAGCAGCTAATTTTTCTCGTGCTTGGGGAGAAGTTTCTCCTGTGTTTAGCAGTAGATATTGCACAAATTCAAATCTAAAATCTGTCCTCTCATATCTGCCTGCTCCCTTCCCGAAAATGTGGAATGAACATTGAATTCCTCCACAAAAATATAGGGCTCTGGTAGTAGTTTTAGATGCTATTCTAAATTATGAGATGTAAGTGTTAGTCGTGGCGCAAGCTATATGAAACATTTTGTTATTGTTTCAAAATCAATCGCAGTGACTGCTACTGCTTCGTACGTGGTTTGTAAATCAATCTTTTGTGTTGCAACAGTATCCTCAACTACAACGTTCGCCCTTCCAGAGAGATTCCTTGAATGTTCTGTCACACTGAAATACTTTGTAGTTTTTGGAATGTTTTTTAGTTGTCGCCCTAAGATTATCTCCAGTAGACCAAGTACTAAAAAAGCGACTGAATTTAAAATATTGTTTTATGTCTGTGTTGTTTTTTAAAAGTCCCCGGCAGTAACATTGAAATAAAAACGCCGTGATTATAAACTAGTTGCGGTAAGGGTAAAAAGCCGAGGGTGGTGGGTCTTTTTGATCCATTATTGAGATTTTCCTTGTTTTTGTGCAAGGGAGGCTTGCCGCGCCGTTGTAGCGGAAGCGAAGGTGAACTGGTCTTTACCGCCTGGCTAGAGGCGCTGTAGGTTACTGAAGCCGCATGTGTACGTGTTTGAGGGCTCTCCGAGCGCGGCGAGCCTTGTGGTGTGGTGATTCAGAGCCCTGTGGGCCGGTTTTCACAGATGGCGCAAGGCAGCTTGCACAGCGTCTTTCTGGGGCGATGATGGCCTTTCCTGAGCAGCGGCCTCTCTAGTGTGGTGTGCGCAACTGCGTACCACATCGAAGTAGTCAGAAAACTCTTTTCTTGAGAAAGTAGCCTGTGCTATTCGTTTTCGTGCCTATGGATAAGTTCTCTTTTGTTTTGACAGTTATGTTTTCGTTCGTCTTTTTCCATGAAATACAACGTGATTATGCGGAATGTTCCCTCTAGCTGTTTGTAGAGCATGGTACAGCACTTCAGTTGTCCGATTGATGTCCTGGAGATGCACACTTGGCACAAGTTTGACGGCTGCGCCACTTTTGTGAGCCGTGGCCGAGTCCGTAACAATAGAAACAGGGTCTGGGATTTGGTATGTAATGTCTGAAATCTATTTTCAAGTAGCCCACTTCAATAAAGTCATGTAGGGCGCCAGATGAAAAAGTGAGGACTAAGTGCTTTGTTGGCATTTCTTCGTGGTCCTTTCTGAACATTATTCTAAGTACAGATATGACGTTTTGACCGCCAAGGCATTCAAGTATGTCTTCCTCAGTTAAATCAAGGAAGTCATTTCCAGATATCGCAACACGGACGTTGCATAGGGATCTATGGGTTGTGATTGAAATAAGCATCGCTCCGATACACACTAGGTTAGACAGTTTAACACTTGATATTGTCATTGATTACAAGCACAAGGTCACCACTGGGCATTTCGGACACCTTGTACCCGGATTTCAAGAATTTTTGCACTACTCTATACACAGACACACAAGAAAGCAGGAACCACGTACACAGGACAAGCGTGCACTGAAAACTAAGGTTTATTCATACCAATGTTACATTTAAACCGTCAACACGCACACTCTGATATAAGAAATCTCGCAAACTCATAGAACGGGCAGTGTCACATCCCTACGCACCTACGCTCCTTTATTACCTTTATCTCGTGACTTGCTAGCATGATTGATGGAGTGCTTATGCACTTGTCCTCTCCAGCATCCCATATCTGAAACGCTTCTACTATTTCTCTTTCTTTTCGTTCTTTTAACGGCCTAAGACGGTGATTGCTTCCCATTCTGGCTTGCATTTGTGTTTTGCGCGATGGGGTGCGAGTATGCCAGTATCACAATCTGGCAATCTGTGATACTGGCATCACAGTATGGGATGCCAGTATCACAATCAACAAATCTTTCTTTGTGCGCAATTTCGCATGTGTTGACTCTGTCTTTCTGATCTTTTGTCATTTGATAGCACAGGCTCATTAACGTTTACGGAGCGGTGAACACGAGGTGAGCATCATACCTAGAGTGTGCGTGTGGACTGTTTTAATTGTAACCCTGTTATGAATGAACCTTAGTTGTCAGTGTGCGCTTGCCCTGTGTACGTGGTTCCGGCTTTCTTGTGTACATAGCGTAGCGCTAGAATTCTTGAAATGGTAGATCAACTAAACCCCCCCCCCCCCCCCCCCTGTTGATTTGCATGTACCCGGACTCAAATGCATCAGTTAGGTATTTCGATACAAGAAAGGCGGACAAGGTTCTGTCAGGTCTCTATTTTTTTACTATATAGAACATGGTATATTAGGGAATATTTCATTTTCAGGGGAACTGGGCAATATATTCGGTCAACCTTTTTTTTCGAAGGCGATCACTTTAGTGGGAAGAAAGGATAAAAATATTTTTGTTCGGCAGTGGCGCCAGTCAGCCACCATCGAGCACTACAAGGGGACGGAAAAGGAACGTACAAGACGTCCGGCAACGCAGGCTGTACACCGCTAGTATAACCAACTGTGGGGCAACTCAGGGTAGCTGCACAAAACGAGGCTAAACCTAGCCGGCAGGAAGATAGAAAAACCGAAGTGAGGACCAGACAAGAAAGCTGTAAGGTAGAACATAGGAAAGTGGAAGAAAGATGGAGGGGAGGATTGGGAAAGGTGACTACTGATTTCCCCCGTTCGGGTCAGCCCAGGGGTGTCGTCTGGAAGAAGCGTGGACCAATGTGGTGAGTTGCCACCAGGCGACAAGGTAACTAGGCACCACTGCAATATTCCTGTCATTTTTTTTTCTGGAGAACGCACGTATTTTATCTTCCATTTTGCTGCAGGCATTAAAGCTGGCATCGTTCGCCTCGCCGCGTTCTCGGCCTCCGGTAATACGCCGTCCAGTAGAGGCTTTTTATTTTTTTTTTTGCAAAAAACTGCACTGAGATAATAACGGTAGAGCGTTTTCTTAGGTTATGTGCTCTCTTTGGAAGGTGCTATCAAGCACGTGCCAGCAAACGTTCGTACGTGCCGTTTTCGACCAAACGCAGTAGCGTGTCTGATGGCACTTCGGTGGCCGAACGCATTGTTCGGCAAGTAAACAGGACTGGGAGAATGAAGCCATCTTATATGACAACTAGAAGACAGACATACGGATGAAAATGCCGTTTCCTCATTGTCCGGTGTTAAAATGTTTCACTTCCAGCAGTGTTTATTTATGTCGATGCTGTAAGATAATCACAATAATTGTCTGAAAATGGGTCACGGTAGGTTTATTTTACCTCCAAGCAATCCAGTTACAATTTTACCGAATTGATTGATTTTTACAGTGTTCTATCTTTTGCATATGACCGCGCGGCCGAAATGCCCGAAAGCTTGCGGAGTTATGCTGACTCCACGCTGCACTTCGTAACCTCGGATGCATTTTACAAAGCATGCGATGTCAGTCATGCCGCTAAAAAGCAACGCCGCAAACCGAATGAATGATGCTCTTTGTAACAATAAGACGTGTATTACAGATATGCCTGAACATGCCCTCAACGTTGATGACTTACGAGATCATTTGGTGCGCATTTACCTCGTTCTGAAGTCGTCTGGCGCCTTCTTGAATCTTCAGCACGGCATCTGCCTCGGTAAGGGAGCCCAGGTGCTGGACAACCGCGAGGAGTTGCGGATGCCGCAGAACCTTCTCGAACGCCGCCGCAGCGCGCTTCAGCGATGAGCCGAGGACGAAAGCAGCCGCGCACTGAAAGAGTCCATAGTTGCGACGGACCTGGGACAGTCCACACGGAAAGATAGTAGTGCACGTTTGGCTTGATGGAGGCTTGGAATGGGCAACGATCGGTTCTCGAAGAATGAAAGTGGTGAAACTCAGAAATCTATTATTACTACTAGCGAAATTTGTATGAGTGGAAAATAATGGCGGCGACTCTAGAATGTGTTAGCAGCTAGACGACATTGGCCGGCGTTGATTATTCTGAAGTTCACACAGTCGTTACGAGGCATGCTGATTTGTTTTGTTAAAGCGTTACGAGTGTGTGCCAGCACTTTCGCCATCTTTCTTCTTCTCACTGGCTCCCACAAAGCTGAGTGAGGAAGTAATAGCTTTATATTGCTGCGGCGAGGTTTTACACGGTCGTGCCTAATTGTCCCAAGTAGCAATACCGAGATCTGTTTATCAGCTTTTACGAAATTGTATATGATCTCTCCAATTAAGGACTACATTGCATTTTCGCGGTTCAATGCTGGGATAAGCTTTAAAAACGAGAGAATATCATACTCTTTTACCATGCTTTTTTATATAGTTTCTGCAGTGGTTAAAACGGCATAAATTTCAGCAGTAAGAATGATTCTCAGAGATGTAACCACACAGTTTTATTCATTTGACTTAAATTAGTCCACTTCCAACGTGCTGCATTGTTTTGAACATCTGCAGAGAAAGTCATGTGTTTCTTGATTTCTCACTTTAAATTAGAACTTAGAGCTTTAACTTAGCCAAAGTATCAGGACCGTAATGAGATTGGCAGTGGGGAAAAACAGTCAGACGTTCTACCAGTGACTAAGGACGAGGTCAAGAAAGAAATAGAAACTATGAAAAAGCGGAAAGCAGCTGGAGAGGATCAAATAACTACAGATTTGTTGAAAGACGGGGGGGGGGGGGGGGGGGGATATCGAGCTTGAAAAACTGGCCCTCCTGTATACGCAGTGCCTGGTGTCATCGACGGTACCGGAACCATGGAAGAATGCAAACATTATCCCCATTCATAAGTAAGGGGATTGTAAGCACCTTAAAAATTAGACCAATCAGCTTACTGTCCGTTACGTATAAGATATTTACTAAGGTAATCGCTAATAGAATCAGGACAACCTTACACTGCAATCAAGCAAAGGATCAAGCAAGTTTTCGGAAACGGTACTTTACTATCGATCATATCCATCCGATCAATCAGGTGATAGAAAAATGCTCGGAATATAACCAGCCCTTATACATAGCATTCATTGATTACGGAAAAGCATTTGACTCATTTGAAACATCGGCGGTGATGTAGGCATTGCGAAATCAGGGGGTAGACGAGCCGTACGTGAAAGTGCTGGATGATATGTATAGTGGCTGCGCAGCAACCATAGTTTTGCATAAAGAAAGTAACAAAATTCCCATAAAGAAAGGTGTTACGCAAGGAGATACGATCTCCCCAGTACTATTCACAGCTTGCTTAGAGGAAGTATTCAGAGACTCGGAATGGGAGCATTTAGGGATAAGGGTAGATGGAGGATACCTCAGTAAACTGCGATTTCCTGATGACATTGCCTTGCTAAGTAACTCTGGGGATGAACTGCAAATAATGATTGATGACTTGAACAAGAAAAGTAGACAAGTAGGCTTATTTATTTATTTATTTATTTATTTATTTATTTATTTATTTATTTATTTATTTATTTATTTATTTATTTATTTATTTATTTCATAAATACTGCCGACTGCCCTTTGGCGGTCAAGGCAGGAGTGCACAAAGAAAAAAATAAAAAAAAATTACAAAGTAGTAACAACCAAATAACAGCAACACAGGGCGATTACAGTAAGAGAACAAAATTCAATAAGACCAACGGGAAGCAAAAAAGTACAGGCAAATCATCCGACGTCAAACAGACTAAGTGAACAGAATAAAAACAAGGAAATCGAAATACACTGTGTACTAGACGCGCTACTGCGATACATGAGCCGAAACAGCAGACAAGAAATATTCTGAAGATACCAGGTTGGTGATATCGCTTGGCAGTCGGTTCTATTCGGAAATGGTGCGTGGAAAGAAGGAACAAGAATATGCTTTTGTTCGGCATCGTGGCATCAAGATAGTCAGTTCGTGTTTGTTACGGGTGGGGCGTGTTGTGTTGTATTGCATGTAATTCTGAAAATTCAGTTTTGTTTTATTATGTATGATATTGAACATTTTTAGTCGGTGCTGCTTTCGACGGGATTCAAGCGTGGGAAGCCCAGATCTGTTGAGCAAATCAGATACCGAGACCTGCCGACCATAAGCGTGGTAAATAAACCGGAGTGCTTTCCTCTGGACGCCTTCAAGAATTTTTATATCCGTTTTTGCGTGCGGATCCCATACAGCGTCGGCGTATTCGAGCACTGGACGCACAAGTGATGTGTATGCTGTCAGTTTAGTTTTGCTCGTGCAATGCTTTAGGCGGTGCTTTAAAAACCGAAGTTTTTTGGACGCTGCTGAGACAATGGACTGGATGTGTGCGCTCCAGTTCAGGTTGGATGTCATGGTTACCCCAAGATATTTCACCTGAGTCACTGAGTTGATCGGAAGGCCATTGATTTTGTATGTGCATTGGAGCGGTTGTTTCTTTCGTGTTACTGTCATTTTTCCGCATTTTGAACTGTTTATACCCATTTGCCAAGTACAACACCAGCTAGAAACTGCTGTTAAGTAGTCAGCTAGGAGTGCCTGGTCTTCGACTGATGTGATACTATGGTATATAACACAGTCGTCGGCGAAGAACCGACAGCGTATGCGTGAGTTGAAGGACAGGTCGTTCAAATAAATAAGGAAGAGAAGCGGCCCAAGGACTGAGCCCTGGGGAACTCCTGAAAGTACTGGCGCTTTTGTGGAATGAGATTCAGATATCTGAACAAACTGATGCCGCTGTGTAAGGTAGGAATCTAACCATTGTACTACTTGCCGATTATTTAACCACCACCTTATTTTTAACAAAAGATTGCCGTGCGAAACCCGGTCAAACGCTTTTTCGAAGTCAATGAAAATAAATCTACCTGTCCATTATTGTCTAGTGACATCATAATTTCATTTGTAATATGAATAAGCTGCGTCACTGTCGACAAGCCTTGCCGAAACCCGTACTGGCTTTCAATAAAAAAACCGCTTCCCTCTAGGAATGAACTTATGTGCTTGAAAATAAAATGTTCTAATACCTTACTGGACGTACATAACGTACATCAATATGCAGAAGACTAAGGTAATGTTCAACGTCCTCGGAAGGAACAGCAGTTTACGTTAGGTAGCGGAGCACTGGACGTAGTAGGCGAATATGTCTACTTAGGAGAGGTAGTAAACGCAGATCCGGACCATGAAATAGAAATAACAAGAAAAATAACATTGGGATGGAGTGCATTTGGTGAGCACTCGCAGATTATGACTAGCAGATTACCGCTATCGCTCAAGAGGAAAGTATACAACAGTTGCATCTTACCTGTACTCACCTATGGGGCTCAATCCTGGAGGCTAACCAAGAGGGTTCTACTTAAGTTGAGGACAACACAGAGGGCTATGGAACGAAAAATGGTAGGGGTAACATTAAAAGATAGGAAGCGTGCAGAATGGGTCAGACAAATACCTCAAGTTACTGATATTCTAGTGAAAATTTTAAAGAAGAAATGGGCATGGGCAGGACATGTAGTGCGAAGAGAGGATAACCGATGGTCGCGCATGGTAACCAACTGGATTCCAAGGGAAGGAAAGCGTAGCAGGGGGCTGCAGAAAGTTAGGTGGGCGGATGAGGTTAAGAAGTTCGCAGGAGTCAAGTGGATGCAGCTAGCACAGAACCGGTTTAATTGGAGAAACATGGGAGAGGCCTTCGCCCTGCAGTGGGTATAGTCAGGTTGACGATGGTGATGATGATTATGAACTTAGAAAGATGCTCCGGTATTAGTCCCACGAAGTTTGCTTGTAATGCTTTAATTCGAGTGCGCTCATTCAGCAAATTTGGGGTGACGCCGCAATCCGCCCGTCTTGTCATCAACCGGAACGTTGGTTTTACGGGGACTCAAAAGCTGCGTTCGAACATATATTAACATGTCCAGTTGAACCACCAGGTAAATAGGGCCTCGCGACCAACGAGGACTGTGTGATCACGGTCTGCAGCACCGAACCGGCTTCACAAGGAGGCTGGTCGATTTGACTGAAGCAGGTATTGCCAGGCACGGCCTGCCGGCTTCCACTCGTTATCAGGAGCTGGCTCAGCCCTTGTACCAAATAATTAATGGATCCACCAGCGAAAGATAACATCGTCCCTGCACGCTTAGGATTTCCGCTTTCTGATCTTGAAGCGTACATTGCTGAACCCGACGCCGAGGACAGATGTAAATGCACCATCCGCACATATAGAAGACGACTTATACGTACGCCCGCACTTCCAGTATCGCTAGAGTGCACTTCCAGAAACAGTGATACGAAAATAATGACTTCGCAAGACGTTAGGCGCATATACAATTGGTGAAAACACCGGTAAAAGTTATCCGATCGGCCGAGCAATGCTAAATGCTGCCAGCACCTGTGTTCGAGTCTTTTTCGGTTGATATTTTAGACCATCTTAATGACTGCAAATTTTTATTGAACTTGCTGCTGAATAAATCGATTGAATGTTAACTTTTGGTGACTTTGGCCGAAGTGATAAAATTGCTAGGTAGCGCCAGTCCCACATAGACTCAATAGCCCTATAGTACGTTGGCACGCAGCTGCTGGCAACAGTTGCTGTGAAAAACAAGTGATGCTGCTAGCGGCGAGCGGATGAAGGACATATAACATTAAAGGAAATCAGTTCACATTTTTTGCCGTGTAAAAAATCAATATCTTGGTCTTTGGTTTAACGCCCAAAAGTGACTCGATCAGGCTATGATAGAGGCCGTACTGGAGGGCTCAGAAAATTTAGACCACTTGGGGTTCTTTAACCTGCACTGACATTTGCCTTTCGCATTCACAGGAAAGTAGCCGACGAGGCAAAGGATTCGATCTCACAGACGTAGTCGCAGTTGTCACGCGCCCTAACCACTGTGCCCCCTCGACTGGCTACAGCAATACCTGTTTCTAAACAGTTAGCAAACAACCGTAGCACCGAGGTTCAATCGTAGCGATCTCCGCATTCTTGGAAAAACATCGCGTGCACAAGGAAAGAGCAGAATGATGTCCTATCATCCCAAAGGACTTGTTTCGCGAATTTGCATAAGCTACACAAAAAATGCTTTAAGCAGAAATCAAATTGAAGCCCCTACCATTTTTCGTTCCATAGCCCTCTGGGTTGTCCTCAACTTAAGTAGAACTCTCTTGGCTAGCCTCCACGTTTCAGCCCCATAGATGAGTACAGGCAAGATGCAACTGTTGTATACTTTCCTCTTGAGCGATACCGGTAAGCTGCTAGTCATAATCTGCGAGTGCTTGCCAAATGCGTTCCATTCCAATCTTATTCTTCTTGTTATTTCCTTTTCATGGTCCGGATCTGCGTTTACTACCTGTCCTAAGTAGACATATTTGCCTACAACTTCCAGTATTTCGCTACCTAACGTAAACTGCTGTTCTTTCCCGAGGCTGTTGAACATTACCTTAGTCTTCTGCATATTGATTATCAAGCCTACCTTTCTACTTTTTCTGTCTAGGTCATCAATCATTATTTGCAGTTCATCCCCCGAGTTGCTTAGCAAGGCAATGTCATCAGCAAATCGCAGATTACTGAGGTATTCTCCATCTACCCTTATCCCTAACTGCTCCCATTCCAAGTCTCTGAATACTACCTCTAAACAAGCTGTGAATAGTACTGGGGAGATTGTGTCTCCTTGCCTAACACCTTTCTTTATGGGAATTTTGTTACTTTCTTTATGCAGAACTATGGTTGCTGTGCAGCCACTATATATATCTCCCAGAACTTTCACGTACGGCTCGTCTACCCCCTGATTTCGCAATGCCTGCATCACCGCTTAGGTTTCAACTGAGTCAAATGCTTTTTCGTAATCAATGAATGCTATGTGTAAGGGCTGGTTATATTCCGAGCATTTTTATATCACTTGATTGATGGTATGGATATGGTCGAGAGTAGAGTACCGTTTCCGAAACCCTGCTTGATCCTTTGCTTGATTGCAGTCTAAGGTTGTCCTGATTCTATTAGCGATTACCTTAGTAAATACCTTATACGTAACAGACAGTAAGCTGATTGGTCTGTAATTTTTAAGGTCCTTAGAGTCCCCTTTCTTGTGAATGAGGATAATGTTTGCATTCTTCCATGGTTCCGGTACCGTCGATGACACCAGGCACTGCGTATACAGAGTGGCCAGTTTTTCTAGCACGATATCCCCCCCGTCCTTCAGCAAATCTGTAGTTATCTGATCCTCTCTAGCAGATTTCCCCCTTTTCATAGTTTCTAGTGCTTTCTTGACCTCGTCCTTCGTCACTGGTGGAACGTCTGACTGTTTTTCCCTACCGCCAATCTCATTACGGTCCTGACTACTTTGGCTACTGTAGAGATCTGTGTAGAACTCCTCGGCTACTTTGACTATCTTGTCCATGTTAGTGATGACGTTGCCCGCCTTATCCCTTATCGCATACATCTGGTTTTTGCCTATGCGCAATTTCTTCTTTACCGCTTTAAGGCTTCCCCCGTTCCTTACAGCATGCTCAATTTTCTCCATGTTATACTTCCTTATATCGGCCACCTTGCGCTTATTGATTAGCTTTGATATCTCGGCCATTTCCATCTGGTCTGTTGGATTGGAAGCTTTCATACTCTGGCGTTTCTTAATCAAATCTTTCGTCTCCTTAGACAGCTTACCGGTATCCTCTCTAACTATCCTACCGCCTACTTCTACCGCGCAATCAGTAAAATGGTAGGGGTAACGTTAAGAGATAGAAAGCGTGCAGAGTGGGTCAGAGAAATAACTCAAGTTACCGACATTCTAGTGGAAATTAAGAAGAAGAAATGGACATGGGCAGGACATGTAGTGCGAAGAGAGGATAACCGATGGTCGCTGAGGGTAACAAACTGGATTCCAAGGGAAGGAAAGCGTAGCAGGGGCGGCAGAAAGTTAGGTGGGCGGATGAGGTTAAGAAGTTCGCAGGGGTCAAGTGGATGCAACTAGCGCAGAACCGGGTTAAGTGGAGAAATATGGGAGAGGCCTTCGCCCTGCAGTGGGTATACTCAGGCTGATGATGATGATGATGAAATTAAAGCCACGGAAGACTCAGTAGCCGCGCGCTGCAGCTGTGGGCAAGTCCGAGAGATAACAGCGATGGCATCGCGCCGACAGGCAGTCTGCGCGCCGCTGACCATCACAGTATTTCGTCAAAGGCAAAGCCAACACTGAAAATGAGTTTGCGTTAAATCTACAAATTGGCATCCGCCTACGAATATCAATGACTGCGCCTTTACGTAGCGATCACGCGCGGTGTTGAACACTGACTGTGGTAGCGTTCTCATTGGCATTCTGTAAGTTCTGCGGTGAAGGACATCGTGAAGGCAAGATACAAGTAAACGGCTTTGTGCCTCGTCTAAGGAGTCTTAAGTGTACCTTGCAATGGTATAAACTTCTTTCACACCAGGGTTTTTGCTGCGCAGTTTAAAGCCTGGCGCTTGCTCCGGTGAAACATTCGTGAATTATTAGCGCTCTCCTCCTCTCTGCTGTCACAACCTAATGGAAAGCACCGACTGAAGTCACCTGATACGAGAGTCTTGAGACATTTAGAACGTTTGGTGAGTCACTTACCAGGTTTATGGCGGTCAGGCCAGCTTCATCATCCGGCCATATGCGCATGTCGATGGAGGTGAGCGTGTAGCTGCTCTGTAGAACCGTGGCCAACTTTTGCAGAACCAGTGTGTCCCCTTCGCCGGCCAGCGCCACCTGCAGGCTGTACAGGTGGAGGCTGGTGGCCAGCCAGTCGCAGAGCACGTCCACATCTCCTTCGCTCACCGAGAACCCTGCAATGGTGCGCAGGAACTTGCACTTACTGTATATTTAAGCAAATAAAGAATGTAACCACTTGTCGCTTGCATTACAATTCAGCATCCAGACAATACTACCAGACAACAAAATGCTGGATGATTGGTAACCGATCGGCCAAGCGATGATGACGGAAGATATCAAAACAAAACCCCGCGGGTAGCATTCGGCTGCAGTTTTTAACGAAACCTGGTACCGAATGTGTCTTCATTCTCATATTCAGTTTTGGAGGAATAAGGCAGCCAATAACTAGAACCTGTATGCGCCCTCAACGCCTAGAAGAAATAACGATCGTAAAAGTACACTCTCGCTGAGACACTTGAAAAAAACAACAACAAAAATTCTACAAAGTATTTACTTCAAACAGCTACGCATAGTTGTATTAGGTAAGAAACAATAAGAACGAAAGCGCAGCAAAGATGCTAAAGTTTAGCGGCGCCTATAGACCACGATGCTTGTCAATAACAGGATGGCCCTCCAGGGGCTGGGTTGTGTCGTATACATGTTCACACCATGTGAAGATGTATACGACACAACCCAGCCCATGGAGGGCCATCCTGTTATTTCCCCTTGCGGTGGTAGGTCACTGATCTTGTATTGACAAGCATCGTGGTCTATAGGCGCCACTAAACTTTAGCATCTTTGCTGCGCTTTCGCAGAGTCCCAAGGGATCCCTGCTGACCTTCTCTAAGCAGTGCAACCAGTCTTTTGTCTGGTTCCCCTGCTCTGGGAGTAAATAAAGAGTTTATCATCATCATCCAGGGGATGGCACACACCTTGTAAGGGAGGGACCGTTGGGCGTCAGAACGGCTCTCAGTTCAGTTCAGTCGTTCAGTTGTGTTCGACTCTTCGTGACCCTATGGACCATATCACGCCACGATTTCCGGTCTCTCACTATCTTCCTAACATCAGATAACTTCATCTGCAGCGCCTCGAGGACGCCATCTAACCATCGCGTTCGTTGCCCACCCCTTCTCCGGTGACCTTCAACCTTTCCCAACATCAAATCTTTCGCCAGCGACTTCTGTAGGAGTATGTAAAAAAAAAACTGCTGGAGGGGAGAAAGTGCGGTGGAAGTGAAGCCACATGGCGCCATCATGTGGACAAAAGCGCTCTGCAGCCGCACGCTAAGAGGCAGCGCATCGTTTCACGCGGAGTGCCGTACTTTTTCCCGCGAAAACCTGACCACTTTCAAACCCTGACGAAACAGTGCGATTATGGGTAGATTAAGGAGGCATAAACCGTGTAAATTCGTCACCGGCGATGACATTTCAGAGGGATCAGCGAGCATCTTTTTGAACTGGGCGTGGGGTCCGTATTTTAAGCGATAGCTTATGCAGCTGGCTCAGTTGAAAAGCAGTTAACGTAGTAGTAATAGTAATAGTAATTGTAATAGTGCCAGTATTGTTTGTAGTAGTAATGGTGTTAGTAGAAGTCGTTGTAGCAGCATTTTTTTATTTATTTTTTTTATTTAGTACATACTGCAGACCCTTTTCAGGGTCCAAGCAGGACAGGCATATATTGTAACAAAACTCAGAAGATACAGAACACAATCAAAAGAAGCATGCATAAAAATGAACAGGCAAATTTTGCGAAACTATGACAGTGCCATAACATGGTTCCAATCGGATATTGTCCGCGGGAAAAATGAATATTTAAAACAATCAGTCTTCGCAAAATACGGTGTCAATGATTGAATGTGATGATGTCGGGTATGCCGTGTGGATAAAGGGGATATGTACTGTGAAGGATCCAAAGCTAACTTATGGTTAAGTAAAGAATAAAGAAACTCAAGGCGATATTTTCCTCTTCGCGTTTCAAGGGATTCAATATTGTTAGTCGCCATGATATCAGTGGGGGAGTCGGTGATTTTAAATTTCGAATAGATAAACCTAACAGCTTTTCTTTGAACCCTTTCTAATTTATAGATGTTAATCTTAGTAAATGGGTCCCATACAACCGAAGCATACTCAAGCTTTGGCCTGATATAAGCGTTATACGTTAGCAGTTTTACGTGAGAAGGAGAATTTCTTAGTTTATGCCTCAGAAAAAATAGCTTTTTAAATGCAGAGGAGCATATGTTATCTATATGTGAGTTCCAGGAAAGATTGCTTGTTATTGTTACACCTAGATATTTGTAACTATTAACCTGCTTTAGTGTTGATGATCCAAGGGTATACGCATGGTTAATCGGGTTCTTTTTATGTGTTATTTGCATCGAAACTGTTTTTTCAGTGTTAAGAACCATGGAAAACTCACTGCACCAGTCAAGAACATTTTCTAGACACCGGTCAAGTTCATTTTGATCGTTAGTACACGTAATTTGACGGAATACAACACAATCATCTGCAAACAAGCGAATATGCGTTCCTGGAGTAACCACATTGACAATATCATTTATATAAATCTGAAAAAGCAAAGGTCCCAAGACGCTTCCCTGGGGCACCCCAGAGGTGACTGGGAGACAACTGGAGCTGCACCCATCGACTGAAACAAATTGCACTCTATTCGTGAGGTAATCTGCAATCCATGATATTAAAATGTCTGGAAGATTAATATTTTTTAGTTTTTGAATGAGCTTTCCGTGGTGAACTTTATCAAATGCTTTGCTAAAATCCATAAATATGGTGTCTATTTGACCATTCATATCCAGTGTTTTAGCAAAAGTATGTACTATTGTAACTAATTGTGTTATTTTAGAATAGCCCTTTCTAAACCCATGCTGACAGTCGCTTAATACGGAGTGTTCTTCAAGAAATTTGTTAATATGTTTAGCAATAATGTGTTCGAGCATTTTACAGCATGCAGAAGTTAAAGAAATAGGACGATAATTTTGTAATAATGTGCAGTCGCCTTTTTTAAAGATCGGAACAACTCGAGCAGTCTTCCATTCAACCGGAAGTTTTGATGACAAGAGAGATTTTTTAAACAACACAAAAAGAAACTTCGCAATTATTTCGGCATAGCGTCGCAAAAATACATTGGGTAAATTATCAGGACCAGAAGAAGTTTTAGGCTTCAATTCTAAAAGCAAAGCAAATACACCAGGGAGGCTAACAAAGTCCACCTCCGATACAGGAAAATATGACGCTCTTTGTACACATTGTGTACCTGCTTCAGAGAATACGCTGTGAAAAAAAGAATTAAAATTACGTGCAATGTCAATCGGATCGGTCAGTGTATCTCCCTCCGATGTTATTTTTGAGATATGTTTCTTGCTATCACTCAGGAAGTTCCAAAATTTACTTGGGTCATTTTTAACAAAATTGGGTAACGTTGTGTTAAAGTACAAATCCTTTGACTCACGAACCGCACGTTCAAGATTATTTTTAAGCGTTTCAATCGGACATAACTGGCGGTTCTTTTTCTTATATCTTTTTAGTTTTCGCTTCAGTTGAATAATCTTCCGCGTCATCCAAGGTGTGCGTTTGTGAACTTTTTTGCATTTATTTGGAACGAAGGTATTTAGACAGTATTGACACATTTCGACGAATCGCTCCCACAGCTTGCAGACATCATTTTCATCGAAACTAGATAAACAAGTTTCCATATGTTCAATCACTGCGGCATCATCAGCCCTAGAATAATCCTTGAAAGATCGTACGTGACTGACTTTTTTGTTGAGGGAAGGGAACTTAACTAAATCTATCGACAGGCTTACCAGGTGATGGTCTGAAATGCCTGTTTCAACTGACACAGTATGCATAGAATATTGACGGCTAGCAAAAACTAGGTCTAGTATAGAGGAAGATGTACCTTGTACACGAGTAGGTTGATTTACAATTTGAGCTAAATCATGAGTAAGCATGATATCAAACATAACGTCTGCACTGCTCCCAGATTTAGTACCGCCCTGGAAACGATCCCAGCACACATCTGGCAGATTGAAGTCACCTATTAATAGTATTTTGCTATTTCGGAAATAAGACAGGTGATGCTGTAGCTTAATAAGATAGTCGGGTGTGGCATCTGGTGGCCTGTAGCAAGCGTACAGGATAAAAGAATGACCCCAGCAAGAAATTTTCATGCAAAGGCATTCAAGGTCAGCAACGTCATATACGAGGTCGCATTCTACAGAGTCTTTCAAGAGAACGGCTACGCCGCCACCCCTTGAGGTCCTATCCTTGCGAACGACTTTATAATGAGGAGGAAATACCAGGTCATCTGCTAAGTCGTCACGTAACCAAGTTTCCGTCAGGACTGATATGTGTGGGTCGAACTGCAGCAGTTTAATTTCAAGCGAGTCTTTCTTGTTTGCAACGCTGCGTGCGTTAATGTTAACTATTCTCAAGCATTTTGTACTACATTGGCCCGTGTTACTATGGCAAAACAAGTTATCTGTGTTAGTGAAGAAAGAAGCTGAGTTAAATGAACTGCTCAGTTTTTCGGTGAGCGGTTTCGCAGCTGCGAGCAACTTCGCGTCACGGGCCGATTTGCGGTGACCTCGTCGTTTTTTTGAACCCTCAATTTATCATTTTTTTCGCAGTCCCATACGTAAGGGATATTATTGATATATAACTTATCAAAAACCAAGGAAACCCGTTCTTTTTTATCTCGATTCAGCTTCGCGCTGTCCCATAGTTTCTTTCTTAGTTCACGAACTTTCTTTGAAAAGTCTTCGCCAATTGAATAATATTTTCCTTTAGTTTCTTTCCGTTCTTGAGTATCGCAGTTTTATGTCTAATGTCTAAAAGCTTTATGATTACAGGACGTGTTTTGTCAATTGCCGGCTTACCTAACCTATGTATCCGCTCAATAGGGACAGGGTTGAGTCCTAAAATATCATGAAAAATATCTTTGTTTACGGTTTCTTCAAGTGATTCATTTGTTTCCTCTTCAGTTTCCGGGATACCATAAATGATCAAATTTGACCTCCTACTATAATTCTCAAGCTGCTCAACCCTTGCTTCAAGCCTTTCGATCGTTGTACTCATACAACTAACCTGTTCTTGGCAGAACGTTACTTGGCTTTCAAGCCTGGACAGGGCATCTAATTTGTTCTCTATATTCAGTAATCTATTCTCTTTTATATCCTTTATGTCAACTGCGATTTCATTAAGTTGTTGCAAAATTAGGGTCATGTCAGGGCCGGGGTTTGATTCAATGTCACCTGCTAACAATAATAATTTCCTCAGACAAAATGTAAAAACCTCTAGCAAGCAGCAAAGCCGAGGGCACGGCAGCACCAACAGGAATAGGTCATTAGAACGGAAGCATTTTCCGTACTTTTTGCTCACCTGCACAAGGTAGACAAACGGATTAGTGCTCCGCATTCTGTCGATGCTGCCATGCCCAGTGGCTGCGAAACAAGCGGGAGTCCCATTTATAGCTTGAGTGCACTGTGATGCCCCCTGCAGTCCAGGTTCCTGGCAATCAGCACGTGTTGCCGAAAAACGATGATACAGACACCAAGATTCCAATGCTGGTGGGCGTATTTCTTGATCGATGTCTTGATGCGTTGAAAGATGGACATGCGCAGAGAGGTTCAGCATTAATAGTGGTAGTAGAAATAGTAGTTGCATTATTAATAATAGTAGCAATAGTAGCAGTAGCACTAATAGTAGCAATACCGGGTGTCTAAGCTAACTTTAGCCAAGGGTTAAAAATAAATATTTGAGACAGGCCAGAACCTCCAGAACATAATGTCCAACCAACTCGCCCAAGAAGCCACTTTGGTTATTTTATTTCTGGTACATCAGGCCCTTTTACATGTGCTTCTTTGCAACGATGTTTGGCCATCTCTCTCCTGGCAACAGTTTGCTGTCACGCACGATGTTTGTCATTCTGCATTCGGAAACGCCATATACCACAAGCAGTAAGGACACTGTTCAGTGGTTTTGACCCGACCACACTACGTAGGACACGGTATATTAGGAAATATTTCGTTTTCGGGAAGAACTATAGGCAGTGCATTCGGTCCCCCTTTTTTTCTCGAAGGGGATCACTTTGATGTGAAGAAACGATAAAAATGTTTTTGTTCAGCAGTGGCGCCTGTCAGCCACCATCGTGCCCTACAAGGGGACGGGAAAGGAACGTACAAGACGTCCGGCAACGCAGGCTGTAAACCGCTAGTATAACCAAATGTGGGGCAACTAAGGGTACCTGACCAAACGAGGCTAAACCTAGCCGGCAAGAAAATAGAAAAACCGAAGTGACGAACAGGCAAGAAAGCTGTAAGAAGTAAAAGAAGCTTGTTGCCATTTAGTTTCGCACATTCTAAACTAGTGAAGAGAGCAATTGTCAGTCTATGATTTCAAAACGCTCTGGGAAAATGTTCCCTCAAAACTTGTCTATGATAGCTTGAAGCAGCGAGTGGATAGACTCACAGACGTAGAGTTTCCATATCAGATGTTGATCTCAGTGTCGGAAGGCATGCTCAAAAGCCTTCACGCAAAAAAAAAAAACAGCATCCAGCCAGGCAGCAGGTGAAAGAAAGCAAAATACAGTCGTGATTTCATACATCCACTAGCTGTCGCATAACTTGGAGAGAATTGGCGCTAGGGTGCAAACAAAGGTGTTTTTTCTCCTCACCAGACAAGTTGGAAAAGTTGCGCAAAATGATACCCTTCCCAGGAAGGAACGTCAGTGGGTGTAAAAAGAAACACAAAGCCCCTGCGGTCGCATACGAAAAAGCAGTTGTGTGGAAGGACATACGGAAGGACATACGTTGGCTGCTTAAATGATAGGATCCATGAGCACACGAAAAATTTAGAGCAGAAAAAGGGCGGGAATCTTGTTGACCGTTGCCAGGAGTGCAAGTGTGAACCGTGCTTCCAAAAGACGGTAGTATTAGGCCGAGGCAGAGAACAAACAGCAAGAGAAATTATTGAGGCCGTAAACATCGCAAATGGTAAAGAAATATGTGTAAGCAGCACTTCCCTAATACTTCTTGCGAAAGAATTGACTTTTTTGGAAGGGAAAGGGCGACATTTTATCTTGCGACTGATCTCGTTTTCCACTTTCTATCACTGTGTATATAAACACATGATTCATGGATAAAACTTCAGTTTTCAGTTCTGCGCTTCGATATGACATTAAGCGCTAGTTTTCAGGCCCGTTTCCGCAGTGTAATATATCAAGATTTCCGTTAGCCAGCGCATGCAGCATCAAGCTCATCAGTGGTGCCATTGTGCGATGAAACTGGCTCTTCACACAGCAGCTGCCACGTATGAGAACGGTACACTAGTAAGCCCCCCTTACAAGGTTACTTACATTTCAAGCTGAGCTCCTCGATGCTGTTGTTCAGTGAGATGCCTTGAATGATGGCGTGCGCTTGTGGAAGCGATGTCGGGAAACACAAGTAGAGTCGCCTAAGACTGCGTGTCAGCGGCAGGTAGGCTCTCAACGCCGGTGCAATCCACAGATGCACTTCTGCAAGGAACGCCACCTCGAGCGAGGATAGATGATCTCCCGAACATGTGCAGCTCATTCGGCATGGGTGGCGCAGCGATGTAAAGAGCTTGTTGATTGATAAACTGGGCCTCACTTGCAGTGCAATGCTGTAGAAGATTATCACCTCAGCTGAACAGATGTCGGTGCGAAGGCTCAGCCTGGAATCGTATAGCAGCCTTAAAATGGTTGATATTATAGAATAAATCTTATCTCAGTCTTTGAACCCCAACGACGGTACGCTTCGCCCAAACCTAACGTACGGCAGCATGTTTTTAAGGAGCCATATGTATAATCAACGTAAGATTAAACCAAAAATAGCAAGCACGTAAGCAAAAACACGCCCATACACTTTCTGGAGGAGAGTGAGAAGAAATTTGAGATTAGATTCTGACGTAACGGCGGCTGTGTTAAATTTTGCCTATTTTAGCCAACGGATATATGTGGTTTTTATACCTATTTTGTCTTACAAAATCAGTCTTTTGACCACATAGGCTTAAAGTACAGTTCTGGAGTGAAGTTAGAGAAAAGTATTTGCGCCGATTCAACGTTCGCAATGATTTAGAGAACTCTTCTACGCGATGAAGGATCATGCACTAAATTGTTGTTAAATTGTTTTGAGGTTCGTGTTCAATAAGCGGCGCTCACTGGCGGTTGTTAATGATGTAAAGCTCATTAGATAGGCATATTGTTCATTTGGGAAAGCGCTTCGGACGTCAGAATTGCCTTCGATTATTTCACCATGGTACAAGACATCATGCTCAATCATTTCAACCCCGAAGATCCACATGCAAGACGGAGAAATCTTGCACCGAGTGCATTACCTGTGGGCGCGTGGTGACATAGGAGGTTGATCCCAGTGCGCATAAATGCAAGTGCAATGCCCTCCCTCAAAGCCAACGCTGGAACCAGTTTTATGAAGGTTACCGTGAAGGATATACATTTCCATATATTTCTATAGGTTTAATTATTACCCAATTAACTGCTAAAGTGCGCAATAGAAATGATATCGGCGTCCTCAGCGAAAGTACGGCAAACACCTTTTGTTAAAAGCCGAATAATTACTCCCGCCGACGCCCGCCCTATTATACGCCAGCAGCCGTACCATATCTCAACGACGGAAGGGAAGCGATTCAGACACAGGTTCAGAAGATGCTTTGTGATGGCGTCATACAACCGTCCAACAGCCCATGATCGTTCCCAGTCGTGGTGGAAAAGAGATGGGATCCTTCGCTTCTGAGTTTATTATCGAAAGTAAACGACATCACTAAAAAAGACGCCTAACCACTGCCCCGTATCGACGATTCGCTTGACAGCCTTCGTCGCGCCCAGTACTTCTCCTCAATTGATTTGAAGGGCGGGTACTGGCGGGTTGAGGTCGATGAATGGGACCGCGAAGTAAAGAGCCTTCGTCACCCCAGATGGACTGTATGAGTATAAAGTGCTGCCTTTCGGCCTATGTTCAGCGCCGGCTACTTTTCAGCGCATGATGGACACGATTCTTTCCGGCCTCAAATAGAAAATTTGTTTAGTTTATCTCGACGATGTTGTCGTGCTCTCTGAAAACTTTGGCGAACACCTTGAACGCCTGCACGCAGTATTAGATGCCCTCCGGTCAGCTGACCTGACGCTGAAGCCCGAGGAGTGCCACTTTGGCTACAAAAAGTTGAAGTTTCTCGGTCATCTCGTGAGTGCCACTGGCGTGAGGCCGGACCCCAACAAGACTTCTGCTGTCACCAGATTTCCCGTTCCTGCCACCAAGAAAAGCTTGAAATGCTTTCTGGCTCTCTGCGCGCACTACCACCGCTTCATCGCAGAATTTTTCATGTTTGCCGCCCCCCTGACTCGCCTCACGCGGGATGATAGACAGTTCATGTGGGGCGCCGAGCAACAAGAGGCTTTTGCGGAGCTGCGCAGGTGACTGTAAACAACCCCTGTTGTTGCGCACTTTCATGAAGACGCTGACACCGAAGTCCACACTGACGCCAGCAATATCGGCCTCGGCGCTGTACTCGTTGAACACCAAACTGGCGTCGAAAATGTCATCGCGTATGCCAGCCGCACGTTCTCCCGCGCTGAGACAAACTATTCCAGTACGGAAAAGGAATGCCTTGCGGTTTTGTGGGCAACTATGAAATTTGGGCCTTACCTCTATGGCCGCCCTTTTAAAGTGGTCACCGACCATCATTATTTGTGCTGGCGGGCTTACCTCCGCGACCCATTAGAGCGCCTAGCACGATGGAGCCTTCGCCTCCAAGAATTTGTGTTCACCGTTGTGTATAAATGTGGCCAGAAGCATGAAGATGCTGACGGGCTGTCGCGCGCACCCGCCGGTTTTGTCGATGAGAGCACGGACCCCGAGAGCGGTTTTCTTGGACTGGTGAGTGCCTCAGATGTAATGATCCGACAGCGAGCTGACCCGGACCTTCGACCTGTCATTGATCACTTGGATGGTCGCGCTGCTGATATCGCTCGCCAATTTGTTCGGAACCTGTCTGGTTTCTGTCTCCGGAATAGTGTTCTATTCAAGCAGAACTCCAGCACTGTTGACCGAGCGTACCTCCTCGTAGTGCCGGCCGACCTCCGTGCCAATATCCTTTTCGCTTGCCACGATGAGACCGCCTCTGGCCATTTGGGCTTTGCGCGCACACTCGGCCGGGTAGTGAGTTCGTCAAGCCTATTATTGGCCTAAACTTGCCGACGCGGTTCATTGCTATGTCAGAAGCTGTCGTTAGTGCCAACGTCGAAATTCGCCGCCTCTCAAGCCAGCGGGATTGCTCCAACCTATTACGCCTGCACGGACGCCGTTTGACCAAATCGGCATCGACCTTCTGGGCCCATTTCCGCTGACATCGGCCGGTAACAAATGGATTATAGTCGCGACCGACTATCTCACACGGTATGCGGAAACCAAGGCGGTGGAGCATGGCACGTCATTTCAGATCGCCCAGTTTTTCATGCAGCAAATCGCGTTGCGCCATGGCGCACCGTCCCAAGTCATCACCGATAGAGGCACGACGTTTACGGCGCAATAAATGCACGACGTATTTGAGCTTAGTCACACGAGCCACCGCAAAACCACTGCCCGCAAAGAACCACCCACAGACGAATGGCCTCATGGCGACCCTGAATAAAACGATCGCCGACATGATTGCAATGTAAATAGACTCTTAGCACAAAACCTGGGACGAGATTCTCCCGTGCGTCACATATGCTTACAACACTGCCATCCAAGAGACCACGCGTTTTACGCCATTTCGCCTGCTCTACGGACGCGACGTTCAGACGATGTCGGATGCCATGCTTCAGTGCTGCACTGACGATCATCCGCTCATGCCAGACGCCGGACAATTTGCTGAGCGCGCCGAAGAAGCATGTCAACTTGCCCGCATTCACATTCAACAACAGCAGGGTAAAGACACGCGTCGCTACAACCTCCGCTATTGACACGTCAAATACCAAACTGGAGAGAAAGTTTGGGTATAGACACGCCCGGCTTGTCTAAAAAAAAACTGATGTCGCGTTACTTTGGACCTTGCGAAGTTCTGCGCCATGTCACTGAAGTGACATACGAAGTCCTTCCAGCGGGTACTGTGCAGCCCTCGCGTCGGCAACTATGCTCCGAGGTGGTGCCCGTAGTCCGCATGAAGCCGTGTTTCACGCAGTAATATGCAGCGTGCTATGCGCTTGTTTCTTTGTCGTGTAGGGCATCTTACCTCGCCTCCGTTATCTGTTCTGTTCCTGTTCTGATCCCTTTGTTTTCGCTTGCATCGCCCATCGCTCGCGCTCAGTCTCTGCTTTCGTTTTTTTAGGAAGGGGGGCAGCGGTGGCGTAGCGGTAGAACATCCGCCTCGCATGCAAGAGGACCGGGGTTCAAATCCCGGTGCCGCGCAATTCTCCACCGGATGAAAAAAAAATCCGCGTTTCGATGGAATTGCATATACAGGTTTGGGGTGCGACCTGATGCCGGTGAACACCTCCGGCAACGCACTCCCTCACCAGAACAGGAGTTGGCCACCCTGGTGCAGTAATTGGCCACAACCTCCTATGATAAGCTCCATAAAACCCCGGCCCTCAGTCACCAGCGGCTGCGGAACAACTGACCACGGCGGCGGTCAGACCTGTGACGCAGCAGGGGGTGCTAAGAAAGCCTGGCTCCGCTGGACAGGCCGCCATTGGAAACTGACCCTGGCAACGTTTAATGCTAGAACTCTAGCTAGTGAAGCTAGTTTAGCAGTGCTGTTAGAGGAACTAGAGGGCAGAAATGGGATGTCATAGGGCTTAGTGAGGTTAGGAGGCCGAATGAGGCATATACTGTACTGAAGGATGGGCATGTACTGTGCTATCGAGGTTTACCAGAAAGGCGACAACTAGGAGTAGGTTTCCTTGTCAATAAGTATATAGCGGGTAATATAGATGAATTCTATAGTATTAATGAGAGGGTTGCAGGCATCGCAATTAGGCTTAATAAGCGGTATAAACTGAAGGTTGTACAGGCCTATGCACCTACATGTAGTTATGATGACCAGGCAGTTGAAAGCTTCTATGAAGATGTAGAATCGGCAATGCGAAAAGTAAAGACGCAGTATACTGTACTAATGGGCGACTTCAATGCCAAGGTAGAGAAAAAACAGGCAGGAGACAAGGCAGTAGGTGACTATGGCATTGGTTCTAGGAATAGCAGAGCGCAATAACTTACGAATCATGAATACCTTCTTCAGCAAACGGAAGAACCGAAAATGGACATGGAAAAGTCCTAACGGAGAGACTAAAAATGAAATCGACTTCATAATGTGTTCAACCCCCGCCATTGTGCAGGATGTAGAGGTAATCGGGAAAGTTCGATGTAGTGACCACAGGATGGTGAGGTCCCGAATTAACCTAAATCTGAAGAAGGAACGCAAAAGATTAGTAAGAAAGAAACCCATCAACGAATTAGCGGTGAGGGGGAGGGCAGAAGAGTTCAGGATCTCGCTACAGAATAGGTATTCAGCTCTAACTGAGGATGGCGACATTACCCTAGAGGCAAGGAACAATAATTTCAGAGATATCATTACTGAGTGCGCGGTAGAAGTAGGCGGTAGGATAGTTAGAGAGGATACCGGTAAGCTGTCCAAGGAGACGAAAGATTTGATTAAGAAACGGCAGAGTATGAAAGCTTCCAATCCAACAGACCAGATCGAATTGGCCGAGATATCAAAGCTAATCAATAAGCGCAAGGTGGCCGATATAAGGAAGTATAACATGGAGAAAATTGAGCATGCTGTAAAGAACGGGGGAAGCCTTAAAGCGGTAAAGAAGAAATTGGGCATAGGCAAAAACCAGATGTATGCGATAAGGGACAAGGCGGGCAACGTCATCACTAATATGCACAAGATAGTCAAAGTAGCCGCGGAGTTCTATACAGATCTCTACAGCAGCCAAAGTAGTCAGGACCGTAATGAGATTGGCGGTAGGGAAAAACAGTCAGACGTTCCACCAGTAACGAAGGACGATGTCAAGAAAGCACTAGAAACTATGAAAAGGGGGAAATCAGCTGGAGAGGATCAGATAACTACAGATTTGCTGAAGGACGGGGGGGATATCGTGCTAGAAAAACTGGCCACCCTGTATACGCAGTGCCTGGTGTCATCGACGGTACCGGAAGCATGGAAGAATGCAAACATTATCCTCATTCACAAGAAAGGGGACTCTAAGGACCTTAAAAATTACAGGCCAATCAGCTTACTGTCTGTTTCGTATAAGGTATTTACTAAGGTAATCGCTAATAGAATCAGGACAACCTTAGACTGCAATCAAGCAAAGGATCAAGCAGGGTTTCGGAAACGGTACTCTACTATCGATCATATCCATACCATCAATCAGGTGATAGAAAAATGCTCGGAATATAACCAGCCCTTATACATAGCTTTCATTGATTACGAAAAAGCATTTAACTCAGTTGAAACCTCGGCGGTGATGCAGGCATTGCGAAATCAGGGCGTAGACGAGCCGTACGTGAAAGTTCTGGAAGATATATATAGTGGCTGCACAGCAACCATAGTTCTACATAAAGAAAGCAACAAAATTCCCATAAAGAAAGGTGTTAGGCAAGGAGACACAATCTCCCCAGTACTATTCACAGCTTGTTTAGAGGAAGTATTCAGAGACTTGGAATGGGAGCAGTTAGGGATAAGGGTAGATGGAGAATACCTCAGTAATCTGCGATTTGCTGATGACATTGCCTTGCTAAGCAACTCGGGAGATGAACTGCAAATAATGATTGATGACCTAGACAGAAAAAGTAGAAAGGTAGGCTTGAAAATCAATATGCAGAAGACTAAGGTAATGTTCAACAGCCTCGGGAAGGAACAGGAGTTTACATTAGGTAGCGAAATACTGGAAGTAGTAGGCGAATATATCTACTTAGGACAGGTAGTAACCGCAGATCCGGATCATGAAAAGGAAATAACAAGAAGAATAAGATTGGGATGGAGCGCATTTGGCAAGCACTCGCAGATTATAACTAGCAGCTTACCGGTATCGCTCAAGAGGAAAGTATACAACAGTTGCATCTTGCCTGTACTCACCTATGGGGCTGAAACGTGGAGGCTAACCAAGAGAGTTCTACTTAAGTTGAGGACAACCCAGAGGGCTATGGAACGAAAAATGGTAGGGGTAACATTAAGAGATAGAAAGCGTGCAGAGTGGGTCAGAGAAATAACTCAAGTTAACGACATTCTAGTGGAAATTAAGAAGAAGAAATGGACATGGGCAGGACATGTAGTGCGAAGAGAGGATAACCGATGGTCGCTGAGGGTAACAAACTGGATTCCAAGGGAAGGAAAGCGTAGCAGGGGGCGGCAGAAAGTTAGGTGGGCGGATGAGATTAAGAAGTTCGCAGGGGTCAAGTGGATGCAGCTAGCACAGAACCGGGTTAAGTGGAGAGATATGGGAGAGGCCTTCGCCCTGCAGTGGGTATAATCAGGCTGATGATGATGATGATGTAATGCCACTTGGTGTTTGTTCTCAAGTGGCGCCTGAAAGCAGAGGACGTTGAAGTGGGTTCGCGCGCTGTCGGCGGAATACTGCTTGTTGGTAAAGCCTCGCCTGTCTTTTTCGTCAAGAGTACACCTGCTTTCCGTGACAATATGATATTCAGACTAAAATCAGATTTTTTTTTACTAATAATTCTAGGCGTTTTGAGGTGCCTTGAAAATTGCAATCGAAAAACCGACATAACTAAGCCGTCACTCACGTGCCTAAGGTCATCTTTCCCAAGGTGCCGACTTCCAAGAGTGAAGAAGTCAAGGGAACAAATTGCATGATTACAAGGCCCGGGATGTGCAGCTCCTTCAATGAAGTGCAGGCGAGAGCCGCGACAAGTAGTCGCTGCATCTCGTGGGTGGAGAAGGCGAACTTGACGGCTAGGTGGCGCAATGATTTTGTCGCCGTGAGAGCGCGCGCCAAATGCTCGACGTGCCAGCCTATCCGACGATCGTCAACCTGCGATTCAGTGAGAATCACCGCGTGCTACAGTGTCATGGGAATTTCAGGCATGAGATAATGTTAACAATTTGTTAAGGCTTGACATCAGTGATTTACACAGTCGTTATGCTTAGTTTTAAAGATATCGAAATGCGGCCGTCGTAATCAAATGAAAGCAACTGCCGGGTTTAATCATTTGGCTCTTGGCGAGAGCGGCTTATGCGATCCCTACCAAGGTGTGAACTTTATTAAAAATTGGAGTGCGCTTAAGCTTTTCCTTAAGAGTTCAATGCGATAGTGTTATCGGGCTCCGTTCGCATCACCTTTCTCATGCTATTCGGTCTCATAACGAGTACATATTTCTCATGACACACCACATTTATTTTGTATTTTCTGCAGGGTGAACTTTCCCTCATGCCTTGATTGTAGCCCGCAATTAAATAACCTCCGGTTCGTTATTTCTTCCCGCTTAAGGTTTGTAGCCTATTTTTCAGCACTTTCCTTAAACCTCAATGCTTTGAAGACGATGGATGGATGCAGAAGGCTTTGAATCGGGCTGCAGCTTACGGCATCTGTTGCGGCAGCGCCGTACGATCGAAGGAATTTTACAGTGAGCGCCGCATCGCAAGTAAGCAGAGTGGAAATGTTTTTTGCTACTAACCTAACTATTAATTCCGTAATCAGTTTTTCTAATGACGTAAGTTAACATTAGCCGACAGTCATAACGCACTGCATAAATTAGGTCCATCTTTATTTGGAGTGAAGCAATGCGGTTCTGTGACACTACCACTGATAGGTAAATCATTGATGGTGTCCAGAATGTGCAATACTAGATTAATTGGTAATAAAGAACTCAATGAGATGATTCCGGTTCAACGCTCAGTGCGGCAAGGACGTCAACTTCCACCATTGCTCTTCGGTATATAAAGCGAGTCGTTTTGCAGGCGTGTTCTCGGAAGTAATTTAATTTCTGGTTTTGCACTGTAGTCATGCAAAGTACGAGTTTTAGCATACGCTAATGATATAGTCATATTCTGCATAGACAAAGCAAGCGTTAGTCAGGCAGGGAATACGATAAAGAATTTTTGCAAGCTTAGTTGGAGCGTCGTGAATTGGCATAATTGTTTGAGGTTTTGGCAGGGGGAATGGGAAACAAGGCCTCGAATACTCTAGAATATTACGTGGTTATTGTCTCCAAAATATCTAGGAGTCGACAGTGATCCACATGAGGGCAAAACAATTGTCATGTTTAATTGCAATGTGTGTTGTATGATGCAGGTTTTGCACTGTTACAGGGGAAATATAGACAAGGTATACAGGAATTCGGCAGTTTTCATCTGGGCTTTAAAAGTATGTGCGAACAACACGAACGAACCTTTTTCGCCACGTAGGCGATGGTGGATTGTCTTTGGCACATTATTTTGGCATCAAGTTGTTAACAGTTTGTATATCGTGCAAAATAAAGGATCCTGATCCTTTTCTTCGGCCTGTTTGTCAATTGCGCTCGACAAGAACTTTGCCAATGTTCGTGGTGCGAACTGCTTGTCACTTCGTTGGTGGAACAAGTGGCTATTTGTCGTGTAGTTTCTTAAGAGATCCAGTTTGTTTGTACCCTATTTTCAATGAAATATTTATCGAATGTCATCAGAAAAAGGCTTTACAACAGGAAAAGGCAAGGCTGTTCCTGTTCCTGTGTATCGGTCTTTATACTCTTCTGGGCCAGGCAAAATATATTGACGCGTGTACACAGAATGCCTGTACAGCCTGCTTTCAAAACGTTTTTTCATGGATTGAATGTAGGGTTTCCACCTTTAAATACATGGATGCCGGAAAAAGAAATGTCTGTGCCATGGGGTGTGAACTGTATTATGTGTAGGCAGCCGCAGACTGTTGACCATGTGTTTATAGATTCTTGAGATGGGGTTCTCTTTCTAGGTGTCCTGCAGCGAGCTTTGCACAAAGATCTCTTTTCAAACCCCCGTTGAATTGGGTTTTCGGCTGCAGAAAATGGCCATTTTCCGTATGATATGATAATCCTATTAGGCTTGTATGTCCTGTGCAAATGCCGAATGGCTGTTCGCCATGCTAATTTCATATCACCCCAATTCTATCGGGCAGATAATTGATGTTTTAAAAACTCACTATTGTGTACCTGAGTTTATTCATGTATTTCAAAAGTTGTTAATTTGAAAGTTTTATACTTAGGAGTATTGCAGGTAAACAGGTTAATATTTTCAAAATCGACCAGCCTGTGTTGGCTGTGAAATAAAAGCAATAAAAACAAAAAAATGTTTTGTGGAAGACAGCTTGCATGCTCGCCTCGCACCGCGAAGGTACCGTGTTCGACTCCACGGGTTTCCGGAAAGCTTCAGTATTTCTTTACTTTCGCCCAATTTTCTTGTTAGTCACATAATCGGCACCGGCTTTCCTGCGACATGGTTCCCTTGACGCTAAAGCGTTATTTTTTTCCTTGCTGAGTCGGCATGTTGAGGTGTTTCGCGAGACCCTAGTGGTGATGTATGTAAATGTAAATTTTTGTAGCAAACTGGGCATTGTTTTTCACATATCTCGGGGGACATCTGAACCATGTCACAAGGAAAGAGAGGAAGGTGGGAGTTAAAGAACGCAATGATGGGTTGACGTAGTGAAAGGCCCCGGAATAATTTGGACCACCTGGCGTTCTATAACTTGCACTGACCTAGCACAGCACAAAGACGCACTTGCGCTTTGCCCCATCGAAGCACGGTCACTGCTGTTGGGTTGGAAACCTCAATATCCGTCCAGTAGCTTAGCGTTTTAACCACTGAGCCACCGCGGTAGGTCCAGTGATGGTGCCAGCGCAGACGGCCGTCCAAATTCTGCGCTGGCAGTGGCGATGCGAGCTCAGAACTTGAACGGTCTTTGCGGCCTGTGTTCTCGCTGTATCTGGTGTGGTGACTGCTGTAACCAGCGCTTACCATGTACAGTCTGGCCGAGATGTCATTCTTCACAGAATTAGGGGTAAAGCGCGTTTTCACCCAAATTAAAATTCTAGCTGCAGAGCATGTGTGGGCCGACTACCGCCTTTTAACGTTGGATGCACAGCACCACATCTAAAACGGGGAGCTCATCGATGTTACGTTTGCAGTTTGCCCCTTTTTGTTAAGCGCATCAGTTGATACACCGACGCACACGCCACGTCCTGAATGCTGCCGTCACCTCTGCTGGCAACCGAGGTGATCGACACGTGCCATCGCTATCGCTACAGGAAGGCGCCTGTATCTACAGCCATTTCAACACTCTCCGTTGGGGTACAGCGCCGAGTCTACCATGGGGAGCTCACCGATGTTGCTGTTGCAGGCTAGTTCTCTCGACCGCTCCTACTGCCGCGTAAAAAAGCGACCATCGTTTTCTTGTTGTGGTGTTGTGCCTCAGTTAATAGTAGGGTCCTTGCCAAAGCTGCAGTAAGTAAGTAAAAGACTTGTTTTGTGAGATATTGTTGCTTCTTTCGGGAGATAATTGAGTCAAGCGCTGGGCCTGGAAGTGAAGACATCCTAGCAACTGTTTTGGCTAACGTTCAAAGAATTGCGTCTGGGCAAGACGGTATTCGCAATGAACTTTGCGCCTTAAGGATTTGGCAGGCATACGTTAAATTCGAGCTTATACAGCTGTCGGCTCGAAGCCACTATGATTTGCCAGTCGAGACTCCGACTCTAACCTACTTTTTGTCGGCTTACTGTCACCTCCCATGAAACGTGGGTATCCGCAGAAGAAAAAGTGTGAAAGTTATGCGACAAAACCATCGGGGTAAAAGTGGTAACCTCTCAAAAGAACAGGCACATCGTCGTGGAAAATACGGAGGAGAAACATACCGACCAATTACTGTAACAGTTGCATTATTTAGGGATATACAACGCGTCTTAGAAAAGGGGCAGAAATTCAAGGACACGGACTATGCTGCAAAAAAATGTTTCTTTTAGAATTCGGCTGACTCGAAAATGCCTTCTTGAGTATGCTAGGTCACAGCCTGCATCATATAAACTAAACGTGGACAAACTGTGCATAGGTGATATACCGTATGCCTATACTATGCGATATCTGGGACTGTGGCCCAATCAAGCGAGGTCGCATGGAAAGCAGCAGCTGGTACGACCAGTAATTTCAAGCCTTCTTATCGTACACGTGCGTCATCAAGATTATATTTATCATGCTTTATCAAAACTAATTTCCTATTTCTAAAACAGTGAATGAAGTCTTTGCGTTGACTAAAACATGGCTTATCCCAGATATTTCAGAACCAGAGGTCCTGCCCAATACCGGCGATGCGTCATTTACCGCAGCAAGAGATGCGAAAAAAATGGGAGGTTGTGTCTTTAGAGCCGTCAGAGGGTGCATAACATTTTATCTCGTTAACCTACCCACTCTTTTAGAGATTATGTAGGTCTGCATCAAATGCTCTACAGTTAATTTATTAACAGACCACCAGACACCTCTGATGCCTTCTTTTCTCATTTACACAGTAACCTCAGTGCCATGAGATAAAATTTCCAAAAGCCAACATATTTATTAAAGGTGATAACTATTCGGATACCAACTGACCGAACTTAACTTCTAGCTGTCGCTGCTCCACAATCAACCCGTGCAACTAATATCATTCTTCTCCTTCTGAACACATGCCGGAGAACTTAAGCACCATTACACTAGTGAGGGATTCAGTGACCGTAGGCTTGTAAGCTTCACTCTTGACGTCCCATCACATACAGAACATCTGACGTGCCACCCTATTTTCAACTGCAGAAAAGCTCACTCCAGTGATTTTTAACGTAGGCCTCAAGGAATTCTCTTGCTCATTCGTTCCAACTCTTTCTTCCCGATCTCTCAATGAAAACTTGACCTTGTTTAATGAAAAACTGCAGGAACTAACGCATGCTCACATATAAACAATTTCATTTCGCACGAATATATCGAAGCCATGGGATCAGGTCACACTAGTCACTAAATAAAAAAAACGAATCGTTTGTTCAAAAGATTACGAAAATCTAGTTCTCCTTCTTTGAAGCTGAAGCAGCAATTCTGCGAAAAAAAAAATTGTGCAGTGCGGTCCGTAAAGCAAGAAAAAATTTCTCATGACCTTCAATCTCTTGTACATAGCAACTTGAAAATGTTCTGGCGTACCATCTCCCCCACATAACACGCAGGCCCGCATTGATCTGCAGGACGACGGCAGAAATATCAGTACTGAAGAAAAGTGTTTCAAAGTTTAGCTCTTTCAAATCAGTGTTCACAGTCGGGGTAGTCCCGATTGCAGTTGGCGCAATGCGGCATAGCAGCACAGTTGCCAGAGGCATGGACACTTCTGGCACATCTAACACATTTAGGAGGGCCCGGGCAGCTCTGCGAACCATAGCCGAAATGTCGTTAATTAAAATAGCGCCTGGGATTGGGAATGCAACGTCGGACAATCACTTTATTGTAGTCTATTTCGATCAGTAAGGTGGGGGGGGGGGGGTGGGGGGGCTGTAGAGGTTGCAAACGATAGCACAAGGTGTTTTATGGGTATTTCCTTGTCATCTTTTTTAATTTCATTTTCTGGACAAATGTTATATGTTGTTTTTTGAGTCCCTCAAGCATTTCTTCGCAGATGTGGAGGAAGACATCCTCAAATATTACTCCACGGACATTATTATCTCTGACAAAACACTGATTATGATAAGGATGTCGCCAAAGGACTCAAGCTTCCGAATACTGTCACGCTCGGTTTTGTCTCGAACTTCAAGGTGCAGGTCTCCACTGCCTAAGTGAGATAATTTGTATCCTGTTTGCATTGCTTGTGTAAGGTATTTAGACACGGGGAAGGGAGATACCATGCGGGCTGGATTTTCTGGTTCTTTGCTGTGAATGACTTGAAATTTGGGGATCACTTATTGATTTCCATGAAAGAAGTGAGAGGTTACTTCGGTCCGCCATTTTTTGCTAGGCGATCATTTTGTCTTGAAGAAGAAGCCATAAAAATAAGTACGTTGATCGGCCACAGCGGCAGCTATCCACCATCGAGCCCGACAAGAGGATGGGGCAGGAACTTAAAGGAGTCCTGCCCACGCAAGCTGTACACTGTAACTATAACTTAATATGGGCAACTTAGGGTTGTTACATCACACAACGGTAACCCTAGCTGCCTGCAAGAAGGAAAAAATCGAAGAAGAGATAAGAAGACCGGATAGTTGTAAGATATAGTTCAGGATAGGTCAGCCCGGAGGTACCGTCTTTGCCAAAAGTAACCAGGCTGCATGCTTTGCTTCTCGCTTATATTCTAAAGCCAACATGGACACCCAGAATGTAACAGCTTGTTGACAAGTGAAGACAGGACCTCGCCTTTAGTTTTCATACATTTAATGCTTCATAAGTTGTATGAAGTCTCTACTATCCAACTCAGAAACGAAGCACGCAGCCTGGTTACTTTTGTCAGACTGTACCTATGGTAAGAGCGGGCCAAAGTGATGTGTTGCCCCCGCCGAGAGGCGTTAGAGGTCGAAAGACTCAGCATCGGCTCAACCACCAAGATCCTGTTTTCCCCAGACGCTGCGCGATGCCATGCACGGCTAACATGTGAGCTGGGGTTCGTGGTACCGCACAGTGCACGCACATACATGCCCCCAGCTGGGCCCCAGTTATCAGACCAATGATTATAGGGGAGCAGAAAGTGAATGCAGATGAATGTGGATATACATAGGTAGCTAGCAGACTGAGCCATTAATGAATACCATTAAAGCCAGAGTTTATGAGCCCCCTTCTCCCGTATTTGTGAAGCCGTAACTTTATCAGTATTTACTATTGTGGCAGCTGCCAACGCTAAGCTGCTGAAACCTCTGGGCGAGGCAAACAATGCGTGTCATATTGGTCGTTTTGCAATCTTCAGGTCCAGAGAAATTGTTATACCTCCAATAAGATTATAGTTCAATACTGCCAACGTACAGATAATTTCCTAAGTCACCAAATAAGCAACTTTTTTTTTGCATGCTGACAACAACAAAAAAAAAAATCAAATCTTGAGCTTTAACATCCCGTAATGACTAAATGACTGTAAGCCTCACTGCATTGCTCGCACCTTAATTTATACCTTCGAATGCTCCTTGAAATGAGCTGATACCGCACAACACTCACTTTCAGCCTGCGCGGCGCGGCGTCGCAATCGAATGGCCAACAATGGCACAGAGCAAGCACGAAGGTCATGAAAAAGTTATTTTATATATGGCTACGCACGAAAGGGAAGTTATTTAAATTATTACTAATGTTGGCGAAACGGATGTCTGCGCCGTGCCTTCCTGATAACAACGGTGCTTTACATTTCACTAAATGAACTGACATTCCCTAACGATGAGCGGTATTACACGGTCACTCACGTGTATGGGCTGCGAATACTGGTCTGTTGTTGAAAAATCAATTAAATGCTGTAGCGAAAGAAACAAAAATTGAGAGCTAAATATTTGCATTTTTTGCGGAGAAAATGCAGTGGCAATTTTCTTTCATTAGGCAACCTATTCGAACTCTGCGTGTCTTTTAATACACGCATGCGTCTGCATAGTAATGGCTGAAAGCTCCACAGGAACCTTCAACCTATCGAATAAGCGATTCGAAACAGGTTTTAAGGAAACTTATCGTGCAGCTGTCAAGTCAGAAACAAATTTAAACACGCTCTAGAGAGCCTAGGTGATCTCAGTTATAAAGCATGCGATAAACAAACTAAGGGTAACACTACTTACTAGCTCTCCACGATGTCGCATTATAGCCCACTTGATCGCTACCAGGCTGATATCCTAAATGGTGTCGTTTCTTTCAAGGAGCTTGGAGAAAGCCCTTGCGTCCGTACGATCTAAATTGAAGCCTTCGACGCTAAACGTTTTCACCGTTCTGTTTCTCATCAGTGCCTCGAAGACCAAGTTAGACTTGCGGCGGTGAGGAGGATGGCGGCACATCACAGTGAGCTCGGCTGGCGCACCCGGACTGGCCAGCATCCGCTTAAAGCTCGTGCCGCTTTTGTGGACAGGAAACGAGGAATCCACGCTGAGGCTTAAGAGGCTAGTAATGCTGATGAGTGCCCGCATAACCGCTTCCGGGAAATCTACTCTGTGCGCTGCAGAATATATCTGTGGAAGGAAGGAGGTTTATTAGCCATATAATGCCACACGAATAGCTTAGTGCGGAAAATTTATGCAACCAGGGGTTTAGACGTTCATACACACACAAAATAAAAATATTTTCCGCCACCGTCTGATAGACGTTGAAGTGCAAGAGCGGCAGCTCATGCGTTGTTTTTTTAGTGATTGCAGCATTTGAGATTACAGCATGATTTGCACCACGACTCTGGGTAGGTTTTACATTTCTTTGTAAAATGTTTTGACATTGTCGTAAACGCATGATTGCACCATTTTTTTTTAAACACTGCAATCATTAAATTCAACACTCGGCGCCAAGTGAAGCGCCATCTATGGGTCATTGGGAATAACCTGGATTTCGACACACTCTAAGCTGTCATTGTTATTGACCTTCGCAACCTCATTTGGCATGGATCTCGTTGAGAAAATCATTTGGTACCACGCGCATGCGCCTACGACGAGTGGTTCTCAAGACACATGCCCCTCCTAGCGCGAATTGTGACAATTCTGGACCTCCAAAGGTCGAACGCGCCACCACCACTCAATAGCCGAGAGTAGATTTAAAGTAGTAATTTTACGCATAAGAACCTAGGTAATCGTTAACAACCAGTCCGGTGTCTACTCCACCCATTGCGCTACAATTTTAGCCGAATGCGTAAACAAAAGGGCCCCGCTGGGGTGGTGCAGTGGTAAGACGCCCGACTACTGTGCCGGAGTTCCCGGGTTCGAACCCGACCTCGGCGGCTGCGTTTCGATGGAGGCGAAACGAAATGGCGTCCGTGAGCTGTGCGATGTCAGCGCACGTTAAAGATCCCCAGGTGGTCGGAATTACTCCGTAGCCCTCCACTACGCCTCCCCTTTCTCTCTTTCCACTTTCATTCCCACCTTCCTCCCTTCCTTTACGGCGCGGTTCAGGTGTCCACATCGCAAGTGTGACAGATACTGCGCATTTCCCTTCCTGTGAACCAACCAACAACAACAACAACAAACAAAAGGTGACTGATGTAGCCTTTGTCGAGAGGGGTTGTATATTGCCGCTAACCATTCAATTCTGTGTTCTTTTTCGACAGCCGCCATCATGCGGCTATATAATTGATTCTGGCACGCGTATCAATTCTGTGTTCTTTATTTGATCATGATTGTCGTCGCGAAACGCAGCGTTATCAGTTTCTTTGTCGCTCAAGATGCTCAGAGATATTTCTCGAAGATTCCGGCTACTCGCTTATATTTCCGCAATGTTCTAGGTTGTGCTAGTCATCGTTTGCGGTTTATATCGATCTTTCTTTGCAGCCTTGGAATCGAGCGCTGAGGCGCGATACCGGCATTATTAGTTCGACGACGGACGAGCACGTTTGTTGTCATCGCCGTTGCCGATTCACATGGTTCCTTTGCGGGCGCAAGCCAGCTGAACAAAGAGTTTCTTCAGTGAACTCCCAGGCTTTTCATTTGTTGCCATCGGCCTTGTCACCACCACGTAATATCTGGCGGAGGTCCTGCCCTTTGAGATCCGGCCTATCCCTTCACGCGATCACCTGAGCATCGTTGCTGTCGCCCTAGGGAATCAGCCTGCAGGTCATCGAGCCAGCCGCCTATTTCAAGGGCTCCAACACGAACAGGGTCTGCTGCCAAACCTCATTCGATCCCGGAAGAAGGCCCCCACATTGACATTGACCCAGTCTACATCTCCGGTTGTCTTCATGCAGCCCCGGGAGCTCCACACCTTCCAAGGACTGCCTGCAAAGATTCGGAGGACTGGATCGACGATTTCGACCACCTGGCAGCATTCAATGGCTGGAACAACGATTCGAAACTCAGGCAAGTCTACTTGGCTCTTCAAAGATCTGCCCGAGTCTACTTTGAAATAAATGTCTGGGACACATTCAAAGAGGAGTTTATGAAGGCTTTCGCAAGTTCCGTCCAAAAAGAAAGCACAGGCCCTCCCTTAATCAAGAATTCAGCAACCAAATGAGTCTGTCCTCGTTTACGTCGAGGAAATGAAACGCTTCTTTTTCCGTGCTAACCCAAACATGACGGAGGAGGAGAAAGTAAAACTGTTAACTAGAGGTGTGAAGGAATCGCTTTTTGCAGGCCTTGCTAGGAATACGCCTACCGCAGTGGCGGAATTAGAAGAAGAGGCATCGTCCATCGAGACGACTATTGCGGCCCGCATGCACCAGTACAGTCGACCACTTAAAGCGGTCTATTGAAGCCCTGCGACAGATCATCTACACGCGCAGACAGCCTACGAGGCCTTATCCGCGAAGAGGTTCGGAAAGATCTGCGCCGACTGCTTCTATCATTCCAGCAACCTCAAGTAGCGACACTTGCTGATGTCGTCCGTGAAGTACAACAGGCGGTTGGCGATCCTACCTTGACGGATACAATGCAGCAACCCCAAGCTGTGAAGTACGCCGCTGCCGCACGCTGTCTTTCACCCCAACGTGACCCAGCAAACCCCCTCGATGCGAACAAGCTCCAACCTAACGCAGCCCCTTGGCCGCCACCCGCCAAGTCTACGAGCGACAGTCCAGCCTAAAGAAATGCGACGCTTGGAGGACGTCCAACAACCGACCACTATGCATTGTGGTGACGCTGGACACATCTTCCATCACTGGCGGTACAGGCGTATCGGCCTGCGTGGTTTCGCCATCGATGCCCCATGACCCCGTCCTAGCGAGCGACCGCAGGAAATCGACGACTACTTGCGCAGGGCAGAGTCACCAAGCCATCGGTATCGCTCTCCATCGCCGTACAGCGCCAGATTTGCGTCTACGGGCCACAGTTACGTGCAAGGAATGTTGGGGAAACTAAAGGCAGCAACCTGTAGAGGTGAGGTTGTTCAACGGAGAAAAACCGAAGATCCTCCGCCACCGATGACGTGTAACGACGATGCCGTTATTCTGTCGACGCTCCTTATGAAGGCGCCCTCGACGATCACGCGCCCCGACTCAAGTGTGACACCGCTCCTACGCACGATGGCAACATTAACGACAACACGACCAGAATCAAAGTTTACGCCACCTCCCGGTGAAGTGACAGCGGTGTGTACTGCCCGCGACTAGAGCAAACGACAAAGTAGACATCGAACACTGAAGTAAACGTGCAATACAAGGACACGAACAAGTGACCATGCCGTTGCTGTCGATGGTCGCGTGGTTACCACCCTAGTGGACACTGGAGCCGACTATTGTGTCATCAGTGGAGCTTTCGCCCCCCAGGTCAGGAAAGAACGACCGTTTGGAATGGCTCACTGATTCGCACCGCTGGTGGCAACCTCTACTCCGTCGGGGCGTCGCACTGCAAGAGTAACCGTAAATAGAAGCACTTACCCCACGAGCTTCGTGCTTCTACAGCAGTGTCCCCTCGGCGTGATTCTGGGCATGGACTTTCTAAAGGAACATCCTGCGACCATCGACCTCCGCTCAAAAGTCACCAAGCTCTCGACGGACAACGCCATGCTTTCCATGACCACATCGACGCATCACATCGGTCTAAGCGTTCTGGACGGGGATGAAACTTGACCATGCCGCCCTGATCAATCATCGTCAATTGCGTGGGAAACGGAGACATTGAAACTGCCGAAGGCGTCGTCGAAGGAAGCACCAAGTTGCTTTTGGAAATAGGGATTGATATCGCAAGACGTGTAGCCCATATCCCAGCAGGACAGGCTCAGGTGCTGGTGATGAACTTCTCCGAAGAATCCCGGCCTCTTAACAATGGCACGATGATTGCTTTATTCGAAGAGCTAGCCGACAGTCGAGATGTGTTTGCCCCTTTTACGAGTAACCGGAAAACGATACGTCCAACCTATCTAAGTAGCCCACGTTCGACATCAGCACAACATCACCCCAAGACAGGAAAGACCGGATTCGCTATCTTCTTGAAAGCTACAGCGAGTGCTTTTGTTCGGCGTCAAAGGTGCGACAGAATCCGTTGGCAAAGCAGCGGATAATCACAGGTGAACAAGCCCGACCTCTTCGTCAAAGTCCCTACCGCGTATACCCAAGCGAACGCCAAGCCACTGAAGATCAATTTGAGGAACTGCTTCGAGTAGACGTGATTCAGACATCGAACAGCCCCTAGGTGGCACCAGTAGCCCTAGTGAAGAAGAGAGACGGCACACTTCGCTTCTGAGTTGTTTACCGCCGCTAAACAACGTCACAAAGAAGGATGCCAACCCGCTCCCTCGCAACGACGACACACCAGACCATCTCAGCAACGCTAGGTATTTCTCGTTCATGAACTGGAGGAGCGGGTACAGGCAAATTGAGGTCGATGAAAGAGACCGCGAGAAGGCGACGTTCGTAACACCAGACAGACCGTTTGAATTCAAGGTAATGCCATTTGGCCTGTGCTCCGCACCAACCACTCCAGCGAGTAAGGGACACTGCCTTATCTGGCTTGAACTGGCAGATTTGTTTGGTATAATTGGATTATGCCGTTGTCTTCTTGTCAGTTTGAAGACCACCTGAAAATGCTGCGGAATACTGAATGCCATCAAGTCATCAGGACTGACGTTGAAATCAGAAAAGTGTCACTTCGGCTACGAGGAGCTGTTATACCTGGGCCATATTGTGAGCAAGGATGGCGTTCGCGCAGTCGCGCAGAAAACTGCTGCGATCGCGAAGTTTCCGCAGCCTTCCGACAAGAAAGCCGTGCACATATTCCTTGGGCTGTGCGCCTAATACCACGGATTTTTAAGAAACTTTTTGCTCATCGCCTTACCGCTGACGCAAATTACAATGGCGGATGTGGCTTTTAAATAAGCGCCGCGAGCGCTTGGGAGCACTTAGGGATAAGGGTAGATGGAGAATACCTCAGTTATCTGCGATTTCCTGATGACATTGCCGTGCTAAGTAACTCGGGGGATGAACTGAAAATAATGATTGATGACCTAGACAGGAAAAGTAGAACGGTAGGCTTAAAAATCAATATGCAGGAGACTAAGGTAATGTTCAACAGCCTCGAGAAGGAACAGCAATTTACTTTAGGTAGCGAAGCACTGGAAGTAGTAGGCGAATATGTCTACTTAGGACATTTAGTAACCGCAGACCCGGACCATGAAAAAGAAATAACAAGAAAAAGATTGGGTGAAGCGAATTTGGCAAGCACTCGCAGATTACGACTAGCAGCTTACCGATATCGCTCAAGAGGAAAATATACAAAAGTTGCATCTTACCTGTACTCACCTGCTGAAGAAGATATTCATTATTCTTAATTTATTGCGCTCTGCAAACTCAACTAGCAACTTCCCCTTGCTATTCCTAGAACCAATGCCATAGTCACCTACTGCCTGGTCTTCTGCCTGGCTTTTCCCTACCTTGGCATTGAAGTCGCACATTAGTACAGTATACTGCGTCTTTACTTTTCACATTGACGTTTCTATATCTTCGTTGAAGCTTTTAACTGTCTGGTCATCATAACTACATGTACGTGCAGAGGCCTGTGCAACCTCCAATTTATACCGCTTATTAGGCCTAATTACGATGCCTGGCACCCTATCACTAACACTATAGAATGCATCTATATTACCCGCTATATATTTATTGACAACGAAACCTACTCCTAGTTGTCGCCTCTCGATAAACCTCGGCAACACAATACATGCCCATTCTTCAGTACAGTATATACCTCATTCGGCCTCCTAACCTCACTAAGCCCTATGACATCCCGTTTCATACCCTCTAGTTCCTCTCATCTGTCAGCTCATCTCTCAGATCAGTACCGAAAGCCTACATCGAATTCGAAGAATAGATATAGCCGAAACTATCTCGATGTAACATTCACTCGATATTAAGCAAAACATTGAGTGGGAAACTGAGGGGCTTGTTATGAGACAGAACGAAAGAAGCCAATAAACAGCGAAGGAAAGACGTAGAGAATTAAACAAAAATTTTCTTACAATTGAACTCAATTCGTATTGTAATCATTTTAGTAGGAAAGTTAATTAAATGCAAGTAGAAGAAAAACAACTCGCCGATGACAGAGCCATGCCTTGGACCTCCATATATTATATCGGGTGGTCTCAGCAGCTGTCCTGGCACATAAATGACGATCCCTTAACGATGATTTTCTGGTGAAACATTCTAACTAGGTTATCTATTTCTCGCAAGAATATCAAACGACAGGCTTTTCAGCCTAAGAAAGGTTGTTTCTTGAACTAGGTGGTGTAGTTTGCTCATTTTGGTGACGCTTAAAGAACAAAAAAAAAAATAAAGACAAAGACGCGAGAGGAACAAAGCAAAGCGTCGTCCCTGTCTTTTCTGCGCTTGAAGCTTCGTCAAAATGAGCCTTTCAACTTGTCCTGCTCATATAGCAGGTCTATAGTATTCCCTCCCACAAAAGAAATTGCTTTCTTGTTTTGAGGAATGCACTGACTGTCATGGTGCGGTAGTTTTCCAGGATGCTGCAGTCATAGGTAACGACAACGTTCTTGAAATCCTGACTTATTTTCAGTCGACATTTTTTCATGACAAGTATGCATTACATCAGAGCGAACGGCCTTTGCATTGGATCATGTGCAGCTCCGCGTCTTAAGTGAGCTTCACCTCGAACGCGATTAACAAATTTTTGAATAGCAACTAGAAAATACAAGTGTTGCACGGTTTTTTCAATCTTGCAGCTTTTATGACAGGTGCAGCTTCTAACGCAGATGCGTCATGCTCGAAAATTTCGCCGGTTTTTTCAAGTGCCTTGACCCGCTTGCTTTAACATATGAATTACCTGCCAAATGGGCATTAAGGTTCTTACACCTTTCCTTGAGCCTCTGTGATGACCATGTGTGCTGGCACTACGACCTAAAGAGCCAGAGGTCTCTCACTTCATTCCAGTCTGCGCATACAGAACTTAAACCATGGTAAAGTGAAACTTCACTTGAACGAACTTCACAGTACCTTAAGAAAAAAAAAATTCGCTGTACTGAAGTAAGTGCGCGGAAACTTGTTTCCATTATCTCCAAGAAATGTGGGGAGTTGAAATCATATTTTAATCAATTTATTTTTCACAGCGCTCATTCTCAAGAAAAGAATACAGTAACCTTTTGCAGCACTTTTTAACTTAGGACTACAGGGGTAACTCCATCATTGTGTGCTAGCTCCCATGAATCTTGTCCGGCACAACTGTGTGCTGGGGAGGCTTCCCTTTCTACAAATAGATCATTGCCTCATCAGATCATGATTAACCTGTATATGTACGCCTTTATTTTAACTAAATGGCCTAGTACGGCTGGAAATCTGTCTATGATTGAAGCTAATTACTCTTCCAAAGACAGCCATGGGTTCGGCTGGCTGTAAATTAGATCACCCATTCAGTTTCAGACTAAATGGCATCCACCTTTCGTCACCCGACAATGAAATGTGGATCACAACGTAAAAATATTGCAGTAACAAAGTTGTCACAGGCTTCTGCTTTCCTCTGGCAAACACTATACGAGCCAAACTGGTAGATATGTTTCAATGAGAGGCCAACTGAACGAAAACAAAGTGGAAAACACTCTACCCGGTCATCTTGACATCCATTGCAGGAACGGCACAGAAGAAAGAAAACGAAGAAAGTAGGAACCATGTTTCTTCATTTTCAGCCAGTACGAAGTTTCCTCCGATAGCCGTCTTAAGGTGACTAAACAAATAATAGAAGATTAATAAATTCAAACAACTAAAACCAATGCATACAAACCGCATCAACGGCTTTGTCCGGAGAAAAAAATTCTCCACCATTAATAAACGAATTCTCACAGCTTGCTATGTGCCACTCTTGCCACGTCAAGAGTTCCTATCATGCCCTATCATGTCGTTCTTAATGTGTGTGTTTTCGTTCGTTCTGAGTCTGTTCGCCACTGTATTTTTACAAGGATGGCCTAAGTAAACATCGATGTTAAGTTTACCGCGGGGTCTCACCTCGTCATCATCTTGTAAGCTTGTAAGAGCTGAAGAGGACGAGGCGAGCTGGCCTTCACAAATTCAAGTAGAAATTACAAGAGAAATCTGCGTCGAGTCACCAACAATAGGGAACAGGAGCACGTGGACATACGACAGCGCCATTTACTATCACCCGAGGTTCGATCAGACAGGGACCAAAGAAAAACAAAACTCTCACCTGTTATACCACTGTAACCTGATCTGAGTTCTCCAACCCAGGGCTCTCCAAAGCGCCAAATCGGCGTTGTTATCAAGCGGCAGAAATGTTTAGCGAAGCGCGCTTGATTTGTTGGAAATAGGGAGATTTAGAATATCACGAAACAGAGATGACCAAGAATCTTATTGTTATAATAGAACCTAGCTATACAAACAGCACTGAGAACCATAAGCTTGAGCGGAAAATAACTGCGCTGCAGCGCTGCTTCCTTGCGCTTTCCCTCCAACACAAGTTCCCTAAATCCTCCCAAAGCCTGCCGGAGAGTTCCTTTCGCATCCCGTATAGCGGTAGTATATTACACGTCGTCAGCAACATTTCGCATCGTGCGCTTTAGACCGGCCGGCGTTCTTTTGTGTTGGTCATTCTTTCTGAGCAGGAAGAATCTATCGAGTGAATTACGAGTAGCAGCGTGGATCACCTCACCTTGGCGACGACGTCGACTTGGATGATCTTCAGAATCTTCAGAGACTCTGTGCTCACCAGGCCCTGTGCGAAGACCTCCAGTTGCACTCGCGATGGCAGGACGAAAAGGACTCTCTCCAACGACAGTTCATACAGCTGCAGCGTCAACAGGCGGTGGATTGCAGTGAAGGCATTCGACGTCGCTTCAGCGTTGAGTTCACACGCACAAAGGTGGAGGTGAGTGAGCGAGGTGGCCGACTTCAGCCCATTGCTCAAAAGCAGCATGAAGCGTCGGTTTTCATGAGGAGAAAGGAGTAACTGCGGAGAAATTAATAATTATATTGCGCACGAAACGGCGCACTTTGCACAACATGCACCGATTGGCCGAGAAAGTGACTAATGAAATGAAAATATTCTGAATTCATTTTAGCACTTGCACATAACCTGCGCGCTTACCTACAAGAGAGACATTAATGCCGAGAGCAAAGAAATACTGATGCAGCAGAAATTTTGCAATAATGAGAAAAAAAAGCATTGACTAACATTTCTTATATTGTAAGGTGTTATATTGCGGTGTCTTATTTTCATATTCATGCTTTTTATCTTTTTGTGCCAGTTCACTTTGACAGGTAATTTTCTTTGTCAAGTATATTTTTAAAGAACATGGTAAATGTCGCAATGCAAGGCCATCTACGTATATGCCTACGTTTTAATATATGTTCCGTCAGGATAAAGCACAATATTTCATTTACTGAATCTTTTTCTCGGCCTTTGGCAGTAGGCTGATATTTGCACGCTACCGATAGATTCACGTACGTCTGTCTTCAGCTTAGAAGTAACAAAGCTGTTTTATATTTTCGTAACAGAAACAATACCAGCACTAATTCTTGAGCATATCTCCCAGGCAAGCAGTTGGTTCATTTACAATCTCATCCGGCCTGCACAGTGGTGCACAGCGTTAACTTCGTTTCGCAAGCGATTGTTCTTCACTACTTAGAGTGCCTTCTGTATCCTGCTGTACTGCGTATGTAACTAGTTCAGTCTGGTACGAGTGCGAGCGTACAGCTTGAGAAAGCAATTAACACGTTAGAATAAAAATTTCCACGGTGACAATGCGCAAGCGTAAGTTGGGTTGACATTGTCGAAAGGAAAAAATTCTTTACGCTACTCTAAAACGAACAATGTTGAGATCATAAAGGGCGTTGTATGGCTATGTTTGCCGTGTTTTTAGCCATGCCTTATGGTTATGTCTCCGGCTTCGTGCCATCTCGACCTTGTCAGCACGATTATGTGCGAATAATGAGTTTATAAGAAAAAGGGATGATTGCCTCAGATAAAGCATCAAAAACCTCGTGAGGGAGGTGCTTGTGAGTTAATTCATTAGAGCCAATTACGTTCAGACGTCAAAATAGCCGTGAAAGGTAATGCCAACTTCCAATCACAGGGTACTCCGCTTCCGTATTATACGCCTATCTTCCGGGGTAGGAAAATTTGAAATCTTTGAACATCGACGAGCGGGAAAGGCGTGATTTGTGTGCAAAAATGTGTGGGGTTGGTTACAAAGTTTGTAAAGAGAGGTAATCAACCAATTGCAGACTAAAAAATTTGGAGAGCACTGCAGCATCTGCCGTGCAAAAATTCGAAGGCGTGAACGTTGCTGCTGCAGGAGGTACCGTCTTTGCCAAAAGTAACCAGGCTGCATGTTTTGCTTCTCACTTGTATTATAGAGCAAATAAGGATTCTTACTTTATCCAACTAGTTGAGAAGTGAGGACAGGCACTCACCTTAATATTAGAGATTTCGAGCTTCATAAATGGTATCAATCTGCTACTTCATGGCTGGGAAGCAGATCCTGCAGCCTGGTTAATTTTGGCAAAGACGGTACATCGCGCGCTCCTTGTAGAATACAACCAACGTTCCAATTGGTTCTGCAATTAGTTTTAAAATAAGGGAGGACGCAGTATCTGTTACTTACGGAATCCCACTGACACATCTCAGGGACAACACAGCAACGCTCAGTCTTACGCATTTCTCCAGTGCAGATTCTGCAGTGACCTCGGAAAATTTTTCGAGAACATTTGGAACCCTACCGCTATCGTGGCCAAAAACGAAAATCCGGTAATCGCTGAAAAGTTATGCGAGATTACGCGCTATAATTAGATAAAAGAGAAATATTTCCAATCCTTTGCTCTTGAACAGTTCACTGTACGTCCCCGCAGTGAATTCTCAGCCAACATGGAATGAATTGTTCGACTGCATTTCTCCATTTTCATTATTGGTTATTCATTTTCATTGCTATCAGTCAGCTTACATCGGCAGAAGAAAAACTTTCCTTCCCACTGATCTCAATTTGAGCACAGTCCTGTGCTAGCTACTTTCACGGTGTACTTTCTCCTAGCATAATTGCTGCTGTGGCAATAATTAGTTCCGGCGGTTCTTAGAGCGGTAGTCTATTTACTCAGCGTATCCGGTGGGTAGGTTAGGGAATACTATTGCTACAGTAGAGCAGCCGACGGAAAAGCAAGTGTGAGAAAGCCCAAACCTGGTTTTAGCAGTGTTGTTGCTCACTGCCTCTCTCATTGGTTTGGAGATGTTACGGTGTTAATATGGCAACCGGTAATTCAATTTGAAGTAGTTTTAGTCACCTTTAAGTCTCACCGCAGCAGGTGAGCCGTAGACATCAAAAAATAATAAATCTTACTTCCATTGGTACACGTTGTGACTTTAGAGTTCCGCCCAAACGTATTCTGCATCGTTCTCTCATTGCCATTTCTATCTCAATGTACGGATCGGCTTTAACAACCTGTGATGGATTTACCCCTTACAATTTCCAACACCTCGGTTGCTGCAGTAAATTATTCTGTTCCCATAGTATTGAACATTTTTTTTCTCTATATTTCAAGCTCACCCGTGTAGCAGTGATTTTTCAAGTCGTATATGTGCACTTGAATTCCCCTATAGGAGTTCGTGTTTTCTCTCATCAGCCATCTGTTCCAAATAAACACCCCGAAAAATACATTTATTTGTAGAGAAGAAAAAGCAACAGTAGGACTGCGCGGCATTGCCTGGCATTGCCTGACATTGCTTGCGATAGGCGTATGTCATGATGAGGGCATGATCACGGTATTGCCACACCTTATCTTTATCCAATGTACCACCGCGGGAACTGCCTGACAATATTTTGGGCGCTTTTCCACATGCTACTTCGGATACTTATATAGTTTACAGTAACCAAAGCAGCCTGGTATCCATAATGACAGCAAACGCACGAAATTCTACACCTTGCAAGCGGCAGGAGAGGGGTTCGATACAAAGTGCCGAAGGATGCCTGCTGCAAACTGATGGGTAAAAACCTGAAACTGGAAAGCTTTAAGACCCGCTCTCCAAAATATCCGGCTAGAGCGTCGGCGTCAGCGTTCTGATATATCCTGGGCATAACTGAAAGTTGGCGGTTAGAAGGTAACATGACCGGGCATCAATTCATCAGTTGGTTGTGTGACATGGTGGCTTGTGTGGTGCTTAGTACGCATTGCTTGACCTTCTTTTGTACCCAACAACCTCTCTGGTGTTTCACATAATCGGAGGGTCATGCACTAGCACTGAAAGACGGGAATCAATGCGTGCACTTGTTAAAGTGGTTTCGGTAAAGACGAGATTCCTTCAAGTACCTTTGTACATAAGCTAAACAGCTGAAAGCACTAATTAGCGCGCATATGGAGCAAAAACCTCTTGTGATCATTGAATTCAATAAAGAGCAGAGTCATTTCTCGCTTGGGTTTCGAAATATATATATGGATATTTTTTCTCTAAAACCACTCTCCGTCCCTGTTTGTGTCTGGCATGCAGAACTTGTCACATTCTATTAGTAATTACCTCACTAAAATATATGTAGGGGAAGTGCTCCTTTCTTTTTTTCGCGTTATTTAGTATTTCGCATTATTATTTTTTTTTGAAACGTTATGCTTTCTACATTCGTTTATTGCTTTAGTAGGCTCTGTTCGGAGGACTTGCGGATGTAACATAGCAAGGTAGATAAAGATATCACCATAAATCAAAAACTCTATAGCAGGTAGATCACACGGAGTTTTTCCCTTCTGCGCTTTTTATTAGGTTTCCATGATCGCCGTTCGTTAGTAGAGGATCTTTCATTTTCTTGCCGCAAAAACTGCCGCCCTAACGTCATAAACAATTCACCTCTGTAGATATGCGTACTGAATTTTGCTGCTTGGCTCGTTTTCCTGTTTGTCTTTGACGACGCTTGTGTTATTTTGAACAAGACATAATTATTGTAATGTGCCTTTTCGGTGTTACGTTGGAAAATATTGAACAGTGGTCTCTGGATTCTACAAAACTGGCAATGGACAATCTTCAGTAACTATGCAACACGTGAAGTAAAGCACCCTTTAAACTTCACATAAGGTATCCTCGTTTCTAGACGGTCACTAATGAGTATACAGCAATGGAGACAGCAAGCCATGACGCTCACTCGTGATGGCGAAACGGATCTTACCTGAGCGTTCACAACACAGCGATGTTGAGCCAGCATGTAGTAAATAAATACTGCCGCATATCGCTGGTATTCTTTATCGTCTTCATATTTGTTCGGCGCACATTTCGGGAGTGAGCGAAGCAGCACTTTTCCTGGAGTGACCTCAATCACCTCGTACGACACAAAATAGAGCAGAACGTTGAGCGCTGGTAGGCTCTTTGTGATGTTGCAGACCCTATCCTCGCTCTCGGTGCAACGGCTGGGCAGCGCCAGACTGCCTCGTCGCTTTCCAGGCTCTCGTAGTTCAACCAGTGCGGGCGGTCTTGGCAAGCCGCCACCAGTGAACCTTCGTACTGCTTTCGGAACGGTACGCTTTACCATCGCTCCCTGTGAACAGAGGAAGGAGCAAAACAGTTGCATTCCTTGCGTAGCGTGATGGATTAGGTATTGTTTTTTATATAGGTTTTAAATATCATGGGTAATCACCTAAACTGCGACTGAAAATTTATTGCACATGAATTTATTCGCTGATTGCAAAGCCAGCAGCGAGGACAGTTGTTTCTGATGATCAGTGCTGATTTTGAGGAGCACGAAAAAATCGCCAGCACTTTTCACGAGGGTCAGTTGATTTTTTTTCATACTCTATTCGATAAAACTCCTGACGGGGAGCATTACTTCAGCTTTTGCATATTACAAAATGTGCTCAAACAAATCCCGCTGACGCGTTATAGTACTGACATCCCTCAAAACGTCTACCACTGCAATTCTGAATAGAACTTCTGGAATTTCACTTCAAACGTCTGCAATTTTGGCTTTCTACACGTCTCGCGTGCGTGTCTCAGTTCGATATGCCTGATCTCTTCATATATCCCCAGAAAAGAAAGTGCGTCATGTCCGGTGACATTGCAGGCCATATTTGGCCACGCCGCCCAACCCATTGCATTTGGAAGAATTTGCTAATCAAGATTGCACCTGCAATAGTGCCCAGCGGAGGCATACCATTAGGCTGGAATCATGTGTCGTGCTAGTTGCTAGCGCTGCTAGTTGAGCATGTAGCCGAAGAAGATAGAATCAATAAGCTTGCTGTCAAAAGTTCCGCACCATACTTAAAAGGACCACTGGTACTGATGTTGCGATAGGGATGCCCTTTGGAGGTTCTCTGCGCTCCAAATATCGGCATTGTGGACGTGGACTGCAGCGTAATTGAAAAGCTGGTTGGAAAAGTGCAATTTAAAAGTCATCCTCTTCTAACTTCGGGCCAAGTTGAAGATGATACTGGTGTAGATTTATCCTTTTCATGATCCTTCACGCAAATGATTTCGGCACAATTATATTTCAGCACTTCACGAAAGCTTTCATGAGGGTTCTCAGCTGTAAATGCCAAAACGTGTCTCCACGTCTCCGCTCAATGGAACGTCCTGTGCCTTGCGCTCCTGAAAGTCTGACTAACTCGGGGCCACGTATACGTCATTGAGGTTTCGCTTTGTACCTTTTCACAGCGCCACGAATGGTATATTCCCGAGGTCCTCTTCCAATAGCCACCAGCCGCACCCAATTCAACAGGCTCATTTGTCCTCTAATCGTTCCTACAGCGCATTATTATTGCCTACAGCAGCCAAAATAAAAGCGCTTTTTTCAAGCGGTCTCACATTATTTTAGAGAGCATCTTTCGCAGTGCGTCACATAGGGCGCAGCGCACAACTTGGCATCGCGCTTGGAATTGACTTAGAATGTAAGCAACTTATACAAATATATATTTGCTCTATGGGTAGAGTGAAGCTCGAATACTTGAAGCTACAAAAAAAAAAAACAGACTTGTGCAACGTTGCTCACTGAACACTCATCGCGAAGAAAACTTCCATGGCCGTGCTCGAGTTTGGGCTTACTTCCGACAGCTGCTGGCGCATACCTTGCCACCTCTACAAACGTCACTCACCGATCGGGGCAGCTTTAACAGAAAGGTGGACTTTCTTACTTGACTGGTCATCTGGGAGGTTGAAATTCCTGCCTTATCAAGTGGCTGTTTATGTATTTAGCTGGCTTTTTTCGAAAACCAATAAAGAACTACCTAAAACGTTGCTTCATTTAACCAAACAGCTGGCCTTTTTCGAGGCGGTGTACAACGTTTGCATTGACGCTTTCTTTCTCAAGCCAATAAAAAAAGTTGGTAGCTCGTTAGATTAACTGAACGGAATACTGCTGGCTGGTATAGCTGACACATAACAGGCCTAAAATGTGCATGTAAAGTTAGGGCGCACTGTAGTTTATAAAACCTTTTCTGCAGCGCAGACACTGTTCAAATAGAATATAATATATATATTGTAAGCACTGTGAGTGACCTTCATCTTCATCTCAGCGTAATCATCATCGGTCATCGGGTCGTGCGAAGAAGACGAAGTGTTGCTAAGCTGTGACTAGTCGGTAGCTGCTGCTTCGGCCTACCTGAAGTAAAAAGGTGAATTTGCTGGTGCGTTCTTCTGCCTCACAAGTGGTGGAGGTGCGGGAAGAGCTCCACAATGATATTTCGTCGGTTCCTGCCTTCTCACGCCCACCTGCTCAATCTACTGGGTTGCGTGGCATTATCAAGGAGGAGCTTACTTCACTCAATCGTCCCATGGCTACAGAACCACCAGCTCCGACGTATGCTCCGAACGTTCCGACGTATGCTGAAGTCACTGCGGCTCCTCCTCCTTGTCCTCCTGTCCATCACGCGCCTGTCCCACCCAGCCTCGCCGCCCTGTCCCCGCGACCACCGGTGTATGGTAATTGGCGGCCTCTCCCACCTCGTCCAGTATGTTTCTACTGCGGAATCCGCGGCCATGTAACACGCGTTTGTCGCCGACGACTGCGAGATGAGCGTGCGAGCTATGGGTACGTTCGACGTGACGACGCCTACCAGCTTCCTCCTCGCCAGTACAACACCGATAATGACCTCCGTCCCTCTTCCTCCCCGTCGACTTCTCCTGACCGGTCTAGGACAGCACGGCCATCGCGTCGTCGCTCCCCGTCACCCTTTCGCCGGACTTCGTCGCCCCTTCGCCCTCCATCTTCAGCTTCTGCCCGCCAAACGGAAAACTAACCTGTGCAGTTTCCGGAGGTAAAACTGCACCGCCTGTCGTCGCTCCAATTCCTCCTCTGCTCCCATCAAACATGTTGACTGTATTCCTTGAGGGACATGAACTGGAAGCTTTAATTGATACCGGCGCCGCTATTTCTATTATGAAACTTGACTTGTGTTTAAAACTGCGAAAAGTGCGCACACCTTATACCGGTCCTCCTTTACGTGCTGCAAATGGACAGAATATTAACCCTTGTGGAGCGTGTACAGCCCGAGTCACCATTGATGGCATCTTGCACTTCATTGAGTTTGCTGTCCTATCCTCCTGTGTCCATCAACTCATCTTCGGCTGGGATTTCCTCCAAAACGCCTCAGCAGTCATTACGTGTTCCCCTCCCACTATTGAAGTCACTGAATGCAACATTCTTGCCGATAGAGAACCACTTTCTTCCCGTGTAGTTATGCTTGCCGATCACGTCCTCTATCCGGGCAACGAAGATATTCTATCTGTGACTTCTGACGCCGTCACCGATGGCGACGTCCTGATTACACCCAGCCCTCGTCTCCTGTCAAGAGGTATTATCATCATCGTGTCCCTTCTTCGCTTCTCCAGCGGTTCTTCTCTTCTCGCCGCATTCAACACCACATCAGAGCCCATTCTTCTGCGACGCGACTCTACTGTTGCATCAATTGCTTCCGCCCAGCCTGTCACACTTCTTCCCATTTCCACCTCCGATCGCTCTGATTCATCCCCTGCCTCGCTCAGTGCAGCACTTCGCCACACGATCAGCACCGACCTGACAACAGACCAGACAGACGCATTGCTCGCTGTATTGAACAAGCACGCAGACTCGTTCGACGTCAATTCCGGCACACTGGGTCAAACCGCTGCAGCAACGCATCGCATACTCACCGACGGATCAAGCATAGTTAGACGCCGGCCTTATCGTGTTTCTCCAACCGAGCGCAAAGTTATTCAGGAAAATGTTGCTGACATGCTTGCACGCAACATCATACGCCCATCGTCTAGTTCCTGGTCATCGCCTGTTGTGCTAGTGCAAAAAAAAGACGGTTCGGTTCGTTTTTGTGTAGATTACCGTGCTCTAAACAGAATAACTCGTAAGGATGTGTATCCCCTCCCTCGAATTGACGACGCCCTCGATTGTTTGCAAGGTGCCCAATTTTTCTCCAGCCTTGACTTAAGATCAGGCTACTGGCAGATCCCCATGAATGAAGATGATAAAGAGAAGACCGCCTTTGCAACACCGGACGGTTTATACGAATTCAATGTAATGCCTTTTGGACTCTGCAACGCTCCTGCTACATTCGAGCGTATGATTGACACAGTTCTCCGCGGCCTCAAATGGAAAACATGTCTCTGTTACTTAGATGACATCGTCATTTTTTCTTCGTCATTTCCTGATCACCTTACTCGTCTCGATGAAGTTTTGACAGCACTTTCCAGCGCTGGCCTACAGCTAAACACGAAGAAATGCCGTTTTGCATCAAAATCCATTAAAGTTCTTGGCCATCTCGTAAGCAGCGAAGGAATTAAGCCTGACCCTGAAAAAATCGCTGCTGCGCTGCACTTTCCCCGTCCAACTCGGGTCAAAGATCTCCGCAGTTTCCTCGGCTTGGCATCATACTTCCGCAGATTCATCCGCAATTTCGCCTCTATTGCCTCACCTTTACATGCGCTTCTTCACAACGACACGCCTTTCATCTGGTCTCCTGCTTGCGAAGAAGCATTTGAAACTCTGAAGCGTGCTCTGACTTCGGGTCCCGTCCTCTGCCATTTTGATGATAAAGCACCGACAATTTTGCACACCGACGCCAGTAGCCATGGCATTGGCGCTGTCCTTCTGCAACGCCAAAACACCTCTACAGAAAATGTTGTTGCCTATGCGAGCCGAACTCTGACTTCTGCGGAACAAAACTACACTATTACCGAACAAGAATGTCTCGCCGTCGTCTGGGCTGTTCAGAAGTTTCGTCCTTACCTGTACGGCCGTCACTTCACAGTCGTCACTGACCACCACGCCCTATGCTGGTTATCCACTTTGAAAAATCTGTCCGGTCGTCTCGGGCGGTGGATCCTCCGCCTTCAAGAGTACGACTTTACTGTCACTTACAAATCGGGCAAGAAGCACAAGGACGCCGACGCTCTCTCTCGTTGCCCTATTGCTTTGCCGTCGCAACCCATGTCCTCGCATTCCTCTCCTGTCCCAACGGAGTCAAGCCATTTAAACCCTACAGTTATGCAGTCTTTGAGCGCCGCCTCTATTGCTCCCATGCCAGATATACACTGCAATCTTGCTCACCACCAGAGTGCTGACCCTTACTGTCAAAAGCTGATTGATAGTCTCAGCGGTGTTCTTAGACCTCCAAATGCCCGTCTCCGTCGTCGGCTCAAAAATTTCAAGTTACAGGATGGCACATTATTTTGGCACAACTACAGCCCACTGGGCCACACATGGGTTCCCGTAATTCCTTCTTCCCTGCGTCCTCAAGTTCTACAAGCCTTCCACGACGACCCCACCGCAGGTCACCTTGGGTACCACAAAACCTACGACCGCATCAAACGTCGTTTCTTCTGGCCTGGCCTTTCAACCTCAGTATTAAAATACGTAGCGTCTTGCATCCCTTGTCAACGACGCAAGCGGTCTACGTCGCCTCCTGCCGGTCTCTTGCAACCTCTCCCATGTCCTTCCACACCTTTCGAAGTCGTCGGAATCGACTTGTATGGACCCCTGCCCTTGACTCCAGCTGGCAACCGCTGGGTCGTTACTGCCGTTGACCACCTCACCCGATACGCTGAAACCGCAGCACTTCCTTCCGGCTCCGCTTCCGAAATCGCCAACTTCTTCCTCCACACCATACTTCTTCGCCACGGCGCCCCTCGCCTCCTCCTTAGCGATCGTGGCAAGTCGTTCCTCTCCACCGTCCTCGCCGCAGTGCTTCATGCTTCAGGCACGGTGCATAAAACTACATCTCCTTACCACCCTCAGACCAATGGCCTCACAGAACGCTTTCATCGCACCCTTTCTGATATGCTATCCACCTACATTCACCCTCAGCACAACAACTGGGACTCTTTACTCCCCTTTGTAACCTTCGCCTACAACACTGCCGTTCAACGAACCACCACCTACTCTCCGTTTTTTCTTGTTTATGCCCGCCATCCTACCTTCTCCCTCGAAGCATCTTTCTTCACAGCTTCTACTCCTTCTGCCGCGCCTTCCCACGAACAGTTCGTGTCTCGTATCGCCCACTGCCGTGATCGTGCCCGCCTTCAAACTGAAGCCACTCAAGCTTCCAGGAAAAGCACGTATGATGCGACTCATCGCTCAGTGTCTTTCCGCCCTGGAGACGAAGTGCTACTCTGGACACCTACTCGCATCCCCGGCCTGTGTGAAAAGTTTCTGAGCCGTTTTATTGGCCCGTACACGGTTCTGGAACAAACTTCCCCTGTAAACTATCTCATCACACCTGCATCGCCTGTTCGCGATCGTCGGTGTCGCGGCACCGAGATTGTGCACGTGTCGCGCTTGAAACCCTTTAACCGCCGACCTTAAGATTTAATTTGCGACCAGGATGGTCGCTTTCGTTCGGGAGGGGGAATGTTGTAAGCACTGTGAGTGACCTTCATCTTCATCTCAGCGTAATCATCATCGGTCATCGGGTCGTGCGAAGAAGACGAAGTGTTGCTAAGCTGTGACTAGTCGGTAGCTGCTGCTTCGGCCTACCTGAAGTAAAAAGGTGAATTTGCTGGTGCGTTCTTCTGCCTCACAATATATTCTGCGCCACTGCATGCGCCATCCCGGCGGGATAAAACTGAGTAAGGTGTGTTTGTTCAATGCGAAGGCGACATAAAATGACTTCGATGAATCGTTCTTAGTTCGAGCTTGACTTTCATTATATTCTTACAGGTTTAACAAGGTTTGGTTTGGTGTGGTGTGGTTTATGGGGTTTAACCCACAAACCAAACCAAACGAAATAAATATTGCGGAAAGTTAAAGGTGAATTTCTAGCTCGGAGTTCTCAGTAATTTGTATCTAGTATCAGGTTCAGACTTTCTCTGGGCATATTTAAGGTACTTTAGAAAGCGAATATTGAATGCTGAAAAATTAAAATCTGAAATGCTGCCAGTCAAGAAACATTTGTGCTGATGATTTTGCTCATTGTTCTCTACTTTGAGTGTAAGGTTCACTCTTTGTGTCATGAATTTCTTTTCTGTTAATATTGCTACGAGGACGACGAAGCGGGCAGTGGCGCGGGGCGGAGTGCACGCGCTAAGCCCGCTGTCCATTAAAGCATATTTTGAATTCAATTGCCTTTATTTCCATAAACATACAATTTATGGGGGATTTAAGGAGGAAGTTGCGCACTGCAACTTGATGGGCCTTAAATCCAGTCTGAGGGCAGCGGCAGCGGACACAGGCACTGAGTCAGGAAAAACAAAAGAACAATACAATCGTCACGTCATCACGTTGTTTTGTTTCTGTTGAGTCGCCTTATTTCATTGCTTGTCATGTCACCACATAACCTTTGGTGGAGGTGCGGGGTATCCCCATCCTCGCATTGGAGCATCGACGCTATCTAAGCCGAGACCGTCGGCTAAAAATCCGTGCAGACCGGTGCACAGCTCTGCCCCAGCCCTTTCTGCTCAGACCTGACCAGCCACTCTCCCTAGCCCCGTCCCCAGCCATGACTACAACACACGAAGACCAGGAAAAGCCCAAAGTCGAACCGACCGACACCACGACGAAGCGACCTCACGACCACTCGAGCGAAAAACACACTCCCGCCCAACCCGCCCGGCGTGTCCAGGGGCCTTGGCCTACCGCAAACGGTGAACATTGGACCTGGTTCTCCGGGGCAAGCATTCATGACACCGAGCTGTGAGCTTGTGTATGGCGACGGTGGTTTCCTTCATCTGCACGCAGGCCTCGGTCGCCACGGGACGGAAGGAATGGCGCTGGTCTATGTTCACCCCCAGGTACCGCACCGAACGTCGCCACGACAAGAGGGTCCCGTCCAGTGCGAGCGCCTTCGCATTCATTGTAGTGGCAAGCATTTCATCTCCAAGTCCTCCGCCTGTGTTCATTTGTCACATCATGCATTGGATCGGGACAATCGCTCGGTGGCCCCAGGTCATGCGACGAAGACGACGAAGCAGGCAGTGGCGCAGGGCGGAGTGCTCGCGCTAGGCCCGCTGGCCATTAAGGCAGATTTCATCGTCATGTCATCACGCCGTTCTGTTTCTGTTGTGTCGCCGTGTTTAATCGCTTGTCAAGCCACCACGTAAAAATATTCTCTATATCAACATTTTGGCAGCGCACTACTGGATGCTTACAAATACGCCGTCAGACCTCACTGCAATTCTCACAATTCCCCCTTTCTTCTTTCAAAGAAAAATGAAGCTCAGTCGCAACACACTGTGTTGAAGCCAAGTCCCCCATAAACATTCCCCTGCTACATTTGATTTGAGGTGCGTGTACGCTATAGAATATACAGTTTATCTTCCCAAAAAGATATCGCATGGTTGTCGCACTGAAACATTAGGGCTAAAGCCTTTCATGGCTCATACTGCCGGTTTTCTGTCACACTATAGCAGTCAATCATACTAAGAGCCACACCGGGCACGTGAGAAACGTATCTTTGTTCTCCTCGTCTATTGTCATTCCAGCGCCGTCGCCATGGGAACCGCCCCCGCTAATTAGTGCCAGTGAGTGATAACGATAGTGGTAGTTAATGATGGGGAAAGTGATGATAATGACAGATGAGTACCTATGACGTCACCAGGAGATTCACGCATATACCAAGATGACCCAGCCAAGCGCGCGATCCAGTCGTCATTGCGGCGCCTTTTACTTGGCGCTTCCTGAAACGCCACACCCCACAGTATATGGAAGCAGACGCAGTACAGTAGTTACCAGCGGCTTTTCAAATTGGTTTACAGGAAAGAAAAGGCGCAGTATCTGTCACAATTCTCCGTAAATGCTCCGCGGGGACCTTAACCGAGGCGTGAGGAAAAGGAGGAAGGTGGTAGTGAAAGAAGAGCCGCCGTTTCGGAGGGCTGCGGACCACCACGCAATAAAGGCTTCCGCCTCATCGCACATAAGCGGTCCAAAGTGGTGGTGGTAGTGGTTATTTATTGTATATACAAATGGAAAGAAAAGATGTTTGTCAGCCCCGGTATCTGCTATCTGATATCTGAAGCACCTTAACTGCAGGGGCGGCGGAAATAAAGGGATAGCGAGGAAAAAGTAGAGGAAATCAAGGAGGTGAGCGATAGGGAGAAAGAAAAGGGTAGGTAAAATTAAAAGAAATATATACACTATAGAACAATATACTGTAGTTTGCTTTAGGCCCACCCGCAAATGAATTAGGTCACTGAGCACTCGGCACATCGGGCGGGCCTCCGCAATAGCTCTGCGTCCAAACTGTTCACTACGCACGCACTTGCAGACTGTACAACACACTGACGGCTGTCATGAGTGATCGGCCGTTATTGTGCGAAATAGCACAGCGTTCAGTCACAGCAGGCACTATCCCCCTATATATATGGTAATGTCTGCCTTCTGGGAATCTTTTTGGCGCAATGATAACGACCAGTACACGGGCTCATTGCACATCGCTTCTACTGAGACGCGACCACTGAGACCGGGATCGAACCCACGTCTCCAGGCTATTCAATCGAACGCCATAATCGCTAAGCCACCTCGGCGGGGTACAACTCGCTTCCGTTCATGTAATCCTTGACGGGGTTTGATAAGAATGGAGGTTCGTTAATAAACTTAAAGATTGTGCTTTTCTCAAAGTGCTTCCTGTGCGCGACTGCTCATAGAAGAGAGACAAAGTATTCACAATAATGCTGCAAGAATATTCAGGCGCGTCGAAGGCTGGCGACGATGAACGCTTTGCGCAGTGGTTTCTACGCCTTTGTTCGTGCCAAGTGTCTTCGGTTATACATAGATGTGCACCCTGCCTTATACTCTCATAGACTACTTCTGATTGCACTGAATATATCACCGAAGTGGAGATGTACTTCTCAGTTGATGGATAAGTTTGCTACATATCCAGGTATAAAGCAACAGAGTAGCGTAGCATTATATGGGGTTCATGCCAAGCAAATGTGCATGGACCTATGGCCAGTCACAACAGCATTAATGATAGGGCGCCGGAAGATGAGCCCCCCAGTTTGAAAGGCGGCTCACGTGTTACTGGGGATGAGCCCCCCAGTTTGGAAGGCGGCTCACGTGTTACTGGGGATGAATAAAGGGCGATTCCTAGTAGCTCCAGGACGAATGAAGCGGCTGGGCTAAAGCCAAAAGGACGCTCAGCTGTGGACGTGCCGGGAAGCGACCGGAAAGTCTGATGTTGCAAGGAGATATATCACATAGCAACATGGAATGTAAGATCTATGACGCAAGGTAAACTGGATATTGTCAAGCGAGAAATGGACAGATTGAACATTGATATCTTAGGTATCAGCGAGCTCAACTGGACCGGAATGGGAGAATTTCATTCCGGCAACCATTGTTTTTTATTGTGGGTACGAATCCAGAAGGAATGGAGTCGCTCTTATAGTAAAGAGAATGGGCAAAGCAGTGCAAGGGTACAACCTCAAAAACGACCGAATGATTTCACTTCGGAACCAAGGTCACCCTTTATCCAAGTCTATGCGGAAGAAGCTGATGTTCAGAGATTTTATGCTGACCTGCAATGCCTTTTAGACCGCACTTCATCATCAGACGTCCTTTTTCTCATAGGAGACTGGACTTCTAAGGTGGGCAGTGAAGAAATATCCGGAATTACAGGCAAGTTCGGTCTTGGCGATTCAAATGAAGCTGGGCAGAGGCTAGTAGAGTTTTGTAAAGAAAACAACCTGGTAATAGCGAATACTCATGTTCAACAGCACAAGAGGCGCCTGTACACATGGACTTCACCGGACGGTATGTACAGGAATCGGATTGATTATATTCTTTGCCGGCAGAGATGGAGAAGAGCTATACAAGCAGTAAAAACAAGGCCTGGGGCCGATTGTGGCACCGATCATCAGCTTCTTGTTGCCAAATTTAAGCTTAGATTGAGGAAAACGTAGAAAACTAGAAGGCCTTTCAGGTATGATCTGGATCACATTTCATCAGAATATACTGTGGAAGTGAGGAATCGATTTCAAGAATTAGATCTAGAAGACAGAGAGCCTGAAGAGTTGTGGACTGATGTTCGCGATATAATACATGAAGTTGCTACTAAGGTAGTTCCAAAGGAAAAGAAATGCAAGAAAGCAAACTGGTTGTCTGAAGAGGCTTTTCAGATAGCTGAAGAAAGGATGATGTCAAACGTTATGGGTTACAGAGAAAGATACAAGGTTCTCAATGCGGATTTTCAGATAATAGCAAGGAGAGATAAGAATGCCTTTCTGAACAAACAGTGCGAAGCAGTTGAGGACAACAGCCAATGGAGCAACACAAGAGCTCTGTATAAGGCAATCCAAGATATCAAAGGAAGCTTCTGTGCTAAGCTGGGCGGGATAAAGGAGGCAGCTTGGACCTCACTGAAGCGTCAGAGATAAAGAGGTGGCGAGAATACACAGAACTGTACAAGAAGGACCCGGATGTGCAAACCCAACATAAGGCGATTGTGATCACTGCTCTCGAGTGGGGCATCCTGAAGAGAAGTTGAACTGGCCTTAGCCAGCCATGATAAGAACAAAGCTAACAGAATTAATGGCATTCCAGCTGCGTTGCTTTAAAACCTTAACGATGACGCTGTTAACGTTCTGTATAACTTATGTCAGCAAATTTGGACAACCCTGCAGTGGCCACAGGTTTGGAGGTCAGTTTACATCCCCATTCCAAAGAAAGGCAGTGGCAAAGATTGTTCCACCTACCGCACGATCGCGCTTATTTCGCATGCTAGCAAGGTGATGCTGAAACTCCTCCAAGGTAGGCTGCGGCAGCCTGTGGATCAGGAGCTTCCGGAAGTGCAAGATGGGTTTCTCAAGAAAAGAGGAACCAGAGACCAGATTGGCAACCTTCGCTGGATCATGGAAAACACAAGAGAGTTCCAGAAACCCATCTATTTCTGTTTTACTGATTATGCGAAAGCGTTTGACTGCGTACATCACAGCAGATTGTGGCAAGCTCTCCAAGAGATGAGAGTTCCAATTCACCTCATCTGTCTCCTCAGGAACCTGTATGAAGGGCAGGAGGCCACAGTCAGAACTGATAATGGTCTTACTGATTAGTTCCCGATTAAGAAAGGAGTGAGACAAGGCTGCATACGGTCGCCCTGCCTATTTAACCTATTTGCTGAGTGCATCATGAGGAAGACGGGCTGGACGAGTGTTCAGCTAGAGTGAACATTGCTGGAAAACGTATCAACAACCTTAGATATGCGTATGATACCACTTTAATGGCAGAAAGTGAAGTGGAACTCAAGAGATTTCTGATGAGCGTACAAGTAGAGAGTAAGAAGTTTGGGCTTAAAGGCCCACTGTCCACCCTCCGGTAGAAAATATTTTCTTCCCCAGCGACTGTGAGACTTCGCCAATGGAACGCAAGGCCGCAAAATATTTTTGAAAAGAGTAACTAATAACGCAGCTTCAGCCACCGCAATCACCCGATTCTACCCTGTCTCTCTCCTTCCGTTCCCTCGCAAAGGTGTTTCACTCTCCTGCCCGAGGTCGTCTAGCCTCCGCAATACAAATTCCCCTTCCTCCTCCGCGTTTGGCGGGATGTGGGGCGTGGCTCTCCGCGAGCGCGAAAAAAGAAAACGGTCGAGGGAGCGCGCGCCGCTGGAATCAGTCTGGCCGTGGGGAGGGAAAAGCGCGCTGCGAGCGGTAGACACCCATCCTTCTCCCGCCAGTCAGCGAGACGGACCAATGGACGTCGTTCGCGGTACGTACGTCATTATCGGAGCCCGTCGGGCCAGCGCAGGAAACGGTGAAGCTAACTTCTCAAAGGAGAGCATGAGGGAGCTTTGAATTGTATTTTCGATGCTTCGCGGCGCGCGTGTCGCTGTAGAATTTTGCACAGACTATCTACGGTACCTGATCGACACACTGGGCTCCTTTTCTTAAAAGGGCCTTCCCTGAACAGTGGCTCTTTAAACTGAACATTAAAAATACAAAGATCATGGCGGCTTGCCCTATCAAGTCCTGGATCATCAAGACACAAGAAGTGGAAACTGTGACGGATTTCTCTTCTTGGGCTCCAAGATTACCCCGGAAGGAGACTGCAGCCATGAAATTAGGAGACGCCTACTTCTGGGAAAGAGAGCCATGGCTAGCCTTGACCGCCTAGTAAAGAGCAGAGACATTAGTCTGCCAACCAAGATCCGTATAACTCGTGCTATGGTCTTTCAAGTTGTGATGTATGGATGCGAGAGTTTGACTGTGAAGAAGGCTGACCACCAAAGAATTGACGCGTTTGAATTGTGGTGCTGGCGGAGAATCTTGAGAGTTCCTTGGACGGCCAGAAGATCAAATCAGTCGATATTGTCGACCATAAACCGTGACTGCTCATTGGAAGGTCAAATTCTGAAGTTAAAGCTCAGCTACTTTGGTCATCGGATGAGAATAGAGGAGTCGCTGGATAAAGATATGATGTTGGGGAAGGTTGAGGGTCACTAGAGAAGGGGTGGGCAGCGAACGCGATGGTTAGATGGCATCCTCGAGGCGCTGCAGATGAAGTTATGTGGTGTTAGGAAGATAGTGAGAGACCGGAAAGCGTGGCGTGATATGGTCCATAGGGTCGCGAAGAGTCGGACACGACTTAACTGATGCCATGCAAAGCATTTGCTAGCATTGCCATTGGTAGCACTTCACATCCAGTGTCCGCGGAGCGTCCTTACGTAAAGAAGACTGAATGGCATTAGCTTTACCTCGGCCAACGCGAGTGGTCCACTTGTCGTATTGCTAAAGTGAAACACAGTCTCGAATAATAGCGGACAAGGTTGCGTTGCGTGTCTTCTTGGAGGCCCCTTCAGCCAAGTGGCAAATGGAGAAGATATCGACAGCTGAAAGAAACGTACGGGCTTATTCGCGGGCTAAAATGCATATCTAGGTATAGCCGAGTCGTCCGATGAATATACTGAATTAAGGAATGTAATAATGTTGCGCGTAGAGATTTAGAAGGCCTCAAAGGTAGGTACAGCCGCCCATATATTTTTAACATGAATGGCGGAACACGTGGCCTGGTCTGCCGTCAGCGCGCCCAAGTGGCAGTCACCGGGGCGAGATAATGCTCTGGGGTAGTTTACAGCGGCTGGCGATAGGTGGTGCACAGATCGCTTTGACTGCTTTTTATGTTGTCTTTTCGCTGCGTGGACAGGATGCTCGTTACGGGGGTGTTCCGCTCTGTTTGCACGTCGATGCGTACTCCCATGCCGAGCAACGATCGTTGCAGTTTTCTTATCGCGAGAACGAGAAATTGCACGCTACGTTGCCGAAATTGGCGCCCTTAGGAGTTTGGTCCAAATGCTTGGGACATTATTTTCACACGTATATTCTGACACTTATATTTTTCACATCTATATTCTCCCACGATATTTGTGTGAGAAGTTCGATGGTCTTATAAATTATTTCCACATAAGGTCACGGGTAATCTGTCGTACAAAGAACACCAAAACGAAGCAGCAGGGCGAAAACTACCTGGTCCAGCCAGTAATGTTTGGCAGGAAACAAATTTGCCGCATGAAATTATGCCAATTCTTCTTCATTTTCGCACTTTTTGAAACTGCGCGTCGGTTTGCTCTTGAAGAGCAATTTAGCTGTCCAGCCTTTTATATTGCGCTTTTAAAATTGCTTTGGTTTGGTTTGTATGGTTTAACGTCCCGAAGCAACTCAGGCTATGAGAGACGCCGTAGTGGAGGACTCCGGAAATTTCGAACTCCTGGGGTTCTTTAACGTGCACTGACATCGCACAGCACACGGGCGCCTTGCTTTTCGCCTCCATCGAAAAGCTGCCGCCGAGGCCGGGATTTGATCCCGCGTCCTTGGGAACAGTAGTCGAGCGCCGTACCACTGCGCCACCACGGCGGGGTAAATTTTTAAAATTATATATTCCGACAATGCATGGAGAAGAGTTGCGCATTTCCTGAGCTTGGAAACATATGGGTGCAATGAATTTAAATAATAATGCGACGTCGTAGTACAGAAAAGCGGTAACTTGTGACTGAAAAAAATTATAAGCACGCTGTTTAAGCTAACTAGGTACAGTATTTGTCAAAAAATATACAGCCCAAGGGTTTTGCTTCCAAGTCCCGTAACGGAGCTCAGTACGCATCTGCACCGTTCGAGATCCAGTAGACGACAAATCTAGTTCCCATTATTCTCTATGCTTGCCTATATATTCCAGTATTGCTTCCAGGGGCTTAGAAACGCTTAGTGCTTAGAAACGAACCCCTTGGGCCGTATATATTTGACAAAGACTGTACATATTCGCATTCGCTCTCAGAGCAAAGTGTATAAGGATAAATTCCGAAGGAGTCTGCTGCCCTATGCCAGCGGCTATTGCACTTTTTAAGTTTTTACTACAATGACACAGTCGTTCGCGGGCAATATTCAAATCATGTTTAAAAAATGACACGTATGCGTGCTATACAATATACGCACGGAGCTTTGTGAACGGTATATGGGGGCTATTGTCCCATAGCGACACAGGCTTCGTAATACAGAAGTCTTGACTGATATGGGTTACCCGGTAGTCTTAGACGAGAGTTACACTCGCGCAGCGGACGGGCGACAAGGAAAAACGGGTTACGATGACGCTGCTTGCGTTTGGAATTCCTGGCGGGAGAAAACCAAGGGTAAGATTCAGAGCCTCCTACATTAAACAACCTTGACAGTTACACCGCGCGGTAGTGAATCAATAAAGTACGCGATCTTTTGCTCTCTTTCAAACAACTTACAAAAAAACCAGCTTGGCATTATGCGCCATGAAAGCGGTATTGGCAGGCAACAAAAACAATATTAGCGGGTGGTGCCTGACCTTAAGTAATCAGGAACCATGCGTTTCATGATAATTTTCGTTAGATTCCTCGAAGAGAGCCAACAGGTGAGCCAACAGACGATAAGCCAAAGTGAAATAGCACCAATAATGGGAAGGCCGGTTTCTACGATCAACTGCCATATTCAGGCGTTTAAAGACGCAGGGAGATTGGAAGACGCTCCATGTGGAGTTCTGGATCGCGCACCAACGCCCGACGATCTTAATGTCATGGCTTGAGTTTATTCATTCCTCATGACGCAAGAAACGCGCAACGAGCTCAGCCTACACGTCAGTGAGGAAACCATGCGCAGAATTCTCCATGACGGAATTCGAAGCCGCTCAGCGGCGACTTGACATTGCGCACCGCCGCCAGCGAATGGAGTTCGCAGAGGCCATGGAAGAAGGAAACAACTTAGGAGAGGCCCTTGCCATTCCCAATGCATTGGAGAAAGTGTGGCGGAAGTGACGTCAAAATTTAGAGTTAGCCAAGCCGGGCCATTAGCAACGGCATCGCTGCTGCTATGAAAACTCGGGCCACTAGCAACAGCGTTGCTAAGGGTCCGAGGTATGCGAGCGTCGCAGAAATAGAAAATGCGGAGGGTAGAGGAGGAGGAGAGGCATTGCAGCGTCCGGTCGCGGCGCGGCCGCGCGGCCATGCCGGCTTCAAAAATGTGACGTCAGGGCCTCTCCTAAGTTCTTTCCTTCCTCCATGGCAGAGGCCCACGAAGAATGAACGCCAGAAGGCTGGAGGTACGTCGTGTCGAAAGAGGACTCAACTTTGTGCACACAATGGGGCCAGCGCTAGAACGTTTGGCGTCCTGAAAACTACCGGTGGACTTTTGATGCATACTTTTATAACAGTTAAGTGGAACGAAATGCTCGCTTTTTTTCAGTTGCGAGGAACGGTATATCTTTGACGTGTGGTCGAGCGAGCGCACAGCAGGGAACCAATGGGGGCCCGTGAGCTACCAGGGCAAGGGACCCACCCACAGGATTCAAGGCAGGATGACATGGGAGGCACACATCGAGATCCTGGAGAATATCTTGATGCCTTATATGTTGGATGGGCAGTTTCCCGAAGACTTGCTCCATTTTCAACACGATCGCATTCCAATACAAACGGCTTGAGGGGCGCAAGGCTTCCCGAATAACATTGCCATAATACAGGTGCAGTTGCCAAACCCTTGCCTCGACGTCAATATGTGTCCCTTTAATATAGGTTTCGGTGCATAAGGGCTTTACTTGGAAGCACATCACACAACCGAAAACATTTTGTTGCGCCGCCAGCATTTGTATCAAACTCTCTAGCGGCGTGTGCTGCGGCAGTTAATCGTGCAATGTTTCGCTCCCGCGATAAGAAAACCGTTAAGAGCGTTGTCGAGGCCTTGGAGGCCGCCTCGGGAACAAAATAGTGTAGAGACGCCCCGTGACGTCCACGCTGTCTACGCGGCAATAAGGTAAAGAAAAAGCAGTCAAAGAGCTGCACGGCAGCTATCGTCAGCCACCCTAAACATACCAGCAGCATTATTTCGCACCGGTGACTACCGCTTCTTGGCGCTGACGACAGTCCACGTCACGCGTTCTGTCATTCGTGTTAAGTCTGTGGACGGATGTGATACTCAAGAAACACTTATTGAACTCGCTACCCCTTAGGTCTTGAACTGCTTATTTCTCAGCGCATCGCGAAACAGCAAAAAGTGAACTCTGGATTGTGCATACGGTACGAGGCGGCGTAGTAGATTTACTATCTCTCGATAGCGCTTTTTTACCGTTGGCGCAACACTGTGTGTATCGCATAATGCGTGCTGCGAAAAGCATGGTGCCTCTAAAGCGTAACGTACTAACAACTGGAGCGCCGGAACTTACCAGGATTGTTCGGCCTATCCCTTATATTTTACACTGATGGAGTGGCAAACAAGCACCATTTGCTCGGTAAAGTTCGCGAGCATAACAATCATGGCCCACAAAATCTTTTTCCTCGCATCTTCAATGTATGAAGCAGCTTCCAAACCCGATAAAAACTGCAAAACGTATTCTTGAACCCATATAATTGTGATAGCTTCTAGGCCGCAAAGGAACAATGATTCGAGCTATTTCGATGCTGCTTAGAAAATGTAACGTTCAGATCATAGCGAGGTATGCAGTTAAGCATCGTTTGCTTTTTCAAACACTAATTCGTACACAAATCATAATCACTTTTACGTGTAGTAATTTCCAGTCAACTAGGTTAGCGCAGTAGTATCGCCTCTAGAATAGTTGTAAAGGTCGTGCAAAACTTCCTAGCAGTAAGCACAAAGCTCCACTAGTATTGTTTTTTTAAGTCCCATTCTAGGTGTGAATAGGTAACGCAACTAGTCAACGCCAACCGTCCACGGTACAGTGCTCGTCGAGGCAGCTTGTCTTCGAGAAATGTAACTGCAGGCGCCAACACGCTTGTCCAGAGCGCTTGAATATCGCTCTTTCGCACAAAGGGAAGTGACTTCTTCTAGCACGAATTAGGATAGACAAAAACTTGCACTGAACTGAATAAGCACGAACGTACGGTTCGGCCTTGGACTTTGCTCTGTGAGAGATACCAGTTAACACCCGAGGCAAGGTTCCACAGTTTGTACCGCTACACAACCGTCCAGTCCTTTAAACGAGCATGTTGACGACTGTACGACAGGCAGGCCTGGAAAGTGGCCGCCGATGCGCTCGTCCCATATCATTATCGCTCAACTTAAATCATTTACAAGTGCAGAAAATGTCAGAAGTGTACAAGCGATGACTTACCTTTCAAGTAGGATGCGCCCCGGTAGTGGAATTTGTAACCGCACCACGAGCTGCGCTGCGACGCTGAACAGCGAAGAATTCTGTGGAGAACCTGGTCGCTGAAATCGTGTTGTTGTAGCACAGCACAAGATAAACGGAAGACTAAAACAGGCTTGGGCTGCCTGGGCTTTCCGCTGTGCACAGGGTTTGCTTCCGGCTGTGATTTCTATCTGCACGTTATAATACTAAAGCTTCAAGATGTACGCTGTAGCATCTTTGAAACCTGTGTAACGGGGCTGATGTGCTGACTATGCCTTCTATTGCGCCCAGCAATACAACCCTGAATGCTACGCGAAAGAGGTCCTTATCTGAACATAGTTGTATCTGTGCAGGAAGGTTACCAGAAACTGCTAAAGATGGACTATTATCAATTCTGTGAGGCGTTTTAATTGCTTTCAGTTCTGTGCGACATCACGACATGCTCAACCGATATTTTCTTGACGCGGCGTCAAGACCTATGGGCCGGATTTTCATGAGAACGGGAGCCTCATCACACTGCGGTATAAAACAAAAACTATCGACAGCGCATTAAAGTTGCTCTTCGTCACGTTCCTGCATTTCTACTATCCGCCAGTCGCGCATCAATGGCGGTATCTTGTCACACGCCGTACACGAGCTCCACGGTCTACAAATTATTCACCAATTTCAAAATTGCTAACTCTCGAAAAGTCAAATACGTTTTCAAAGCATCAGGAGCCTTAAACCAGTAGGCGTCTTTTAATTCGTCAGACATTTTTGTACTATCCGAGAGTGGAATGTAAATTGTTTAACTTTCATAGAAGTACACATGTTCAAAACAAGATAGGAAGTGGTTCAGAGCCAACGCCCCATACAAAGGTTTTGTAGGACTGAACAATAGTCTGATAAGCGAAGAAGAAACCACCATTACATGGTAGCATGATGTCGCTTGGCGGAAAGTAGAAATGCACGAACCTCTTCACAATCAGCACGACAAATGCGACACGCACGAAGAAAGAGTTTGTGTTTGGCTTTATGGCGCATACGTAGGTCATGCTATCATGCGCCAAACACGACGCGTGTCGTGTTTTCTTTGTGGAAGATTTAGACATGAACGTATTGTCACGTAGTGGTGACGAGGTCGACGACAAAAATGAAGGGGTCGATGATTGCACTAAAGAAACTGTTTATTTGGGCTGACTTGCGCCCGCAAAAGAGCTAAGCAACTCGGCGGCGGCGATAGAAACAAACGTGCTCGTCGATCGTCGAACAAAGAATGCCCGTCACACTCGGCAACGCTCAATTTAAAGGCTGCACAGAACAATCTAGATAACGTCGCAAACAGCTATCAGCACGGGCTGGAACATTGTGGAAAGACACCCGAGTGGCCGGAACCTTCGAGACAGATCTCGGTGCATCTTTCGCTACAACAAAACTGATAAAGGTGTGACTTGCGACATCGAGCATTAACAAACAACGATTACGGAACTGATACGCGGTCCAGAATCAGAGTGATAAGCCTGTATTCCGGCGGCTGTTAAAAAACAACAAATACTGTTTGAAGGTTTCGCGGCAGTATCATAGCTTGTTTAGATGCAGTGCTTATTCTAAGAAATAACAAATGCATTACATATCGACAAGTTTTCTGTCATATTAGCAATGCAGGATGGATTAGTTCATGTTCGATGTAAAGTCGTTTAAAGTGTTTCTGACTCAAGTTTTCTGTCTAGATAATAAAAAAGTGGCAATTATCGTAAGTTCATCTGTGCAACCTTCCAATAATAGTTTACCATCATTTTGAATAATGCAGTTATATGTGACATGTCCACTGCAAGAACATAACGTTACTTCGATGAAGCGTTTCTTATTAGTGCATGGTTTCCATTCTTCAGTGACTGGTTTCGGGATGTATAGTTTGTTGTTTAGTTCATTGTTCAACAAAGCCTTGAATTTTTCTCTGGGGTTTCTTTGTATTATTTCTAAAACATCTTTATGCAGTACATTTACTTTTTCTATTCTTGCATTGCGGGCAGCTGCCGCCTATGCATTAGCTGTCTCGTTACCTATGATTCCAACATGGCTTTGTACCCAGAGAATTTAAATTTGTTACCTTGTGTTTTGGCTGTTATGCTATTTAATACATATCTCACTTAGGGTTCTGCTGCATGTTTGGAGCGTAGTGCTGTGATTACGCATATGGAGTCGGTACAGATTGCACTGTTTTCAATATTGTGCGAGATCTCACAAAATGAGTAAAAAACGCTTGATTTGTGTCAAATTAGATCAAACACATGTAATTAGGCGTAATAAATATTTCAATTCAGTGAAGGTCGTTTATTTGGGATAAATATCGGTCAGAAACGCAGAAACGTGGATGGGGACGTCATGTCCTACAAAAAGAAGCGACAAATGAGTAGTAACGCGGCTAAGAAGTACAAAGAGTCGCATAAGGGCTAATGCCTTACTACTCTTAAGGGGTATCTGAGTGCCTCCAACAAATTCTTATATTTTCTACAGCTAAAGACATGGTACAATATACAGCACTGAACACGATGGAAATTCAGGCAGCCTAACCGTTTTGCAGTGGTTGTTTTATAGAATACCACTACCAACATAGGAAGCTCTGTTGGAACCATCGCTATAAAATGCTGTGTGATTTTTATTTTCCCTCCATTGACAGAACCTTTTCAGTATGTAATCGTACAGAGATATTTTTTTTTTTTGCGAAACTGTGTCAGAGTAAGGTGACTGCGATGTTTTGGACCCAGATGTTTAGGAGCTCTGGGCAGGTATCAGAACAGGCTCACGGCCACGCGCACTTTTTTCTTTTCTTGACCGGTAAACAACCATCACAACACGTATACAGTCTAACCCTACTGAAAAATCTTGCATAAAATCCATAAAGGGAGTTGCATACAGATTTATTGTAAAGGATCTGGGATAGAGGATTGTGGAGTATTACAGAATATTACAGGAATGTCCGGACTGAAACCGCGCGGAGCTCTGATACCAAAATTTCCTGTATGGTTATGACCCTCGTTAGCAGAAAAAACGCGTCGCCTGGCTGGAAAAAGCATGCAATAATATAAACCAACACCACTACATTTAAAAAAATAGAAATAATGAGAAAATATAAAAAAACCTACGGCGCCAAGTCGGTATTCGAATATTTATCTTCGCGCTAATGAGGCGGACGCTTTAAACACTACTCCATGGCAGATTTTTTTCTTTATGGCATAGGAAAGCATCCGTGAAAGAGGAAAAACTCCACTAATAAACTTGTCCATGTCTGAAGTTACCGGTCTGCTTTATAGGAGTCCACCATACCCCTAGCCCGACATTGCATCATTATCAAAGCATCTGAATTCTGGGAGGCACACACATTCGTCTAGGTACGACATCCAGGTTGGAGGTTCTTCGCGTGCCGCATATACACTCCTTACCAAAGCACACTGCTACTGAAACACGGGTTTAGACGATATTGGTGGCTCGGCATGCCTGTCCGTCATACGGCTTATCCAAAGACTGAACAGTCCGTAAACACCAATAGATCATAAGACACGACAGAGTTTTTGTCAAGACGGAAACATCTAATAGTAGAGGGCGTAATTTCAATGTCCTTTATAAGAGGTCCTTGTAGTATGTCCCCCCCCCCCAAAAAAAAAAAAAAAAACAAAAAAACATAGCATCACGGCACAGAATAAAGCAATGATCAATTGTCTCAGACACGTTACAGAGATGGCAATTCACCGTCCAGGGCACAAACATCTCCTTATCATGAAGAATTGTCTTGACAGGCAACGCCGCTGTGTGTAGTTTGAAACAGAATTTTTTTACGGCTGCCTTCCTTCCTTTGTACTTTCACGGCAGGTTGTGGTTACGGTGGTTATATATATTTTTTTCATGTCACTAATTTTGGTCTTTCGCATGTTGTATATTTTTCTTGGCTGTGTATTTTTGTGGCCCTAATTCACCGATTTTCCTTTAAACACACTGAACCTTTTTCCAGGCTATAACGAGGGGTCACCAATGTTCCGAATCTTTATAATGCATCGCTTTATTGCAGGCATACCAAAAGGTATCATAACTTACTATTGCTGATTTTTCTTTGCAATTGTTTTCAAGAACTTTCAAAGTTTTCTCCATGTTTTAGCTTCACGTGCTGCCAGCGGAGCAGGAACTTCAATGACCACACTTCTAACTAAGTGGTTTCAATATGCAAAAATTCGAGAAAGCGTCGCCCGGTATGCGGCTATCTGTGCATCTTTCGAAGGTCGGCGATGTTTTTTTTTTTAATTTTTTCTCAAGCATATTTCTTTTCTCGCTAGCGAAACGATACGTCCTTGCTTGCACTTTCGCGCATTGAAGGTGGCAGATACGCAGTCGCAGATATGAAGATTCACCGCAAGATCGTACGAGCTGCAGCGACTGTTGCACGCGCAAAAACGAAGCGATGCGCGTATGTACATACTTGCTAGCGCACACTTCGACGGTTTCGTATTTTCGAGGTATTCGTGAAACGACGCGTGCTCTTTATTACAGAATAGTGGTATAATATGTTCAGTTTCATGCTTATATAGAGCTCTGGCGTGCTCCGGCAAGACACTCTGGTTGAGCTTCATAGAACGGCCCGGCTTCAGTTCAGAAGCGGAAATGCGCTCTGCCCGCTTTAAGTACCAGAAATGACGGGTTCGTCCGGTTTTTGGTTAACTGATACAAGCTGAACCGGCATGAAAACGCGCGGAGCTCTGATTCCGAAATTTCCTGTATGGTTCATGGCCCTCGTTTCTGAAAAACAAGATTGAAAACTCGACGCCAGGCTGGAGAAACCATGTAGAGCTATACAATAACACGACTACATTTGAAAAATAAAAGAAATAACTAAAAGCAAAACACTGAAGACTTACGGCAAGTCGCAATTCGAGCTGCGGTTTTCAGGATCAACAGGCACACACTCTAACCACTACACCACAACGGGATATGGTTGTGACGATTATGTTTCTGTCTATGTAGCCAACCTGGCTCTTTCGTACTTAGTGCATTTTTGTGGGTTGTAGAATTTGTGGTGGTAATTCACCGATCGCCCTTCAAACACGCGTCTTTTTCCTGGCTATCACAAAAGGTTATCTTTGTCCCAAATCTTTACAATGCATCGCTTTTTTGCAAACAAACCTCAGAATGTCGCAATTTACTAGTACTCATGTGTTTGTCATTGTCTTCGAAGCCATGTATTCTTTTGCTACATACGGAGATATGCGGTGCAAAACATTTGTAATGATGCTTGTTTTAGCTTCACCTGCTGCCAGCGGAGCAGCGACGTCAAAGAATTCCCTTCCGACGAAGTGTTTGTATTTAGTAAACATTCGAGGAAACGACACCCGATATCGGGCTAATCTGTACATATTTCGATGGTCAGCGAGGTGTTCCATTTATTCTCGAGCATTATTTTATCCTCGCTAACAAAACACTACGTTCTTGCTTGCACTTTCGCGTTGAAGGCGGCAGATTGTCAGGCGCAGATATGAAGATGCACCGCAGGATCGTTCAAGCTGCAGCGACTGTTGCACGCTCAAAAGCAACGCGATACGCGTATGTACTTGCTAGTGCACGTCCACAGCTTCATATCTTCCAGGTATTTGTGAAACAACGCGTACTCCACATATACATAAAAGTTGTAACGTAAAATATGCATGGCTTCAGGATAATTTAGCGTGCAGGCATGTTCCGATGTGGTCATTCTGGTTCAGCTTCACGATCCGCTCGGCTTGTGTTGAGAAGCAGAAATACTCTCCCGTATCAGTTCGATTCATGACGGCCTTGTCCGGTTTCAGTTGAACCGAGTATGACCTCTCTTGCATGTGAGCTGCATACAGGATTGGTCCGCCCAGTTTTATTTACATACCTGACTGAGATGTCCTGCTTGAGATGTATACTGTAAATGGTCTGTCCGGTATTATCTCGATGCAGGACTGGGTTAGGCTGTTTAAGATATATACTGGAATGGTCTGTCCATTATTAGCTCCGTACCGGACGGGACCGTCAGGATTGAGATTCATACGGACATGACCTGTTCAATATAAACCTGTTTAAGTTTAATACAGGACTGGTCACACCGGTATGAAATTTATAGGGATAATACAGGATCGGTTAAGACCCGTTTGGCGAGATACGATTTTTCACTAGGGAACCCCTAATATCTAATGGGAGATGTCCAAACAACGTCCTACTGTTTCGCGGCCAGATGCCGGAGCAGGCGAGGCCGACGCTGCCCTGTAGTCCGGTTGAGGCGGTGGCTGACCAACGGAAGAAGTTTCATTTCATGCTACGCCGTGTAGGAACCGGGCCCTGGATCTGGTTCCTAGAGATCGGCAGCCGGGATATGATGCTAGCCTTTCACATTCAGGCGTCCAAGTACAAGGTAGCGCGGCTCCCAGTGCTCGGTGCTGCGACGGGTAAGACCCAGGCGTCCTAATGCTCGGTACTGCGGCGGGTCAGACACAGACGTCGCAGTGCCACGCGTACTGAGGCGTGTCACACCCAGGTGCTGTAGCGTGACAAGTGCGGCAGTCAGGTGCGATGATGCAGGCGAGCGGCTTCCGGGGGTAGTCCGAAGGATGACGGAACGTTGTGCGGTACCAGACCCCGGACCAGGTGTCCGGCAGGTGCTGGCGAGCCGGCCTCTAACGCTAGGCCCAGAACGGTGAAGAAAACCGCCTAGCGACACTCGAGAACGTCGATCCTATTCCCCTGCTTTCAACGAACGCACGCGCACTTGCTCGGCCCGCACGCAACCGCACTTTCCTTCTTTTTTACTAGCCACCCGCGCACTCGCACTCTAGATCACCATCATCACAACCTTCCCCTGTTTCAAGACAGTTTCTTGCAATTGTTCTGGCGCCGGGGAAGGCGTGGCGGAGGGAAAATAAAACTACACCAAAAAAACTGAGTGGGGTGTGTGCATTAATAGGGAGGAGAAAGAAAGCACAATGTGATAAGAAGCATGTAAAGAGTTTTATTGGATGTGTGGTGGGAGTGATTTACGAGATTCCACTGACATGCGGTAAAGTATATATAGGGCTGACTGGAAGATGTATAAATGATAGAATAAGGGAACATGAGAAGTCCATAGTAAATGGGAAGGGGTCAAATTTCCCCCCGCACTGTCAGAGGTACAAGTGTGAGCCATTGTTTAGCAGGCTTAATATTTTAGGGAAGAGTCGTGATAAGATGGGACGCGCGAAATTTTGGAGGCGTTCTGGATACAGAAGAAAGAAGACATATGTGTTAGTGAAGCCTCGCTGAGTTTACGTAGGAAAGAATCTACTTTTATTGAGGAATCTTCTTGAGTAACGAAACGAATTGAGTTTATTATCGGCCCTAAACCTGTTATGCTTAGACACCTCTCGTGTACTGTGGCCATGTTTGTTTATTGATCCTCCTGTCCCTCAAGTACATGTACTTCGTTGCTTCGTAGACATTTATAAGAGACATGCTGGCCAGGTTAGTTTTTTTACATAGGGGCTACACAAGTGATGTGTTTTGGATGGACATGTCTTACTGCACATGTTTGGTGGTCGTTTGCTTGTGTGTGACTATGTGGTGGACTTTGTGACCGTCCAGCTTGGATGATGGTTGTGGTACACTGGGATGATTGTGGTATTAGCTGCTGGGCAAAGAAGCGTTGTGTGAAAATGGACTTGAGTGTAGAACTGGTGACTTTCATGCTTGGATGATGTTTATGTTCTGCACGGAAGAAAGTGCTACTATCTATTTGGCACAGAAGAGGATGATGAGATGTACAGGGGTGTAGAAAAGGAGGAGGGGTGAAGAGGAGGTGTGTGTTCAGATACATATTACAGTTGGTAGTGTGCGCCTGTGTTGTGTTTCTTCGCATGTGATTGTGTTTATTGCGCCACTTTCTGGGTACTATGCAGCACCAGCTTGCCATTCAAGCTGCTATTTTGAGATACCACACAAAACGTTTGTTCCCGCACAAACACAGCAATTCGTGCTTTTAAAAGGACTCTTCAGACACTAGAAGCACACAACTACACATTTCACACGCGGCTCAGGTAACAAGCACCGACGTTACCGCTCCCTTTGATGCAGTCTGCGTTGAAGATTTATTCTTGGAGAACTAACCTCCACAGCAACACTCGATTGTTCATATGCTTCGCGGATTGCAGGTATTGGAGTGGTTGGTGAACAGACTCGATGGTGAAATATTTGCCATACACATAAATGTGAAACTTCTGCACCGCCTACAGAAGAGCTACGTATTCTCGTTTACAGTTGGAATAGCGTGTTTCTCAGGGCAGCAGATTGCAACTAGCGTGCGCAAATTGATGTAAGATGCTATTACGGCCAGTCTTATGGGGGATACGTCCGTGCGAAGCGCGAAGGGTTACGAGAGAACAGGAGCCTGTAAAATAGAAGTAGCGCTGCGTTTTGCTTTCAGGATAGTGAATGCATGTTCATGCACTGGTTGCCAAGAAATAGCTTTGGGCTGTCCTCTCCTGATGCGATCTGCAAGGGCTTAGTGATTTCGGCAAAATGTGGAATAAAGTTCCGGTAGTAACTTGCCAAGCCAAGGAATTACGGCTTAATTTGGTTAGTTGTGGGCTGTTTGGCCTCTAGTATTTTGTCTAAGTCCTTTAGGACAAGCTCCACCCTGCCATTTCTAATACGATGACCTAAGAAACACACGCACCGCTCTCCTATTCCACACTTGCTCGGTTTTATGGTCAAGTGTGCCGATTTGATCCTCGCGAACACTGCTTTCAATGTATCCATATATCCCTCCCATCTGACGGAGGCATTGACAACATCATCGAAGTAGTCGTACACGTTCTTTACATCGCCCAGCACTGTCCCCATGAGCAGTGAAAACCCTGAATGAGCAATTTGGATTCTGATCGGTATGCATAGAAAGTGGTACAGCACATGCTAGAAAACACTGTTTTCTCACAACTGTTGTAGGCTATTGGGACTTGCCAGTACCTTTTTGTGAATTCAAACTTGGAAAACCAAGTCTTCGTGCCGACAAGAGTAAGACATTCATCAATGCGTGGTATTGGTTTTGCTGTCCGAAATTAACACTTTGTTCAGCTCCCGAAACTCGATGCAGAGTCTAATTGTCTGTTCAGATTTCTTTACTACTACTACTGGAGCATGATAGGGAGATTCCAGTTTCTGAATGATCCCCATCCTAAACATTTCCTGTACCACCATCTGTACACTTTCACGTAGGGAAAACGGAATGTGTACTGCGGAATATGGATAGGTTCATTAGATGTCAGCCTCAGTGCGCACTGTGTGAACGTGGTCTTTGCCGGCAAGTCTGAGAAGATCCCATCGAATTCGTGGAGTATGCCTCGCACTTCCTCAGTTTGTGCCTCCGAGAGACTTTACGCCAACGTGAAGTCCGTGGCCCACTGCGCTGGATGCAAACTCACAGAAGTCAATTCTGCTGAGTCCCCTTCAGATGTCGCTTGGTCCAGTCAGCTGCAGTAGCCTGAAGTTTGCGCTCTTCGTAGCTCCTGAGCGTGTTAATTTGAAAACGTTTCATTTTATGCCCCAGGTCCACGATGTAGTCCACATTACTTTTACGTTCAAGCACATCGTATGGACCTTTATACTGCATTAGCAAGTTGTTGGAATCGGTCGGTAACGGAATCAGAACCTTGTCACCTGGGCTCAGTTTCCTGGGGCGACTTTTCCGGTTGTAGTACGTTTTCTGTTTCTGACGTTCTCGTGCTAGTTGTTCGTGAGCAAGCATGCACGTGTCCTCCAAGCGGTTTCTGAGCTCGATGAGGTAGGTGTACGTGGACCGGGTATCTCTATCGATATTCTAATTTGTCCAGAGCTCCTTAAGGACAATTAGCAGACCTCGCACATGATGTCCATAAATCAACTCAAAATGGGGAACCTCGTCTCGCTTGTGGAACGTCTCGGTATGCAAGCAATAGCGGTGCCAGATGCCTATTCCAAGACCTAGGTTTTTTGGCACATTCTGTTAAGCATCGTTTTAAATGTTCAGTTAAACTTCTGCATAAGGTCAGTCGCCATTGCATGGTAAGGTAACGTCGTGAAGACGATCAACTTCCCTCATGAGCTCTGAGTTGAAAGTGGCGCTTTGATCAGTCGCTATTTCTTTCGGTATTCCATGAAGGAAAGCATCTCAATGAGTGCTTCGGCAGCATGCTCGGAATAGAGTAGGAAGAGCGTCGGTGTCTGACTACCGTTTTGTGAAGTCTATCAGCGTGAGCACATATCGGTTAAAATTATCAGACTTGGGTGAAAAAAGTCCTATGAGATCGACGGCCACTCATTCGAAAGGAATCGTAATCAGTGGCATGTTGCCTAAAGGGGCAATGCCAGCTTTACCTTTCGGTGTCGTTCTCTGACACTTATCACATGTTTTAACAAATCGTTTGACATCTCCATGTGTAAGGCCATTAAAAGGCCTCAAGTATATGACCAGTACTGGGTCTGATTTTTTGACAAATGCGGCGGTCAGGCGCGATGGTGGAAGCGAGCTGCCTCCTGGAGTAGCCCTCAGGATGTCGGAGCGCTGTGTGGTACCAAACCCCGGATCAGACGTCCGGCAGATGCTACCGAGGTGGCCTCTAGACGCCAGGCCCAGAACGGTGAAGAGAACCACCCAGAGGAGCTCAGGAACGTCCGTCCTGTACCCCTGCCTTGAACGAACTCACGCGCCCTAGAACGCCTTACACGCGGCCGCACTTCCCTTCTTTTCCACTGGTCACACTCGCAGCGATCACCGTCATCACAACCACGCGATCACCATCATCACCGTCGCGTACAATGTGGAAACCATACCAATGTGCAACGGTTCATGACTTCGTGAAATATCGGGAAGTGTTTGGTTTGGAAGAACGTCAATTTGGTGTAAATGGTGCATACTGCTCGAGACTGGTTTGTAGGGTTCAACGTCACAAACAGACTAAGGCTATGAGAGATGCCGTAGTGGACAGCTCCGGAAATTTTGATTACCGCGGATTCTTTAACATGCAATTACATTGTACAGCCCTCTGGCGCCAATTGCCTTTCGCCTCCATCTAAAGGCGGCAACCGCGGCCGGAATTCAATCCCGCATCCTTGAGTGCAGCAGCAAAGCGCCTTACACAAGGGAATTTTTATTCACAAGTACATTTATGAAGTTTTCTCGCTTTTGTATTTCAATTGAATGCGGGTGAGAAACGTACAAACTGGTTTTGTTTGATTTGTGGGGTTTAACGTCCCAAAGCGACTCAGGCTATGAAATACGCCGCCGTGGAGAACTCCGGAAATACTTTGGCGAGCACTGACATCGCACAGCGCACAGCCGCCTTGCTTTTCGCCGCCATCAAAAAGCTGCTGCCGAGGCCGGTATTCGGTCCAGCATCCTTGGGAACAGTAGTCGAGCGCCGTAACCACTGCGCCACCCCGGCAGGGCGAAATGTACAAACTAGAGACCCGGATCGCCACGAATAGCTCCGATTTGGTTTATGGTTCGGAGTAGCTTACAAAGGATTTAGCATGTACAGCGCTCGTTATTTCAGTCTCGTGTGGCCTTTTAACGTCCGCGCACAACGCACAGTACAGAGGCTGTATTCATTCTACCTCGTTTGAAGCTTGGATGGTGGTGCCGGGATTGATCCCCGTCCTCAGAATTAGTCCAGCGACCTAGCCACTGAACAACCCAAGTGCGGCCGGAACGGTTCACATCGGCTAACGGAGATCCCGAGAACTTAGTTCAGTGCAGAATTGTCGTTATCGTAGTGAAACGGTTATAGAAATTATTGGCGTAAATTCAAGAGCCAAAAATAAGGCAGAATAAACGCAGTAAGAAAACTGAAATAATCAATGCACATTCAGAAGTAAACGACAGCCACCATTGCGGCGAAATCACATCAATACTAACACTTTTTACTTCCACCTATGCCATGAAGGCATCTGCCACACCCTCTCTGTGCAGTAGCACGGCCGCTCGATGGAAGCGCACTGGGTGCGCTTCCATCGAGCGGCCGTGGCAGTAGAATGGTGTGGTGCGTAACGCAGTCGCACGATATCGCCCAAGTGAGAGAAAACGTGTTCAGGAGTGGGATAGATTTACTCGTTTCTTTAAATAAGTCATCTTTCATGTGATTGCTTCTCGACCATTCTACGAATAGCGAGACAGAGTGAATTCAGGGTTATCCCCTTCATTGCGAGTGAAGATCGGAGGTGCTTTGCAGATTTGGTAGTTCTGGTATCTGAAGCGCATTTCGGGCAAGATTTTCCGCGACGGCAATTCTGTGATTTGTAGCCAAATACTAGTCAATTAAAAAGACGGCGAGGGTGTTCTACGTACCAACACAGTGAAATCTTTCTCAAATTTTTTTTCAAATGAGTATGATAGTGACAATCATTGACAAATGATTACGGGACGTACGTTGATAAAAACATGCTTTGGCGCTGTCGCGGGAAACAATTCCATGACTAACGTTTCAAAAGATGGCAGTTGTGAGGTTTATTTTCATTAAGAATGCCAGCGTTTACAGGTGAAGCGAAGAGAAAATAGCTTTTCGCAAATCTGCACGCAGCGATCTTTTGGTCAGGACTTTACAATAGGCTAGGCGATAGAGCTAGGCGTTTTATGGGCATTTACGCTGTGAGCCTTCCATATTTTTATTCAGTGGTACTTCGTGGTCATAATTTTTTCGGCGAGTGGGTATATGCACTCATCGTTGGCAAGACTCAAAAAATCATTTATAATACCTCAACATGTACTGCGCTTGCAGAGATGTGACAATTTAGACTTAATGATCACGCCGTACATCTCCAAATGAGAAAATATTTATTCTCCATTTGAGTATTTGTTTGCTACTGCTTGTCCTTTCACAAAAAATATTTACTAGAATTCCCAATCATCTGGCATCTCAACAGGGCTTGAGCTGCATCTCAACTTCCGAGATACCGCTTGAGAACTCTTGCTGGAAATTGTCTGTGCTCGTCGAGTGGAACTTTAACGCTCTGTTTTTCTATGTCAGCAGGTGATCGAAGAGAGGTGAATTTAGTTTAGGCAAAGAGGAAAGGGAAGGCAGAAAATTTGCCGTACGAAAACAACCGCGAACTATGAGATGGTGTCTCCGAAGACACTTTTGTTTCTCGACAGTTTTATGGCCCTTATAGCATGCATGTTACGTCCCGCTTCCAAAAGCACTGCAACAATTTCCTTAAGTATGGTATAAAAGGTATAGAGAGGATGGGCGAGGTAACTCGACATATACAATGCATATACGAGTCCCCATCTCTAAGGCGCAAAGTGCAATGATGAGGCGGGTGATGAATATTTCGGATGGGCGTTTGTAGAAGGCAAAAATTAAAACCGGAGGGCTTTTATGTTTTTTAACTGGGGTAATGCTTTGTAACTGGGTGAAGCCACATGTTTCAATGCTAATTCCGCTAACCAGTGTTGTGTGTTGTGGGGTTTAACGTCTCAAACCGACTCTGGCTATGAGAGACGCCGTAGTGGAGGACTCCGGAAATTTCGACCACCTGGGGTTCTTTAACGTGCACCGACATCGCACAACACACGGGCGCCTTGCTTTTCGCCTCCACCGAAAAGCGGTCGCCGAGGCCGGGATTCGATCCCGCGTCCTTAGGAACAGTAGTCCAGCGCCGTAACCACTACGCCACCCCTGCGGGTTCGCTAACCAGTGTTAAGAATTTACAGAGTGACAAAGCACTACACGGAAATTCAAAAGTGAAGTAGTGTAAGCAGTCATGTTGGCCAGATCAGCATAAATATTGCCAAGCATAACTGTGTCGCAGCTCGGCTATTAAGAATAGGTCTAGTCTCTTGGACAGCACTGCGGTGTACTTCAACTTGAGCGATAGCATTGTTTAGAGCAATGGAATTACGTCACCGTAGGCTGTGGCATAAGCATAAAGTCCTCAGAGCCTTCTGAGCTGTTCATTCAGTCTACCGCAGTTCCACCCCAATGAGCAAAGTGAGGAGCAATCTAGATTTATTAACTGTAAAGACAGAATCGCCAGTTTTTGCAGCAGCTGTGAAGGAATTCAGCAGCATAAATAGACGCATAAGCTTAGTCCGTCATCTCTGCCGCAAGCATTTTTGAAAAGCTGATCGGCAGTATAACTGTGAAGACGATTTGTACTTTTCATGTTTCGGAGATACGGGGGAATAAATATATTTCAGTACAATGGTCGTTCAAACCCAGGTCAAAGCAAACAGACCAGCTTTGTTGGTTACTGCATTAGACCAGAGTTCAAAATGGGCAGCCAATTTGTTCGCGTGCTAATCGATCGATCTTTAACGCTTTGCTTTTGATGCCGTTTTTTTTTTCAAAATCTCCATTTCGCCTTTCCGTGCCCTTGGGTTCAGCTGACGAGCTCCATAACCCTTGAGGCACAGCAGCGACGTCATTACTGCAGGTAGACAAAGCTCCACATATTGTTACTCACTAACAGCCGCTTGTACATCATCATGATCAGCCTCTATACCCAAGAAGAAGTATATTCCTGCTAAGGTGGCTTTATAGCTCCTCTTAAAATTCTTGCCGTCCTTGTCAGCACCTGTCCTGTCTCAAGAGAAGTGGATCCTCTACTTCCGAGGAAGCTCCAGACGTCCTCTAGGCGTCAGGTTGCTAGACCTCTAGCGCAAGGTACCGATGCGTGATTGCATCTCAGGTCGGCACGGAGGCTAGGTCTAGTGCTGCCGCTGCCACGCTGTCAGGGGTAGCTTCGCCGGAGTTGCTCGCTGCAACTCCTGCCCTGCCGTCGACACCTCAACCTGACCACCGGCCCCAGGTCTAGCTTGGTGCTCCCGGCTCATCAGCACCAGCGCCCATTCAGATTTGCCAAAATGCACAACAGCACGTAAGTGAACTGTCCTCTGCGCGGAGCACGGCTATTGCCACCCAGTCAACACGCCGAGATGGACATCCAATAGTGCGGCATGAGGAGACGTGCTCTCCAGTGGATTATCGGCACCACCATCCGTGTCAACGAGCACCAATGCCCCTCACAAGCGTCCTTCGGGAGATAATCAACCGAATTCGTCTTCGGAAAGTGATGGCTATCTAGGAAAGCGCTCTTGTTTAACTATCTAAAACCAGGTTGCGCCTACACCGGGATCAACATCTTATAAAGTGGCGATTAAATTTGTAGCCAACAAAAGCCTGACCGATATAGCAAACAGGATCATCCAGGCCAACTTGGACGCATATCTCGGAACCAGAGGTTTTCGGGGCTTCACGGCAAGGAAGAAGTCAAACACTATAGCTGTATGGCTCCCGACACTCACTGCGGTGGAACGCATCCAAACGCTTAGTTGTATTTCAGTCACAAGTGAGATATCGGTGCCTGTGCAAGTGTATCTAGTTGCAGGCTCCACCTTGCAACGTTGCGTCGTTTCAACGTCGACATAAACGAAGATCAAACAAACCTTCAAAGTGAGCTGCACTGCCCCACGCACCGAGTCGTACAGGCCCGACAGATAGGAAAGGGGCGTTCCTGCATGATCACCTTCGCAAGGCCCTCCGACGCTCCCAGCTTGTCTGCACTACTACGGCTGCATATTAAGGCCGCGGTCGTATAAACTGAGTGAGGTTTACTGTTACAACTGTCTCCGAGCAGGGTACATGCGCAAATCTTGCTCTTTTGCTACTGCCGATGAAGATGCGTCTGAAGAAAAAGTTACGTACCGATGCGGCCTCTCCGAATCGGACGACCACGAGATAACATCTCCCAGTTGTCCGACAAAGCAAAAGGCAACGCAGAAGGCTCATCTTCGGAACGCTAAGCATTGGCCAATGGAAGACATGACACCAGTGCAGACATCCAATCCCTTTGCAGCTCTCCAGTGGGATGATGACGAGGGGCCAGAGCTTCCTGAGCCCGCTTTGAATGCACCACCAGCTAAGACAAAGTCTAAGGATACAGTTCTCAAGAAATACCGTCGACAACAGCCCATATAACAGCGTACTGATCTACCAGACGACGATATGGCTGTAGTAGATGAGCAAATTAATCGCCTCTTAGCAGAGGTCTCTGAGCTCCGACAACACCGCGAAATGCTTGCTCGACGTCGGCGAGCTGCAGAAGTAACCGCCAAATCTAGCAACAGCCAAGCACCACCGCCTTCATCCCGCGCAACAGGGCTATTTGCTGCCCCTTTCCAGTGTACCACAACGCCCCATGATAACTCTGCAATATCGCTGCTCCGCTATGTGGTCAAACAGTTGTCCAACCCGACATCTGTGATACTGCAGCGCTTGGACTAGTACACGAAAGTGGCGAATTTTGGTCGTCCTGGTGTACTACAGTGGAACAATAGAGGCATTTCCACGAAGGTGAGCGAGATCAAGACCAGACTGCGATTTAACAAGCTACGGGTGTGCGCTATGTCACTACAGGAAACGAACGCCTTGCCATCAATTCCGAGCTTTTGCGGCTACGTGTCTTCTTCAATGACCGACCGTCGCGTGCAGACTGCCTCTCCCCCGGGAAAGGCGGCGGTATATGTTGAAACGCGTATTCCTCATGTGCGTCTTTCTCTCGAAAACTGGTGCACATCATAACAAGAGGTAGTAGCAGTTGCTGCGAAATTTCTGAAAGGAACCGTTGTGCTTGTTTCATATTATATTAGGCCAGCTGGAGGCGCCCCTTCCCGTATTAGTCTTGGCTGGTTATTAAGTTTTCGTCGGCAATACCCCAGGTCGTCAATACCCCGTTAAAGTCGGAGGCAACTTTAACGCCCCTCACCCGGATTGGGGGTATCCGACTGCAAGCCCTCGTGGTAGGCGTGTGTGGGACGCCTTCACTGATGCCCTGTTTGTTCTGCTTAATCACCCTGGGTCAGTAACACGACCTGTGCGTCACATACGTAGTGCTTCCTATGCTCCAGACTTAACATGATGGTTGGGCGCGGGAACTCCCTCATGACACATGTAGCCAGACTGCTGGGGAAGTGATCACCACCCTATCATCATCGGTCTCCATCCCTCCGGTCTCCGCCCTTTACGCCGCAAATGTTCTATGATCAACAGGGACAGCTTTCGCTCATGTCTCGACAGTATGTCTTCAGATTCGTCGCCACTCCTTGTTGACTGTATACAAAGAGCACTAAGCAGCGCTACGGCTACTACCTGGATTGATGTAGGTCGACCGGCACCAGATCTTGGCCTGCTTAACTTGTGGGCAGCCCGCCGTCAAGCTGAGCTGGCTGCTACGCGAGACCCTACTTCGGGGCAGGCACGTACACGACTGAATCATCATACTGCGAAGGCTCGCAGATATGAGCGCGATCTCTCGCGACGCCAGTAGCATGCATGGTGTGAACAGTTTTCTGATAAATCCCCGATTGCCTCGTTCTGGCGAACGTTTCGTGCAATGGAACACGGTCGTGGTTCTACTGACGCCGCAGCAACACCATGCTTTGTGGCTAATCTGTCGCCGGACGATTTCGCCAAAGAAGCTGCTCGAAAATGTTTCCCAAAATACGATACATTGCCTCTTTCAGCTGCAATTTTAATTTGGCAGGTATCCCTGCAAACGCGTGGAAACTACCATCTGCCGCCGACGCAGATGGAATTGCGAGTCCCTTTTCAATGTCTGAGCTGCTGGCTGCAATTGACGATGCGAAACGGAAACAGCGCCCGGCCTGGACAAACTTCAGTATGAGGCTTACAATAGCCACAGTACTGCTGCACTCCAACTACTAGACACCATAAACAAAGTGTGACTTGATGGTGTCGTGCCCGAGAGTTGGAAAGCCTCTATCGTGATCCCTATTCCCAAACCTGGGAAGACTCCAACAGACCTCGCCAACTTACGACCAATCTCCTTAAAATAAACACTTTGCAAGCTTTCAGAGAAAATGCTATCCACACGACTTTCTTGGTGGCTTGAACAATATGATTTTTATCACCCTGCTCAAATTGGATTTCGTTCACATAGGTACAGAGGACGGGTTGGTGGTCTTAGCATCAGCAGTTCTATCATCTACCCGCAGCCGCAATGTACGCACCATATTAGCAATGGACGTTGAAAAGGCATATGAAAACATCAGTTATGCTGAATTCCTGGATGCCATTGACATGCTTCATCTCCCACCGAGAGTACTCTCTTTGTCGTATCATTTCTGGACGGAAGACAATTTGCAATACCTCTGAATGGTGACACAGTTGGCTCATTCGTTTCCCTGCGTGGCGTGCCCCAGGGATCAGTGTTGTCTCCGACGTTGTTCAATATTACTTTTATCCCATTGGCGTGGGGCTTACATGATATCCCTGAAATCAAGTTCTTGCAACACGCAGATGATACCACGGTATGGAGCACTCACCATGATCTCACTCAAGAGGCCGCCCTTCAGTCAGCATTAGACATAACCTCTGATTACGCATCCTCCATTGGCATTCAACTTTCTGTGTGTAGAACTACATACACGTCAGTCGTCAATCACTGGGGATGCCGTAAACTTACCTCAAATCCAATTCGTCTCTCTCTATCAAGCACCCCACTGCAAGAAAGTTCAAGCCTGGAAATTCTGAGCTTAACAATTCACCAATCAGGATGAGCGACTGCTTGGCTTTCTCAGGCAAAAAAGCAAGCACTTCAAACTATGAGTTTAATAAGACGAATTGCACCTAAAACGGATGGCGCTGGCTCGTCTGTTGCACGCCAGTTAGTGAGGGCGGTTCTGCAGCCACGTATTGTTTATGAGGCCCAGTTCTAGCATCTTACAAGAACACAACTGGATCGCCTTGAAGCAGTACATTGAGAAGCTATGAGGACCATAACATGCCTTCCACAATTGACAGCGGTCGTAGCGTTGCAGGACAATGCGCAGCTCAACACCATCGATGAACTGGTACCGCAGCGCCGTGATGCTCGAAGATGATCAAGGCCACTTTGTCACATTCCACGCAAGCACTGAGAGCGTATGCAACGTCACACATTATTCTTCAGCCACCTGCGCCAGTTCTCCCTCCCTAGAAATTTATACAGTTAGGAGACAACAAGCCAACTGATATCCGCATACCAACGTCTGCCACTCGGCATTGTTGCTTCGCCACAAATTTGAAGAGCACGATACTCTCCTGCCTCAAGATTTCATTGTAGTGTACGTGGATGGAAGCCTGCAAAGCTGTGAAGCCAAAACAGCAATTTACTGTTCACGGAGACCTAGCCTGAATCAGACCACTACATTTCAGCTTTCGGAACCAATTACATCTTTCTGCGCTCAGCTCGTGGCAGTTCAGGAGGCACTCTGCTCCGTGGCTTCCATAACCATGCTCCCTGCAGCTCACGTTATCATTCGCACTGACGCACTTCAAGCAGTACGTTTACTCCGACGTGTCAGCCGCTGCCCTAAAATTTGCCAAGACATCTACCAGCTTGCGGCGCGCATCCCACAGTGTGTACGCGTTGAGTGGGTCCCACAGGACCTGCTGCCTTCCCAAAGTCAAGCTAATTTAGCAACCCGCCTTGTGAACCAAGACGCATCAATCCCACGGCTACTTGAAGTCGACGACGGTACCCTCCTTTCATCAAGAAAGGAACACATCCGGCGCCGCACACGTGCACTTATTCCTCCGTGTCTGGTATCCCTTCCCCGCGGTCTCACCCGTGCAGAGGAGGTTGCGCTTAGGAGGATCCGGGTCGGTGTTGCCCTCACACCAGCTGTCACTAGGACGTGGTCATACTTCCAACACTTATATCTCCGCCCAAGGTGCCCGATCTATAAAAAACGAAGATTTTGAGGCTGACATTCAACACTTGTGGGACTGCCCAGCACTCGAACCAACACGAATCCGGCACCTGAGGATAGCGGGCGTTTCAGCAACCATCCTACCTCATATGTCGCTTGGACGCAGGGACCTCATCATCGCTCATTCCTGGACTTCATAAAATCAGGCAACCTTTTTTCATTCATTTAATCATCTATTCATCCTTCATCTCATACCCTACTGATGCCCTGAGACAATAAATTTCGATTAAAAAAACCATTGCAGGGAGAAGGCCTCTCCCATTTTCCTCCAGTGAACCCGGTCCTGTGCTAGTTGTATCCACTCGACCCCTGCGGACTTCAAAACCTCATCCGCGCTCCTAACGTTCTACCACCCCACGTTACGCTTTCCTTCCCTTCGAATCGAGTTTACCCTAAGCGACTATCGGTTATCCTCTCTTCAAACTACATGTCCTGCCCATGCCCATTTCTCTTTCTTAATTTCCACTAGAGTCTTAGGCACTTGAGTTATTTCCCTCATCAACTCTGCACGTTTCTTATCTCTTAATGTTACCCCTACCATTTTTTGTTCCACAGCCTTCCGAGTTGTCCTCAACTTAAGTAGAACCCTCCTTGTCTGCCTCCAACGACATGTGTATCTTGCAAACCTATGAGCAGTAGCGTACCACGTTGTTTACAGTTTTAAGTAGATCTGTTGCTGCCATTCAATAGATCAATTCTTTTTTTCGCAGTTTTAAGCGTGATCCGTACCATCGAGGTTGGTTTTATGCACGGTTCTTCAGGAGTTTTGAAAGGCGCCGTGTTTCTATGTTTTTATTGCATCAGAAATTACACTGCATGTGAAATTTCGCTCCTTGCTTCAAATATTTAGCGTGGTTAATGTGCGCTGGAAAACTTGAAGTTACATTCTTTTAAGCTCTGAGTTAGTTTATGTACAATTATTTCTTTCCGACGAAAGCTATGCACGATTAAGAATGACCCTTCACCCTCTGCAGTAAAGTGGCTTTCTCGATATAAGCCGGTGCACAAGATTCCGATACAAAAACATATTGCAAAACACTTTATAGTCAGTGTGACATAATTGTTTTCATTTTTTGTGTAATGAGCTAGCTTCACCAAAATACTCGAGGTTGCTCTCTTACAATGCGTGTTGCGGAATAACATGCGCGTCGTATGATGAGACTCCTAGCTAAACGATGAATCCCTGCAGCTCAAATTTCACTCTAAAATTGAATTCGGTCTTATGTATAACAAATTTATTTTGTGTATTTGCCTCATCAGATCATAAGCCGGTTGTTCGCAAAGTATGTGGCGCCATGAAGGTGAACCCAGCTGCTCTCCCAGCGATGGCACTGTGGCGCCACCTCTTTTTGTTCTCAATTTCGAAAAAATGTTTCGCGATAGACAAAAAAACTTCAAATTTACTCGGCCGAAACTTTATTCCTATTCATAAAGCAGTTGATACAACTTTAAATAATCCGCAATGCAACTCCGCCCGCCTACCTCCCTTCGTCGAATTCCTCTGCTACTGTTGCTTTAACAAAAACGAGACGACTCCACGTGGCCATCAGATGGACAGTGGCTTGGTTTGCTTCGCCGACGCCTTAAACGAAGCGAACGTTGGAATTTTTGTATAAAAAGGCTGCAAAATTTGAGCTTTGAAGACTCAGCCGTTTAGCTAGGAAGAGCATTCTACGGATGGCATGTAATTGCTCAACGCGCCGTATATGCCAGGTTACAAGCTTACACCTCCGCCGATATCTATATATTTCCTCCGCGTGCTCTGGTGAGTTCTGTCACGTCGCGCAGGCTCCTTAAACGTGCGCTGGATGTAAAACAATGGTGGTCTATTTATTCGCCTTGACTGTCACAAACCCCCGCCTTTACGATCACCAGAGGCGCGGGATCCCTTTACGGTCACCCGCTGTCCCTCCGAGGTATAGCTGAAGTACGGTTGTCGGTGTGTAATTGAGGACTAAGTTCAAGAAAGTCCCTTTCTTTTACAAACAATTGGATATATATATATATATATATATATATATATATATATATATATATATATATATATATATATATATATATATATGTATAGCTTGTAGTTCAAATTACACTGCATAATAATCGAAGATGCCACAAAACGCCATGACACGATAGTGATAAAAACCACTCGGTAAATGGCGAGAAAAAGGAAAACCGACAATGCACAAACACTTTGGAAAATTAAGGCTATAAAAATAACAAAGAAAATATTCCGGATATATTAAGTAGGCGCAAGATTTACACAGAAAATATAGCACACAAATACTAAGCCAGATCAAGGTTTAAACAAAGGCGAAAACATTATTCAATTAACCGACAGTCAGTGGCAAAAAGGTTTTCACGGCTTTCTTGTTCGATCAGGCGTCGTAGTCGCAGAGTTGATCGGCAGCGGCGGCCGTACAAGGTGAGGAGAAAGGAGTTGATAGCGGGTTCGATGAAAAACAAAAGATACCTTCGAGAGCGAGCGGCCGCGAGAGTTGCCCGAGAGGCTACATCTCCCCAAAGCGCACTGCCGCGGGCGTAGTCCGGTCTGCCTTTTTGTACTCTCGGCTAATGGCTGCGCTGCGGCCCATCTACAAGGAGCGCGCTTGCCGGTCACTGCCTCGGAGCGTCATGTCGAAGCATTTTCGGAGGAGCGGGGCGATCACGTTAACTTCCGCTCTATGTGTGAGGCAGCTTGTGACACTCTGGCGATTTTCGCCAGTACGGGCAACTGACAGCACATAACAAGGTGTAGCAGCGCAATGGAGAGATTTGATGAGGCTAATATATTCAGTTTACTCTTCTAGAAACTGACGTATGATGGAGAAGTTTGAGTACGTAAAGAGAGAGAGAGAACAACTTTTATTTAAAATGTCTGCAGAATCGGTTAGGCTCCCTCCAAGCAGGGAGGACAAGCTTTTACCGTGACGCGGCCACTACGTCAGTCTCGTGCGTTGTGCTCCTTGAGGTCTTGTTACGTCCCTCGCTACTTCCGCGGGTTCGAGAGGGCCGCCGGCCCCTTTTTGGGGGTGCTGCCCCCCCTCTCCTCGGTTTCGCTCGGTCGCTGCCCCTCTAGAGCTGCCGAGACCTGCTGGACGGCCTTGAGTTTTGTCTCTTGATCACAGCTCCTCGTTGCAGCCTCTAGCTGCGGCGGGATCGTCGTCTTCTCGCTGGCTTCGCGCGGATTTACGCTACTGTCCCAAAGGATGTGAGCCGTGGTGGCTCTCTCCTTCGCGCACAGTCTACACATGTCGCTCGCGTGCACACTCGGACACATGGGCTTAGCTAGCACCGGGGTGAGCAGGGACCCCGTCTGTAAGTGTCTGTATAACACTGCCTCCTTCCGGGTAAGCCCCGGGTGAGGTGGCGGCATAGTCTGTCTGTTCAGTCTGTACCATTTCACTATTTCGTTGAAGGTGGTCATCTTGTCCTTGGCACTGCGCCGCGACCAAGACTCCGAGTCGGCCGTGCTTGCAGCCGCGCGGTTGGTTAGTCCTCGCGCGGCCGAGTTGGCCGTCTCGTTGTGGTTCACGTTTCCGCGTTCCGACACGTCACTGCCCATGTGGGCCGGAAACCACTTGATCACCACAGGACTTTTGCGTCCGATGTCTTCGACCTTGCGCAGTATGCGCGCGGCCTCACTACATACCCTACCCTTGGCGTAGTTCTTCACTGCCGTTATAGAGTCATACAACACTGTAGTGTATCCGGGGTCGGAAACGGCCAAGGCGATGGCCACCTCCTGCGCCCGGTGCGCTTCTCGAGTCCGGACGCTCACCGCGGTCTTCGTTGCACCCGTCGATGCCCCGACAACCACCGCCGCGTATAGGTTGGTGTTCCCTCGATACTCCGCCGCGTCCACGTAGGCGGCGCCTTCTCTGGCGTGGAGGTCTACGAGAGCCCTGGCCCTCGCCAACCTCCGCTCCCTGTTGTGCTCGGGGTTCACGTTCTTCGGGATCGGGAAGACCCTGAGCTTTCTGTTGATGCTATCTGGTATAGGTACGTCTTTCTGCTGCTTGCCTTCCCTCGGTTCGAGGCCAAGATCCCGCAGTATCTGTCTTCCGGTTCTCGTTTCAGAGAGACGCTCGAGTTGCGCCGTTCTCTGTGCTTCGGCTATTTCGTCCAGCGTGTTGTGGACTCCCAGCGCCATGAATTTTTCGGTGCTCGTGCCCCCGAGGAGACCGAGTGCCGCCTTACACGCCTTGCGTATGGTGGCGTCTATCTTGTTACGTTCACTCGGCCTCCAGTTGTGGAAGGCGGCCACGTACGTTATGTGGCTAACTGCGAAGGATTGAACGAGCCTAGTCAGGCTCTCCTCCTTCATCCCCGCTTTTCTGTTGGACACCCTCTTGATAAGTCTCATTGCCGCAGCCGCTTTGCCCGCGAGCTTGTTGACCGTTTCACAGTTGGCTCGGTTTCGCTGGATGAGCAGCCCCAGTACTCGAATCTTCTCGACCTCCGGTATTACTTGTCCTCCCGCCGTCTTGACCGTGATCTTGGGATGCTCGTACTTGACTTCCGTATTCTTTCTTTTCCTGCCCGATCCTTTCGGGGGAATCACCAGCAGTTCTGACTTTCCCGGAGAGCAAACGAGTCCAAACCCGTCCAGCTGCTCCTCGATGGCGTTGACCGCTTCTTGCAGCGTTGTCTCGATGTGTCCGTCGCTTCCTCCCGGTCCCCATAGCGTAACGTCGTCGGCGTAGATGGTGTGCCGGACTCCCGCTACTCTTTCTAGCCGGGTGGCCACCCCGATCATCACGAGGTTGAAGAGTAGCGGGGAGATTACCGACCCCTGCGGAGTTCCGACGCTGCCCAGCTTCTTCTCTTCGAGCTGCAGGTCTCCCGCACAGATTTCGGTGGTCCGTTCCGTCAGGAAGTCTTTGATGTACTGGTATGTCCTCCTGCCCATGTTTAGCCTGGATACTTGGGCCAGGATAGCCGAGTGCCTCACTTTATCAAAGGCGCTCTGCAAGTCTAGCCCGAGTACGGCTCTGTTGTCCTTGGTGCCCGTCGTATCGTCGATGATATCGTTCTTCAGTAAGATCATGGCGTCTTGCGTCCCGAGTTTGTTCCGAAATCCGATGTAGAAATTTGTGTAAAACTCCGATTCTTCCAGGTAACGCTGCCACCTGTTCATGAGAACGTGCTCGAAGACCTTTCCCACGCCCGAAGTGAGCGAGATTGGCCTGAGGTTCTCTATGTTGGGCGGCCTGCCAGGCTTGGGGATGAGGATCGTCTTGGCTGCTTTCCATTGCTTGGGTAGCCTTCCTTCTTGCCAGCACTTGTTGTAGAAGTTCGTGAGCGTTTCGATGGCCGCATCGTGGAGGTTCTTGAGCGCTCTGTTGGTCACTCGATCGGGACCCGCGGCAGACCTTCCATTGAGATCCTGCAGGGCAATTCTGACTTTCCAGGTCTGGATGTCGCGATCTAGCGTCTCGTTCTCTTTGCCTTGGTAATCCGGGTGTCTTTCCGTGGGGGTGGTCGGCAGGTACTTGGCGTCCAAGCGCCGCTTGACCTCGTCTTCCCCGTGTTCGCAGATTGCCTTGTGTAGGATCCTGGCCAGGTTGTTGTGTTGGTGGCCCTTGGTCTTGGTTTCGTCGAGGAGGTGCCGCAGCATGTTCCACGTCTTGCCCTTGTGCATCTGTCCGTCGGCTTCGTTGCAGGCCTCGTTCCACTGTTGGGTGCATAGCACCCTGCAGTGGACCTCGATCTGCCTGTTGAGCTCGGCGATCTTCTTCCTTAGACTTCGGTTGGTTCGTCGCTTGGGCAAAAGTTTATTAACGTTTAGGAGTTAATTCGTGTGGAGTCTGATTTACTCTCCAAGTTTTGCAACAAGTCCTGGTATGGGAAACGGTTGGTTTTTAAAAGCGGATATTCTATTCGCCTGCTGCAATTGATTGGAGGGGGGATCGGTAGCCAAATGCTGCTGATTTACTTCAAGAGGTTTCACTGTGACTAAATAAAAGCAATTCAGTCTGGTTTGTGACAACGGTTAGATATGTAGAAATAGATCACTTCTTCGTGTTCTTTTTGCCCCATTATGAGCCATTGTTCGTAAAAACGCGATGTGTAATCTCACAATAAAAATTAGTATCGAGGGGAATTGGCTTGTTCATATAGTTTCGTTATTTGGCTTCGATGGGAACTGTCACTTTATAAAAGTGAAAAACTTGGCGGGCAGGTCAGCTGCCAGTTCCTAAAAGCAACAAGGTGTATTCGCACACTGTCGTTGAATTTAAATGGCGATGCAATTATTCAGCTTGTTACTTTACAAGTGGTATAATGTGGAAGTCTGTCAGTACATAACAATTGTGAAGGCCATGCAGATTATGCAGCTAGTAAATTAACCAGCTTGTTCTTTGGCAACCTGCCCTGATTGGCCGTTATTACCCAATAACGGAGAAAACTAATTGCACAGCGCCATCTACCGAAAGAGATTCATTTATGCACATGGTCTGTTTACATCTTTACAGTATACATGGATACTGTATGTAAACAGACCAAGTGCATAAATTATTGAATAAATGGAAATTGACGAACTTTATTTGATGGAGAATGAATTGCAATTTCTTACAATCTCCTGTCGAATGAGAAATTGTCAATACATAAATGTCGCGAAATTCAACCCAGCTGTGCAGTATATACCATAAGAATTCATCTTCGCCGCTTACTCGAGTTTGTGCTACTGTCAGTGCCTAAAAGAAAAATTACAAACTTTAGACTGACACAGTCGTTATTTCGGCTGGGGATCGACTACTTCAATTTTTTAACCTCCGTCGGCGCATCAAAACGCCGAATCTGGTTGTAAACTACTGATGATATGTGACTCGCACGTGTTCGACACCCCAGCATGACCAGCAGCGCTATTGAACTACAAGCCTCACATCTTGAACACCTTTACCTCCAGATCTAGGAGGTTTAACGCTTAACCTTGCGCATGCGCCTACGGGCGAGCCCGGTCCCCCTGGTGGCACCACTGCTGCTAGACTGCGCCCCATCCTCCTCGTCTAAAACGTCGCCGATCTTCAAGAAGGAGCGGACGTGCTCCATCACATAAGGGTTGAGCTTGTCGAGCTGAGCCTCTCCACTGGAGCCCTCTTGCCCGGTTTGGGGATAGTTGCACACCAATTGCCTCTTCACGATGCCGGCCAGCTGCCAGAACTGCCAGAGAAAGAAATTGTGTGTGATTGTCAGTTACACAACTGTCGGTGGCTAGCTTCACAACCAACACAGACGCGAATTTTTAAGATGAGGAACTTCTGATAGAGAAGAAATTCATATTTACACTCTGAGCTGTTAACGAAAGTGTAAAATAAAGGATGGGGATATGCTCCGGCAGCGAACTTAAAAATTTAGGCGTTAAGGAAACGTAATGTTTTGATATTTCCAAAACGGTTCGTGTAGAGCCATGCTATCACGAGAGCGAAGCAGGACGTTTTTGATTGGCAGATTCAAGGAAGCGTTTTACTCTGCAATCGCGGTATGATGTAAAATCTTGTGAGATTCATTTGTCCTTGAAACAATTTACACGCAGCGGCTGCTGCCGCTTCGACTTGGCTCGCTTCCGCGCTTGCCAAACTACTCAGCAGCATGCTAGTCAGGCTCCTTTTTGTTCGACGGTCTCGGCAGCCTGTCTGGCAGGAGTTCTGCACACACGGATGCGGGATTGAATCCTAACCACGGTTTCCGCTTTTCGATTGAGACTAAAAGCAAGACGTGTGCTGTGGTATGCCAGTGCACGTCAAAGAGCCCTACGTTGTCGAAACGTCCTGGCATGGAGTCAGCCACAATCTCATACGTATCGTAACTAGCATCACAAATACTTTATCTTTCCCATCCGCTACCCAGAGAAATGTCCCATCTGCACTACCGCACTACCAACGTCAACAATGGAGAGTAATATTATATCATTCAGTTTGGGCCTGTACAACACGACACAGTAACGTTTCACCTAAAACTCTCCCCACGTCGTCCTCCAGGGAACAAGCCTTGGCAAGTACTGCGCCAACCAATACGCCGCCTAATGAAGCGGGCTGTGCAAACTGCAGTGGCGAACGGGAGTGGATTTAATCTTTTTCGGAGGTCGCTCCCTCCAGCATCGGCGACGCATAGCGGCGGCGCATAGGGCCTTAGAAAGAAGTCTCCACTCAGGGAGACAGCCGCACCAAAGGCTTTTCTCCTAAACTGCTGCCTTCCTCAAAACATGAGTCACTTTGGGACGTTGAAACCTAACAAACAACAAATCTATCGGCAGGGCTGCGGTCTCTATTTTTAGCGGAATGGAATGTGTGTGGCACAGATACCTAGGTTGAATGAAGGAGTGGCGAGATGAAACTTCATGAAACGACAACGTTCACTGCAACGTGAAAGGTCACGTTGCAGTGATCGTTAAAGGTAAGCCGACACAAATAGCTATGTCGGGTGACAAATTATTGTGTCGCGAAAAACTAACAAGGTTCTTTCTACCAGGTGGTCGGTGAGCGCGAACAGGGGTCAGCGGGGGTCGCATGTTAACATTTATCGAAATTATTATGCATTACTGTGGGGGTATGAGCAAGAATAGCACACTTAAGGTTATCAGTATAAGCAGCTGGTTTCCTGGCGGCAGCTGCACAATGGCTCTTTCTTTCATCTCTACAAATGTTCATTTTATATTCAGGCTGCTTTTCTAGTGAATGCAGAAGTTATAGTGCATGGAAAGCAGATGTTAAACACAAAGACTGAGTCACTGCTCCACATTAAGCTGAGGAAGGAGCTATACCTAAACAATACATTGCAGAAAAACGTGGTGGTGGCCAGCTCGGATTTGGAAGCCATCGAATGTAGGACTCTTGCCCTACTTGCGTGGCCCAGACGAGGCAACACAATGACTTCAAGAAATTGTTTGAAGTGATGGACGTAATTGGTTTCTATACCTCTCAAATTTAACGAGCTGATTTTGCCCATAACATTCATTACTCGATATATCGCACTGTAATTGCCGCATTGCTACCTCAGGCCAGCTGTGCTGTTGATCACCAATAGACGAAATGCCTGGCGAATTTCGTTTAGAAATCTGAGAACTAGGCCACCCATACTTTCTCGGTCACTGAAACAAAACCGCTGTCCTGCGTTGAGTAATGACGGCTGCGTTCATCGTGAAAAATGAAGTCTGGATGCAATGTTGACTGTGCGAACATGTGAGAATATTACAATGCGCGTGAAAACCAAGTTAAAATCAGCCATAGCTGTATTATTTCTTTACTGATTGCGAATGCTAAATTCCACCAAATGCAGTGCGAGATATATCGCGTAAATGCGCCAACTTGTTTAGAGCTTTCACATTTCTCGTTGACTTCCCACAAACGATTACAGTTGTTACAATACGTACTAGACTATTTATTATACTTGCGGAGTACATATACTGAAAAAGTACTTTTTAAGTGCAAAGTACAAATCTAAGCAGCTCATTTTTATCGTGCTTGGGAAGCAGTACGTGAATGTTCTCCTGTGTTCAGCAGGAGATATCATCGCACAAAATGAAATCTAAAATTTGTTCTCTCATATCTGACCGGGAAGTAGAATGAGCGTTAAAATCCTCCACAAAAATATGTCTCTTGTAGTTGTTTTAAATGTTGTTCTGAATCGTGAAGTGTGGTGTTAGTTGTGGCGCAAGTTATATGGAACATATTGTTATTGTTTCAAAATCAGACACAGTGATTGCAACTGCTGCTTCGTTCCTGGTTTTTAAGTCAATCTTTTGTGTTGCAACACTATTTTGAACCACGATAGCAGCCCCTCATGAGAGCTTCCTTGAATGTTCTGTCACACTGAAATACTTTGTAGTTTTTAGAATATTTTTTGTTGTGACCGTAAAGTTGTCTCCGGTGGTCCCAGTATTACAGGAGGGAATGAATTTATAATATTTTTATCTGCGTAGATTTGTAAAATTCCCCGTCAGTTCCATTGAAATAAAAACGCCGTGATTTTCAACTAGTTGGGTTTAAGGGTAAAAAGCCTAGTGTGGTAGGTCGTTTGAGCCCATTATTACGATTCTTTTTTTTTGGGGGGGGGGGAAGGGGGGGGGGGGCAAGGGAGGCTTGCCGCCGTTGTAGCGTAGCGAAGCGCAGGTGGACTGGTCTCCACCGCCTAAGCTAGAGGCGCTGTAGGTTCCTGAAGCCGCAGGTGTAAGTGTTTGAGGGCTCTCATGGTGGGGGGGAAGCCTTGTTGTGCGCTGATTCAGAGGCGTACGGTTCCGTTTTCACAGATGGCAAGGCAGCTTGCACTGCGTCTTTCTGGGGCGATGATGGCCCTGCATTAGCATTGGCGTCATCCTAGTGTGGTGTGCGCCACTGCGCACTACATCGGAGTAGTCAGAAAAGTCTTTTCTTTAAAAAGTAGTCTGTGCTGTTCGTTGTCCTGCCTGTGGGTAAGTTAGGTTCTCTTTTGTTTTGACAGTTATGATTTATTTTGCCTTTTTCCATGAAATACAAACGTGAGTATGCGGAATGTTACCCTGGCGGTTTGCAGAGCACAGCTGTTATCTGATTGATGTCCTGGAGATGCCCACTTGGCTCAAATTTGATGGCTGCGACAACTTTGACAATCCCTGACAATAGAAGCATCGTCAGGGATTTGGTATGTAATGTCTGACATCTATTTTCAAGTAGCACATTGCAAAGAGTCAGGTAGGGAGCCGGATGATAAAATGAGGACTAATTGCTTTGTTGGAATTTCTTCGTTGTCGTTTGTGATCATTATTCTGTGTACAGATATGACGTTTCGACCGGCAAGACCTTCAGGCATTTCTTCTTCAGTTAAATCTAGCAAGTCATTTTCAGATATCAGAACACGCACGGTGTGCACGGATCCAAGGATTGTGATTTAAATAGGCATCTCTCCAATCCACACTATGTTGGAGAGTTTAACACTTGCTATTGTCATTAATTACAAGCACAAGGTCACCACAGGCCATTTTAAACACCATGTACCCGAACGCTAAGGCATCAGTTAGGCACTTTGGTACAAAAAAAGGAGTCAATGTAATGGCAGTGCTCTATTTCTTCACTATATAGGACATGGTATATTAGGGAATATTTCGTTTTCGGTAAGAACTGGGCAGCATATTCGACCCACTTTTTTTTTTTTTTGAAGGCGATCAGTTGGATGTGAAGAAGCGACAAAAATGTTTTTGTTCGGCACCAGTCAGCGCGCCCTACACGGGGACGGAAAACGAAGGTGCAAGACGTCCGGCAACGCAAGCTATGCACCGATACCATAACCAAATATGGGGCAACTCACGGTAGCTGCACCACACGAGGCTAGCCCTAGCCGCCAGGAATATAGAAACGCCTAAGGGAGGAGCAGACAGGACAGTTGTAAGATAGAAGATAGGAAAATAAAATAAATATGGAGGGGAGGATTAGTAAGGCGACTGCTGATTGCCCCCGTTCGGGACAGCCCAGAGGTGTCGTCTATGGGAAGCGTGGGCCATTTTGATGTGTTGCCAGCGCCGAGGAGCTTGCGTCGCTCGAAACCCGGCCGCGGCTGAGCGCGACTAGTGTATACGCGCCTTCTTCTAACTTTCTCCCTCATACGCTCGCCCTATGACAAGCCGCAGGTCACAGTACTGGTATGTAGTTTAAGCATGCTACCACCTATCCTGCATTAATAAAGGTCCAAGCACTCCGCATTGGCTCTACTACCAGCATCTCATTTTCTCCCGACACGGCGATGCAACTCACGGTAAAGCGTGGGTGCTCGGGGTTCGTGATGCCGTACAGCGCACGCACAAATCTGCTTTAACAGATGCCCCCGTTGTGTTGGGGCAGATATAGCGCAGACAACAGGATGATGGTTGCTACTACTAACCTTGATGTTTAGTAGGCAGGGGCGTGACCTAGCAATTCATACAGTGGCTTTAAAAATGACAGCGATTCTCTTTGGCCATTGCTTTCTTACCTGGGATGATAGATTAGTATACTTGTCTTCAAAAAAAGCTCATAACAGACCAGAGGAGTGCTTACCATAGGCCAAATGGCAAGCGACCTTTCCGCGAGGTGTAAAAATTACATATTCACCACTCTCAGCTATCTTTTTTTTAAGCGATATGAAACGCGGCGCCCTATTAGAAGTATATGCGATGCGCCATATGGAAAACCATTTTCGCGCATTGAAGCTGAACACGTCGCCTGAAATGTTAGACCTACAGATAGACGCGCATGCAGCATCCGTTGGTAGCAATATTAGGCGACAGGGTAGCTAGGCACCATTGCATTAATCCTGTCTTTTTTTTTTTCTGGAGAATGTACGTATTTTATCTTCCATTTTGCTGCAGATACTAAAGGTGGAATTTTCCGCCTCGCCATGGTCTCGCCCTCCGGTGATACGTCGTCCTGTTTGAGTATTTTATTTTTTTGCAAAAAATCTGCACCGAGAAAATAACGGAAGAGTGTTTTCTTAGGTTATGTGCTCTCTTAGTAAGCTCCTGTCAAGCACGCAGCAGCAAAGTTTCGCACGTGTCGTTTCCGACCATAGCGCAGTAGCATGTCTGATGTCTCTTAAGTGGCCGAACGCATTGGTCAGCAATTAAACGGGTCTGGGAGAATGAGGCCATCTTATATGACAACTACTAGAAGCCATGCATACCGATGGGAAATTCGCTTCCTCATTGTCCGGTTTTGAAATGTTTCACTTCAAACAGTGTGTACCTCGATTCGGTAAGCTGATCACAAGAGGAGCTTGAAAATGGATAACGGTATGTTTATTTCGCCTCCCAGCAATCTAGTTACAGTTTCACCGAACTGATCTGTATTTACGATGTTCAATTTTCTGCCTATATCCGCGCGGCCCAAATGCCCGAACGCTTGCGGAGTTATGCTGAATCAGCTCTACACATCGCAACCTCGGATGCATTTTTCAAAGCAGGCGATGTTACTCATGCCACCCAAAAGAACGCTCCGAACCGAATGAATGCTGCACCTTGTAGCATTAAGACGCGCATTACACTGGATGTGATTGAACTCGACCTCATCGTCAACGACCGAAGAGATCGTTTGGCGCGCAGTTACCTCGTTCTGAAGACGCCTGGCGCCTTCTTGAATCTTCAGTTCGGCATTTGCCTCGGTAAGGGAGCCCAGTCGCTGGACAACCGCGAGGAGCTGCGGATGCTGCGGAACCAGCTCGAAGGCCATGGCAGCACGCTTCAGCGATGAGCCGAGGACGAACGCTGCCGCGCACTGGAAGATTCCATAGTTGCGACGGACCTGCGAGAGTACAATAGGAAAGATAGTCAGTAGTGCACGTTCGGCTTGACGGAGGCTTGGAAGGGGCAACGATCGGTTCACGAATAATGAAAAGTGGTGTACTCAGAAATCTATTATTGCTACTAGCGAAACTTCACATAAGGCCCATGCATCTAGCGAATTTTGTCGCCACCCGCAGTCTTCGAAATGTTCCCAATCCCAAAGTTTTCAGGTTTTCAATAAACGAAGGACCACCTGGAAAATTTGTATTTAAGATGTCCCATAAAAATCTACACACATAGCAGCCAACTTATACTGAAGACGCGAAGAAATGGAAAACGTTTTAAAGAGACAGCATGAAGGGGCGTGGAAAATAACGGGCGCGACTCTGGAGTGTGGTAGCAGCTAGAAGACATTGCCCGGCGTTGATTCTTTTCAAGTTCACACGGTCTTTGTGAGGCATGCCTATTTGTTTTATTAAAGCGTTACAAGCGCGTGCAGCACTTTCGCCAGCTTTCTCATTTTCGCTGGTATCTACAAGGCTAAGTGAGTGAGAATATAAATATATATAGTGTCCGGCAAGGTTTAGCACGGCCGGGTCTACTTCTTCGAAGGGGCAACATAGAGATTTCGTCTCTTCGCGCCTCGAAGACTTGTTGGAAAGCATGGGTTGGTCGTCGAGGCTGAAGCCGCACATAGCAGCGGACCACCTCGACGAGGCTAGGTACCCAGCAGGACTTTGTTAACTGTCCTAAATTGTTTATCAGATTTTACAAAATTGTGTATAATATTTATAATTATGGGCTACACTGAATTTTTTCTGTGGACAGCTGGGATTACGCTTTCAAAATCCGAGAGTATCATGCTCGTTTTTGATACTTTTTTATATCCTTTCTGCAGCGGTTGAGACGGCATAACGTTCACCAGTAAAAATGAATCTCATAGGTGTAACCGCATCGTTCTATTCATATGTCTTGAATTAGTCCACTTCCAACGTACTGCAATATTTTTTAACATGTTCAGAGAAAGTCATTTATTTCTTGATTTCTCGCCTTATCTTAAAGAATGCTTCGGTTTTAGCTACACGGAGTTTGCTTTTTAATGCTTTAACACTACTTCGCGCACTCAGAAAATTTGGGGTGACGTTGAATTCGACCCGTCTATTCACGAATCTGAATGTTGCCTTTGCGTAGACCCGAGGACTACGTTCGAACGTATGTTAATATGTCCAGAGTTTCAATCACCGGTCAAATAGGGCCTCACAGACACTGAGGATTAGGTGATCATGGTCTCCAGCTCAGAACCGGCTGCACAAAAGAGGCTGGTCGACTTGGCTGAAACAGTTATCGTCAGACATGGCCTGCCGGCCACGACCCATGATCAGGAGCTGGCCCAGTCCTTGTAACAAATAATTAATGGATCCACCAGTGAAAGACACCATCGTCTCTGCATGCCTAAGATTTCCGCCCTCTGAACTTTAGGCTTGCATTGCTGAACCAGATGCCAAGGACCAGACGTAGATGCACCATCCGCACATGTAGAAGACTCCTCATATGAACGCCCGCACTTCCAGTATCGCCAGAGTGCACTTCCAGATGCAGTGATATGAAGATAATGACTGCGCAAGACGTAGGGCGCATATACAATTGGGGAAAATACCGGTAAGAGTTACCCGATCGGCCGAACAATGCTGAAAGCAGCCAGCACCTGTGTTCGAGAATTTTTCGGCGGATATTTTAGGCCATCTTAATGATTGCGAATTTTCATTGAACTTGCTGCTGAATAAATCCATTAAATATTAACATTTAGTGACATTGGCCGAAGTTATAAACCAGTCAAAAATGACATCAATGTTTTTCCTAGTACGATGACACGCAGCTGATGGCAACAATGTCTTGCTGTGAAAAACAAGTGAAGCTACTATCGACGCTGCGGATGATGGGCACATAATATTAAAGGAGATCAGTTAGCATTTTATGCCGTGTAAACAGCAATATCTTGGTGTTTTTGTTTGGGGTTTAATGTCCGAAAGCTATTCGATCAGGCTCTGAGAGAGGCTCAGTGAATTTAGACCAACTGGGGTTCTTTAACGTGCACTCACATTTGCCTTTTTCCCCCACAGAAAAGCCGCGGACGAGGACGGGATTCGATCTCACATCCAGTTGTCAAGCGCCCTAACAGTTATGCCCCTCCCCCAACTGGCTACAGCAATATCTGTTTCTAAACAGTTAGCAAACGGCCGTAGCGCCGAGGTGCAGTCGTCGCGATCGCTGCATTCTTGTAAAAGCATTAAGTGCATTCGGAAAGAGCAGATTGATGTCCTATCATTCGTAAGCACTCGTTTCACGAATTTGCGCAATAAGCTACACACAAAAAGCTCAAGAAGAAATAAAGCCACAGAATACTGAGCAGCCGCGCACAGGGCTGTGGGCAAGTACAAGAAATGACGACGGCATCGCGCTGCCGGGCAGTCTGACCCCCGCCCGACACTACTCCGATCTTGACTTCGTGGTGACACTGAAGACACTATACGCTCACACTGGCACGCCACTTACCATGACCTTAATTTCGGCAAGGGCAAAGACAACACTGAAATGAGTTTGCGTTAAATCTACAAAGCGACACCCGCCTACGAAGGTCAGTGACTGCGCCTTTATGTAGCGATCACGCGCGGTGTTGAAGACGGACTGCTATGGCGCTCTCGTTTGCATTCTGTAAGTTCTGCGGTCAAGGAGAACATCGTGCAGGCAAGATACAAGTAAACGGCTTTGCACCTCGTCCAAGGAGCGACGGTAAAACTTCTGCAACAGTATAAACTCCTTTCACAGTAGGGTGTTTGCTGCGCAGTTTCATGCCTGGTTTTCGCTCCGGTGAGAAATTCGTAAATCATTAACGCCCTCCTCTCTTCTGTCACAACCTAATGGAAAGCATAGCCTAAAGTCACCTAATACGACAGTCTTGAGACATTTGAAACGTTTAGTGAGTCGCTTACCAGGTTTATGGCGTTCAGGCCAGCTTCATCATCCGGCCATATGTGCACGTCGATGGAAGTGAGCGTGTAGCTGCTCTGTAGAACCGTGGCCAACTTTTGCAGAACCAGTTTGTCCCCTTCTCCGGCCAGCGCCACCTGCAGGCTGTGCAGGTGGAGGCTGGAGGCTAGCCAGTCGCAGAGCACGTCCACATCTTCCTCGCTCACCAAGAACCCTGCGAGGGCGCGCAGGAACTTGTATTTACTCCATATTTAAGCAAATACAGAATATAACCCCATGTTGCTTGCAGTAAAATTCAGCCCTCAGACATTACTACCAGAAAACAAAATACTGGATACTTCGTAACCAATCGGCTAAACAATTTTGACGGAAGGTATCAAGACAAAACCCAGCGCGTAGCATTCGGCTCCTGTTTTAATTAAACCAGGTGCCCAATGCGTTGTAATTCTAAAGTTCACTTCTTTTGGGAGTAAAGCCGCCCAGAACTAGAACCTATATGCGCCCTCAACGACTAAAAGAAGGAGCGATTGTAAACGCGCACTCCTGCTGAGACCCTGGAGGAATATTGCTACAAAGTATTTACTTCAAGAAGCTACGTGTAGTTGTAATACGGAAAAAGCAAGAAAATCAAAAAAGCAGCAAAGATGCTAAAGTTTAGCTGCGCTTACAGATCACGAAGCTGCCAATGCAAGATCAGCGGCCCACCATCGCCAGGACCACTAAGAGGATGGCACTCCTCGGGCTGGCCCACCACTTGTAAGGGAGGAACCGTTGCAAGGGCCTCTGCCACAGCAACGTTACTAGATTATTTCAGTTCGCAAACTCCGACGCCGCGGGTGTCACCCTTCCTTGCACTGCCGAGCGGAGGATCGGTTGGCGCTGTTTGACCGGTCTGCCTGTGGCCTCCGTACCAGTGGTTCCCGCGCCGCGGTCAACCTGCGCGTGATCTTGTGCCCGACATTTCTTTGTTGCCTTCAGCTATGTTGCATGTTTTCTCTGCCTGTGTAGGTTCTCGGAATATGTATCTAAATAGGTAGAGCGACACAGCTTGTGCCGATCGTGAGGTGTATGCTTCCGCCGCAACACAACACAGCTGCGTCAGCACACCCAACCAGCGCATCTTCGTGAAGCGCTGCCCACGTGACAAATTTTATAGCTTGAGTGTCCAACTGCAATTGTATCCACCTGAAAATCAATTCATAGAGTTTTCGCAATGTCATCGGCACTTTAGAACCCGTTGTTGGCTTGGATGTATGTCTCATTATATATACTTATCTGAACTTCAAAGAAGCGTGCATAAAGCACTATGCTACAGCTATGTTGAATGCAGTGAGGGTTGTTGATGATTGTTTTTCACACTACATGAAGTCATTTTACATGAAGCCATAACATTTTCTGAAGGTAAGGAATGAAATTAGGTTAAGCGATTCGCAGGTCAGAAACTATAAGACTGCGCGAAGAAGACCGGACAAAAATACACGAAGTGCACACAGATGGCATACTTCCAACTGAATTTATTCCACGAAAGCAGAACTTATAGCGATCATCTAATTACAAAATAAGGAAAAAGCGGAGACGAAATTGTTCACGAAGCAGGGATAGCAACCGGACACGTGCGCATTATGACTACTGAAGCGTTCTGACCTTCTTATATTACAATTCAGTTGCTTTTCCTGATAATGATGAAAATTGAGAGCTAACTCAGTTGCCATCTGTTTGGCGATATAGAATGCTTCGATAACTTCAGTTTTAGTTTTTACCTTCGACAGGAATTTTTTTCCAGATCAGGTAAATTGACTTTGTTGTCGTAGCTCTTGCAACTCAGGGTGAGTCTACCGCTGCTGGTGCTCATGAATCACTTCTTCGCCGGAGCACGCTCATTAAAACATCGCCCAGACTGTTTCCATGGGGGGATTATTCTGATGATTCTTCCGGCTGGAACTCTTTAGCATTGGCTGGAACGGGACGCACCATAGTTTGTAAGGCATTGAAAGATAAAAAGATGCGTCTCCTCCTAGCCAGTAAAAAAAAAAAAAAGAAAAGGATTCCAATTCCAAAATGACTCGATTCGGCTGTAGTGTGCATATGTCTTTATTTACCTACCAGATACGGCATGCTCTCGGCTAGGCAGCAAATAAAGGTGGCTACAACAAACAAAAAAGCGTCCCTGTTGCGATTCTGGCTCTTTAAAATGTGCACTCCCCATTAAATGTTTTCTTCTTAGGCTCCAATCAGTAGAATATTATTAGGGTGACATACTTTAGCAATTCCCGTCATTCGTCGAGTTTTATAACATCACAACGGCTAGCTTACAGAGAAGTAAATCTGCATGTTGCTTAAAAAAAAAACAGTTCTCAGCCACTGGTTCTCGGCTTTTGATTTTGGCTAGCATTTTTCGCGACATTCGATTAGTGGTGTTGATGGCTCGCCGCTGACAGTTCCTATAAATAAAGCTGAATTTAAAAAAACGCCCGATGCCCTAGCAAAACCACTGACTCTGTTCATATTTAAAGCTGCGTGGATAAAGATTTGTGACCAATTGATGAACCTTAACCACATCTCGTTCCCATGCGATTGTTCTCGCTGCTTAAATGCCCCCATGTTTGCACTCTAATACGGCTCTTTTTGCTATAAAGTCTCTTATTAATACTGCTAAAACATAATACTCGACTAATATCCAGTAAATATCTCTCATGAAGCGCAATTATTTGCGTAAATTGCCATTTATTACGCAGCGCTAGCTTTGCAAGATCGTGCGACCAGGCTGGATGGATGGATGGATGAATACAGGAGCGTGCCCTTCGAAACGGGGTGGTAGCAGCTGCAATCATGCTCATATTTTCACCTATATCTTAATTATTGTTTTAGATCGGTGGACCATAACATCATACTATTTATTGAATTTTTCTTTTCACATTACTAACAATATGTTACTTTTCTGCCTCTAAGCCACCAATCTTCCTATCGTTTTTTTTTTTTTTTTTTTTGCTAGCTTCCCTCACAGGTTCTCCCACCCGGCCACTGGTATCTATAAATTTCAAGGCCTCAGGAAGGGTGACTGCACCTGCACCGACTTCTGGATGGATACCATCAAATTCGAGTATAATATGGTTAATGGTTTCTCTGGATTTACCACATACTGCACATGTGTAATCTTCATGGTTAAATTTCTTTTTCTAGCTGCGTGTTCTAAAGCACCCTGTTCTAGCTTCAAAACGTACACCACTGCCTCTTGAATTATAAAATAAAGCTTCCTTCCTGATCTGCCTTTTTCCCTTCCGGTATAGTTCCACACTGTTTCTTTTCCATGGAATTTATCCAGTGTTTATCTTCTGTGTTCTTCGAATGTTGCTTAACGCTATTCATTTCTTCGTCCTTGTGACCAACATAGTTAGCTTCCTTATTCTTTTAGTCCATTGTGAGTCAACGCTCTTTAGTTATAAGTATTGAAATACTTTAGCTGCCCACCTGTTATTGTCAAATTTCCTCGGGCGTTCCTCATATAATATTTTACTCTCTGATCTTCGCGTACTTCGAAAGATGCCCAGCCCAATCTCCCTGTTCCGCCTCATTTGAGGTTTTGCTGTGGGCACCCAGTGCTAATCGTCCGACGACTCTGATTTATTTATATTGTCAACTGTACCTCTATTTAAGGCACAAAACCGCATTTCCGAAAGCAAGCCTGGGCACCAAGATTCCTTTCCAATCCATAGTTCCATAATTCATTTCCTTTCCAGTGGAGGAAGTGCCACATCGTGAGCTCGAGTGGAAAGGGACCGCTTTTCGCCTCGGAATCTCAGTGGAGTTTGCAAGCTGACTAGTAATCTAGTTCCATTGTCTCATAAGACACGAGGACGGCTATACAAATATTTTAAAAAGTGCTGGAATGGAGACCGTGCGGTGGAAGTGAAGTCACATGGCACCCTCTTTTGGTGGCAAAAAGTGTCGGGCGCTAGGAGGCCGCACGCCATTGCGCGCGCAGTGCCGTAATTTCCCGCAAAAACTTGCACTTTCGCACCATAATGAAACATAGTTCGATTATGGGTAAATTAAGGATGCACAAACCATGTGAATTCGGCACCTGGGTTTACATTCCAGAGTAGTAGTAATAGTAATAGTAGTAATAGTAGTAATAGTAGTAGTATTAGCAGCACTAGTACTGGTAGTAGTACTAGTAGTAGTAATACCGGGTGTCCAAGCTAACCTTAGGCAAGGGTTGAAACTAAAATATTTGAGATGGACCAGAACGTCCAGAACATAATTTCCAACCAACTCGCCCAACAAACCACTTTGCTTAATTTCATTTCTTGTACATCGGGCCCTTTTGCATGTGCTTCTTTCAACCTTGTTCGGTCATCTTTCTCCTGGCAACAGCCTGCTGTCACGCACGATCTTTGTCATTCGGCATTTGGAAACGCCAGATACCAGAGGCAGTAGGGCACTCTTTGGTGGTTTCGACCCGTCGGTAGGACACGGAATGGGAGTCTGCAAAATTCTTCGGTCCGAATGGAGGCGTCACATCCGAATTTACCAAGATCTCTTGCGGGTGAAGCCTTGGGATCGACAAGTCATCCACGTGCCTTCAGGGTTCTTCAAGAGTACCAGCGTATCGCTGACCTCCCGTCGGAGTTCATATAGCAACGACTCCTTCCGAAACTTCGCACTGGCTTTCCTGTAAAATTTTCAAAGGAGGGGAGGAGAGTCCACACTGTAGGTGTCCGATTGCTTGAGGATGTGCAGCAGTTGCTCTCGCTGGGGCCTAAGTTCGCTCCTGAAGCCGAAAGTGAACGCTGCATCTCAGAGTGAGTGGACGTTCTTTCAAGGAGTAAGCCTGCAAAACCCAGTCTCCCAATAGGGCGTGTCATTTCGTACATTCGCGATGAATATTTGTTCATTATAACTGCGGATATTCACGGTGATTTTGTCGTGTTAACGAAGGAAATGTTTGGCGTAAAGACTTCAGAAGCTATTGATTCGAAGCCACGATTGGCACGGGAGATTGAGCAAGTGAATAAGTTGAAAAAATTGGCAGTCACTTAATTGACCTAAGCCAGGACATACAAAGCGAAAGCAGTAGTAGTCGTTGATTTGACCGGATCGTTTCTCCGTTAAGCTTGTCGTATCTTCTGCGCCCCCTTGCGTTGTCACTTTGAAAGTCTCTGTTCTCGATTTTCGGAAGTTTAAAGAGCTCGGTTGGATCTCGGATCTTCATTTTTCCTGCGTGCCGCTTCTTCACAGCGAATGATGTCGCAGGATAAGTAGATTAGGCTTGTAGGCGAGCCTGGCGAGCTATCGCACTAAGCGTTGTTGGCTCATACATTGTATGCCACTGCACGTTTGTAGGGAATATCAGTGTATCTATACGCCTTCGCAAGCGAGCGGCTGCTCCACAGCTTATATCCCACGCTGCAGTGCAACATCTGAAGAGTATCGCGCATGCGCAGTGAGGCGCATAGCTAAGTGATGACGTCGTGAGCTGCGCTCCGCTGAGACCGGTGATACGTTACGGTACGGATGATGTTTGTCAGGTCCATGAAGTAGAAGAAGCAGGTTTGCGATTTAGAAGAAGCAAAGCAGCAGCAGAAGAAAGGAGCGCCGCTCGCTCCTTGTACCACGCTTGAGAAGCGGACGGCAAGCAGGATGCGGTATTCTAGGCACTATAGCAGGCGGCTGAATGTTGGCTGGCGGTCAAACTGCGGCGTACGTGGAAAGCAACGCGGCTAAATGAAGCTTTCGCTTTAATATGACATTCTCTGCTTGTTTTCAGGCCCGTTTCCGCAGTGTAATTTATCTAGTTTGCCGCTAGACCACGCATGCAACATTAAGCTCATCTGTGGTGCCGTGAAGGATGAAACTGGCTTTTACCACAGCAGCTGCCACGTATGAGCACGATACACTAGTAAGCCCCCTCACAAGGTTACTTACATTTCAAGCTGAGCTCCTCGATGCTGTTATTCAGTGAGATGCCTTGAATGATGGCGTGAGCTAGTGGAAGCGATGTCGGGAAGCGCAAGTCGAGTCGCCTAAGACTGCGTGTCAGCGGCAGGTAGACTCTCAAAGCCTGTGCGATCTTTGGATGCACGTGTTCTGCAAAGAACGCCACCTTGAGCGAGGAAAGGTGGTCTCCCGCACATGTGCAGCTCATTCGGCACGGGTGGCCCAGTGGCGTATACAGCTCGTTGATCGAAAAACTGGGCCTCACTTGCAGTGCACTGCCGAAGAAGCTTATCATCGTAGCTGACCAGACGCCGGTGCGAAGGCTCAGCCTGAAATCATATATAGTAGCCTTAAATTAGTTGAAAATATGACTAAAAACTTATCTTAGTCTTTTCACCCCAACCACGATACGGTTCGCCCAAACTTAACTTACGACACCATGTTTGTAAACAGCGACACGTATAATCAACGTAAGATGAATCAAAAAAGAAAAAAGCAAGCACGCAAGCAAGGTCAGCAAAACACTTTCAGGAGGAGAGTGGGAAGAAAATTGAGCTTAGGTTCTGTAGTAACGGCGGTTGTGTTAAACTATTAATAGATTTCGCCTATTTCAGTAGACGATATGTTGTTTTTATGCCTATTTTGACTTTTCTTAGGGTGAGAGTACAGTTATGGAGTTAATTTAGAGAAAAGTGTCTGCACCGATTCAATGTTCGCGGCGATTTTGCGAACTCTTCTACGCGATCAAGGATCATGCACTAAATTGTTCTTGAAGTGTTTTGAGGTTCGTCTTGAGTAAGCGGCGCCCAGTGGTGGTTTATGATGGAGAGCTGAATAGATATGCATGTCGTTTATTTTGAAAAGGGAAACGCACTTCGGCCTTCAGAATTGCCTTCAATTATTTCACCATGGTACAAGACATCATGCTCAATCATTTCAACCCCGAAGATCCACATGCAAGACGGAGAAATCTTGCACCGAGTGGATTACCTGTGGGCACGCGGTGGCACTGTATATTGAACGCAGTGCCTCACGAATGCAATTCTCTCCCTCAAAGCCAACGCTGGAACTATATTTACGAAGGCTACAGTAAAAGATATACATCATCATATAATTTCATAGGTGCAATTATTGCCCAATTAACTTCCAAAGTACGCAACAGAAATGGTAAAAGAAAAAAAAAATGTCACATTCAGACTATATTCAGGCTGCTTTTACAAATAACTCTTATTTGGGACGCCTTCAGTATCGCACTCGAAACACCGACATGACTAGGCTGGTACTCACATGCCTATAGTCATCTTTCCCAAGTCGCCGACTTCAATGAGTGATAAAGTCAATGGAGCAATTTGCATTATCCCAAGGCTCTGAATGATCAGCTCATTCAATGAAGTGCAGGCGATAGCCGCTAGAAGTAGTCCCTGCATCTCGCGGCTGGAGAAGGCGAACTTGACGGCTAGGCGGCGCAACGACTTTGTCGCCGCGAGAGCGCGCACCAAGTGCTCGGCGTGCCAGCCTATCCGATGGTCGTCAACCTGCGATGCAATGAAAAACACCGTGGGCCGCAGTGTTAGGGGAATTTCAGGCATAAGATAACGTTAAGAATTTGGGTAGGCTTCACATCAGTGATTAACCCAGTCGTTGAATATATTATTAGCGGCGCGTACTTACCGAACGGGTATGCTGAAGCTATCTTATCTGTTCAATAACGCTTATTTGAACAGGCAAAAAGTTAGAACATTGCCACATGTGTAACGCCTTTGCGACGGTGGCTCTCTGCCCAGCTGTGTCTTTCACTTATGTTCACCTGTATCAATTAACCTTCTATTTTGTAAGTAAATTTCCAGCTCTTGGTTGGAAAGCTGTTTGGCAGATGTGATATTGCACTCACCTAGACTCATTTCGTAACTAATAGGTCTTGCAGCTTATTTGACATACGTTTGCTTAGCTTTCAATTTTATTAAAAAAAAGGAGTTCATGAGAGCCAACATAAACAGCAGAATCTACAGCCAGCATTTCGTTAATGGCAGCTACTAGCATGACCCGCAGAAGGCAGCATGCCTACCCACAATATTTCATCAGTTTACAGATGGTTTACGCTAGGAACATCTCAGAAGTAGCAAATGTGAATTCATTCTTGGTGGTTTTCCTGTTTTTAATTTCAAAATGGCTAATGCAAGTTGGTAATTGCATGGCACAAACTTTTCAAGCGAAGCTTTTCACATAGTACAATTGAGGCAAAAATCCTGTCATCCCAGCCTTTTAACAAAAGAACACAAACTGCGCTTGAAATGCAGGTCGAAGAGGTCGAAATTAATTACGCCAACCACGACTTACGATATGTACAATATGCTACGCGCGTGGGTGTCGTAAAATATAACGGCAAACAGCTGGCGTCGGGACATCAGACCTGACAACGCAAGAAGGTACCTCGAAGAAGCCCGGGTTGCCTCAGTAATTTCTTAAGCTTACATTCAAAAGCTATAATAGATATTGCCACAACTATGACTTTGTGTTCGATTTGCATGTGCAGCTTTTGTCGCTCCAGTTATGCGGAGCTCTCTACTGCAGTGTTTAACAGAGCTCGTGAGGGGACGGCATTTGGGGAGGAGGCATCGCATCAGAATCTAGCGCTACTTGAAATAGTCCTGGTTTAAGCGACAAGCAAGTGTGCTCTCGCTGTTTCAACGACGTGTTACCATCGTGTCAAATTCAATAAAATTAGTTAAATTATTTCGTATTAGTCCAGCATGTTCGCCTGTACACAAGCTTGACGCCAAAGCGCCCATTCCTCTCTCAACTCACTCGGCGGACGCCTGATCATGCGCGCAAAGCAGCACAATGTTCCACTCCAGGAAAACAGACACGATTTACTAGTTTTTTTTTTTCTAACCCATTGTGTAAGCATGTGTATTGAATTTAAAGCGCGAAAAATGCTTATGATAAGCTTTACTACGTTGGCGATCTTGGTGACGCTAGCCTATAGAAGGCATTCTGCGTCAACGCGATGGATCGGGGAGTCTCATTTCCGATGAAGTTCTGACTTCGACTGTGAACAAAAGCCCACTTTTGGGCTGTTCAATTTCTGTTCGGGTGGAGTCGCCGCGGAAATAATCGCCACACAGAAGCTCAATTGGCAAATCAAGTGTGCGAACTTCTGCCACGTTTGCTGCCTCAATGGGGCAGCCGGAACTGTGCCTCGTCTGTGCTGTCGGCAACAGCCGGTGGGAGGCTTTCAGTGGCGCCCTTAGAGGCGGTGCATGGGGCGTATTTCTGTTCCAGTATGTTTTTCAGTTTTAAAAACATCAGTATAAAATGCTATATACCGCTTTTATGCTGTATCTGCTGCAAAACAAAACAAAAACTCCTGTAATGTGTGCTCACGTGGAGCTTGCTTATTATGAAATCGTGTTAGCGAGAAGTGGCATTCATTGGGAAAGCTGTACCTTTACGTAAGTGGAGTTGGTATCGACACAACACTGGGAAGACGATCCAGTTTTTCTAATATATCTAATTCTCTGCCTATATCTCTAAAGCAAAATAGTGGTGGTCTCATGGCAGGACGTTCGTTGCTGTATTCAGCAACGACACTCCAGGCTATATCTTGTTGCTTTTTTTTTTTGCTGCCTTACATTCTTGGGTGTACCACACTTTATGATTGAATCGTACTACGGCCGAGGACTGGGGGATAGTAAGATGAGCAGCAGTAACAATACGGGTCGTGAAAAGTTCATTTAGTTCACCCAAACTGAGGCTACCTGAAAAACTTTCCTCTATATTGCTTCCGATTTGAACAATGATCTGTGTGCTAGGTGGAGCTTCCAGCGACGTGGTTTACAAGGGATGATTGATGGAGAAGATCAAAAGTAATAACAACAAGCACATGATCCCTCTGGTAAGGATTCCCTATAACGTCCCATTTATTAAAAATAAAAATCGCTGGCGAGCAAAAAGATGAATCCAACAGCTAATTTTTCCAGAGCTCGATGAGCAGTATGTTTGATTTCCGATGTTCACCAAACAGATATTCTTGCATAAAATAAAATTTTGTAAAATAGGGCCCTTAGTGTGAGTTATCGCACTGCCCCAAAAGGTTGAATGGGCATTAAAACCGCCAGCTGCCGAAGAGGTCTCTGGCTGCTGGTCTAAGCTCTTATTGGTCATGATTGTTCACTGATAAATGTGGTTGAAGATGCAAGCAGCATATTGATATTGTTTTATCAAGCAAAGTGGTGACAGATACGGTATGATATTTAGTTTGAAGGCTGATTTCTCTGATTCGAAATTCACTCTGAATAACAATAGCGAGAGCTCCAGACAGCCTACTCGACTGCTCAGGTAGTACCGAATGTCTATATAGTTGCTTAGAATGTTTTCCTGTTAAGGTCCTAGTTTAATGTCTTATAAACAGATGGTGAGTGCAGAGGAAGTGTTTAAAATACCTGTTATGTCACTGTGGTTAGAAATAAAACCTCGGCAGTTCCAATAAATGAGAAACACCTTGTTCAGTGAGCGTTAAGGATGTAGTGAGTTCTAAGCTTCGGGTTTGTAAGGGCTCGTTGTTAGGCGGTTTCTCTCTTTCTTTTTATAGGTGCTGTGCCGTCGGGACGGTAGTGATGAACTAGGAGAAGTGTCCATCGCCTGCAGTGAGGCGTTGAACGTCCGCAGGGAGGCTGCGGGTGTTCGAGTCGCAGGCTTCTTCAGGAAGAAGACGTTTGGGCCGTCGGCTGAGAGGCCGGTAGAACCTGTTTTTCAGATAGCAGGGAAGCTTTTACTGTCCCTGCTTGGGCGGACATGGCCCCGCCTGGGGTATTACCAGGAGACCGATCGAAGTGTGGCGTGTCGCCCCCACATGCCACCTTGCCTTCGTGGAAAAGACAAAGGAGTTTGTTTTTCAGTCGTTCGTGCTTTCTTGAAGCTGATATTTGCACTTGTTGTTAAGGTTATGATTTCGTGTTCATTTTTGTGTTATTGAAGTGACCAGGAGCAGTCGTAGTAGTCCCGATTACAGTGGAGCAATGCGACACAGCAGCACAGATGCCAGAGGTATGAGCATTTCCGGCACATCTTGGACATTTCTGAGGGCCACGGCAGCTTGCTGAGCCGTGGCCGAATTGGTAATTGAAATAGTCCTGGGAGGGGGAATGTATGGTCGGACAGTCACTTCTGTGAACCCTACTTAGATTGATTCGGGGAGTGTAGAGGTGGCAAACGTGAGCACAAGGTGTTTCACGGGTATTCCCGTGCCATCTGTTTTAATTTAATTCTCTGGACAATTGTTATATGTTGTTTTTTTGAGTCCCTCAAGCATTTCTTCGGCGATGTTGATGAAGTCATCCTCAAATATTACTCCACGGACAACAATTACCCGTAAAAAATACTGATTATCATAAGGATGTCGCCAAACGACTCCGGCTTTCGAATATTGCCCCGTTGGGTTTTGTCTCGAACTTAAAAGGTGCAGGTCTCCACTGCCTAATTGAGATAATTTTATTCTGATCGCATTGCTTACAAGGTCACTCACGTGTTAGGGCTGCGAATTCTGGTCTGCTGTTGAAAATTCAATTCAATGCTGTAGCAAAAGAAAACAGTCCAGGGCTAGACAACTGAATTTTTGCGGAGAAAATGGAGCGACATTTTTCTTTCATTAGGCACCTATTGGAATTCTGCGTGTATTTTAATACACGCATCCGTTCTGCATAGTAATGGTTGAAAGGTCCACAGGAACCTTTCCCCTATCGAATAAGCTAGTCGAAACAGGTTTTAAGGAAACTTATAGGTCAAGTCAGAAACCATTTTAAACACTCCCTAGAAAGCCTATGCGGTCTCAATTACAATGCATGCGATAAACAAACTACTTACTTGCTCTCCACGACGTCGCATTATGGTCCACTTGATCTCTACCAGGCTGACATCCTCGATGGTCTCGTTTCTTTCAAAGAGCTTGGAGAAAGCCTTTGCATCCGTACGATCTAAATCGAAGCCTTCGACGCTAAACACTTTCACTGTTTTGTTTCTCATCAACGCTTCAAACACCAAGTTAGACTTGCGCCGGTAAAGAGGATGGAGGCACATCACAGTGAGTTCGGCTGGCGCACGCGGACTGGCCAGCATCCGCTTAAAGCTCGTGCCGCTTTTGTGCACAGGAAACGAAGCATCAACGCTGAGGCTTAAGAGGCTGGTGTTGCTGGTGAGTGCCCGCATAACCGCTGCCGGGAAATCTACTCTGTGTGCTGCAGAATATATCTGTGGAAGGAAGGATGGTTAGTGTCCGTGGAATGCCAAAAGAATTGCTTAGCGCGGAAATTTTAAGGACCCAGTTGTTAAGACGTACATACACACACAAAAAATATATATGCCGCCACCGTCTGATAGACGTTGAAGTGCAAGAGCGGTAGCTCATTTTTTTTTAGTTATTGCAGAATTTGATATTACAGCATGATTTGCACCGCGGCTCTGTGTACGTTTTTCATTTGTTTGTTCAATGTTTTGACATCAAGGCTTAAACGCACGATTGCACCATTTTTTTAAACACTGCAATCATTAAATCCGACACCGGGTGGATGGATGGATGGATGGATGGATGGATGGATGGATGGAATATAGGAGCGTCACCTTTGAAACGGGGTGGTAGCAGTAGCTATCATGCTCATTTTTCTCCCTATATCTTAATTATTGGTTTAGATTGGTTACCTAAACCATATCATTCTATTTATTAAATTTTTGTTTCTACATTGTCACTTCTCTGCTTTTAAGCTACCAATCTTCCAGTCGTTTATTGCTCGTTTCCACTGCCAGTTTATTCACCCGGCCACTGGTGTCTCTAAACCCTAGAGCTTCAGGCACAGTGACTGCGCCTGCATCAACTTCCGGATGGATACCATTGCATTCGAGTGTAATATGGTCAATGTGTCACTGGAGTTACCACATACAGCACATGCGTCATCGTCATTGTTAAATTTCTTTTTGTAGCTTTGTGTTCTAAGGCACCCTGACCCATCTTCAAAAAGTAGGGCACAGCCTCTAGAACTATCAAAAAAAAAGCTTCTTTCTTGATCTACATTTTCCACTTTCGGTATAATTCCACTCTCGGCGCTGAGCTTTGGGGTATGGGAAGAAACTGGATTTCGCCACTCTCTAAACAGCCATTGTATTTAACCATCGCAACCTCATTTAGCATGAATATCGTTGGGACAAATGGTTTGGCAGCACGCGCATGCGCCTACAATGAGTGGTTCACAAGAAACATACCCCCCTCCCAACGCATATTGCGACAATTTTCAACATCCAAAGGTCAAACTCGCAATTGCCCCATCATAACATGAGCAGATTTAGACTAGCAATTTTAGGTACACGAACCCAACTAATCGTTAGCAACCATTCCGGTCTCTCTACTCCGCCGATTGCGCTACAATTTTACCCCAAATGTAGCCCCCCTCCCCCCCCCCCCCCCCTCCCATATTGCCGTACTCCATTCAAATCTGTGTCCTTTTTTCGACAGCCGCTTTATCCTTCTGTTTCTGGCACGCACGCGTATCGGTTCCGTGTTCTTTGTTTAATCATGCTCGTTTTCGCGAGACGCGGCTTTATCAGTTCCTTTGTCGCGCAAGATGCTCCGAGATGTTTGTCGAAGATTCCGGCCACTCGCCTATATTTCCGCAATGTTCTAGGTTGTGCTAGTCACCGTTTGCAGTTTTATCTCGATCTTTCTTTGCAGCCTTTAAATCGAGCGCTAACGCGTGAAACCGGCATCCTTAGTTCGACGACCGGCGAGCACGTTTGTTGTTAACGCCGCCGCCTATTCACATGGTTCTTTTGTGGGCGCAAACCAGCCCAACAAAGAGTTTTTTCAGTGAACTCCCAGGCTTTTCATTGTTGTCATCGGCCTTGTCACCACCACGTGACATCTGGTGGAGGTCCTGCCCTTTGAGATCCGGCCTACCCCCTCACGCGATCACCTCAGAATCGTCCCTGTCGCTCTGGGGGACCATAGTGCAGGACATCAAGCCAGCCGAAAAACTTCAAGGGCTCCAACCCGAACACGGTCTGCTGACGAACCCTATTCGATCGCGGAAGACGGCCTCCACATTGGCAATGGCCCAGTCTACAGCACCGGCTCCCTACCTTCCAAGGACTGCCTGCAGAAGATGCGGAGGACTGGATGGATCATTTCGACCACGTGACAGCCCTCAATGGTTGGAATGACGATTCGAAACTCAGAAAAGTCTACTTTTCTCTTCGAGTACCTGCCCGAGTCTGGTTGGAAAATAACGATACTCCTTTAATGACTGGGAGACGTTCAAAGCGGAGTTTATAACGGCCTCCAAAACGTTCAGGCCATTTCTAATCAAACATTCAGCTACCCAATGAGTTTCCTCGTTTAGGTCGAGGAAATGAAGTGCATCTTTCGCCGTGCTAACGCAAGTGTGACGGAGGAGGAGAAAGTGTAACTGTTAATGAGAGGTCTTCGCCGAGAGGTTCGCGCTCTTTCAGTCTTCGCAGTCAGCTTATTTGCTGGTATCACCACACTTTTCAACACCGCGCCCGCCAATGCACTCCACAATGTGATTGGTTGGCGAATGCTCGGCGAGATCACTTACGGCGCATGTGACCTCGCCCTTCATCCTGGCCGCCGTAGTCATGGGCCGCATTTCCGGCCTGCACTTCCTTGTCGACATTGGGGCTGAAGTCAGCGTTCTGCCGTCCACCAAGGCTGAGCGTACTTCCAAGTCACCTGGACATACTCTGCGTGAGGTCAACTCAACCTATCACCAGGTAAGGTCTCCGGTCCCTCGACCTTGGCCTGCGACGCACGTTTTGATGGGTCTGCATTGTCAGCGACGGCTGTAAATCCATCCTCGGATCAGACTTCCTGGCGCATTTTGATCTACACATCAGCATGCGTCGCCATCGTCGCCTAGATGGCATGACACGACTTTCCATCACTGGTGTTATATCGGCAGTCGCTACCACTCGCATCCGCACTCTGATCCCGTCATGCCTGCACGCCCAAGCCCTCGCAGATTTTCCCGAAGTCACGAAGCATTGTAATATTCACCAGCCACTCAAAAAAAGTTTAACCAACCACACTGTGACGCATGGTCCACCAGTCGCAGCTCGTCCGCGTTGCCGCATCGATGACCATCTGGCGATTGCTGACGGCAATTCGACCGCATACTCCAGCTGCGTTCGCCCTTCGGCCAACACTTGGGCCTCACCGTTCCATCTGGTGCCCAAGAACAAAACTTCTGACTGGCGTCTGTGCAGCGACTACAAGGCTCTCAACGCTCACACGGTACACGACAGCTATCCCCTTTCGCACATCCGAGTCTTCACTCGACATCTGGACGGATGCAAAATCATTAGTAATTGGACATTGTAAAAAAGCGCACCATCAAATCCCTGTTAAACCGGCCGATATATCGAAGACGACCATCAGTACAGCCTTCGGTCTGAGTACATGCGCATGCCCTTTGGGCTACACAACGCAGCTCTAACTTTCCACAGATTCATTGCTGAAGTGACGCGCGGACGCCCTGCTCTTTTGCCTACATCGACGACATCCTCGTTGTGATTCATACGCCACAAGATCACGAGCATCCCCTCTGGGAACTCTCAACGCCTCCAAGAATTTGGCTTGGACGTCAATGCTCAGAAATGTGTTTTCAGCTTTTCTGAGCTCAGTTCCAGGGCCACCACACCTCGGCGCGGCAAAATAGTCTAATGCCTTCGCACGCCAAAGTTGTTAGGTACTTCCCAGCACCCACTACCCTACGCAAGCTCCGCGAGTTCCTTTGCTTACTGAATTTTTCCCGAAACTGTATCCTGCGCTTCGCCGAGCTTCTTGACCCCCTGACCAATCTTCTTCGCATGCCCCAATCCTCCTCCTCCCCGAAGTCCTGGAATTTGGTACTTTTCTCCAACAAAAACTCGGTTCCGATTGCCACCCACTGAGTTTCTTCTCTCGGGAGTCCAATATGCCGAGACTCGCTGCAGCGTGTTTGGTCGTGAGCTGCTCGTCGTCTACCCCACCATCCAGAATTACCACCACTTCTTAGAGGACTGGCCATATTACGTCCTTACGAATCATAACCCTCTGGCGTATATGTTTCATACTAACTCTTCCAAATGCGTCGCCCGCGCACTTCGTCTGCGAGTCACCCGCTATACAGACTCCAACCCAGTCTTTCCTGCCACCTAGTTGTCGCTTTGACCACGTTTATCTGGACGTGGGAGTACCGCTACCTCCCTCTAATTACTGCAGGTACATTCTGACGATGATCAACCGCTTCACTTGAATGCCCGAAGCAGTGCCCGTCCCGGCCATACTGCGGAAACAGTTGCCAAACCCTTCGTTTCAACATGGGTTTTCCGCTTCTGCTGCCCCGGCTTTGTTACTACGGATCGCGGCCGCCGGTTCGAATGCGCCCTCTTTACTTACCTTACCCGTCTGCTCGGAACTAAACTGCCTCCATTCCAGTGCCAACGGCATGGTCGAGCGGCTCCATCATCAGCCTCACTGCTCGTCTTGATCGTGAGCACTGGGCTGATCACCTTGCCATGGTGCTTCTTAGCCTGCCGTTTTTCGTAGTGGCCTTAGCTTTTAAGTGGCCGGGCGAAGTCGTTTTCGACACACCCAGGCGGCCTCCCGGATTCTCGTTCGTTCTTTCGGCTCCCTGGTCCCAGCCATTGCAGTATCTTGAATGCCTTCAGGACTATATTCAACACCTCCAAGTCCCGCCTGGATCATTTACCCGTCAGGTCTTCGTGCATCCGTACCTTGCGTCCTCGCTGCATGTTTTTGTTAATGCGATACGCTGTAAAAGCGCCTCTTTTCCCTCAAACGATAGCCCGTACCGCGTCCTCAACAAGCTGTAAATCAGAGACGCTAAGAACGGCGTTCGCAGCCGGCTAAAGAAGCAAATAAAATTGAATGACGCCTGCATGGTGCGCAGGCAGGGCATGCGCTATTCGGTTCAAGAAGCCTGCCACGCTGGTCGTTTTGTATGGGTGCTCCGCTGCGAGCCCGCAGACTCTCTACAGAAATATTAAGTAGCTTTTCGCCAGTTCCCAAAAACAAGAACGATGTTGCCGGAACTTGCAAGATCTGCCCACCTTCTTGTTGGTCCAAATGCTCTCAGGCAGCCGCATCTGGGATTTACGAGATGGCGCCATGCGCCCATCATATTATGCAGTATCGTTCCTTCGCTGCAGTTTGCGAAAATTATTGTTCCTAGCACTCACGTTGCACAGAGTGGTAAGCCGGTCACTGTCAACCAGGTTCAGCGCAGCACTCAACTAAGTGGCACATGTAATGCCAGTCTGCGTTCTTGTAACCATCTGGCCGGGAGAGTATATTTGGAATTGCAGAGACACCTACCAGTAAAATGAAATTTGATATTGACGTTTCAGCGGCCGGAACAGGACCCTCGTACTAGGCGACGAAACGTCAACATGAAATTTTATTTTACTGGTCGGCGTCTGTTTTTCCGAAAGTCTTCCTTTTTAAAGCAGTGGCACCTTTTGATTCTTCACGGCGACAGGGCGAGCGCAAAGAAAAATTATTCATAACTTGACATTAACTAATTTAGGTGCGCATATACGCGCCTACGACACCAGACTCCATGAACACTGCACTGCACCTTTAAGCAGGGCAAACTACGAAAAACAAAGGTTATGCTACACAATTCCCAAACTATTGAATATCCTCCATACCGTGATACCAACATCGATGCTCTTATCTTTATTGAAAAACATCTTTTGTACAGCCATTTGTGTTCGCTAGAATTGCGTACTCTTTAAGATAATGCTGTCTTTTTGAATGTTTTCTATTTTTCATTTACAATGTTTCATGCACAAGGTACGATCTCCATCTAGTCTAATTTTTGTCACTCCGGTATTAGAAATTGTTCGCATCTTTATTCTGTATATTTAGTGTTGTTGACTACACGAACTTCCTTCAGCTGTGGTTAGGTTATGCAACATCTATTTTAGGTTGTACAGATTTCTTATTGGCTTGTGGCGAATTCGGTTATGTTTGCAGACTTCAACATATTTTAAGATCACCTGCTTAACAAATGTATCTTGTTTGTCGCAGTGTTCGCAAATAATTATGCTGTCCGTCGCCCTTCCTCTTGTTGGAAGGGGTGAGAGTTTTGTCAAGCTGCGTAAATGCATGTTTCTCATTCTTCATGCCCTCCTGAGTACACGAAGTAAATAAAGTTTATTATACGTTCCTTGGCCCTGATGACAGTTGTTTAGTTATTCAGGCGTTGACATTTTGTCTAAAAACGTCACAAGCAGTGCTGAAAGACATGCAGAACCAAGAAACAACGGCTTTGAACTTTCCCTCTTTTCTCACTCGCCACTTAACATGAAAGGCTCCAGAACTCTCTTCAGCTTGCAGTGCGGTAACGCAAGTGTATTCACATATAACTTGCCATCTCTTCAACATTATTGATGAAATCCACGTGCGAAACGAACAAAAACCTTCATATAGATAGCGAATGTTAAAACAAGTGTTTGGTGCGTGTTGGTACTCACTTGGCTGCGTCTGGGACCGCGCGCACCGCTCTTAGGGATGTCAATTTCCTGCACAGCAGAAACCCACGAGAAACAATATGTTTTCTGTTTTCACCAGTCATTTGTTACATCTCGCATATTAAAAAATACCGAAAGCCTACATCGAATTCGAAGAATACATATAGCGGGAGATAGCTCTACGTACCAATAACTCGATATTGAGCAAAACATTGAAGGAGAAAATGAAGGGCTCGTTATGAGACATGAACGAAAGAAACCAACAATCGGCGGAGGGAAGAAAAGAGCAGAGGATGAAACAAATTTTCTTACTGTTGACCTGAATTCGTAGTGTAATCATTTTAGCAAGAAAGTTCATTAAATACAGAGTAGAAGAAAAAAAAAAAGTCGCCGATTATAGGAACCATACCTACACCTGAGAATATCGTGTCGGGTGCTCCTAGCAGCTGCCCCTGCACATACATGACCATCCCTTGAGGATCGTTTTCTGATGATCAGGTTCTCGCAAGAATATCAAACGCAAGGCTTTTAAGGTTCAACAAGGTTGTTTCTTGAACTAGGTGGTGTAGTGTGCTCATTTTGGCGAAGCCTAAATAACAAAAAAAGACAAGGGGAAGAGAGGAACACAGGAAAGCTTTTTATCTTGTGTCCCTCTCTCGTCCCTGTTTTTTATGCGCTTTAGGTTTCGCCAAAATGATCCTTTCAAGTTTTCCTGATGATATATAAAGACTATAGTATTCCCTTCCCCAAAAGACATTGCTTTCTTAGGTTGAAGAATGCACTGACTGACATTCCCAGGATTTCCAGGATGCTGCAGTCATAGGTAACGGCAGCTTCCTCGAACTGCAGACTTATTCTCACTCGAGAATTTTTACATGCCAAGCATCCGTTTACTTCAGCGAACGACGTTTGCATTGGCTCCAGTGTAGCTCCGCATCTTAAGGAAGCTTTGCCTTGAACGCCATTATCAAATTCTTTAATAGCAACTAGAATATACAAGTTTCGCGCAGATTGTTCGATCTTGCAGCTTTTATTAAAGGCGAAGTTTCTAACACAGAGGCGTCGTGCTCGAAACTTCCGTCATCTTTTTTTAAATTTTAAACACCTTGACCCACTTGCTTTAAGATATGAATTGCCTTCCAAAGAGGCATTAAGGTTCTAATGGTTCTTTCCTTGAGCCCCTGTGATGACCATGTGTGCTGGCGCTACGAGCGTAGAAGCCAGAAGCCTCTCAAGTCATTCCAGTCTGCACATTCGAAACTTAAAATCGTGGTAGTGTGAAAATAACCTTTAAAGAACTTCACAGTGCCTTAGGAAAACAAATCGCTTAACTAAAGGGCGCGGAAGCTTTTTTCCATTAGCTCCAAGAAATTTGGGGTGTTGAAATCATATTTTAATCAATTTATATGTCACAGCGCTCATTTTAAGAGAAGAATACAGTAACCTTTTGCAACACTTTTTACCTTAGGACTACAGCGGTATGTCACTTAGTTTGTGCAAGCTCCTGTGAACCTTGTCCGGCACAACTGTCTGCTGGGGAAGCTTCACTTTCTCCAAACAGATCATTGATTCATCAGATCATGGTTAACCTGCATATGTACGCCTTTTTTTTGGAGCTAAAAGGCTTAGTAGGGCTGGAGCTCTGGCTATGATTGGAGCTAATGACGCGTCCAAAAGCAGCCATGGATTCGGCTGGCTCTAAGATTGTTTAAATCACCTATTCAGTTTAACACTAAATGACGTCCACTTTTCTTCACCCGGCAATGAAATTTCGATATCAACGTAAAAATATTTTAAAATTGAAGAACACTGCAGAGTCTGCATTGTATTATGGCGAAATCACGGATGCTGGTGTTGCTTAATTCACTTCTTGTTTACCCATTTCAGTCTGGTGCCTTCAAATTGCGCGCCAATCACTTCCCATTTCCTTTTCCGGCTCTACTTCCAGTTGCGTGACGTCACATTCATTCACTTCTCGTTCACCTATTTTAGTCTTTGGTACTTTCAAATTGCGCGCCAATGCCTATGCCATTTTTTGGCTCGACTTCAGGTTGCGTGACGTCACATCCTTGACGTCACCTTAATTGACTGAAATATTTACCTTTTATAGTATTTGACACATTAAAATGTGGTCCCAAATCATTGACGGATGAGACTATTTCCTCCTCTACTTTTACATTTTTTGCCTCTAAAGTATTGTCTAATTAACCTCTTGGCTTAATCCATTTTTCGAACAGAACTAATAAGCCTCTATCACTTCTCAATCACTCACAACTGCTGCGGACACGATTTTTGCGGACAAAATTTTGCGGACGCGGTCTGCGGACAAAAATATGTGAACATAGCGGAGTAATGCTTTTGCATCGGGTCGTGCTTGTTGCAGTGCTCATGTTCAGTATGACATCGGAGACACATGACGACGCCGCGGAAAAAGTTCGCAGAACTGAAATGAGCAACAACTGAATGTCTTTAGATGAAGGGCGTTTGTCTAGCGTTCAATGGTGGGAGATTTATTAAAGTTCGTACAAATGAATGCTTCATATAAGTGACGTTCGTTCAAGCGGCATGGTACCCTATAGCCAAGCTGTGTTTCCGTAACGGCCTGGAGAAATCGTGCCTTCACGCAATGGAAGACAGCTTTAGAAATGAAGTAGAGCTCTTAGAAGCGGCAGGATACTCGACTTGCCTTTAAGAACTGCTTTAGAGAATTCGTAACTACTACCTGAGTTCAGTATGCATTGGAGCCACTGAAAGAAAAAAAAAAGGTTGCGGTTATCTATATAGTATCTCACACTGTCTCGACAAAGTGGGCCCAAGTTGTGATTTTTTGTGTCTGATAAGCTAAGCTCTGTCACTTGGTCAACTCTTGCAACACTGGCAAGGCGGGCTGCGTCATGAAGCTCAGCGTCAAATTTCTAGTGTGCAGTAACAAAGTTGTCTACAGGCTTCTGCTTTCCTCTGGTAAGCACTACACCAGCCAAACTGGTAGATAATTCAATGACCGGCTCAGTGAACGAAAATAAAGTGGAAAACACTCTAGCCGGTCGTCTCGAAATTATTGCAGGGACTGCACAGAAGAAAACGAAAACAGTAAGAACCTTGTTTCTCCATCTTCAGCCTGGGCGAAGATTTCTGCGATAGCCGTCTTATGATGACTAAAGAAGTCATAGAAGCTTACAAAATTCACTAAACTAAATCAATGCGTAAGCACCGCATCGGCTTCTCTGTCCGAAGAAAACCGCTTTCTCCACAATAAATAGGCAATTTATCACAGCTTGCTAGAGCCAATTTTGCCAGGTCCAGAGTTCCTGTGATGCCCTTCTTGTCAACAAAAATGTGTGTTTCCGTTCGTTCTGAGACTGTTCGCCACTGTATTTATGCAGGGACAGACTCAATAAACATCGGTTGTAAGTTCAACGCTGTATCTCACCTCGTCATAGTCTTATGCGCCTCCAATAATAACCGGCGCATAAATGAAGCATCGGCAAAGCTTTTAAGAGCTGAAGGTGACGAGGCGAGCTGGTCTTCAAAAATTTAACAAAATATTACAAGAAGAATCTGCGCCGAGACACCAAGAACAGGGACAGGGAGCATGTGAACATACGACAGCGCCATTTACTATCACCCGAGGTTCGATCAGACAGGGACCAAAGAAAAACAAAGAAATCCCACCTGTTATAACATTCCGTCTTGCTCTGAGCTCTGCAACCCAGGGTTCTCCAAATCGCCAAATCAACGCTGTTATCAAGCGACAGAAATGTGTAGCGAAGCGCCCTTGATTTGTTGCAAGCAGGGAAATTTAGAATATCGTGGAACAGAGATGACCAAGAATCTGATTGTTATAGTACAGCCTGGCTCTACAAACAGCACTGAGAACCATAAGCTTGAGCGGAAAATATCTGCGCTGCAGGAAAGTCCTGCAGGGCTGCTTCCTCGCATTGCGCTATTCCAGCATAGGTTTCCAAAATCCTCCCAAAGCCTGGCGGAGAGTTCGTTTCGCACCCCGAATAGCGGTAGTATAGTGCACGTCGTCAGCACCATTTCACATCGTGCGCTTTAAAATTACAGGTGTTCATTTGTGTTGGTCATTCTTTCCGAGCAGGAAGAATCTATGGAGTGAATTAGAAGTAGCAGTGTGGATAACCTCACCTTGGCGACGACGTTGACTTGGATGATCTTCAGAATCTTCAGAGACTCTGTGCTCATCAGGCCCTGTGTGAAGACCTCCAGTTGCAATCGCGATGGCAGGACGAACAGGACTTTGTCCAGCGAAAGCTCCTCGAGCTGCAGCATCAACAGGCGGTGGATTGCAGTGAAGGCATTCGACGTCGCCTCCGCGTTGAGTTCACACGAGCAAAGGTGGAGGTGAGTAAGCGAGGTGGCCGACTTCAGTCCATTGCTCACAAGCAGCATGAAGCTTCGGTTTTCACGAGGCGAAAGGAGTAACTGCGGAGAAATAAATTATTATATGCGCAGAAGGCAGAACCACGGCATAAAACATGCTGCTTGCGAGGGAAAGTAAATAACAAATGAAAACATTATGAGTTTTTATTTAGAGCTCGCACTTTCCATGCGCACTTACATCCCGCTTACCTGCATGAGTGAGACTTTGTTAGAAAACAGTCCGGTACGCAAGAAAGTTTCCTAAACAGAAAAAGGTTATCAATCTTTTATTATTGCAAGTTGTAATTTTGCGGTGTCGTATTTTTATAACGATGCCTTTCAATGTTTTGTGTCGAAAGGTCTTTTTGACAAATAATCCGCCTCCGCGTTGCGTTCACACGCGCAAAGGCGCAGGTGAGCAAGCAAGGTGGCCGACTTCCGTCCATTGCTCACAAGCAGCATGAAGCCTCGGTTATCACGATAAGAAAGGTGTAGCTGCGGAGAAATAAATCCTCATTTGCGCACGAACCTGCGCACGTTACACGACACACCGATTGGCAGGGAAGGTAAATAATGAAATGAAAACATTCTGAATTAATTTTAGCACTCGAATACTGATGCGCCAGAATTTTTGCGATAAGCAGAAAAAAAAGTTGGCAGTGGATTAGCTCTGCTATGCTTGGATATACGTAGCGTAAAGCATGCGAAGTAGCGCGCGGCGCAACTATCGTAAACACGGCTCCAGCGAAGGCGTCTGAAAGGAGCGCACGTCGGCTGCGGCGAGGAGCGCGCACCGGCTATGGCGAGGAGGCGACGCACCTGTGCCTCTCGTGATGTCACGCGGCTCTCGCGCGTGCGCATAACCTGCGGTGCAAACACACGAAACTCTGCTCTGACCCGTGTAGCGTAGATTTACGCTACAAAATCTTTGACTAACATTTCTTATATCGTAACGTATTATATTGCGGGGTCGTATTTTCATATTCATGGCTTGTATCATTTTGTGCTTTAATTTCGCTATGACAATTTTCTTTAAAGTATGTTGTTTAAACAAAAAGTTTATTGTCGCAATGCAAGGCCATCTGCGTATATGCCTACTTTTATATGTTCCGTCAAAATAGATCACAATATTCCATTTACTGATTCTTTTTCTCGGCCTTTTGCAGTCGGCAGCTCTTTGCACGCTCCCCATAGATTCGCGTACGACTGCCTTTAGTTTAGATGTAACACAGCTGTTTTGTAATTCCGTTACAGAAACAATACCAGCACTAATTCTTGAGCATATCTCCCAGGCAAAGCATATGGTTCATTTACAATCTCATCCGGCCTGCACAGTGGTGCACAGCGTTAACCTCGTTTCGCGAGCGATTAGAGTGACTTCTGTATCCTGTTGTACTGCGTACGCAACTAGCTCAGCCTGGTACGGGCGCGATGAACGCGTTGGAAGAAACGTTTCCACGGTGACAATACACAAGAGAAAGTTGGGTTGACACTGTAGAAAGGAAAACCTTCTTTACGCTACTCTGAAAGGACCAACGTTGAGATCATAAAGAACGTTGTATGGCTATGTTTGCCGTGTATATTAGCCATGTACTCGCCATGGTACCGAGTACAAAGCCATGGCTATGTACTCGGTTTAGTCATCTCGAGCTTTCCCGCACGATTACCTGCGAGAAAAAGATGTTTCGCACATATAGAGCATCAAAAAACCTCGTGAGGGAAATTGGGAGGTGCTTGTGGGTTAACTTGGTAATTAATTGCAGCCAGTTATATCAATCAGACGTCGAAATATCCGGGAGAGGTACTGTCAAATTTTAAAGGGTATCACATGGTACTCGACTTCCAGTTACATAGGCCTAAATTCCGGGGGAGGGAAATTTGAAATGTTTGAATGGCAACGAGCGGGAAAGGTGTAATTTGTGCGCACAAATGTGCGGCAATGGTTAGAAACTTTGTAAAGAGGTAATCAATCAATTGCAGACTAAAAATTTCGCCAGCTCCGCAGCATGCATCCGCCGCGAAGAAATGCGAAGGCGTGAACGTTGCTGCTGCAGGCGGTACATCGCGTGCTCCTTTTGGTGTCTGTAATTGGTTTTTAAAAAAGGAAGGGTGCAGCATCCGTACCTTATGAAATCCCATGACAAATCCTTTGACACATCTCATGGACAACACAGCAACGCTCCGTCTTACGCATTTCTCCAGTGCAGACTCTGCAGTGACCTTGGAAAATGTTTTCGAGCACGTTTGGAAGGATATCGCTATTGTGACCAAACATAAATCCGGTAATCGCTGGGAATTTATTCCGAGATAACGCGCTATTAGGTAATATGTAAATATTTCCGATCATCTGCTTTTAAACAGATCACAGTTAGTCCCCGCAGTAAATTTGTAGCCAACATGGAAAGAATTAAAGTTGAATAAGAAAAACTACAATCCATTTTTTACTGTTTGTTGGACTGCATTTTTCCATTTTCATTATTCGTTTTCATTTCCATTGCTGTCAGTCAGCTTGCATCCGCGGAATAAAATATTTCCTTTCAGCTGACCGCAATTGAGCGCAGTCCTAGGCTAGCTACTTTCACGGTGTTCTTTCTCCTAGCCTGATCGATGCTGTGGTAATAATTAGTTCCGACGGTTCTTAGCATGGTAGTCTACTTAGTCACCGTATCAGGTGGGTAGGTTAGGAAATATTGTGGCTACAGTAGAGCAGCCGACGGAAACGCAAGTGTGAGAAAGCTCAACTCTGCTTTTAGGAGTGTAGTTGCTGTACTGCATCTTTTATTGATTTGGAGATGTTACGGTGTCAATATGGCAGCCGGTAAGTGTTTGAAGCAGTTTTAGTTACCTTCAAGCCTCACCAGAGCAGGTGAGTAGTAGAGATCGACAAATAATAAATCTTGCTTCCACTAGTACACGTAAACGTAAATTTCTAACACCTCGGTGTCTGCAGTAAAGTATGCTCCCATTCTCTCAGTATTGAACTTTTTTTTTTATTTCAAGCCCACATGTTTTGCTGTGATATTTCAAGTCGTACCTGTGCACTTGAATTCCCCTATAGGGGTTCATGTCTTCGCTCATCAGCCAGCTGTTCCATATGAGCCCCCAAAGAATACCTCTTTTTTTTTTTTTTTTTGTAGAGAGGGAAGAACAAGAGTAGCACTACGTGGCCTTGCCTGACATCGCTTGCGATAGGCTCATTTCACTGCCTACTGCTTATGGTTATTGCCACGGTATTGCCACACGTTATCTTCCTCGGATACAGCACCGCGGGAAGTGCCTGACAATTTTTGGACCCTTTCCAATTGCTACTTTGGAGCCCTAGATTACAGTGTCCAAAGCCGCCTGGTGTCCACAATGACAGCAAACGCACGAAATCCTCTTCCCTGCAAGGGGCAGGAGAGGGGTTCGAAACAAAGTGCTGCCGGCTGCCTACAGGAAACAGGTGGCTAAAACCTGAAACTGGAAAGCTTTAAGACTCCGCACTCCTAAATATCCGGTTTGAGCGTCGGCATCGGCGTTTCGATAGATCCTGGGCATAAATAAGAGCTGGCTGTTAGAAGGTAACATGGCCGGGCATCACTTCTGTCGGTTGTGTAACATGGTGGCTGGTGTGGCGCTTAGTACGCATTGTTTGACCGTCTTTTGTACCCAGCAACCTTAATGGCTTTTCGCATAATCGGAGAGTAATCCATTTGCACTGAAAGACGGGAATAAGAGCGTGCACTTGTTAGAGTGAAAAGATGAAATTTGTTCATGTACTTTTTCTACATAAGCTAAACAGCGTAAAGGACTTATTAGCACTCATATGGAGCAACACAAACTCCTGATCGATGAATTCAGCAAAGTCGAGAGTCTCGTTTCTCGCCTGGCTTTGGAAATATAAATATGAATATTTTCCTCTAAAACCACTCTCCATTCCTATTTGTGTTTGACATGCAGCGTTTGTCACATTGTATCAGTAATTATTTTACTAAGATCTATGTAGGGGAAGTGATCCTTTCTGCAGACTGTCTACAATCCCTCATGTATCTAACGTACTTTTTTTTTATTTTGGGACGTTATGCTGTCTGCATTCGTTTATTCCTTTAGTAGGCTCTGATCGGAGGACTTGCACATGCAACATAGCAAGATGATAAAGATATCACCGTAGCTCAAAAAGTCTATGGCGGGTAGATCACACCGCATTTTTCACTTCTGCGTTTCTTGTTAGGTTTTCATGACCGCCGTTCGTTACTAAAGGATCTTTCATTTTCTTGCCGCAAATACTGCTGCCCTAAGATCATAAACAATTAACCTCTGTAGATATGCATACTGAATTTTTCTTACGCTTGGTATGCTTTCTTATTTGCCTATGATAACGTGTGTCTTATTTTTGACAAGGCAGAATTAGTTTCCAATAGCTTTCCAGAGTTACGTTTGAAAATACAGAACCATGCTCTCTAGATTCTACAAGACGTGAAATGTACAATAACCTAAAAATATATAACACGTGAAGCACCCCCAAAGCACCCTTTAAATCAAGGATACGTTATCCTTGTTTTTAGGTGGACACAGCAATGAACACAGCAAGCAAAGACGCACACTCGTCTATGATGGCGGAACATATCTTACCTGCGCGTTTACAACACAGCGGTGTTGAGCCAGCATGTAGTAAATAAATACTGCCGCATATCGCTGGTATTCTTTATCATCTTCATAAATGTTGGGCGCACATTTCGGGAGTGAACGCAGCGCCACTTTTCCAGGAGCGACCTCGATCACCTCGTACGACACAAAATAGAGCAGATCGTTGAGCGCTGGTAGGCTCTTGGCAATGTTGCAGGCCCTATCCTCGCTCTCGGTGCAACGGCTGGGCAGAGCCAGGCTGCCTCGTCGGTTTCCAGGCTCTCGTAGTTCAACCAGTGCGGGCGGTCTTGGCAAGCCGCCACCAGTGAACCTCCGCACTGCTTTCGGAACGGTACGCCGCACCATCCCGCCCTGTGAACAGCGAAAGGAGCGAAATAGTTGCATTCCTTGCGTAGCGTGTTGAATTAGGTATTGTTTTTCATATAGGTTTTAAATATCATGGGTAATCACTTAAACTGTGACTGAAAGTTTACTGCACATGAATTTATTCGCTGATTGTAAGCCAGCAGTGACGACAGTGGTTTCTGATGATCATTGCTGCTTTCGAGGAGCACGAAAAAAATCGCCAGCACTTTTTACGAGGGTCAGTTGATTTTTTTTATACTCTATTCGATAAAACTGCTGACGGGGAGCCTTATTTTAGCTTTTGCATATTACAAAATGTGCTCAAACAAATCCCCCTAACGCAATTCAGCACTGACATCCCTCACAAACGTCTGCCACTGAACTTCTGATGAGAACGTCTGGAATTGCGATGCAAACTTATGCAATTTTTCCTCTCAATGCTTCTGGCGCGCATGGCTCGGTTAGATATACCCGATCACTTTCATATATTCCCAGAAAAAGAAGTGCGTCATGTCCGGTGATCTTCCAGGCCATATTTGTCCATGCCGCCCGGCCCATTGCTTTTGGAAGATTTTGTTAATCCAGCTTGGACCTGCTGTAGTGCTCTGCGGAGGCGTACCATCTGGATGGAATCATGGGTCCTGGAGACGTTTAAGCTGAAGATAATTGCAGAAATTATCTACTGATCCTTCAAGATCTCTTTAATATAGCGCTCCTAGTTGAGCGCGTGGCCGAAGAAAATAGAACCAATAATCTTGCTGTCAAAAGTTCTGCACCAGACATTAAAAGATCACCGGTACTAATGTTGCGATAGCCTTGGCCATTGGAGATTTTCTGCGCTCCAATAATAAGCATTATGGAAATGGACTGCAGCGTTAATTGAAATGCTTTCTGGAAAAAGTGTGATTTAAAAGTCATTATCTTCTAACGTCGGGTCCATTTGATGATTATACTCGTGAGGATTTGTTCTTTTCATGATCCTTCACGCAAATGATTTCGGCACCATTACCTCAGCACTTCACGAAAGCTATAAATGCCAATAAGTGTTTCCACATCTTCACTCAAGGGAACGTCCTGTGCTTTGCGCTCCTGAAGGTGTCTAACTCAGAGCCAGGTAGGTCATTGAGGTTTCGGTTAGTATCCTTCCACAGCGCCACGATTGGTATATTCCTGAGGTCCTCCTACTACTGACACCAGTGGTACCCAACGCAAGAGGCGTATGTGTCCTGTGATCCTTCCTACAGCGCATTATTATTGCCTAGAGCATCCAAAATGAAAGACCGCTTTTGTGGAGCGCTCTTACATTATTTTTGTAAGCAGCTTTAGCAGTGCGTCACAGGGGCGCACCGCAAGAGAACGCGTCGCGCTTCGAATTGACTAAGCATCTAAGCATTTTATTCAAATACATATCTGCTCCATTTGTAGAGTGAAGTTCGAATGCTTGAGGCTACAGAATAAGCACAGACTTGAGCAACGTTGCTCGCTGAACACTCATCGCGAAGAAAACTTCAAAGGTCGTGCTCGAGTCTGGGTTTACTTTCCACAGCTGCTGGCGCATACCTTTCCACCTCCTCAAATGTCAAACCCCGATCGGGGCAGCATTGAAAACAAACGTGGTCTTTCGTACTTGACTGGTCTTCTGGGAGGTTGAAACTAAGGCCTTATCACGTGGCTGTGTATGTATTTGGCGGGCTTTTTTTTGAAGACCAATAAATATCTACGTAAAACATAGCTTCAATAAACCACACAGCTATTTCTTTTTCAAGCCAATAAGCTACTGTTGGTTGCTCGGTACATTAGGCGGACGGAATACTGCTGCTATATGTACGTAAGCACTCAAGATATTTCCACGAGAGACTTTTCTCCAATGAGTAAACAGGGATGAAATAGTACGCACGCAGCATAAAACAGCAGAAAGTGTTATTTCATTTGCTTGTCTAGTTTTGTGCTTGTACACAATATGCGAATTTTATTAAGCACTTCACCATACAGATCACATTTTTGTGCGACTTCTTGTGCAAGGATAACACTGAGTTAGGTGTGTATGTCCAATCCGAAGACGACATAAAATAACTTCGATGAATAGCTCTTAGTGCGACCATGACTTCCATTCTATTATGACAGGTTTAACTAAGTGTAACTGGTTATTTACTTCAGTGTTTCATTGAGACTCAGTTTTTATTTAGCTTACAGTGCGCTAAGGTCATTGCGACTTTGTATGGAATGTTTAATTTTTTTAATATTGTCACTGTCAAACAACTAGAGCAGCCAAAGTAGGTTCACCCAGCAGGTAGGTTTAATGAGCGAACGTACATGGCCAAGACAGCCGGGAGCGCGAGAGGAAGACGAAGAACGTACCGGGGGGACTAGCATGGCTAAGGCCAGCTAAAACGTCCGGTAAAATAGTCCAGCCGCATGACGGCGCCACAAGATTGATTAGGAATGCGGCAATATTTAGAGTATGGGCTTGCGCAGCACATGCATCTGCTCTTTCATTTCCATCTATTACAACGTGGCTCGCAAGCAAGAAAATTTTTACGCTCAGCCCATGTGCGGTGGCTCTACTTATGTCGTTTACAATGTCTCCATTAATGGTTTGACCACATTCCTTAAATCCATTACCGGGAACTAAGAGCACATAAGGCGGTTCGAAAGAAAGCTGAGTTGTTCAGTTCATATTGCGCAAATCTTCCAAATCTCTAAATGCTTTAACATCCGCCAGCTCGACCTTATCCCATGATTGCAGCGCACAGATCGATTATGGGCTCTTGGTTTGTTCATGCTGGTTGTCATGAGGATTGGCTTTATCATTCCCATGTTGCAGAAGATGCATCGAGATGTATCTGGAAGAAGTCCAGTCATGCGCGTGCGCGTCTGCAATATGCTAAAGCATGCTAGAGACCATTCACGGTTTTATATTATTCGTTCTTCGCCGCCTTTATATTGAGCCCTGACAGTGAAACTGGCATTCGAAGATCAACGACCGCCCAGCATGCTTGTTGCTATCTCCGCCGCCAATAGCTTAGGTCTTTTGCGGGCGCAGGTGAGCCCAGTAAATTGTTTATTCCAGTGAATTTTAAGCCTCCTCATTTGTCGCCGAAAGCCGTCACCACTACGCGACATCTGATGGAGGTGCTGAATCCCGACACCGTGACGTATCCCCAAAGATGGCACCCATCGAACAGAAACAACCTTTGGTTTTCGTCCAGCCTCGAGAGCCACCCTGCTACCAATTACGACCTGATGAGGATGCGGAGAACTGTTGGAATGCGCCTCAACGTAGAAAGCCTGGAATTTAAAAACGAGGCTAAGGCAAGCCTATTTTGTTCTAGATTCTGTCTGAATCGGATTCAAAAATTGCAAGACTATTTCAAAAGATTTAGACACATTTAGAAGGGAAAATTCTACTCCCGAATGAGTGTCCTGTCTTATGCGGTAAAGATGAAACTTCCTTTCACCCGTGCTGAAACCCGACATGCCCCAGGAGAGCAACGTCAACTTCCTGATGAGCGGCGCAAAATACTTTTTACTGGCACTTACGTCAGCCCCATACACCGTGGCGGAATTCACACAAGATGCAGCGAGCTTTGATGAGACATTAGACTCCCTAACCCGCCAGTCGCCGCTCCAAGCTTAACCCACCAGCGACTAGCGACTATGATAGCTCACGTACATACCGAGACAAACAGCGGGAACTTATTTGCAATATCGTCCGCGAAAAATCACGCCAACTCCTACCATCGTCCCAACAGCCCAAATTATCCACGCCTCCGGAAGTCGTCCACAAAGACATCCAGCAGGAAATGGGCGTCCCTCAAGTCACGGCTCCAACGGATTTGGCGTAAGAGCCCATTGCGAATAACTACGCTGCCGCATTAATCAGTCCTGTGCCCAGACGAGACCCTGAAAGCCCTCGTCTACGCGAACAAACTCTTTTCGAACGCCACCTCTTGGCCTCCGCCCGCCAAGCCAACGAACAGCCATTCAGCCACAGGAATTGCAACGCCTGGAGGAAGCCTGCTGGGCTTCAACTGCGGTGAGGACGGCCACATTTTACGCACCTTCCTGTACAGACGCAACAACCTGCGCGGCTTCGCCATCGACATCCCACGATACCGTCCTGGTAAGACTAGAATCTATAGATAATTATTTATGCAGCGCAGTCACCATGCCATCGGTACAACTCCCCATCTCCGTAGAGCGCCCGATTTGCGTCGCCAAGCCGAAGTTAGGTGTGATGAGGGTCCCCTAGCCCCCATAGGGGAAACAACTGAAGAAAGCAATCTTTGGAAGTGAGGTTGCTCAACTACGAAACGAAGATGCTCCTCCGCCGCCGGTGATTGACAACGACGCAGCCACAATATCGCCGCTCCCCACGACAACACGACGAGACCACTACCAGACTCCAAGCTGACACCGCCGTCCAGCGAAGTGACTATGGCGTGTCCCGCATAGGAAAAAGCAGCAGAAACGAAGCAGAGATCGAAGACAGAAGCCAACATCCAATACGAGGACGCAAACGAGTGACCTCGAAGTTGCTGTCAACGGTTGCACGGTTACCGCTTTAGTGAACATCGGAGCTGATTATTCTGTCATCAGTGGAGCGTTCGCCACCCAGCTCAAGAATGTGATCACCACTTGGGATAGCCCTCTAATCGGCACCGCTGCTGTTAACCTTACCACGTCGTCCGGCCGTGCACCGCAAGATTTACAGTAAATGGACTTACTTCTCCTATGAGCTTCGTTGCCCTACTGAATTGCTCGCGGGACGTTATCTAGGAATGAACTTTCTCAGTGAACATTGGGCGATAATCCACCTTCTCTCAGAGCTCATCAAGCTCTCGACTGACAACGCCACAGCTACCATGAGGACATTTACGCATCACGTCACACTTAACGTCATCGACGGAGACTTGGCTGTGCCGCCAAAATCAAGCGTCGTCGCCTGCTTGGGCAGCGCAAACATCGAAACCGCTGAAGAGGTCATTCAAGGAAGCACCAAATTGCTTTTGTAAAGAGGGCTCGGCATTGAAAGAGATATCGGCCATATCCGCGGAGTACAGTGTCAGGTTATCATAACGAATTTCACCGAAGAATAGCGGCTTCATAAGGGCATGACGATAGCTTTCCTTGACTACCTAGCTGACAGCCGAGATGTCTTCGTCCCCGACCAATCCTAAGGCCATACACCCAACTTATCCAAGCAGCCTACGTATGACATCAACGCAGGACTACCCTGAGACAAACAAGACCGGATTCGCAGTCTACTTGAAAGCTACAGCGAGTGCGTCTCTTCAGTGTCAAAGTTGCGGCAGAATGCGTTGGCAAATCACCGCATTATTACTGACGAACACGCTTGAATACTTCGCCAAATCCCCTACCATATATCGTAACAAGAACATCAGGCAATACGTGATCAAGAAGAGAAAATGCTTCACGACGACGTCACCCCGTCATCGAAGAGTTCCTGGGCGGCACCAGTCATTCTCGGGAGGACGACGTCACACTTCTATTCAGCGTCGATTACCGCCGCTTGAACAGCATAACGAAGATGATGTCTACCCTCCTCCCACTCATCGACAACACGTTGGAGCAGTTCTGCAATGCAAGGTACTTCTCACCGATGGACGGGAAGAGTAGCTACTGGCAAATTGAGGTCAATGAAAGAGATCGCGAGAAGACCATATTCATCACACCAGGTGGCCTTTTCGAATTCAAGGTGATGCATTTTGTCCACTGCTCCGGACCAGTCGCTTTCTAACGAGTAATGGATATAGTACTGCCAGGCTTGTAGTGGCAAATTTGTTTGGTATATTTAGACAACGTCGCTGCGCTCTCGGTGAAATTTGAAAACCACCTGAAAAGGATTCGGACAGTGCTCGATGCAATCCAATCATCAGGGCTCACGATGACAGCAGAGAAGTGCCATTTCGCCTACGAGGAACTGCAGTTTCTAGGTCACATCTTAGCAAGTATGGTGTTCGCCCAGACCCAGGGAAAACAGCGGCGAACGCAGTTTCCATCACCTGCCACCAAGGCCGAATTTAAGCGCCGCCTACAGTCACCTCCTGTCCTGGGATACTTCAATGAAAATGCCGAGACCTAAATTCAAACAGTCAAGAGCGCACATGCGATGACCCAACCAGACGTCCGATCTAGGCGTCCGTGCGGTGCCTTTCTCTTGGCGTTTCCTCGAACGCCGCACCCCACAGCACACAGAAGCGGACAGTAAGGTAGGCATCAGCGGTGTTACAAATTGGCTTACAGCAAATAAATGCAGTATCTGTCACAATTCTACGCAGAAGCCATAACCGAGGCGTAAGAAAAAGGAGGAAGGTGGCACTGAAAGAATAAAAAGGCACGGTAGTGGCGGACTGTGGACCACCACGCAATAAAGGCTTTCGCCTCATCGCACATTAGTGGTCCAAAATGCCCCACTTAGTTTTTTTTTTAATTTCTGCATCCTGAGAATATTTGTCGTGTAATGACTTCGGACAGTGCACGGGCGCCTTGCACTTCGAGTCTACAGCGACGTGACCACTGCGGCCGGGATCGAACCCGTGTCTCCAGGCTACGCACTCGGATGCCATAACCGCTGAGCCACATCGGCGGGGTACAACCCACTTTCTTTCACGTCATCCTGGACAGCTACTGATAAGTGTGGTGGTCCGTTGTTAAAATTTAGGAATGTGCTTTTCTCAACATGCTTTCTGTGTGTGACTGCTCATAGAAGAGACAGAGTATTTAAGATAATGCTACAGAAATATTAAGGTGCGTCGAATGCTGGTGAGATGAACGCTTTGCACAGCGATTTTTAAGTCTTTGTTCGTGTTATTGTCTTGTTCTGTTATGTATAGATGTGCACCCTGCTTTAGATTATCATTGACCACTTCCGCCTGCTCTGAATATATCACCCAAGTGTGGTTTGGTTTGGTTTGTGGGGTTGAACGTCCGAAAGCGACTCAGGCTATGAGAGACGCCGTAGTAGATGACTCCGGAAATTTCGACCACCTGGGGTTCTTTAACGTGCACAGACATCGCACAGTACACGGACGCCTTGGTTTTCTTCTCCATCAAGAAGCGGCCGCCGATGCCGGGATTCGACCCCGTGTCCTTGCGAACAGTAATCGAGCGTAGTGACCACTGTGCCACCCCGGCGCGCCATATCACCCAAGTGGGGATGTAGTCCTCAGTTGATGAATTAGTTTGCTACATATTCAGGTATAAAGCAACAGAGTAACGCAGCATTAAATGGGGTTCTTGCCAAGCCAATCATTTGCTACCTTGCTATTGGTAGCACCTCTCATCCAGTTCCCGCGGAGCGTCCGAACCTAAATAAGACTGAACGGCCTATAGGTTTAACTCGGCCAACGCGAGTGGCCCACTTGCCAGGTTGCTAAAATGAAACGCAGTTTCGAATGATGGAGGACAGGGCTGCGTGTCTCCTTGGACGCCCCTGTAGACAAGCGGCACATGGAGACGACATCGACAACGCAAAGAAACGTAAAGCCTTATTCACGCTCTAAAATGCATATCTAGGTGCACAGCAGAGTCGTCCGATGAATGTACTGAATAAAGGGATTTAATATCGAGGCCCGGGGAGATATAGAAGGCCTCAAAGCTGGATACAGCCGCCCATAGACTTAACACAAATGACGAAACACATTACCTTGACTACCGTCAGCGCCCCGAGGTGATAGTCACTAGGTGCGAGATAATGCTCTCGGTACGTTTACTACGGCTGACGATAGCTGGAGGGCAGATCTTTTTGACTGCTTTTTCGCTTGTGTCTTTTCGCCATATGGACAGCCTGATCGTAATGGGGGCGTTTCCGCTCATTTTGCTCACCGAAGCGCACTATCACGGCGGGCAACGATCTTTGCAGTTTTCTTATCTTATGGCGTAGTTCGCGCCCCTTGCGAGTTTGGTCCATATGCTGCGGACGTAGCAATATTTTTGTGAGACTTTCAAAGCGGTTTTAAATTATTTCCACGTGAGACATTCTATCGTGCAAAATACGTCAAAAACAAGCAGCAGGACAAAAACTACCTAATGCAGCAAGTAAAGTTTGGGAAGAAACAAATCTGCGACATAAAATTATGCTAATCCTTCCTCATATCCCTACTTTCCCAAACTGCGCGTCGGTATACTCTTAAAGAGCAATTAACCTTAGTGTCCAGTTTTTTCTATTGCGCTTTGGAGATCATATATTTCGACGATGCATGGAAAACGAGTGGCGCATTTCCTGAGCTTGAAAACATATGGGTGTAATTATTTCAAATAATAATGCGACGTCGTAACACAGAAAAGCGGTAACATGTGACCGAAAAAAATATAAGCACACTGCTTAAGTTAGCTAGGTACATATTTACTCTTACTGTAAAGTGTATAAGGATATATTCCGAAGGAATCTGCTGCTCTATGCTAGCGACTATCGCAATTTGGAAATTTCTGTTTAGGTTTACACTGCCGTCGCACCGTCGTTCGCGGACAATATTCAGGTCATGTTCAGAAAATGACTCGCATGTGTGCTATTTAATTTGCGCACGGATCTTTATGAACGATATATGGGCTGTAATGTTCAATAGTTACACCGGCATCGTAGTACCGAGGTATTGACTGATGTGGGCTACCCAGTGTTCTAAAACGAGAGTTCCTTTCGCGCAGCGCGCGGGCGACATGGAAAAACGAGTTGCAGTGACGCAGCATCCATATAAATGTCCATATAAAGCAAGGATTAATATTCGGAGCTTCCTACTTTAAACTATCTTGACAGTAACAGCACGCGGGAGTGAAGAGATAAAGCACGCGATCTTTTGATCTCCTTGAAACAACTAACAAAAAGAACCAGTGTGGCATTATGCGCGATGATAACGCTATAGGCAGGGTGACAGGCAAAGAAAACATTATTAGCGGGTGAATCCTGACCTGAAGTAATGTGAAATCATGCGTTTCACGATCATTTTTGTTAGGTTCCCCGAACCCAGCCAATAGGTGAGTGTGCTGCCTTAGTGCATAAGGCTCAGAAAATGAACCAAAGTGAAATCGCCGCAAGAATGGGAAGGTCCTTTTCTACGGTCAACAGCATTATTAGGGGTTTTTAGGACGAAAGGAGAGTAAAAGATGCTCCGTGAGGAGTTCCGTCCGGATTGCGTAACAGGGCCCGAAGATCTTAGTGTCTTGACTGAAGTTTATCCATTCCTCGCGACGCGATAAATCTGCGACGTCCTCAGCCTACATGTCTCTGAGGAAACCATGATGCTCCATGACGGAATTCAAAGCCGGGCAGCGGCGACTTGTGCCGCCGCACCGCCGCCAGCGGATGGGAGAGAGAGAGAGAGAGAAAAACACTTTATTTAAGAGCGCAAATTAAGCACTCAACATATCCTTCGCCTGGTTTACCAAGCAAACTGGTCTTCCATCTGTGCCGATGACAGCCAGGCACTCCAGGAGGGAGGTGAAGGGAAGTGAATGTAGTGACTGGACTGGGCGACTGGACAGGAGTAGAGGCAGTGTTCTAGATTGGCATACAGCGCAGGACAGTTGGAACAGGAAGGGTCTGAACGAATACGGAAATGTAATTGTCGGGAAGGTGTAATAAGAGTGTTTGTTTGAATCCTACGAAGTATATGTGCTTGAGCAACATTGAGATGCCGATGAGGGCGGGGTACGTGCCTAAATGACGTTTTTAGTTGGCGATAGTGTTCCTTAATTGTGAGTTTATAGGCCAACGCATCGTCCCAAGTCGGAGGGCTTGACCAAGGGATCACAGGCGCCCGGATGTGAATATCGCGGGCTAGCTGATGAGCCAGTTCATTTCCTGTGATACCTTCATGGCCAGGGACCTACCGTATCATGACTGCCAACGAACGTAAGGCGTAGTGTAATGCTGTTTCTAGGTCCGAAGGAATTAGCCGACGCTGCAGCAACTGAATAGCCGCCATTGAGTCAGTGTAAATGGTGTACGAAGAAGTGCGAGGAAGTTCAGAGAAGGACATGATTGCATGAATGATAGGTACAATCTCTAAAGTAGCGATGGGGGGAGGATTGCTGTATGGGCCGCATGTATGAAGGGAAGGGTCCGCCTCCAAAGGGGTGAAGATTGCATATGCCGCAGAACCTGTGTCCAATATGGTGGCGTTTGAGTTCGCCGAGGCCCACGAATGGACGCAAGAGTGGTGCTACGTCGTGTAAGCGACGAATCAACATTCAGCACATGATGGGGCCAGCGCCAGAACGCTTGGCGTCCTGGAAACTACCGGCCTGCTTTTGATGAATTCTTTTATAACAGTTGAGTGAAACAAAATGCTCACTTTCTTTTTCATTTGCGAGGAACGGTATATAACGTGCGGCAGAGCGAGCGCACAGCAGTGAACGTATGGAGGGCCGTGAGCTACCAGGGCTGAGGATCAATCCATAGAATTCAAGGCAGTATGACAGGGGAGGCATGCATCGAGATCCTGGTGAATGGTTTGATGCCATATATGTTGAATGGGCCGTTTTCAGAAGGCTTATTCTGTTTTCAACAAGATCGCGTTCCAATACACACAGCTCGAGGTGCGCAGGGCTTCCCGGACAACTATGCCATAATGCAGGTACAGTGGCCAAACAGCAGCTACGACCACAATATTGGAACTGCGTGGGGCATGATGAACGCAACGCTTTCCATGCGTTTAGGGTCCAGTTCCACCACTTCGGACCTGCTCTGGGTTGCAGAGGAATGGCAGCTTCTGCAGGCGGACTTGAAGCTGGTGTACGTAATTTATAATCGCTGCCGGAGTGCATGGCGACAGTAAAGTGTGCTTGTGATGGAGCCACTCGCTCTAGATTGAGTTTTATGAAGTACTTGTTGTTTTGTTTTTTTCTTCACCTAGCCAGTCACAAAGGTTCCTGCCCTCTTCCTGCCGAAGGTGACAAGCCGGACTATTTTCACTTTGAAACAGAGGGCGTGCGTACGTGTCAGCGGGTAAATAATTCATATAGAAAGGCTCAAAAATACGTTGTCAACAAAATTATTTCGTAACATAAAAGATGGATCTCACCTCTGAAATGGAGCAAACGCTTTGTGCGCAAGATTTATTTTTTTTACTATTTTGCGAAGTTTCGGCATAAAAGGGCTTTACTTGGAAGCACACAACAGCGGCAAAAGCATTTTGTTGCGTCGCCAGCATTTGAATCAAACTCTGAAGAGGCGCGAGCTGCGGCAGTTAGGCGAGCAACTTTTCGCTCCCGCGCGAAAACAACCGCAAAGAGCGTTGTCTTGGCCTTGGAGGCCGCATCGGGAACAAAAAACACAGAGACGCCACCCTGACGACCCCGCTGCCTACGCGACAATAAAGTAAAAAATAATCTGTAATAGTGAGCTGCACACCAGCTGTCATCAGCCACCATAAACATACCGAGAACATTACCTCGCGACCAATGACTATCGCTTTATGGCGGTCCACGCCACGCGTTCCGTCATTCGTGTTTAGTCTGTGGGCGGATGTACGACTCAAGAACCACTCAATCAACTCGCTACTACTTCGGACTTGAACTGCTTATTTCTCAGCGCGTCGTGAAGCAGCAAGAATTGAATATTTTATAGTGCGCACGGTATGAGAGGGCGTAGTACAGCCGCCTTGATTTTTAACAATATAGCATGAGGGTCGACCGAACTGCTTTTTAGCGCCTTTAACGGCGATAAGCGTGCAACTAAGTGAAAGTTCCCGCACGCGCACGAAGGCAGAGCGTCGTCTGCTACGCTGTTCCGAGAAAGAGGACACACGCCCTGCCACAATATCGGTTGGCCGCCAAGCCGTAGAGCGCATGCAAATGATTATTATGTGAGACTGAATGATACGTGATTTCTTTCTGTCTTTTTTTTTTTTGCCTTTTACGGGAGGGCAGCACGGCCGATACAAGATATAAAAAAATTAAAATAAATAATATAGCAGCACACTGAAACTATTGCCTGGATCGCGATAAACGGGGTTCCAACCAGCTCTTTATTCAGCCTTGAAGTGTTTCGACGGTACAAAAAGGCATCGAAGCTTTCAAACGCCCTCCCAGTCAACACAAAAACGATTGGAACCAATTGGAATGTCAATGGGTTCCTTTGGAAATTTCTTTCAAACTGTGCAGTCCAATTTGACTCTCCAATGGGTGCCAATGAGAATTCCCATTCCACCTGGAACCCATAGGAAAGTCTATTTGGAAATCACATTCCAGTTGGTTCAATTTAAAATTCTAGCATTCAAATTGGTTCCAGTTGGATACGCCAATTGGATCTGCTACGTGTGCAAACTCTATAGAGTGCCATTTTACATAACTATGGTCTAATAAGTTCATGCTCCAAATGAAAACTTAGTTTGACAAATCTTTGCCAACTGCATAGTCCAATTGGTCGAACCCATTGCATCCAATGAGTCTTACCATTGAGTTCAATTTGTCTGTCTAATTGCATTGAGTGCATCCATGGAAACATTTGCGTACAAAGAGAGCAAACGCAATATTCTGTTCATAATAGCAAGTGTGAGCAGCCTAACCTGTTAAACTAAATTTATCATTTGCACTATCGCTGCAAATAAAATTAAATTACTGCACCTAAATGACAAGAGTCACTGGCCCCCAGCATAAGAGCAGGATGAGTGGTGTATATAAGGAGGAGCAGAAGTGTGTTTGCTGGGTGTATTAGTGATCTCGTGTTATAAGTTACTGTGCAACTGTATATATTGTTCTTGTGTGATATGTGTGCTTTCCTGTAGTCCTTCATTTCCATCAAGCATGTAATTATCAGTTTCCACATGCCTAGTGAACATGCAAATCGTCAATCAGTCTTCCTTCTGTCCCAATTGGTACATCCATTTGTATGCCATGGGTGTGGCCCATTGAATCCCATTGGTATATCCTGTTGGACACATTGCACGCAGTTGGTCGACCCATTGAATCCAATTGTGTGCAGTTTCTTCTCAACCATTGGCTGCAATGAGCTAGGTGTCCGGAAACATAATTGGTTCCCGTTGGAAAACCAAATGGGTCAATTGGAAATTTGCAGTAGGTTGCAATGGTCTTTTTTGACTGCGCTCTTCGGCGGAGAATGCCTCCACGTGTCCCACTGGAACAACGCCACCGCGTGATCGTAATGTCACTTTGCGACAAGTCTCAGAATGAAATTGCTAGGAGAATTGGAGTCACTCCAGCTACCGTAAGCAAAATAATTCAGGCTTATCGCGACGAAGGGCGCATTTGTGACGCTCCTCGACATTTGAAGCGCAAGACGACCGAAGAAGATGATTTGTGGTTTGTGGGGTTTAACGTCCCATCGACGCATCGGCACGTGCCATCGTGGAGAGATACTCGCTACGGACGTGGCTATCATCTTTGCACAGTGAGCAACATTTGTCCCGCTGTTTTCCTGTGGCTACGCGCAACACTATTCCTGACACTTTGGCAGCAGCAGCGGACATGCGTACAACCAACTGAAGCGGCTATCTACTACCATTTTTCAGGTTGGTCCGGGCTACATTTGTAGTTTCCTTTTTTCAGTGTCTCTGCTGCTGCTGCCGAAGTGTTTGTGACATGCCAAATGCAGAAATACTAAAAGTTCTCAAAGATTTCAAGCAAGAAGTTCTCGACTTGCTTAAAAGTGACTTGCAGCAGCAATTTACCGACTTGCGTAACTCTCTGGAAAGAGAACTTCAAAAAGAGCATCGTGGCCTTAAGCAGAGCCTTGACTTCCTCAATAAACAGTATGAGGAAATGGTAACAAAATGCACTCAACTCGAAGAAGAAAACAGTGAGCTTAAAGCTCAGAATGAAGCCCTAGTTACTGAACAAGAGAAGCTTAAAACACTTGCCGCTCAAACAGACAAGAGAACTACCGCCCTCGAGCAGTACTCACGTAACAGAAACATCGAGCTGAAAAATGTCCCCAACACTTCCGATGAAAGACTAACAGAGGTCCTTGGAAAACTTGGCGAAGCTGTAGGCGGACCAATAGAGGAAAGCGATATTGATATTTGTCACCGTGTTCCTGCTAAAGATGCCCTCTTCCCGCACATAGTTGTACAATTTCACAACCGGTCTAAACGCGATGCAGTGTTGGAAAAGGCGCAGAAAATGCGTCGATCTGCTACCGATGTCAGCGTGTCGGAAAAAAAGCCCATGTACGTTAACCAGAATCTCTGTCCACAACTGAAAAAGCTACTAGGAATGATAGTGGCAAGAAAGAAAGAGATGAGCTGGCGGTATGCCTGGACGAAAGACGGAAAAATATTTGCCCGCAAAACCGAGAACTCCGGAGTGCTTCAGATAACGAGCAGCAGCGATATTGAAAAGATTGTTTAACAGGTTTGGGTGACGCCCTAATCGTTTTATTTCAGATACTGTCAATCCCCATTGGGATTTTTACAGGATGGACATATAATTGAATAATGACTACAATAATGGCGATACAAAGGATACAATTACATGAATACAGAAAAACAAACAGGTAGCAGGTGATAAACAATGTCCTACACAGCATATCTAGGTAATAATGCAGTTAGACAAGGTAAATAATGTAGTAATACGATAGCTTTCATTTAGAGTATTGTAATTGGTTTGTTATATTTGGTTCGAAATGGTTTACGTGTTGTGTAGTAGTTCTTCGAAAAGGGTTACAAATTTCGGCAATGATGTGCTGTTGGTGATGTGGGGATCCAAACCGTTCCATTCGGTAGTTGCACGTGGAAAAAAAGAATATCTAAAACACTCGGTACGGAAAGAATATTCTTTGAGAGTTTGTGGGTGTTTATGGCGGGAAGGTCTGCATTTATCTAAGGATATATACAACGAGCTATCTATGTTTGGTGCATTGTGTAATAACTGGTGAAGTAATTTTAGTCGTGCAAGTTTGGCGCGGTTTTGTAGAGTAAGAATAGAGGCTTTTTTAAGCAATTGGGATGGCGAATCAGTGATCCTATATTTGTTAAATATAAATCTAACTGCCTTTCGCTGTACTCCTTCGATTTTGTTAATAAGCTGTTGTGTATAAGGGAACCAAATTGTGTTAGCGTATTCGAGAACTGGTCGTATAAATGTATTATATGCTAATAGTTTAGTTTCTGGTGGTGCTTCATGAAGTCGTCTTCTCAACAAGAATAACCGTTTCAAAGCAGAAGATACAATGCTGTTAATATGTGCTTCCCATCTTAGGTCATGTGAGAGGATTAAACCTAGGTACTTATGTTGATTAACTCTTGTCAGTGGTATGTTATTTATGCTGTACGTGAAGTCGGACATTTGTTTTTTACGTGTTATAGTTAGGAAGGCAGTTTTTTGAATGTTTAGTTCCATTTGCCAATCCTTGCACCATGTTATCACGTCTTGAAGGGCGTTGTTTAAGTCATCGTGGTCCTTCGAAGAGTTAATTTCATTATAAATAATGCAGTCATCGGCAAAAGGTTTGATTTTAACTCTTATGTTAGTGGGTAGATCATTGATAAAGATGAGGAATAAAATCGGTGCAAGGACGCATCCTTGGGGTACTCCCGATGTAACCGATGCAGTGGATGAAATTTCATGGTTAACTGTAACATACTGAGATCGGTTAGTTAAATAGTCCTCTATCCAGTTGACAATGGAGCCGTTGCCTAAGGTTGTTCTAAGTTTGCTAATTAGTTTTTTATGAGTTACTTTATCGAAAGCTTTAGAGAAGTCTAATGCAATTAAGTCAATTTGTTTTTGATTATCAATGCTTTGGGACAAATCATGTGTTAATTCTAGTAATTGAGTGATGGTGGAAAGTCCTCTCCGGAACCCATGTTGGACGGGTGACAGTGTGCTCTCTTGGTCAAGGTAACTAGTGATATGCTTTAGTATAATGTGTTCTAATAATTTTCCTACCGTGCATGTTAACGAGATTGGTCTGTAATTTGAAGCATCATCTTTGCTGCCTGTTTTGTGTATAGGAATTACTTTCGCAATTTTCCATTCTTCAGGAAGAGAACAAGTAGATAAGGATTTAAGAAACATTAAATGCAAGTATTTGGCGTTTACTTCGGCATATCTGTGAAGAAAAGTGTTAGGAATATTATCAGGGCCGTTTCCTTTTTTAGTATCAATTGATAGTAGTAGGTTCAGTACTCCAGCCTCAGTTATCGTTGGCATATCTAATGGTCTCTGGCAGATATGATCAGCCACCGGAATCTGGCCATTATCAGCTGTGAACACGGAGTGAAAATATGCGTTTAAAGAGTTGGCGAACTTTTCGTTTTGGTCTCGCGAACTGAAAGTGTTTTTTTGCTTTTGGGGATTAAGGTACGTCCAGAATTTTCCAGGTGAATGTTTCATAAAGTTAGGAAGGGTATCTGAAAAATAAATTCTTTTAGCTGTCTTAATCTTTGCTTTCATTTCACTGATGGCGTTCGTAAGCCTCTGTTTTATTTGAGAGTCATTTTTTAACTTTAAAGATTTTTTCAGTCTTTTTACTTTGCGTTTCGAGTGAATAACATCACGTGTTATCCATGGGTTATGTCTATTTGATCGTTTGGTTTTTTTTGGCACATACTTGTTGACACAGTGTGATACAATGGCCTTGAAGCTTTGCCATAGTGTATCTATATCTGTGCCTGGACAATTATAAAGTTCTTCAAATGATTCAAACTCCAATATTAGAAAATTAAGTATGCTTGAATCATCAGCCTTTGGAAAGTCTAAGTAAGTTGTTTTGGAAATGGAGTGAATTGTTGCGCCTTCAGTTGGAGTAGTGCATAACGTCAATTTATGGTCTGATATGCCATCTAGAACTGCTAACTTAGTGTCGTCAATTGAAAAATGATTGCTGAGGAAGATGAGATCAAGAATGTTAGATGCATTACCTTGAACACGTGTGGGTTCGTTAACAATTTGCAACAAGTCAAAACTAAGCATAATATCAAGAATAATTTCAGAACCAGGAGAGCGGTAGCACATAGTTTCCCAGTTTATATCTGGAAGATTGAAGTCGCCAAGTAGAATAAGTCTGGCTTTTTGTACATGACGCTGCATATATTCGTACAGTGATACTATTGCACGTTCGTCTGCCGAAGGACTGTGGTATACGCAGCCAACAGTAGTGGTAGTAGTTTCAAAAATCAATTTACAAAAGAGTGCCTCAATACCCTCGACCTCCGGCAGGACTACGAAAGGAATTTTTTTGTTTATTAATATAGCCACACCTCCTCCTCGTGTTAACCTATCTCTGCGAACAATTGCATAGTTTGGGGGTGAAATTTCATTGTCACATATATCTTCAGTTAGCCACGTTTCCGTAATCGCCAGGAAATCAGGTTCGAGGCCTATCAGAAGCGATTCCAGTGATTCAAGTTTATTAAGAATACTACGCGCGTTTACGTTCGCAAATGTTATTGATTTCGTTTTGGGGGCTGCCGGGGGCGTAGGTTTGGTCACGTACCTTGCTGGTTTTTTTTCGTTTTTATTCTCGCTTGCATGTGTCTTGAAGGGTACTCGACGTTTATTTTCTTCATCCCATTGGAAAAGTTCCCCGTTAATGCGCACTTTATCGTAGACTAGAGCTACCTTTGCACCACGATCTTTCATTTCTTTTACACTATTCCACAATTTTTTTCTTATGTCACGTACTCGGACGGAGAAGTCTTCACTGATCGAATAATCTGAATCTTTAAGTTTACGACAGTTTTTTAGCACCAGTGTCTTTTCACGATAATCAAGAAGTTTTAGTATTACAGGCCTGGTTTTTTCAGCTGAAGGCTTGCCCAACCTATGAATGCGTTCTATTGCAACAGGTTCAATTTCAAGGATGTTGTTGGCAATGCTTTCATTAAACATCTGTTCTAAGGTGTCGTTATTTTCTTCAGGATCTTCTGGGATGCCGTATACCAACAGATTACATCTTCTCGAGCGGTTTTCCAGATCATCCAGTTTTAGTTCCAACGCGGAAACAACTTTCTGCAGGCTGGCGACCTGGATTGTGCATTCCGATAACTTTTTGTCAAGAGCTGCCATATTTTCCAACTTCGCTTCAATAGATGTTAATCGTTCCTCTTTGATGTTTTTTATGTCGCCAGCAATTGCTTCCAGTTGTTTGGAAATCTGAGTGAGCTCAGGACCGGGGTTTGTCTCGATATCCCCCGCTAGCAGCAGTAGTTCAGCAAGGTGTGCTGCTAAATCACAGAGTGAAGGACACAGCAACCTTGGGCACGGCAGCACAATAAGAAACGGGTCATCTGAGCGAAGACATTTACCATAAAGTCTTCTTACCTGCACGATATAGGCGAAAAGATTATGCATCCGCATGCCGCTGTTGCTGCCGTGCCCAATGATGCCGGGTATAGTCGAGCCTTGCTTTATACTGAATGGGTCGCAGAGCGCCATCTGTGCCGAAGTGGGGATTCCGTCGATGCAGAGTGTCACGGTCGGTTGTCGTTGGAAGCCGAAGTCGTCAATGACCGCCGTCGCCACAGGCCGGAAGGAGCAGGAGTGGTCTATCTCCCGCGTTGTTGCGTCCTGCGTCATGGGGCCATGATAGTCTTGTGCCGTTGGTATCACCAGCGTAGTGGCGAGGATCTGCACGATATAGGCGAAAAGATTATGCATCCGCATGCCGCTGTTGCTGCCGTGCCCAATGATGCCGGGTATAGTCGAGCCTTGCTTTATACTGAATGGGTCGCAGAGCGCCATCTGGGCCGAAGTGGGGATTCCGTCGATGCAGAGTGTCACGGTCGGTTGTCGTTGGAAGCCGAAGTCGTCAATGACTGCCGTCGCCACAGGCCGGAAGGAGCAGGAGTGGTCTATCTCCCGCGTTGTTGCGTCCTGCGTCATGGGGTCATGATAGTCTTGTGCCGTTGGTATCACCAGCGTAGTGGCGAGGATCTGCACGATATAGGCGAAAAGATTATGCATCCGCATGCCGCTGTTGCTGCCGTGCCCAAAACTGTTGATATATAGTCGGATACCAGATGGCACTACAAGCATCGCCCTTGCCCCTTGTTCGAGAAAAGTACAACATTTCTTTCTTGCATATAAATGCTCAGTCAGCAAGAAACAAAGAAGACGAAATAACTACACTTTTTGAATGTTTTAGTTTTAAGTTTGATGTAGTGATGGTAACTGAAACTTGGTACCAGGATGATTCAGAAGCACTTCGTGTGCACGGCTATCAAACCTTCCACTTGAATCGCAATGGGAGGATAGGGGGTGGTGTAATGCTGTTAGTGAAAGATGCATTTCAATGCGACATTGTTGACTCTTTTTCTGTTATAGCTGATGATTACGAAATGCTAACTTTGAAATGTAATATGACTATTTTTTCTGTGGCATACCGTCCGCCTAAAAGTAGAAATAGTTCTTTTTTTCCGTTTCTTGAAGCATTTCTAAGTTGGGTTAACGAAAACGACTGCAAACTAATTCTCGGCGGAGACTTGAACATTGACCTTCTGCATTCGTCTCCACAAAAGAATTGTGCTGCACTTTAGAAACTAATGCGTTCACTAATATCAAAGAGCAACCCACTCGTATAGAGCATGGTACATCCACACTCATAGACATTTTTATCACCAACACTATAAATGTGCCTATCAGTTCAGGAGTTCTTCAAACCACTTACCTATATATTTAGTGCTTAGTCATAAAAAGTTCCAATTAAAAGACGCGAAGCGGAGTGTTAATACATATCGGCAGATAAATGAAAGCACCCTGGAGGTTTGTTATAATTTACTTTCTAAGATATCCTGGGAGAGCGTTCTTTCGAGCACTGATGCGCAAGGGGCTTATAACACCTTCATACACAAATTTATAAATGTTTATAATGATTGCTTTCCCTTCAGAACCCACAAACGGCCACGCAAAGCGCGCAAACCCTGGATTACTGCAGAATGTATCAAAGCTATAGAGCTGAAAAATATTCTTTATAAAACGTTTTTCAAATACAGAAACAAAACCGATTTAGATGAATTCAAAAAACACAGAAACAGAACAAACATTCTTTTACAGAAAACTAAGAGTGTACTTTGAAAACCTTTTCGTCCAGGACACGAAGCAAACTCCAGAATTCATTTTGAAAAAATTAAATACGCTCCTAAACCGCCACCCTGGTGCAAATGATAACCCCAACGAGATAACTGTAAATGGTACAACTCTTGCTGGAGAAAACTTAGATGTAGCTTTTAATCATTTTTTCACATCAGTAGGAAATTGCCATCATGACCCCAGCTGTACAGATTTTATGCCCCAACGAACAGAAGATAGTGCATTTTTATCTCCAGTAACTGCAGATGAGGTCGTGTATACAATCATGTCTTTAAACAGTTCTACTTGCACTGATATAGATGGCTTACAGATTCGGCCACTTAAGTATGTTACTATTATTATAGCTCCAGTTTTAGAGTATATCATCAATCAAATATTTTCATGCGGTCAATTTCCTCGCCGACTCCAAGTGGCTAAGGTTACTACCATTTTTAAAGGTGGTGAAAAATGCAACATGTCTAACTACAGGCCCATTTCAATACTCCCTGTTTTCTTCAAAGTCGTTGAAAAACTAATACACGTTCGAATGAGCTCATTCCTAACCAAGCATGACATCATGACACAATATCAGCTTGGATTTACAAAAACACGATCCACAGAAAGCTCCTTGCTTGCGCAAAAAGAAATCATTCTTAATGCTTTTGAGCGTGAATTTTATGCACTTGGAATATTTGTCGACTATTCAAAAGCATTTCACAAAATAAATCACACCACGCTATTAAAAAAAATTGGAATATTATGGTTTCAGAGGCTGTTTTCTATCTATCATTAAGTCCTACCTACAACACCGCCAACAAAGGGTACACATAAATCTTGCTCTAGTTTCAAACCATTATTACACGGCGTACCGCATGAAAATATTCTCGGGCCGCTGCGTTTCAACCTATATATTAACGATCTTGTTAACATAGATTTAAACACTTCATTTGTTATTTATGCCGACGATACAAGCCTATTTTTCTCACATCACGGTTTACCCCTGCTTGTTAAAAAAGCGAATGAAGTGCTTGATGTACTAAACTCTTGGAGTCAAATTAATTCTTTAACTGTAAACGTTTCGAAGACAAAATCAGTTCTTTTTCGCCCTAAAAATAAGCCAGTTAATTCCAATATTGTCCTTCGAATAGGTCTTTCGGTCAAATATTTGGTACCAGTTATAAAAACGTTAGGTGTTCTTTTTCGAGAGAATATGCAGTGGAGCGCGCATGATAACCTTGTTCACTCCAAACGTTCGCGAATAGTAGGTATTCTTGCACGCGTTCGTTATTTTTTGCCAAAGCACATTAAATTGCTCTTATACAACTCCCTTTTCATGTCCACGCTATCGTATGGTTATTTGGTATGGTCAACAACGACCTACACAAACCTATCCAAAATCTATCGACTGCAGAAAAAAGCTGTAAGAATCATTTCTAATGAGCCTTATGACGCGCACACAGAACCTATATTTCATGACCATAGATTAAAGCCATTACCGAGCCTGTTCAACGCAATTCTGCTAAAACGTTATCATATTTATCGCATAAATAGTGACTCTTTCCTTGAAACACTTGCAACGCGGACTCCAGTTGAAAAAACGTATGGCACACGAAGCAGTCAGATTTGGAAGATTCCCCATACCCGTACCAACTATGGCCGCCAAATGTTGATGTACAGGGTCGTCCACTTCTAGCTAGAACACGGTCACTGCTTTTAAAGCAACATTGTATCTGACGCAGGCAGATATCGATGCAAAGCGATGCAAGCACACAGAGACACGGATGTGCTGCTTCACATGGCCAGCCACTTTAGATTACTGCGTGGCCGGGTCGGATGCAATGACACCTTGAAAGCAGTGACCGTGTTATAGGTAGAAGTGGACGAGGCTGTACATGCTACCACAAGCTCTTAATTCCTCTGTTAACAAGTCCAGCTAATCTATACAATAGTATATGTTCTCAAATCAAAATATTTTAAACACATGCAGTTCTGCACCACCCAATATTAGTCCTATCCTCTAAATGTACTTTGTAATATATAACACCGTCGTTATGTTTATAATGACTTTTTCTTGTTTGTTGCGTTTTGTCCGCTGCTGTATTGCACTGTAAGCGGGGTGCTAGCCTATGTCAAGCCATCGCAGGCTTTTTGCTAGCACCCTGCAGCATCACGAGTACTGTATAATCAGTATTGATGCTAAATAAAATTATTTGTATTTGTATTTGTATAAAGCAACTCAGGCTATGAGAGACAACATAGTGGAGGACTTCGGAAATTTCGACCATCTGGGGTTCTTTAACGTGCACTGACATCGCACAGTACATGGGCGCGTTGCTTTTAGCCTCCATCGAAAAGCGGCCGCCGAGGCCGGGATTCGATCCCGCGTCCTTGGGAAGAGTAGTCGAGCGCCGTAAGCACTGTGCCACCCCGGCGGGGTAAAACCGAAGAAAAGGAGCATGCCATTGTTGCTGCGGCTTCTGTAGCACCCTTCATGACTGCTGGCCAATTCAATCAGGTGGCTGGAGTGGACGTGAGTGACAATTTTGTGCGTGTCCGACTTCGAGAAGCAGGTCTTCGCCATAGAGTAGCTGCCCAGAAGCCAAACCTTTCGGCGACTAGCAAGGAGAACAGGCTACGTGCTACACGTGCAAACTGTAGTTTGCACGTGAGCATATTGAATGGACCTTGGAGGACTGGGAAAATGTGTTCACAGACGAGTCCATGGTTTACCCAAAATGAAACCAGCAACAGAAAGTTTACCGGCCAGACCTCATGAAGTTGGTGATTTATCATTGTTCATTTTTTTTTATTTGGCTTTGTTTGGCTTACATCTAAGAAAGTATATGGCATTTGCTTCACGGGTTGACATGTGATTATCAATTTCAGCTGTCACTGTTCAAGAAATAGATGATGCAGCACAGGCGGGTAAAATGGTTCTTAAATATAATTACGTATACTTGGTTAAATTCGAAAGATGTTTGCTGACATTGTGGATGGATTATAGTTCCATGTAAAGAGGGGGTGTATTGTCGGTGCAATATTTTATCTGGCTGCCGTTTAATATTGTCTAGGAGCCATTCACACAATATATGTTGTTTATAAATTTTTTTTCTACTGTTACAGGTTTGCTCCACACTATGTTCAGAAGGTCAAGTCTAGTGGCAGGAGGAACCTAAACATTTGGGGTGTAATAACTAAGGACGGCCTTGGTCCACTCCGTCGTATATCGGGCCGCTTCTGTGCTGAAGCATATCTGGACGCTATAATGAGGAGCTTCTTCCCATCTTCTGGACGGCCCTTCACGGACGGTCGCTTCTGCCTACAGCATGACCTGTCACCGGTGCATGCTGCACGCGCCGTGAAAGAACATCTGGAACAACTAGGCGCCATGACATTGTATTCGCATCCCCAGGGAGTGGACCTCAATATAATCGAATATGTTTGGGGTATCCTCAAATCCAACTTGCTAAAATGAGTCTGCGTGATGCGTCGGCAAACGACTTGTGGGAAGCCGTGAAGAGTGAATGGTATGCCCTCAAGGATGACGTGGACCTTGTACCCGCACTCTTCGACTCCCTGCCTACGCGCATCGCGGGTGTTGCTCAGTCCGGAGGAGAATTTCACCGTTATTAAATTCTAAGTATTATCTGTGAGAGCCTTAGGTGAAGATCTTGTTTCACTTATAAAATGCACTAAGCAAATAAAGGTTATTCGGTGAAAATACGCAGAAGTATTCAACTTCCGCGGATGCATGAAGCTATGCCTTACTACCCGCTTCTCTCCAAAATAAAAAAACTAAAAAATAACATGCTTATACATCCCACGCTCCTCAATGCATTCATCGCTTCTAACCTTGCGACTATCGTTTCCAGTTCAGGTGACCTATGCAGGAAGCGGCAACCCTTTTGCACAAAAAAAAAAAAGAAAAGCGCAATTATTCGT